>NC_064266.1:2594444-3243055 GCF_003254725.2 Canis lupus dingo | reverse complement strand
CACAACCTTTCATAATATTTAGCTATTTTTAAATGTCAGGTGCAGTTGAGTATTACATTGCTGGCCCGTGCTGTTACCAAAAGTCTCCTGCTTTTAGTGCTACTTATCAGATTGTCAGTAAATTGATAGCATTTCCACATTTGGAAAATTTCCAATTTCCTCATGGAAAAGCAGGGCAGGTGTTCTCGAACCTGGTAAAGGTTTCTTTTGTGGCATCTGGTTGGTTTAAGGGGAGGTGTGAACTAAGAAGAGATTTTAGAGAGAAATATCTTTCTCACCATCCTATGAAAAGATCAACTCACCCATAAAATTTTGCTGACTTTAGCTGGAGGGAAAATTTGCAGCAGTAGTATTTTAATATGTAAGGGGAAACACGGAGCAAGTCTTGAGCACACCAGTTTTCCAGCAGCCTCTGCTTTTGTGCTCCGGGTGTGCCACCTAACATCACTCACAGGACTCAGAGGACACTGCTGGAGGTTGGAAGACATGTGGTTCTCACTTCTGGTCCTGCTGCCCATGAGCTCTGGGACCATGAACAACTTACTGGTGTTTCGTTGATTTTCCTCTGTATGAAATGCACATAATAGCAACCTGCCCCCTGACCCTGGCACAAACTGCTTTGAAGATTAATCTCTATGATAATGCCTATGAACATGCTTTGGGCCCTGGAAAGTCTGATGCAAATATAAAGCAGTTTTGCTTCTAAAAGGAACCTTCTAGAATTTTCTCCTAGGTGATACTCTGATTTGAGTAATTTATATATATATATATATATATATATATATATATATAGAGAGAGAGAGAGAGAGAGAGAGAGAGAGATTAGATATATTTGAAAATAATATATATTTTTATAGTAAGTGCAAGTGCACCATATAATATATACATACATATATATACACACATATGTATCAGATATGTATGAAAATAATAAAATTAATGTTGACTGATGGGGATTAGATGATTTTTGGATCCTTGTCAACAGTTTGGTGTCTACAAGGCCATAGAGACAGAGGTTAGGTGAGTGGACACTGGAGCCAGATAGCCTGGTTCATGCCCTGCCTCCAGACTCCCCCGCTGTATAGTCTTGGGCAGATCACTTTGCCTCAGTTCCACATAATAAATAGGGATATTTTTACTGACCTAGTGGTACTGCTGCTTCAAGGACCCAATGAGGGACGCACGAAGCACTTGATGGTAAGCACTCAGAAAGTGTTAGCCTTAGTGGTTGTGATCCCAAGCAGCTTCTTAGGAGTAGTCTGAAATTCAAACTCTGCATTAATTTACATTCAGTTTTTCTCCTTTCTCCTGCTGTTGGGTTGTATTGTGTTTTACTCTGAGAAGCAACTTTTTAAAAAAATGAAATAGTGCCTGGCATAACAGTCTGTTGTAGCTTCTGAAAGTTTCTGCAGTTAGCTGCTCCAGGGCCATCCTCCTTCTTTCCCTGAAGTGGTCGGTTCGGTTGGAAGGTTTGTGCAAAAAATGTTGCTGAAAAGAAAAGTTCAACAATTGGATGACACGTGAAATAAGGTTAAATGGAATTATAATGAACTTTCACTAAGTTGAGTTTTACCTCCCTTTTCATGTATTCTCTTCTCTCTCCTTAGCCCTCACCTGAAGTTTAGTAATCTCACCCTGATTTCAACCCATGGATTCCCTGGAAAAAACCTTCTGGGCACAGAACAAAGGAAGTTTTTAGCGAGCGAGTAAGAATTCCATTGCTTTTTCATTCTGGGGCCTAAATGTCCTCATTTGTGTGCATTTTATGCTAAATACAGTTGACTCTTGAAAAATACAGGAGTTATAGGGGCGCTGACCCCCATGCAGTCCAAAATCTGCATGTAACTTTTCACTCCCAAAGTCTTAGTCAGTAATATCCTGTTGACCAGAAGCCTTACCGATAACATAAACAATCGATTAATATTATTTTGTATGTTACATGTAATATATACTGTATTCTTAAAGTAAGTTAGAGAAAAAAAGTTAAGAAAATCACAAGGAAGAGAAATAATAATAATAATAATACTGTACTGTATTTATGGAGAAAAAAAAAATCCATGTGTAAGTGGGTGCAGTTCACACCTGTGTTATTCAAGGGTCAGCTGTAGCACATTTCAGACTGGAAAAAGAAGGGTGGCAGGCTTTTCTCCTGTAGTTCAAACTCACTTAGAACATACGAGCACAAACCTGCTAATGAGGGAATGGAGAGTTGGGCTGTCATTTTTTATTCATGGGCTCATGTCTGCCTTCTTCCAAACAACTGGGATGGAGCCTACTGACACAGCTACCTCCTGCACTTGGCTTCTGAGTTACATTACAGTGCAGGGAAGCTTGGTGACTTCCTGAAGGTTCAGAGTTGGGAGATAAAGATGGGCACTTCACTGGGGTGTGGGTTTCACACCCCTACCCTCCCCCCCCCCCACCGCCCTTTGTCATGTGGGGCTGATCATGCTATGACCTTCTTGCTGGTCTGGGCAAGCTTCATTGTTTGCATCCCAGTAGAATCACTATTTGTCAACATTTGTTCTAGAAAATGCCATTTCATTATCACACAGCTTGCATTAATTTTCATTTCCTGTAGCAAAGCATGGGCATATTAGGCTCCCTGCCTCTAGAAACAATGTCCCAATTTTTCCAACGGGGGAGAAGGAAATTGTTCCCTCTTAGGGTGTTCATTTTAGAATCCAGGATGAAGAGATCTTCAAACAGTGAGAAAAATGGCAGCTTCCTTGCCAGCAGAACCTTCGTCAGCTCACGTTGACCTAATACTTTTATCAGACTATGAACTTTTATTTGTCTTGAAGGACATCATCAGGACAGTTAAAAAGTTATGGGTTTTGAGCCAGATGGATGCGGATTCAGGTGGATGCCCCTAATCCAAAGGGGACTGCATTTCTCTGAGCTTTGGATTTTTTGACTGTGGAAAGTGTATGATAAGGCAACCTTGCTGGAGTATTTATTTATTTATTTATTTATGGTTAATATTGCTGTACCAGCAAGTTCTGACAAAGGGTAAAGGATCAACACGTGCATGTCTCCTTCCATCATTGCCTGTCTTCCAAATTACAGGATTCCCAGGAAATGTTGGTCTTATTGATGAACATCTCATGAGAACAATCTAGTCAGCTTGACAAAGGTTTCTGTCAGTCCCCATGCTAGGTATGCTACTGGAGAGAACAGCTAGCAAATGACTTTCTGCTGGTGTGAATTTGCATGGGATCTGTGTGTGGCTAGGTTGAGAGTCACCTGGTGGCCCTACTTCAGTCCTTGCCCCTCACATTCTCAATACAATAGCCAGAGCAATGCCACGTAATGTAAATCAGATCATGTCAATTACTGAACGGCCTCGAACTGCACTGTCCAGTATGGCGGCTACTAGTTACATGGAGCTATTTTAATTTAACCTCAGTAAAGTTAAATGAAATTAAAAATTTGGCTCCTCAATTAGGTTAGCCATATTTCAAGTGCTCAGACAGCTACATTTGTCCAGGAGCTGCCATATCAGACAGCACAGCAACAGAACATTTCCATCCTCACAGGAGCTTCTAGAATGCTCCAACCTAAAATCCATCCCTGTCTACTTACTTCTTTGACTTTGTCTTTTACCATTGTTACCCTGGTTCTCTCCACTCTAGCCATCATAGCCTCCATGATGTTCCTGAAACACAGCGGGCAGGTCTCCCCCTTGGAGTCTTTGCTTAAATGTTGACTTTCCACACTCCCACACACTCCAGTTCTCCTTCCTCTGATCTGTTTTTTTTTTCTTGCTACAGAAATTTTTCTAAATATTACAAAATTTGCCCTTTAAAATTATGTTTATTCTTTATATTCTGCATACTGTAAACTCTTTAAGGGCAGGGTTGTTTGTTTTTGTCTTGTTCATCAGCATGTCCCCAGCATCTGGGGCAGTGCGTGACACATAGCAGGTGCTCGATAAATAATGTCAAACAGATGAAAGTTGCATCCAAAAGTACCTGCAAAAGTCCTCTCAATCAGAACATAGACAAGGACTGAATAACACAGCCAGATGCCTCTGGGTGGGTGACCGTGTGTTATCATAATTCTTAAAAACCACAAAATGAAATGTAAACAGGATGTTGCCTTTCAAATGGTCCTCCTATTCCATCAAGGAAATTATCTCTGGTCATGGAGTTTAAAAATAACTAATGCATTGACATCCATAAATTTAACAATATAAATTCCTCATTCTAAATACAAATTTTGAACTTTGCCTTAACCAGTGTTTTGATTATTGTTGTTACTAATTTTTGAACAAGCATTTTTTATCTTCCCCTTGCTCCCCCACCAACCTGAGTCCAGCATCTTATAGAGGTGCTAATGACATGCCGGGATACAGCAGAAAGGAAGGCAGTGGGAGCAGAGGAGAAACAGGAAGCAGGAGAAATCGACTAATTGGACATTCAACCCTGAATAACGAATGTTAGTTGTGATGCTCCTTCTTTGGAGTGTCACAATAAATCCTTTATGAAAACCTCTAAGGTTCTTTCCAGTTCTGAAGGGTTCTAGTTTCATGAAGTGCATGTCTCTACCCTGCTTGTAATCGCTACCGTGGAGTTTACTTGTCATTTTGCACCTAGAGTCTTGGCCTAAATCTTCTTACCTTTGGGTGTGGGGGCAGGCTGGCCACTCTTTATAAGTTCCCTTCCAGAAATTTCCCTGTCCTGCATTTCTGCTTTTTTCTCCTCCTTATTACCTGTCTCCAGAATGTTCTATGAAGACAAACTTTCACATTATTTTTGAGTCAGGGTCAAGCTCACTTGAGAAGCATGAAGTTTTATTGATGTTCCTTCTTTGGTTCTTTGTCTCTCTTCCAGAGAACTTAAGTGGGGATATTTCTCTTGTCATCAAGCCATGAGATAGCCCCTGCCATGTTAGAATCCCAATGCTCATTAACTCTGCTTAAGAAATAATTCTGGAAAAATATCATCAACAGTCTCCAATGTCTAATTTCTTTTTAAAAAAATTTTAAAAGATTTTATTTATTTATTCATGAAAACACAGAGAGAGGCAGAGACACAGGCAGAGGGAGAAGCAGGCTCTTTGTAGGGAGCCCGATGTGGAACTCAATTCCAGGACCCCAAGATCACGCCCTGAGCCGAAGGCAGATGCTCAACCATTGAGCCACCCAGGCGTCCCTCCAGTGTCTAATTTCACCTACCTGATGGGTAAATTAAAGAAGACCCAGAATGGACAGTGACCACTTACACGGTGATACTTTAAACTGACAGATGTCATTCAAATATAGTAACAGACGTAATGCACTTGGTAACAAGAGAAATAGTGCTTCTGAAGGTTCCTAGAAAACCACTGTTCCTAGTGCCAGTTCCACTGGATGGAGCTTCAGGTTTTAACTCTGCAATATGCATTCTGACATTGTCAGCATTACTGTCCTGCTGTCATTAAAAATAAAACTGTCTTAGCCTTCCCCAAATTTCCCCTGAGAACTTTTATCTTTGAGCAAACCTTCATAAGACTAATCCCTGTACACTAACTATATTTAATTTTGCCTCACCTTGGATGACTGACAGTACCATTCCTATTATGAAGAGACCATGTAGCAAATAAGGACAGTCCTTTGTGGGCCTCTCATGAATGTGTGAAATCGGCAAAGTTTCCTGTTTTCCTGTCGAGCTACCAAAATGGTTTTTCGAAAGAGAATTTCATCCTGCTATTATATTCTGGTGACAGGCCAGTCCCTGATTTTCTTTTCTTATAAAAAATAAATTTTCTTGTTTTTAAGTGTTGTTTCGTGAAGAGATATAAAGCCCAGAGCCCCGTTTACAGGCCCTTATAACGGGGTCTAATGTGCATCCATTACAAGAATTCTTTTTGTGTGGTGAGAGCAGGCTCGTGTGGATCAAAAAGAAAAAATGTCCTCCCATTACCACTTCATATTCCTGTTTGCCTCCAAGGAGCATAAACAGGATTATGCATCATTAATATTATTTAGGATAATACCCTTCACATATGCATCCCACTTGACAAAACAGCATCTTTACATTTTCATGTTGTACGATGAATCGATGTACGATGTACAATGATCAAGGCATGTGAGGAGGGCAGTTACCTCATGTTGAGAGGTCAAGAAACTGAAGTATTTAAAGGGCATGCAGTCCCCAGGTTGCAGTCTCATTGGTGACAAATCAGGGACACAGACCATGGCATAGCAAAGCCTAGATTTAAATTTAGATTTAAGTGTTGAGGTGCCCAGGTGGTTCAGTCAGCTAAGCATCTAATTCAGGTCATGATCTCAGGGTCCTGAGATTGAGCCCCATGTTAGGCTCCATGCTCAGAGTGAAGTCTGCTTGAGAGTCTCTCTCTCCCTCTCTCTCTGCCCCTCCCTCTCTCACTTTCTCTCCCAAATAAATAAATTAAAAAAAAATAAGCACATATTGTTCTGCCACTCTATACTCTGGGTCTTCAGAACAGGATCAAAAAGGGTCATGTACATGAGATCAGACCTTTCAGAAAATTCTAGAAACCACCCTCATAAAACTCTCCAAACCCAAAGCCACCAAAACCCCACTTTTCTCACATTAGAAAGCTCAAACTCAAGTGGAACCCAGAGAAGAAAACCTGAGCGCCCTGGATGCACTGTTTGCAGAAATACCAGTTGGACATAAATCACCTTTGCCCCACAGAGTGAATCCCAAAAGTCTCTAGGGACTACCCTCGCTGCAAACGTAATTCCCTAATTGACATCTTCTCTAAAAATGTATAGGTGTTTTGGCCTGAATCCATATGCTAATTCTAAGAATGAGTCATTTTTTGAAAGAACACTAGCAAATATGAAGTGTTCTCAATATTCAGGACCTTGACCCCTGCCTTTGGGAACCCTCAGCAATGTCACTTTCTTCTTCCTTATTCCATTTGAGTCTGTGGTTCACATGACAATTCGGCAGTTAAAGTAAGCATGGCCCCACCATGAAATAAAAGCAGAAGAAAGAGTATATATATTAATGATTTCAGAGACACAGATGCATTGCGAGCATGTGCCCTCCCTGTGTAGACCGGCCTATGCCAGGTGCAGCGATTTAGCTTTAATGGGACGATGTCAATCTGTGACTACGTGTCTCATAACAAAAAATACCCCAGAATCTAGCCGAGGTCCTGGTAAACTCACAGCAAGAGCACAGACTTGGCCCACTAGGGGACTTGCACTAGCTCACCAGATGTCTAATTAATGCCCACTGTCAGCTGCTCAAATGTCACTGATGGAGCTTTTCTCTCTGCAGCCACTGTTTTAATGATAAAGATTATGCCTCGATGTCACTGTGCTCCTGGGTCAATGTGGTGGTTGGTAGAATGACTGCCATAGACCGAGCAGCCAAGCACGTGGTGGTCTCCAAAGAGGAAATTGTGCTCTACGATCACCTCATCCTCTGCACCGGGCAGCAGTACCAGGTGAGGCCACACACAAGATCTCAGTGATTAATAGTTAATGTGTTTACTGGGGCACATGTTATAGGGGGTGAGAGCAAGCCTTCCCACCGGGACAGCTGCCACTCTATTCATAAAAGCACCCACAAGGCCTGCACACATGACCAGAATTATGTCCAAAACCTTTCCTGGAAATCCATTCCAAGAAAAACATTCTGCTCAAGGGTAAAAATCACAGCAAGTTGGAGAAATGTCATTCTTTAAGCTGTTGTCCAAAAGTCTAACACTTACTGCTCAGCAGAGCAGAATCCAGACACAACCCGGCACGCATTTGTGGTAAATTAATTTATGCCTCAAGAGGCTAACATTTGGCGGTGGTGACGGGCTCATGCAAAAGTATTTCAAACATGTGCACCTTCTGTCAACCCTTATTTTATTTTGTCTCTCAGTTATAAAACTAGGAAATGTGACTGATTGATTACCCAGTGACCATGCTTTCCATTTGTATTAAATTCTAAAACCACATTTGAGGAAAGCATTGTGGAAACAACAGAAGCTGTCCAATGTCTTAGGGAAGCGAATTTTAATATTTGTACTTTGCAACACACATTAGTATTTCATGTGGTTCACAAAAATAGGGCATTTCTTTAATTAAAGGAGATATACTGGGACACCTGAGTGGCTCAGTCAGTGAAGCACCTGCCTTCAGCTCGGGTCATGATCCTGGGGTCCTGGGACCAAGCCCCGCATGGGCTCCCTGCTTGGTGGCAGCCTGCTTCCCCCTTGTACTCTCTTGCATGTTCTCTCTCCCTCAAATAAATAAATAAAATCTTTTTTTTTTTTAAAGAGATTTATTCTGTAACTCAAAAATAGGGTCTTTTAATTACATGTTTTTCCAGGAGCCTGGATAGCCCTTCCTATAGGGGTTTGTTTCTGACAAGCATGGAGTAATCCACCCCTACCCCAGGCACTGCCATGTTTTCTCTGGTACTGTCTTAGGCCATTTTGTGAATGGTCATGGATTTAACAAGGGGAAATGTGGGCAGGTTTTCCTTACAGAGCCCAGCCAGGAGGAGGCAGCAGGTGGTAGCGGTGGGGGCAGACAGCTTAGCAACTCCCAGCATCACTTACTTAATGTTCTGAGCCTTGGCTACACATTGACACTTGAGATACACCCATGCCTAGGTCCCACCTGCCAGAGGCCCTGTTTTAATTACTCTGGGATGGAGCCCAGTGATCAGCATTTTTAAAAACTCCCAGATGATTCTAAGTTAAGGCTAAGAACCAGGACATGAATTTACTCGACCTAGAATCTCTCATCCATACCTTAGAGTAGCACTTCTCAAGCCTTAACGTGTGCACACAGCCCCTGTGCATCTCATTAAAAGCAGGTTCTGAGCAAGGGATGGAGGCGGCTCATATACTGTGGCTTTAACAAGCTTCCATGTGGGGCCAGCACTGCTACTGAGCGGGCCACATTGAGTATGGCCCAGCCTCCGAGTGATCGCTTCTGGTTCTCCTCCACCTCTTCCTCCTCCTCCTACTATTGCCACCGCCTCTAGTGTTGCTACTAAAGAAATACAGTTTTCACAGTGTAGAAAAGGATTTATTTTTCTGGTTAAAGGATAAACACAAACTGGAGGAATATCTTCTTTGGATAGTTAAGTATTCCTCTTTTTAAACATTAAAATGAAAAAAAAAAGCATTAAAATGAAAGAAAACACTGTGCATCCCTTAAGTTTGCCCCCCGCCCACCTGCCCCACTGAATTGCCCCCCTCCCCACCTGCCCCATTGAATTCCAGCTGCAGCCTGGGACCGTGGACTTTGGAAAATGTGAGTGGAAGACCCAGCCAGCTGTCCAGAGCCTCGGGCATCTGCCCATGTGTGTCCAGCTGCCCCTGCAGCTTTAGTTTGTGGCACGTTAAGCTCTTGCCCTTTTTACAACGGGAAAAATGAAATGAAGAAGTGATAAAAGGAGTTCCAATTTAATTTTTCCAGAAGGACCATACAAATTAAAGGTACATAGAGTGATACAAAAAAAAGCTGCTGAATTCATTAGGCAGGGCTTCCAGTTCTTATTCATTTTCCTATTTCCTTCTCTTCAACTCTCCCATGGTTCTGTCCCAATTTTGTGATTTAAATAAAAAATGTTTAATGATGAAAATAAAGCTTAAATCCAAAGCAAGAAGACAACCTGTTATAAAATATCATCACAAACTTTAACCTCTAAATAGAACCTTAAATGGCATGAATCATTCTAAAATATTAAGCAATATTTTTGATATCCAAATACATATCATTTAAGTTTTTAATCAGACAACCCATGCACAAAATAAAAGATTACACTGTGCTGCGGGGCTTGTGTCTTCCTCCAAGCCCTCTCTCTAGGGGCAACCACTTGGAGGGATTTCTGTTGTTAGTTCCTTTAGGAGTTAACCCAAGAACTCCAAGTAATGTATTTAAAGAAGTTTTATTTTTGACCTGTCAACTCCTGATAGTATCTATGACCTTTCCATTTTGGAAGATGAAGCTTTGTCTAGCTCATATTCGGTACCCGCTAACCCCCCTTCCCACCATGCCTACTGATTGGGTGGGGTTTTTTTTGGTGGGCACATGCCAGTGCTCATGCACAAGCTCTGAAATAGCTTACAACTGAGGTCTCCACAGCTTGTGGGGAGCCATGGAGAGACAGACAGATGCCTCCCCGTCCCAGGTTTTGAGTCCTCTCAGCAAAAGGAAGAATAAAAATTTGTTAACTCTCGAGGACTCTTAAAGGGCTGATGCTCCCTAAAAGCCAGCAGGTGGGGCGAGAGTATCCCACCAGGCAAGAGAGTGAGTTGGGAATGTTAGTTATGTTGACCTTGATGTGGGTCAGCAATATGATGTGGTCTCCACAGAGGCTAATTATGTCCTTGGTGGGGTAAAAAAAGCAGGGCATCCAGAATGGCGCAGGCCCAGGTGAGAGCTGCTACAAACAGCTAAAAAGAGAACTGCATATGCCACTTTGGCTCTTGTGATGTAAGAGCTGAGAGGTACCCCCAATGTCCTAGAGCAGCACTATCATGAAGAGACCTCACTGTGTTTGGGATGATTAAAGGGGAAAAATAACATCCCAAGAGATGGGGTCTGCATTTGTTCCCCTTGAATCTGGGCAGGCTTGTGACTGTCTTGATTGATGAGTACAAGGGAAATGATGTGGTGTGACTTCTGAGGCAAGTCAAGGGCCATGCAGGATCTCCTTGTTTGTGGCAACAGTGGCTCCTAGAGCCCTGAAAGGCCATGTAAGAAGTCCAGCTGCCTACCCTGTGATCATCACATTGGACATACCATGCATGGGTTCTCCAGCTGAGCCCAGCCATCCAAGCCATCACTGACAAAGCACCCACCACATGGGTGAAGCCACCTTGGACCCTCCACCAGCTGAATATCACCAAGTGACTTCTGTTGTTAACAGATGGAATGAAGGAATTGCCCAGCCAAACTCTACCCACATTTCTGGCCCACAAAATCATGAAAAGTAATAAAATGGTGTTTGCTTAAGCCACTGTTTTGGTGTGAGTTTATTGGGTAGCAAGAGGCTCCTTGAACAAAAGAATAATGTGAAATAAGAGAAAGGGAACAACATCTGAAAAAATCAGAGAAAGAGCATACTCTTCTCAATATTCCAAAATGCATGATTCACACACGAGCACACACACACACTGTAGGCATGGTTCATCCTCCTCCGTACAATTTGATCACCTAGGCTCCGAAATGGGGGCTAAAGCCATCTGAAGAGCAGAAGCTGAGCTGAGAAGGCCACAGAATTATTATATGGAAAGGAAGATGGGAAAGAAAGGGTTGAAATTAAATCCCTATCAACTTGCTGACTAATATTAAATGCTGAAGACAAACCACCAAGCTCCCCTGGAGAGCAGAGGCAGAGGGCAAAGGGCAAAGGATACATTTGGCAGAAGAGATGAGAAGGTGTGATCAACATGGAGACAATGTATATTGATCATTGGTTTTCTCAAAGAAGACACCATGGCAAATGGAATAGAGACAATAAAGATATGCTAGGAGAAAAATTTCCTTGCCTAAACACCGTATTGTCCACTTGGGCACATTCCAGGCAAAATCAAGAAAAATTTTCTCAGCTAGTTATATTCTGATGAAATTTTGGTTCTGTGGGAATGGTAGGGAAAAACAAATGAACAAATTTCAGGAGAAAAAATAACAGACTACCGACCTTCCCCCACAAAAAGAACAAAAAGAAGACAGGCACCTCAACATTACCTTTCCAGGAAGAAATAGCATAAGAACATGAAACTAGCCACAGAATTTTGAAGAGAATGTGGTGATTCAATAACTATATGCCCACCAAAGTCTATTTGAAGACAGCAAAAAGCTGTTATTTTGTGTGTAAAGCCTCAGAAGAATGGTCTTCTGTCTGTGTTCTGTAATGTGTACTCCAAATAAATGAGGCAGAAAGGAAAATGTAGGACTTCATGGTAATTTAAGAGATAAGTGACAAGCATTGGTCACTTATTTAATTTAATTATTAAATTAAAAGATAATAATTTAAAAGTTTGTAAGTCTGTTGGTAAGTCTGAGAATAAATGCAAAGTGAGTAATAATGAACACCAATCTAAATCTAATTAAGACTAATCTAATTAAGACTAAGTTGTTTGAAAATAGGGAGAGAGGTGGCCAGGGAGAAATAAGAATTGTCTGAAGTAGAGGAACCCAAAGGTAATAATTTAATTTTCTTATATGTAGAAAGAATAAGATTAACAATGCTTTTGAACAGCATGAGTAAATTCACCTTATGAACCCCAAAAGAGATAAGACAGGACATTCGTGTGACCCCAGGGAAGAAAACAAAGAAATAGCCACAGTGCTTTAAACAGTATAAACCAGAGTGGCATTAGAAAACATAACAGTTACAATGGGGAATGCCATGGTTTTAGTGCTTGTTACAGCAAGGCTCTGTGTTTGTACCAAATTCAAAGTATAAGAGAAATACCAAATGAAATTACACCCAAGGTTTCAAAATGAAATGATAGTGAAAAGTGCACCAGCAAAAGGTATCAATGCAAACAACAATATTATATCCAACAAAGCAGAATTAATTAGAGAAAGAAAAATACTAATGTCAACAAAGGGTACAATTCGTGACAGCAATACAGAGGTGAGGAGCTCGTTCCATGTTGAACATGATCATGTCAAAGAACATATCACAAAAACAGAGGTGCCCTGGAGTATTTGTTTCTTGGAGTCACATTTAAGATGGGAAAAATCAAGCTAAAGCACATCCAGAGACTCTCAGTCACCCCAGATGTTTAGCCACAGGGGTGAGGATTCAGGATGGCACTCCTCAAATACTTGAAGGGTGTGTGCATGCAGAAAACAGATCAGACTGGTACATCAAGGCCCTGGGAAGCCGATTGAAGATGGACCACCAGACATAATTGGAATACAGTGCTTATTCATCCTACAAAACAACTTCCTAAGAGTCAGGGTCTCCTCCAAGGGGGAATGTCCTGCCTTCAAGACAGCGAGCACGCCATGGCAGGGCCCTTCTAAGGCAGTAGGAACACCTGACAGAGGTTGAGGGACTGCCACATGTGTTAACTCACATAGTTCTTGCAGGAAGTCTCCAAGGTAAGGTCCATGCTGCTTGCATCCCCATTTAATGGATGAGGGAGCCAAGGGTGCAGTGAAGCTGAAGTGATTTGTCTAGGGTCAGATGACGACAAAATGACAGACTGGGACTTAAATGAGGGCTCTAAACTGAGTTCTTTACTATTGTCCCTGTCTCTCTCTTCTCTTTCTCTTTCTCTGTCTCTTCCTCTCCTTTTCTCCTCCCACCCTCCTTCACTCACAGTTGTGATTTGGGAATTATACTTGGTGGCTTTTAAAGTCTTTACAACACAGACCTACCTTTCTTTCTTTCTTTCTTTCTTTCTTTCTTTCTTTCTTTCTTTCTTTCTTTCTTTCTCATTAAAAATATTTGGAGAAAAGCAATTCAGGTGCGGTAGGGTGGCTCCCTGATGGCATCAGGAACTCAGACCCTTCTATCTTTTGTTCTTCCATCCTTACTAAATGGCTTCCATTCTCAGCATCTTGTGGTGACTGCTGTGGCTCCAGCCATTCCATTTGCAAGAGGTAGGGGGGAGGAAGGACAAGAACAGAATGACTTTTCCAATTGCCCCACCCAAGGACACCTGCTAATAAATTTCTTGATACCTGTTAGGTCACTAGTTTGGAAATGTAGTTTTCCAGCTAGGTGTATTTTCAGGAGCCTGTTACTAAAGAAAGAAGGGAGGGAGGGAGGGAGAGAAAGAAAGAAAAAAGAAAGAAAGATGTATATTGAGGGGGCCACCAGCAGGCCCTGCCACCATAAGTTATTAACTTGCTAAGGGAATGGGGGGCTGAAGGGCTCTCATCAGTGAGGGCTGCTGGGCTGTTCAATTCCAAACATCTGATGGGATGGTCGACAAGTCGCCCACTACTGGCCAGTCATTAGCAGCAGTTTAGTTAACAGCAGAACACTCTAGTATGTGAAATGCACCCATGCTTTCCTATTAAATTTTATTCACTCCCTTACTTTGATGAAATAATATGATTTTTTTCCATAGGTTTTTTTTAATTTACTGAGTTCTCAGTTCTGTGTGGACAAAGTAATTGGCCTTGGGATTTAAAATCCTAGTTTCAGTTTTGCCTAGTTTTGCTTAGTGTGTGAAAATGCCATTGTGTGAATATGAAAACTACATTATCCCATTAATTTTCCTTTAATTTCTAGAATTCTTTAACTTAGAAGTGTGCAAAAACACTTCTGCATTCTAGGTACACATGAGAATCATATGGGTTATCAGAATGCAATTACATTTTAGGATGGCAGTAGGTAAGCTGATTGTCATTTTGGACCTTATTCTTTGCCCCTCCCCCTTCCTTGTTTTTTCATGAAAACGTTTACCATTAGGAATGATAACTCATTGAAAGTTTTATAAATTGAGTAGCTCTCAATTTGTTCTTCAGTGCTGCCATTTTCTACCAAGGACTTTCCTGATTCATTAAAGCATGACCTGCTAGATGGGTGTACTATTACCTAAATTTCATTTTCTTTTATACTACAGTGCTCACTGGAGTTCTGATGGGGTTTTGAACCTCCAAAGCTACAGCATTCAATATTATGCATATGAAATCATTTTCTGGAGCCTTATGTGGACTGCTTTATAATACTTATGAATATGAAAATGCCAAAATTTATTGTGTTTTTGCTAATAAACAAATAATATTGCTAATAAGAAAATTTCACCTCCACAATTGTAATTGCAGTAAATGACCACTAATTCCTGAGTTGTTCCTTTTTACTAAATGTAATTTTACTGCAGGCTCTTTAAGAGAAAGGACATGTAGCTTTAAAAATTGATTTTTTAAGCTATTTAATCCTATTTGAAAATGAATAAAATGCATCACAATAATCTACAAGGCTTATTAAGGAAGGACATAACCAAAAAGTTTCCTAAATGTTATCTGAGATTTAGTGAAGCCTGGTTTCTTCAAGCACCAGCCAGCATTCACATCTACCCCATATAAAAGGCATTTTCTGCACTTGTCAAGGGAGAAAGAATCTCCTCTATACCCACAGAAGTTTCTATTGCAAGTGAAATTTTTGCCCATCATCTCTGTAAAATGATCCCTGACTCACAGCCAGTGGGCCTTACGACACGAGTATGCAAGGCAGCTGGTGCAGGTCTTCTCACAGAGCCCTTGATTGCCTTTAAGTCTCGCTCCAGGTACAGGCCCCTTCTCTTCCATTTAATCTCTCCTGGTCACCAAATAAAAATCAGAGCAGTGAGTTGCTGGCCCATAGGGCAAACTAATGCCACTGTGCTATTTTACTTGGCTTTCACGATGGCATTTGATTCTAATTTGAACCAAAATGATGAAAAAATCGAGTCCACATTAAAAAAAAGTATCTGGCATCTCCTGAGAAATCAGATCTGGCCACACTGAACCCATACTCTACCGTGGCACCAAGTGTATAGAGTTGAGTTGTGGCCAAATGCTGGCCAGGGCCTGGGCCTTCGAGTTTGCTAGAGTACCTTCAACACTAAAGACAAGCATCAGCCTTTATGTTTTTACTGTTGCTTTTCCTATACACGAGCAAGTGTCTGCCTCCACTCGTGTCTGTGTCAAAAGGGAAAGAACAGAAGTTTTCCTCAGAGGGTTGTGTTGAGACAGAGACAGAGAGGAGAGAGAGGGAGGGAAGAAGAGAGGGAGAATATTTCTCTGACAAAGTGAAAAATAATTCTATACTTTTCATGCCTAAATAGTAGTCCACTTCTTTCATTTTCTTTTCTGCCTATCCCCTCTAGGCACTTGGATTTCAACCCCTGATATAATTGCCTCTGTGCAGACTTTTTGACCAAAATGGCTATTCCAAATCCTGTTCCATGTGTGCTTCCGTGGCCCTTGCCACTTCTGGCTGAAGAGATGGATTCTAGGGTCCCTCCCCCTGATCCTGGCCAGGCTTTTATGATGACTTACATGAACAGGACATGGTAGAAGGGACACTCCTCCATTTCCAAGACTAGGTTAGAAAAAAACATGGAGCTCTTTGTACTGGTTCTCTCAGAACACTTGCCCTCAGAACCCAGACACCATGTTGTGATGAAGCCCAAGCCCCATGGAGAGGCACATGTGATGTTTGTGCCAGCACTCCAGCCAAGATCCCAGTCCGAGGTTAGCATTAGTTGCTGAACCTATAGTGGCAACTTGCTATCATTTTTTAATACCTGGCATGTTTTCTAGAGGGAAATAAAGGAGTGAGATGGTTTATCTCCAGATGAATCCAGCCCCCAGCCATCAAGTCACCTGCAGCCTATGAGTCTTCTCAGCTGACACCTCCACCTTGCCCTTGTCTGAATTACTGACCTACAGAACATATGAGCCTAGTAAATGGTGGTCTTGCACCACTGGATTTTGGAATAATTTGTTATGTGGCATTAGATAACCAGAGCAATGCCTTCTGAGAATTGTCTCTGAGTGGTCATTCCACCTGGTTCTTGCTTTTTCTTTTTCAAGTAAAACCTGATTGTATCTGAGGACAGAAAAAGGCATACCTATGCTAGACATTGCTATGGTTATTTAATTAAATTAACTCATGTATTTATTGCTGTGTCAGTGCCTCACTTACTACCACTGAAATAAGCACGTCTCTGTAACATACCTCAGGTCCCATGCCCTACAGGGGCTGATATTAATCAACACCCGACAAACAGAGAGATTCCAAACAGTGGGAAGCAGCGATACACCGATAAAGTTCCTCGCAATCATTTCACTCTCAATGATGAAGAAGATTGCTGTAAGGCCCTGAGTTGGATAAGGAGCAACTCCATCATCACAGAAGGTAAGGATGTTGGTAACTGTGCATCTTTGCAGAATCGCTTTTTATTTTTATAATGAGTCTCATTCTTCATCTAGTTCCAGTATATAATTAGTGCCTAATTAATTCCAACCGAATCATTCATCTGTCATGCTTTGTTTTCCAGATTAATTTACAACTTGTTGTCATTTTTGGATACCCCGCATGTTTGCTGGGGAAAAGAAAAAGGCTTGAGATAGTTTAATTATCTATAATTATTTTATTACACAAAATGAATATCCGAAGAGCAAAGCATGGCTAAAATCATTAACTAATTAAAGAATAATTTAATAAGCAAACATGTTTAGCAATTATATGGAAAATATGTCTCCTTTTGTGAAGCCGAAAAGACCTAGGAAGAAAAAGGAAGGTCTGCATTGGAAGGGCTCTTTTCTTCCCTTCCTGATCCATTGTTCTCTTTCTTGGGGTTTTGTGCACAAAACACACATATTCGAGTTGTATGCCACTTTGTGAATCGAAATGAGACAGTAAAAGGTTTGAACAAATGCCTCTGCCACTCAAAAGTGTTTTCTCAAGCATCTTCTTCTCTATTGCTTGGATTAAATTGAAATTGTTTGACTAGTATAACAACCAAAATAGGGCCTGGCTACCTATTTGTCCTTAATTGAAATCTGGAAGTCAAGTTTTGAAGATGACAAAGTGCAGCCCCTTTGTTTTAACCTAAATCACTGACCCCAGGGAGGTTGGGTGACTGGGTTGGCTTATACAACTACCCATGACAGCCTGTAGTTCCAGGTGATCCACGGATGTGAAAAAACATTAAGTACTTATCATCTGGGGATCAATATGTAAAATTAAATGTATTAATTTTAATGTAATTATTTAAATACAATTTAATGATACTAGTTAATATAATTAATATATTCAAATTGAATATAATTTCTCCTGATTTTTGGTGGAAGATTTAGGGATTAATTAACTTATTGTTATGTTACTACACTTACTCCATTAGAAATTGAAAAAATGGGTCTCGAGTGACACAGTACATTACTGGATTCAGTACATTACTGGATTTGCTAATATTTTATAGGCTATTTGATCTAAATGTAAGTCAGATTGGCCTACATTTTCTCTTATAAGCTTTACATGTCCAGTAAAGGGTATGCTAGTCTCACCAAGTGTTTTTTTGGAAGCTATCTGCATTTTTCTAGGGTCTGAAATACGTAGTGTAACCTAAAAGGTAGACAGAAATAACCCATAAAACCAAGTGGGTCTGGAACCTTTGGGCAGAGGTGAGATACATAGATATACACTGGACTCAGATTTAAAACTTCTCAAAGTCTTCTCACATTTGCCTCACAACTTGGTATTGTTTTCGGTTTTGCATCTGTATGTGTTTAAACCGGTTTCAATATTTTAGTCGTTTTTTTAAATCACTGCCCTATGATCCACATAGACTTAAGGAATTCTTAATTTGGGGATTTGCAAACTTTTACAGTAAACTTCAGATAGCAAATATATTGGACTTTGCAGGCCCTGTGGCCTCTATCCACCCACTCATTTCTGCCATTGCAGCAAGAAAGACAATACATAAATAAATGGGCAAGGCTGTGTTCCAGTAAGACTTTACAAAAATAGATGATGAACCATAGTTTGCAGAACCTGCTTTTATGCATAGGATTTATGACAAATCATTACCATTTCATCAAGTCTGGGCCTCAAATTGTAACTTAAACTCCCTGAGAGCTCAAAAGTCCATGGTTCAACACAAAATATGCAGTGTGTTTTAGGACTATCACCAATCCCGCAGTGTTTTAACTTTGAACAGTTGCCTATTTTTGACATTAGGGATAAAGAGTATTTTGGCCAAAAAAAGCCCCTTGAAAGTGGCAGTGCAGGTTCTTTAGGTTGAACGTTTATGGCAGAGAATTTAAAAATCTCCAAACAACAAGCACTGTGCTCTCCTTCAGATGCCTATTCTTTCATGCTCTTGGTTGTTAGATGGGGGAAGAGCATCTGTGCTATTCTGATCACTTGACTAGTTGTCAGGGATGGTGTTACTCAGAGGCCCACTTAAAGGGAAATAAATGCTTTTGCAAGATTTAAGAATGTCTTTCATCAACCACTGCATAAAACCCCTCTGAGTGCCTGTTTTGTCTATTGAACAACCAAGATAAGAAGTATATAGAAATTAGTTTCTTGTCTTCTATGTAGGCTATTTTCCCCAAGTTCAGTGCTAATGACATTCCCAGGGCATCTCTCAAGAAGGTGCTCCTAACTCTCAAATGCTGGGCCCAGGCTCTGGGAGACATTTGAGAAACTCAACCCTGCCACATTAATTCAACTCTGTGTGGTGCTTCTTTTCCAATGACTTTTCATATAAGAAAAGTTAGGAAGAAAAATGTTAACCTCCTGCTTGAAGGAAGCTCTTTCTCTTTGTAGCTTTTCCACAATTAGAGTCCTATCAAACTTGAATTTAATTAGTCCCATTCCAGATCATATCTTCCTCATATGGGTTGCTGTGAGGACTATATTTCATGCCCAACTCAGGACAGTGTGCCACACATAGTAAGAGTTCAGTAATACAGGCTGCCATCTGCATTATCGTTACTACTGCTAGGTGCCACGAAGTTGTTGCCCTGCACTGAGGGTTACCCAGAGTGTAGTCTCAGCCCCTGATAATAGCACAGTCTAGGACACAGTCTACACAAAAAATGGGAGATCCGCGTATACCAGGGATCGACCCAGCTGTAGTGAGACACAGGGTCCTTCACGAGAGCCCTAGAACAGCAGTTTGGAGAAAGAGGACTGAGTTCAGCCTTAAAGAACAGCAGGGTAACTAAACAGAGAGACAAGCTGGGGGAGTGGGAATTGTCCCGGACAGACCCTTAGAGGGCAGCAGGTGGAGGACAGCAGGGCCCAGCTGGTTTAACTGATTACTTTTTTAGAGGTTAGGGAGCTAGTGAAGGGGGATAACCAGTGCACATGACAGCACTTGAGGAAGGTGAACCTCCTGTCTGTGGCACCCATCGGGTAGAGAGAAAGCCATCCAGAAGGAACAGGTGGGAGAAGACTGTGTAGCCCGCTGAAGGTGGGTGGGCCGTGCATGCAGGTGAGGGCTGCTGCCGCCACTTCTAGCTCATATTCAGATCAGTTATGGGATGATGGGACCTGAAGCTAGAAACTAGAATCCTGGCACTTCATGAAGAACCAGCAGGACTGCACTCTTGTACACACTGCCATCGCTCCGCCTGCCAGCTCTTGCTTCCTCTTCTTGTCACTGTAATGACACAGGGAAGAATGTGGACATCTTTCATGATAGTTGGCTTTTGCTCCCTGGGTGCTCATCTCCTCCTTTCTCAATAGTTCAGGGTGGGGCTGGCGAGAGAGGGCTGACAACAGGACCCTTCCTACAAAAGTCGGAGAAAAAAAATCTCCTGTGTCTCAGTGGCTGTGACTGGGTCACATGTCCATCCTGGAATCCCACATCGGATCCTGGGACACACCAGGCTTGACTTGGTTGAAGTACCAGGACATGAGGGGTGGGGCTTGTTTGTTGAGGATGGTAAAGGGATTGTTCTAGAAAGACAGGTGAATGCTGGGTAGCAGAAGCAATGGATGGTAAGTAGGAGAGGTCAGCTCTGGAATTTCTACCCATTGAAACTACAGATACAGCATCCCCACTGCCCGCAGCACCCCCCATCCATAGGTTGCTTTATCCTGCCTGCCTCCACTTCCAAAGGAGAAATGGTTGATCTGTGATGGAATTAGCCCAGTCTGAAGGAAATTGTTTTCTGGGCTCTAGAGTTGGATAGGTTTATAGATGTAAATTATCCTAAACTATTAGAACTGCTCCAGTGTTGTTGAGAATAGGTGACATCACCAGCTCAAATGCTGCTTTCAACTGCAAACAAAACCTGCAGGTTTCCGCCAGGGGTTTCAGATGGAACCCAGCAACCTAATACATTACAACAGTTTATGGCATTAATTGAAACTAATTGAAATTCATCTGCTATTACCTCTGTACTTTCCATGAAAATGAAAAGTAAGATGAAAGTAAAGTAAAAAAAATAAATAAATAAAACGCCCTTAATGGCCCAAAATGGATCAATTATTTTCATCTTTAGCTAAATACAGTTTACTGCCTTATTAAAAGCATGTTTGTTAGGAAAAGTATAACATTAAAATTCCAATGCATGAATCACCGAGCAAAGGCTTTGTTATGTTATATTGAATATGATCTTCCCTTTTTATTTGGCAGAGCAAAATGAGACAGGTCAGGCTTGGGTCATGGAAATCTTATGCTTTGACTAATAAAAAATAAAAACATTCTCTCATCTATTTATAGACATTATATGTTTTTTACATGAATGTTTATTTCATAATTTACTAATATTCTATGATATCTATTTTAAATTCTTTCATTATCTAGTTATTTGCTAAAGTTAATTATATAGATTAAATGCCAATTAGAAATATGTTACATGTCCATTTGCAAATATAGTGTAGTTGTATTAGCACTCTGAAACCAGACTCGGCAGGTCTGAGTTCTGCTGAACCACCTACTTGCTGTGTGACCTGGAGCTAGATCCTTAGCCAATCTGTCCTTAGTTTTCTGGAGAGCATAGTAAAACATATCTCTTGGGCCTGTTCTGAGGATGAATGAGGTCATAGATAATTACTCTATGTCTCTTTTGAAGTGGAAAAAAGGAAATATAATTCTTCATTAAAATCCAATGGAATATATAAATATACATAGACATAATTAAAATACATAAATTATAAAATATAGCATATAGTTTTTGTTTTATCTGGCCTTAAACATATACTAACTAGGAAGAAAAATTCATATTAATATCAATGTGCATAAATTTTGGATTGATTTCTTCTACAGACTGCATCATACATTGAGGTGTGATTTCATGGCCGGACTACCAAATCCAGAAATCCCTTCCTTTTCTTCATTTCACTAGATGGTTTTCATCCTGGAGAATCCTTCATCTTTAGAGTATTGAGCATGATAGTGAAATACATACTTTCTAGGGGGTTAAAATTAAAGCACTCAATTCAAAAGAATAAAATACTTTTTTAGCATCTACTAAAAAATTATTTAAAGGTTGTTCCATCACTCTTAGAGCAAATCCATATCTAAAAAATTTGAAACCATATTTTGTTTTTTGAACTTAACAGGGAGGTCACCTTAAGCATTTCATTTCTCTAAAGCCATGGTACTTTTATTTATTTTTAAATCTTTTATTTATTTATTCATGAGAGACACAGAGAGATAGGCAGAGGGAGAAGCAGGCTCCATGTAGGGAGCCTGATGTGGGACTTGATCTCGGGACTCCAGGATCACACCCTGGGCCAAAGGCAGGTGCTAAACCGCTGAGCCACCCAGGTGTCCTGGTACTTTCAAATAATAGTAAATTTTGGGGGTGCTTGGCTGGCTCAGTTGGTTAAGTGTCCAACTCTTGATTTCAGCTCAGGTCATGATCTCATCATCATGAGATTGAGCCCCACATCAAGCCCCACACTAGGCTCAGATCTCAGCGGGGAGTCTGCTTGAGATTCTCTCCTTCTCTCTCTGCTCCTCCCTGCTCTGCACAGTCTCTCAAATGAATAAATAAATCTTTTAAAAAATAAATAAATATTAGTAAATTTTGTAGCCTCTGAAACTTATTTATCTCCTCCAGGAACTGGGATGATGGAACTGGCCTCATTTCCCCTCTGATTAAGATAAATTGAAGAACCTCCTAAATCTGGGTCCATTATGATAGTTGAAATGTTAGAGGGTCTTTGCCTTACTTTGGTGGTCACAATCAAAGTTGCTAGTGTTTTCATTTATATCTTCAAAGAGCACGTATCAAAAAGCAAGAAGATCACCTTTCCATTTCTGCCAACATTTTAAATGACAAATCTTAGTGCTTTTTTGATCTGAGATGGAGAATTGACAGCTTGCAGAGGGTGATTTGAGACCTCACTGCCCCCCCTTCTCCCCAGTTGGGCTGTCAACACTGAAACCCCTCTCTCCTGTTGGCAGCTGCCTTGCACATTTCACCAGGAGGGTTGCTGCAGGTTAGCCATGAGGGAATGAGTGAGTGCTCCCCTTGCCAACCTTCATTTCTGGAGCTTTCATATGGTCCTCTCTGTAATGATGCCTTCCTTGTGATCTGCTTCCCATTTCAGATCTGTAATCTTAGTAATGCATAATTTATTCCCTAAAAGGAGCAACCAAGATTGGCCTACCATAAAAACTGCTCTGATTGTATTCTATTACCGTTTATTGAAAATTCACCCAGACTGCTCTAATCATCAGTTACCGTTTGCCATTTCAAAGCAGGGTAGCCCACTGTGGTACCTCTGTCACCTATCCGATCAAGTGCAAAAACAGGTCATTTCTTATCCTTAGATTAACTGAGCTTTGGAGAAGACAGTGCCGAGATTTTCTAGCATAAAACTGATAAGCAGGGGAAGTCCCCAGCTTTCCCACTCTATTTGCATCATCTATGTGTAGAAAAGTCAAAAGAATATATATGATATCCCAGTTATGTGAAGGAGGGCCCTGCAATGTGTTACCCTCCTTATAACCATTTGCAGAGACTCCATGAGTCATAAAGAACCTACATCATGGAAATATGTCGATTAAAGTAAATCTTTGGCTAACTAAAGTTGTCTGGCGTTAAAAGCATGCCATACATGAATATGTATCAGGGGTCCCACATAACCGGGGGCTGGCTCACCCTGTCTGTTCAGTTGTCAGGGTGTTCAGCACCCACAGAACCCCATCTACCGCATCTTATCTCATACATTCTGGCTATGATAAAGCTGTCAGACCCAATATCTCCCTGAGGCAAAGCCCTTTCTTCTGTTACTATTCATGGCTGAGTTCACCCATCCTCTCCCCTCAGCCTGGAAACCACTTTGTTTCACCTACTTTTAAACTCTCTTCTCACCTACCCAGTGGTTGAAGAAATCTGTATCTCCAAGGCTTTCTCTGTTCTTCTGTCTCTCTGCCCCCTCTGTTTTCTCTCTACATTTCCTTTTTCCCCATCTTCTTTCTTTGATTCAGCTAAAAATTGACCCAACTGTCACAACATGATAGTTATACAAGGGTTAACTTTCTCATAAATCATTCTCATTTCCTTGGGTTTAAGCGCGTACCAATATGGCAGAAGTATTACTTCATGCCATTGTGTGGTAGGCACACGCAATTTTGGTTACATTTAGGATTAGGTAGGATTTTGTGGGCCTTAATTGGAAACCTAATAACCAAATCTAACATTGTGAAGGGGAACATGCTTCTGTCTTAAAAATCTCAGGTATACAGCTTATCTTATGGTTGGATGAAGTAGCGCCAACATTATAGTGAATACCAAGTAGAAATATGTAGTAGGAAAATCTGGCCGCAAAAATTAAAGCCCAATTAACTTACGGTCAACTGTATGATAAAACCTCAAACATTCATCTATGTGTGCAGTCAGGAAACATTTTATTACACCCATAGTAGGCTAGGTACTATGCAAGGTTCCAGGGATAACATGGCAGGCAGGGCAAACTTGAAGTCATCTCACAGATAATCTTAGGCATGTAGACAGGGATGTGATGAAGGCAGGGAAGAAAGGTAGAGACAAGACTACCATGGGCGTCCTGGGGCTTCACCTGGCTGGAGGCTGGAATGTCTGCTTAGATCAAGGCACAACCACAGGCTGTAGTAAGGTCTTGACCCAAGGGCTTCGAAAGTACTTGTTCTATCCCATCTGTGCTAGAAAATTATTTTGACAAATATAAGTAACCATATTTTTGTGTCTAGGTTGTTTTGTCCTGAAATAAATTAAAAATCAAAATCTTTGTCTACTAGTTTTATTCTGGGGGAGGCCCCAAAATATAAGACTTTGCTTAGCCTATGAATGATTTCCATGGTTATCTTTTTGCTGTTAGCTTATCAAAAAATTATTTGCCGAGTGTGAGGAAAAAGGCCTGGCCCGCGTCATGTGTGAGGAGGACCCAGGCCGGCCCACGGGCCGTCTGGGGCCTGGTCCGGCCCGCGTGGTGTGTGAAGACAGGGGCCCGGTGCGGCCCGGCGGAGGGCGAGCTCAGGGGAGGGGCCTCGTCCGGCCGGGCCGGTGCAAGAGGACTGGGGCTCCAGCCCCGTGCCGCTACGATGGCCCAGCAGCAGATGACCAGCTCGCAGAAGGCCCTGATTCTCGAGCTGAAATCCCTGCAGGAGGAGCCGGTGGAGGGCTGCCGGATCACCCTGGTGGATGAGTCCTACCTCTACAACTGGGAGGTTGCCATCTTCAGACCCCCCAACACCCTCTACGAAGGCGGCTACTTCAAGGCACACATTAAATTTCCTATTGACTACCCATATTCACCACCTACCTTCAGATTCTTGACCAAATGTGGCACCCCAACATTTATGAGAATGGAGATGTATGCATTTCGATTCTTCATCCACCTGTAGATGACCCACAGAGTGGAGAACTGCCCTCTGAAAGGTGGAATCCTACTCAGAATGTCAGGACTATTCTGTTAAATGTAATCTCATTGCTCAATGAGCCCAACACCTTCTCCCCAGCCAATGTGGATGCTTTGGTTATGTTCAGGAAATGGAGGGACAGTAAAGGAAAAGACAGAGAATATGCTGAAATCATTAGGAAACAGGTTTCAGCCACTAAAGCCGAAGCAGAAAAAGATGGAGTGAAGGTCCCCACTAGCCTGGTGGAATACTGCATCAAAACTAAAGTGCCTTCCAATGACAACAGCTCAGATTTGCTTTATGACAACTTGTACGAGGGTGACATCGATGATGAAGATGAGGAGGAAGATGCCGACTGCTATGATGATGATGATTCTGGGAATGAGGAGTCCTTCAGTGCCCCATACTGCCCTGCCGACTCAGGCCAAAGGGAGGGGAGCAAGTGGGGACCTAGCGGTGGCCCCTCAGCAAAAAACCTATCACTGGGGGTGGGAAAAACAAACATGGCTCCTCCTGACTCTCCTTATGGATCTCAGTTTGCTTCTTTTTATGGACCTCTTAATAGAGAGAAAGTAATCCTCCACAGAATGTCTGAATTCTTGCATTCTTTATCCTTCCATCACTATATTGATTTTTTTTTTTCCTTCTTTAAACCCAAACTCTTGCCTCACTTCGTCTCTACAGAGTGTTCACAGCAAAACACGTTTGGTCTGTTTTTAGATTCTTGAAGAATTAAATAGTCTTTCATCGAGACATTTAATGTGTTTAAAGCTGGGAACTCATTTTCCAATGAGTTCACAAATGCTGCATATGCTGAGTAGCAAAAGAAAATGGAAAAAATATATATAAAACCCCCACAAAACAAACATTTTTAAAAAAATTTGCCAAGGTTTAGCTGCTCATTTACATTAGTGTGTGTGCATTCAATCAGCCCCATGGTGGTGAATTTTATTTCCTTTCCCTTCTTAAGGCTGGGATACAGTGGGCGTCAGGGACTTTGTGCTATAAGCCTGATAAAATGTGTTCTCTAAGGGCACAGAGCCCCTTCAGCCTCCAGGAAATCATCCTAACACAGGGGGCCTCAGCTACTCTAAGGAGAAAAGATCAGATTTTGTTTTTTGAAATCGATTGGGATCTAAAGCCTGAAATAAATATTCATACTTTACATAGAAAAAAAATTATTTGCCAGGCATTTGAGTGAAGCCAGTGTTATTGGTAACAGCTCTAAATGTTATTGTTTTTCTTGTTTGAGTACAATTGATACACAAAATGTTACATTAGTTTCAGGGTTACAACATAGAGATTCACAACTCTATACCTTATGCTATTATTACTGATGATGATGAAAGTAATAATGCAATAATAGATGGTGTAGCAAAGTGCCTGGCTTTGTGCCTGGTGTGTAGGAGTCACAAGATAAACATGAGTGGACTCTAAAAATTCTTTACAAAGTAGAGTGAAAAATGATATAGAAAGATCTCACAATTGCACAAATATCTTGGAAAGAATAATCCCCCTGAGAGTGCAAATATTTAAAGATTTTACTTTTTAAAGTAATCTCTACACCTAATGTGATGCTCGAACCCACAACCCTGAGAACAAGATTTGTGTACTCTGCTGACTGAGTCAGCCAGGTACCCCAAAAGTGCAAGCATTTGAAAGGCAAGAGATGGAACTGGCAAAGCTGACTCTGTCACATGGGGTTTTGTTATATTTGTGAAGGGATGTGGTTTGACCTGTGATGTATTTTTATTTATGTTGTACAAAATTATATTAAAATGAGACTCTACTATATTCTGTGGGTATTGAGAGGAATATATGTAAGTAATTTTATAAAACACGTTTCAATGAAAACTTTTAGATGGCATTACATAAGCATTTATTTACTATGACCAGTATGACTGTAATAGTTTGGACTATTGTTTGGCAAATATCCACACCCTTTCCCCTCCTACAGTGGGCAGAGTATGCACCTCACTCCTTTGATCGTGTGGATGGCCGTGTGACTTGCTTTGCTCAGTGGAATGTTAGTGGACCCACTGCAAGGAGAGGCTTGAAAAGTGAGACGTTGCTCTTGCCCTCCTGTCCTCCTGCACCTTTCCATAAATAGAACGTGCCTCAGGTATCTCTTGGTCCAAGGAGGATGCAAGATACATGGTGCAAACCTGATACCAACCACAATGTGGAGCTGGTTGGGCTGACGTCAGCCAGCCTGCAGATGTGCAAGTGAAAAACATTGTCTTCTTCAGCTGCTTACAATCTGTGGGCAATCCTTGCTAGACAGTATCCAGCAACATTGCATGGCCCTGGGTCCCCTGAGCCTATAATGAAAAAAGCCCATCTCACAGTATAGTTACTAAAACCTAACATAAAGAGACTGAAAAAATATTCAAATCTGAGTTGTGTGGAGGCCTAAACACTCAAATTTGTTTCTCTGAAAATGAATGTTGTTTTGACATGCTTATTTTAAAAGGGCAGAAGACCTCGAACCTTTGACAGTTTCAGGTTCAAGTTTTGGCTTTCCTGGCAGGCTGATTCTTTGTTGTGCCAGACAGCTAATATTCATGTTTCACAGCAGGTGGAAGCCTCAATAATTTAAGCAAAATGTTGGCTCTTTCAGCCAAGGAAAATGCAGCCCACCGAGGAATGTTGCATTAGAGCATCTGAATAGAAGGAATCATAGCCACAAAATTAGAGGATCTAAGTGAAGACAGGAAGAAAGGACCCCACTCCCTGGCTTCTATGCCTTCTTGTCATTCCGTGTTTGAGCAACAGGCAGTATGGGAGAACTTTCTAGATGCTGTTACCCTCAAAGAAGCAATCTGAAAGTTATCCTAGTTCCTTCTTTTCTCTAAGCAAGTAAGACAAGCCATTACATTCTTTCAGTTTTGGATGGAAATAGATTTTTGCATCTTTTATCCAACCAAATTGAATAAATACACTTACCATTTATTTTGCCTTGTAAAATTTATCTTAATACGATTTCATAAATGAGGAAAAAAAGATTTTCAATGAATCATTTTGTCGTAAAATTGTTACATGTTGCCCGACAAGTGAGTCTACAGCAGTTCCTTTGTAAAAAGGTAAAAATGCCAATTCAAAATAGCATATACATAGCATGTAATACATTTCACTCATTTGATAGTTTGATCTTAAAACTGATGAAATTAGTGGAATAACATATGTAATTACCTCTGTAGTATTTTTTAAAATATAAATATGTAGTTTAGATTGTTACCATCTAAATGCTCTTACACAGGGAAATTTTTCAAGATTATGTTGCGATTTCATTCTTATGACTGAAAGAATACCCTGCAGTCCCTTTTGCCTAGTCTTGACACCTTACTTCTAAAAATCAGATTATGAATCTTCATAAAATTATCCTTTGAAAGGTAGAATGTTCTAGTCTTTAGTTCTCAAAAAGGGAAGGAGTTCTTTGAAATCAACCCAGTTCAACACTTAAATACTTAAAATATCTGTACCATCACAGCCATGACTATGTGGGTTTGTTGGTGTGTTTTTTTTTTTTTAAACCAGTGTCCTTTTTCATCGCTTAGGAAAAATTTGCAGATACTGCAAACTTTAGTATTTTTTTTTCCTTAAGTGTAATGACTAGGGAACCGAAACAAGATAAAATGTTTTATTCCAGATGGTTCCATTGAGCATAATTTCAACTTTCAAATTACAGGCCAGTAGATGAATGTCCTATTTCTGTATTAAAAGTACTTGACTTACTTTGTGGGATGTTTTGTGCCAATTCTTTACTAAATTATCTTTTGGTCATCGTTGCTAGGTAACACTGCTGGCTTCCAGCAGCTGAAAGGAGGAGGAGGTTATAGGGAACAATTTGGCATTATTAGCATTTGACTAAGAAGGTTGTTGGGTGTTGGTTTGTTTGTTTGTTTTTTCAACCGTGTATCTCAGCATTTACCCCCTGTTCCAGGGAATATAATTGTCTATGGGAATACAATTGACACTTACACCACAGTGGAGACACTCTTAAACGTCGGTGTGAGGGGCTCCTACATCCACCTGGTACAGCCCCCGCCCACTTCCACCGTCACCTGCATCAACAACTACTCAGTGGAAAGCGCGGTGGAGGACGCGCTCAGAGCCGTGGGGGTGACCATCCACCGAGACGCGCTCCTGGCTCAGTGGAACGACGGCAGGTACCCGGACCCCATTCAGAGCGCTTGCTTCACCACGCCCACCAAGCCTTTCAGACTCACCTGCTGCGTAAGTCAGTCCCCAGGAGCTTCACTCCCACTTGTGGAGAGCAATCACCTGCTCCCTGCTCACCTGCCCTGCTCACCTCCCCGGGGACTTCGGGTCTGAGAGATGGCGGCAGGGGGATTTCTAGCTACAGGTTTTGGCTCTTGTTTTCTACCAGTTCAGAGGACCTATTGCTGAGGGACAAGCCACCCCAAACTTAGCAGCCTAAAACATGAATGATTTATTTATTCATTATTTTATCTCTGGTCCTAGGGTTTTGAGGGGGGCCAGCCGGGCAGTTCTCACTTGAGGTCCCTTATGGGGCTGAAGTCAGACTGTGGGTGGAGCTGGAGTCATCTTCATCCCCATGTCTGGCTTTTGATGCTAGATCAGCTGCAGCTGAGATTTTGTCCAGAACACTTCATCTTGGCAGGGTGACCCGGTTCTAAGAGTGAGGGGGAAAGAGAGGAAGAGTGAGAGAGAGACTGTTTCACCTGCCTATATCCAAGGGGAAGAGAAGTAGACCCTGCCTGTCCCTGGAAGGAGTGTCAAAGGTTTGATGAGCACTAACGTTGACAGAGTCCTCGCCATGCTGCAGGCACCACGCTGCATGCTCGCAGTACAGGGTCACCTGTAACAACAGCTCTGTAAAGGAGAGCATCCCCATTTTACAGATGAGAATGCTCTAACTCCAAATCAGTGGTATTCTGGGCTCTCAACCCAGTTCAGAAGAGCCCCAAAGTCTGTGCTGCTGCTAACTTTCTAAGACTCTGGAAACAGCAATAGGGGTTCCTCCCCCATGGAATAGAGACTTGGAAGACCTCTCTTTCTCTCACTTTCCCTCTCTCTCCTATCTATCATCTATCTATCTATCTATCTATCTATCTATCTATCTATCTATCTATGTGTTCTCTCTCTCTCTCTCTCTCTCTCTCTCTCTCTCTATATATATATATATATATATATATATATATCTTTGGAGAAAAGAACTTTTTTCTCCGGTTATATAATAGCTTGACTTACAACCTGTGCCCTCAGATTTGCCAGTTCAGGAGATGAGCAGAAGCCAGCAGTGGATGAGAGAGGGATGGGGCCAGTCAATCTAGCAGAGAAGAGGGGAGTCTGAGTTTGGTGTGAGTATGGAGCTGCGTATGTAGGTCAAAAGCATATGCTATTGGTGTGGTAAAGAATGCTAGCAGCATTTAGTGGGCACACTGGTTTGGGGAGGTCAGTGGGGGCTCATAGCAATCCCTTACCTAAGTCAGGTCTTCTGACTCAAGTGCCCCCACAGGTAAATGATAGTGATCCTCATTCCCCTCACCCCCACCCCACAGTCTAGACAGGAGATCAAAGCAGAACCACCACCACCAAAGAGTCTTCTCTGGAATCCTTCAATTTATCTTGATAATCTATGGAAATTTTGCATTCTGCTCCTTCATATATGCGTTTATTCATTCATTTAACAAATATTCATTGACTATCTGCTAGGTCTTAGGCTCTGTCCTAAGTATGAGGGACATATCAGTGAAAAAAACAGAAACAGTTCATCTTATTTTAATGTAGAAGTGACATGTCACAGTACCTATTTAAGAAGAATCAAAATGTCTTCACCCAAATTTTCTCCCCAAAATGATGATCCTGGAAGGTGTGCCAAGCTTATCCTGGAGAACTTCTGGAGCTAAACACATACCCTAAGTAGGAAGCAGAGGTATGAGAAAACCTCCCCCTAGTAACCAGTTGAATGCAGGTTTTCTAGAGCCCCCTCTGGCCTTTATTTCCCTGTTTAGATCAAAATTGAAATCATGGCAAAGACATTTTGCAAATACTCTCAACTGCCTTGGATCTAACACACCTTCCTGTTGAAACTCCATCCTAAAGCAATTAAGTCTCCTGCTTCCCCAACTGTGTTCTTCTCCACAAGGAATGGCCATGTGGTAGCCCTGGCTGCTCACTGACCCTCTCTGGTGTTTGGCCAACAATAGATACTGGCAGGAGATTAGATACAGGAAGAAGGAAGAAGTCAGGGGATTTTTCCCCTCTGCTTTGAGGAGCATCTCTGTCAGGGAATTAGGAAACTTTTGGTGGGGGTGAATACATTCATTATCTTGACTGTGGTCACAGTGTTGTGGGTTGAATTATGCCTACCCCAAAGATATGGTCCTAATCCCCAGTACCTATGAATGTGACCTCATTTGGAAATAGGATCATGTTAGATCTTATCAACTGAAGAGAAGGTCATACTGGATTGGGGAGAGCCCTAAATGTAATGATGGGTGCTTATTCATGGAAAGAAAGGTTTGATTCAGAAGAGACACTTGGGGAAAGAGGCCATATGATGAAATGGCATCAGCTATGAGTCATGGAGCAGCAAGGATTGCTGGTGACCACCAGACACTAGGATGAAACAAGGAAGGAGTCTTCCCTAGAGCTTCAAGAGGGAGCATGGTCATGGCAACATCATGACTTTAGATATCTCCAGAACTGTGAGAGAATAAATTTCTGTTGTTTTGAGCCACCCAGCAGCTGTGTGGTACTTTATTGTAGCAGGACAGGCAAACTAAAAGTGGTGTCACAAGCATATGTACCTGCTTAAGCTAACGTTTTTATAACTGGCATCATACATTATATACTAGTTTATATCTGGTCAGTGCAATGGCATTGAGATTCATCCATATTATTCCGTTTGTCACTGGTTCATTCCTTTTCATTGGTGAGTAGTATTCCATTGTATAGCTGTATCACATTTGGTTTATCCATTCAGTTGCTATGTACATTCTCGAATGCATCTTTGTGTCGGCACACTTTCACTTCTTGTAGCTGTACATCCAAAGAATGGCTAGGTCATATGGTCAGTGAATGTTTACCTTTTCAAGAAGCTGCCATGCTGCTTTCTAAAGTAGCAGTGTCATTTCATATTTCTACCAGCAATGGATGAGAGTTTCAGTTGCTCTATTCTTTCAAGGACTTGGTATTATCAGTCTTTCTCATTTTAGTAATTCTAGTGGGCATGACATGATGTATCATTGTGTTTTTAATTTGTGATTTCCTGATGATTAATGATATTGAGCATCTTTTCATGTGCTTATTGGCCATTAGTCTATCTTCCTTTGTGCAGTATCTGAGCTATTATAAATGGGTTTGTAAATTTTGTTTTCCAACTGATCGCTACTAGTATACAAAATGCAGTTGATTTTGTATATAAACATTGTATCCTGAGTCATTGCTAAATTCACTTTTTAGTTCCAATAATTGCTTTCTAGATCCAATTAAATATACCAGTGGCAAGTAGGAACTGTTTTACTTGTTTCCCATGTTTAGATCTTTTATTTAATTTACTTGCTTATTCTGCTGGCTAGAACTCCAGTGAAATGTTGACTGGAAGTGCAGGAAATGGACATTCTTTCCTTTTTCCATATCTCAGATGATAACTTTAGGCCTTCACCCCTTTATATGAGGTTACCGGTATAGTTTTCTTTAGTGCCTTTTATCTGACTGAGGAATTAACCTTTCATTCTTAGTTTGCTCAGAAAATTTATCATGAATAGCAATTGAATTTTGTCAAATATTTTTTCTTGTCTATTAAAAAAGATCATATTCTTTTCTCCTTAATACTATTGACAAGATGAATTACATGGATTGAATTTCAAATTGTTCAGCAAACCTTACATTTCTGGAATAAACCCTGGTCATTCACGATTTATTATCCTTCTATATATTGTTGATTTGATTTGCTAATGTTTAAAGAACTTTTGAAACTGTTTTACAACTATATTCATGAGGGTTCTTGATCTGTAGTTTCCTGGTTTGTGTAATATCCTTATAAGTTTTCAGTATTTGGGCAATTCTGGCCTCATAAAATAATTTAGGCAATGTTTCCCCCTCCTCTGTTTTCTGAAAAAGTTTGTGAAAGATTGTTATTATTTTTTCCTCAAATGTTTGACAGAATTAACCAATGAAACCATCTGGGACTGGAGTTCATGTTATGGGAAGATTTCTGATGAATTCAATTTCCTCATTAGCTCTAAGGCTACTCAGATTTTCTGCTTCTTCATATGTCAATTTTGGTTATTGTATTTTTCAAGAAATTCAGTCCATTTCATTTAAAGTGGTTAAATGTTGGCATTAAGTTGTTCATATGCTCTCGTATTATCTATGTAAGGTCTAAAATCTGTAGCATAGCCTGTATTTCATTTCTGGTATTGGAGAATTGCTTTCAATCTCTCTTTCCCTGCCAAACTGATGAGAGAGGAGTGAGACCCAGAACTGTCTAAAGTTTTCTGTCTAGCTAGATGTTTGCTGACTTTATTAACCCTTTTCAAAGAACCAGCTTTCAAATCTATTAATTTTCTTTTGTCTCAATTATTTTCTTCTGCTTGCTCTGGATTTCCTTTGCCCTTTATTAGTTCCTTAATGTATAACCTTAAGCCATTATTTATATATATACACATTTAAAGCTAATTTCTTTTGTGTTGCCTGTATCATATAAGTTTTAATATGTTGAACATTCATTATCATTTAGCTCAAAAATATTTTCTAATCTCCCTATCATTTCTTTTTTGACCCTTGGATAATCTAGAAGTGTGGTGTTCTTAGATGTCATATTTTTATTGCTTTCTCATTTAATATCATTGTGGTCAGAGATATATTCTTTATGATTTTAATCCTTTAAGATTTATTGAGACTTGTTTTATATCCAAGCATAAACATATAAAGAATATGTAGTTTGCCATTGTTGAACGTAGGGTACATAGCAATTTTTTAAATTGAAGTATAGCAGGCACACAGTGTTACATTAGTTTCAGGTGTTTCAGGTGTAGTTATACAGTGATTCCACGTGTAAGTTACAATTCGTTCAGTGTGGCTGATTGATGTTTGAATCTTCTTTGTCTTTACTGATAGTTTTTGGTCTCGTTCTATCAATTGCCAGAGAGAGACATTAAAATCTCTTACTATTATTGTGGGATTTTCTATTTCTCCCTTTAATTCTGTTACTTTTTGCTTTATCTTTTTGAGGCTCTGTTATTAAAAACATGAACATTTGTAATTGTTATGTCTGCCTCATTAATTGTCCTTTTTATTGTTATGAAACATGCCCCTTTATCTCTAATAATATCCCTTATTTTAAGGTTCACTTTATCTGATATCCTTCTTATGTTTACTGTTTGCATGGTTTATTTTTTCCATCTATTTACTTTCTGTGTCTGTATATTCAGTGTCTCTTATAGGTATCATAAAGTAGATTTTGTTAGTATTTTTATTGCTGCATAACAAGTTATGACAAACTTAGCAAACTATAATAGCATCCATTTGTTAGCTCATAGTTCTACAAGTTGGAAGTCATGATGTGACTGGCTTCTCTGCCCAAGGACCCTCAAGGCTAAAATCATAGTGTTGGTCAGGCTGCAGAAGCTTGACTCTGTGGTTGAATTTAATTTATTGCAGCTGAGGACCCAAGGTCCCTGTTTCCTTGCTGTTCAGACAAGGTTCACTCTCTGTTCCGAGAGACCATCCACATTCCTTGCCACATGGCTTTTTTTGTCAAGCCAGAACAGAGTGTTTTTCGTGTCAAATTCCCCTCACACTTCAAATCTTCTTTGGGAAAAATCTACTGTCGTTAATGGCTTACCTGAATAGGTCAGAACCACAGAGAATATCTTAAAGTCAGCTATGCCATAGTTCTATCAGGGTGTGACCTCCCATCACAGTCCCATTTCATGCTCATACTCAAAGGGAGGGGTGGGAATCTTGGAGACAAGCTTAGAAATCTACCTACCACATGCTCTTTTATTCTTTCTGCATTTTAATTGCTTAGGCCACAAGTGTTTAATGTAATTATTTATATGGCTAGCTTTAGGTCTACCATTTTGTTATTGGTTTACTGTTTGTGTCCTCTGTTTTTTGTTTTCTAGTCCCCTTTGCCTGCTTTTTAAAAGTTAGAATTATTTTTTAGTATTCCATTTCAATTGGGTTTTGGTGTATATCTTATTTTCTTTTTTAGCAGTTTCCTATGGATTATAATATACATCAGTAATCTTTTACATTCTAGTTAGTGTTGATGTTGTATCATTTCACATAAAATATAAAAACCTTGCAACCGTATAGCTCCCTTCTCCCCACTTTCTGGACATCCTTTTCTGTTATATTTGTCATGTATCTATACACATTGAAAAACCAACAAAAGTATAACTTTTGTTTTAAATAGTCATAAATACTTTAAAGAACTTAAGAAGAAAAATATACTTCTGTATTTACCCACATATTTTCCTATTTTATTGTTCTGCCTTCATTTCTGAAGATCCAGATTTCCATCTGATATAATTTCCTTTCACCCTGATCAACTTTCTTTTTAAAAAAAAGATTTTATTTATTTATTCATGAGAGATAGAGAGAGAGAGAGAGAGAGAGAGAGAGAGAGGCAGAGACACAGGCAGAGGGAGAAGCAGGCTCCATGCAGGGATCTTGACGTGGGACTCCATCCTGGGTCTCCAGGATCACACCCTGGCTGAAGGTGGCGCTAAGCTGCTGAGCCCTCTGGGCTGCCCCAACCTGAACAACTTTCTATAGCACATACAGTTGCAGGTCTGCTGGCAGTGGTTCTCTAATTTTCCTCTACCTGAAAATAACTTTATTTTACCTTTGTTCTTAAAGGATATTTCTACTGGATATAAAACCATGGCCTGACAGGTTGTTTTTTTTTCCTTTCAGCACTTTGAAGATTTTTTTTTCCATGGTCTTCTGACATTTTTGAGTTCTGATTTTTAAAAAATCTGTCATCATTCAAGCCATTGTTTCCCTATATTTAATGTGTCATGTTCCCCTGGGTGCTTTCAAGATTTTCTCTTAATGTTCAGTTTTCAGTTTATGCTGTGAGTTCCATATTTATTTTGTCTTAAAGCATAGTTTTTCTTGAATTTATCTTATTCAAAGTTCTTCACTCAACTTCTGAATCCATACACTTAACTTTCACTACATTTTGACAAAATCTTGGCCATTATTTTTTTGCCTCATTCTTCTCTCTTCTCTTCCTGGGACTCTAGTTATATATCTGTTAAACTTTTTCTTTTTCTCTCATGAGTCTGTAAGGCCCTATTCATTTGCTTCACTCTCTTTGTTTCTTCTCTCTCTGTTTTTCACATTGAATAATCTCTATTGATGTTAACTTCAAGTTCACTGACTCTTTCCTCTACCATCTTTATTCTTCTGCTAGTGAATAAACTGACTACAATCTATTCTCTTTCCACCAAAATAAGAGAAATTACCTTCATTCTGGTTATTGTTCCAAATTTCTACTGTCCTCCACCATTTATCTCCTTTTAAATGCTCTTTGGAATTCTCAGATAATTGTTTTTATACTTCGACCAGAGTTTATGGTTTTATCAGTGAAAGGATTAGTCTGAGAGGATTATACCATTATACCAGAAGCAGAACTCTTGAGTTGGTATTTTGAACTCACATCAGCACCTTGCTTCCTTCTGCCCAGTGGTAGAGCCTCCTGGGTGCCCACCAGATGCTCCAGCTGGGATATTTACTGAATGACTAATTTCCATGCCAGAGCAGGAAGGCACAAGGTAGGAGCCCAGAGCTGGGAGATACTGAGGCTGATGGGACTCTCCTCCTTACTGAGGTATCCTTCAGGGACAGGATTTCTGGATTTAAAAGGGCAGGAACAAGGGGTGCCTGGGTGACTCAGTTGGTCAAGCAAATGCCTTCAGCCTAGGTCATGATCCAGAATCCTGGGATTGAGACCCTGTTGGGCTCCTTGCTCAGCTGGGAGTCTGCTTGTCCCTTTCCCTCTGCCCTGCTCGTGCTCTCTCTCTCAGTCTCTCCCACTCTCAAATAAATACATAAAATCTTTTTTTTTTAAATGGGGAGCAGAAACAAGGCAATCTGATGACTCAAGACTGGTTGTGGTGACTCCAAGAAGGAACCTGGAGAGACCTAAGTGTTGGACACAGGAAGAAGAAAATAGAGGCTGAGATAGAACTATTTAAAGTGTAGGCAAATGAAGGGAAAGCAATGTCTCTATGGATGTAAATCTCCTTACAGGGAAAAAAAATTACTTTTCTGAGAGATACTCCATCACTTGGCATTCTTCTCTCCAGTGGATATCCAAATTGAGTGATTACAAAAAAAGGTGATACTAGATATCTTAATTTGTTCTTCATACCAAAGACAGACTCTCTCCCTCTGTCTCTCTCGCTCTTTTCACACACACACACCACCACCACCACCACTACCACTACCATCATTATGACATTTTAGTAGATTAAGCATTGTTATTTTTTTGTTTTGGTTTTTTGTATGCCCCCAGTAATAAGGTGCTCTGGAGACTATTCATACTCTTGAGAATGTAAAATGAAGTGTGATAACTGAGTAATAACATGAATGTTTGCTTTGTAGATGTTCTTCAGCTTCTGTGAGAAGAATGTGGATTATGAAACATTTAAAGCACTCAATGATGCATGTCTTGTCTATGATAGCCGACTTGTGATTGATACCAACTTCCACACCAACGACGTAGCCATCAGAGCTGCTGGTTCCCTCACCAAATTCTCCAATAAATATTACTCAAATGAATGGACTCATAGCAGCTTCAGCTCCAAAGAAATTGGCTTCCAGCTGGCAGCAGCTATGCTCAGTCTCTTTGATCCAACCCTTGAGCCTGTGACTGAACCACCAGCTGATCTTGACCGACTCATCCCCATGTACAAGGGAGCCAAGATCCAAGGTGTGTATTAGGTCACCTTCTTTCCTTTGATGAAGCCACTCATTGGATCTGGATCAGCGCTCAGAGCAACCCCCCATGTTTCTCTTAGGCTTGGTAAGGAGGCTTCTCTGTCTCTCAGTGGGTTTGCACAGAGACAGAGGAGGGCTCAGTCTCATTTTTAAGGATTTATTATGGACCTGGCATTTTATCATGGTCCTTTGTATTTTGAGCATGTATTATGGATCACATCATAACTGTGGTCCCCATTTTACAGGTACATGAAGAGAGACTAGGAATAATCAGTAACTTACCCAAAGGTCACTCACAACTGGTTAGTGAGACAATGCCCGACACCATGCTAAACTTTTGTTCTCACTATAAACTTGGAGATAAGGAGACCCTTCCAAATGTCCTAGGCCTTGGCTTCTTATCTAGATGGATAAACTAAACCATTCACAGCTGTAATGGTTGTGAATATAAGGAGATCACTGTACGAGTAATATAGGATTTTTTTTGTGTTTGGCAGATGAGAGATATCTTTGAAAGTAGTGTCTTTGAATGTTGTGGATTTTCTATCACAAAAATGCACATATTTACAAAATTGTAAGTTCATTTCCAGGAGGTTGATGGACCAATCTTTAAAGCCATCATGGACCCTTTAAGGTATCCATGGACCCTAATCCAGTAAACAGAGCATGAACTAAGGAGTCACAAGTCCTACATTCCAGTCCTTGTAATTTCCTACCTAACTAAATGGACTCTGATAAATCCTGCTCTGCTTCTCATTTTGGGTTGAGAACTTAGGAAAGGTAATGACCATGGGAAAAGAAGAGAAGGAATGGGAGTCAAAGAGCAGAGCTATATCAAGCTCATTCTATGGGATAAGCTTGAAATAGTAAGAATTTCATAATGATAATTGTCTAAAGTATTGAATAAGAACTTTGTTGATTTTCCTTAATAATACCCACTTTAATGTTTTGGTTACATAATGAAAGAGTGACAGGGAATGGGATTATCACTGCAACATTTATTTATTTATTTATTTATTTATTTATTTATTTATTTATTTATTTATTTCACTGCAACATTTAAAGCCTCTATAGGTCTTGGTCTGGCTTTGACAGGCATAGATTAGAATGCCAGGGATTATGGGAAATCATAGGACACACAAGATTAGCTTGGCACATCTTCTGGAGCATTGCTGGCTATATTATGGGGTACAATGGCACATTTACATTGATTTTGTTTAATAAAATCAATCTCACAAAGTTTCTTGCTAATACTTGTACTTGGGATAGTTTGAGTAGCATACACCATGGTAAGCATCTCTTTGTCTATGTCTTATGTGCTATATACAAATATATCAACTCCATTACCACTTCATTAACAAGTAAATTAAAATGTGGAAAACTTTCCATTTCCTGTAGGAGGCATTCTTCCTGGTTCTTACCACTATCTGCATATTGCCAAACCTGCCATTCCAACTCCCTTAGAGGTACAAATGGCCCAGCCTAGTTTTGTAAGTATTATTCCTAAATTTCATTTTACTTTCAAATATAACACTTTCTTTACAGGGGGATGAAATTCTTTATTCAGAGTCTTTAGTATAATGTACTGTTCATCAGAAAAGCCACGTGGTAGCCAGCTCCCAAGATGGCCCCGTGATTCTTGCCCCTTGGTATTCATGCCTTTATGTGGTCCCCACCCAAACAGAGTAGGGCTGACCTATGTAGCCAACAGGATATTGTGGAAATGACTGTGTGTGACTTCCAAAGCTAAATCATGGAAGATATTACAACTCTAACTTGTACCCTCCTGGATCATTTGCTGCCATGTTGTAAGGTCAGCCAGGCTGCCCTGTACCAGCCATTAGCAATTTGCCAGTCATGTGAGGGAGCCACCTTGGATGTAAATCCTCCAACCCCAGTCAAGGCTTCAGATGATGTGGCCCCAGCAGACATCTTGACTACAAACTTATGAGAGACTTTGAGCCAGAGTCCCACAACTAAGCTGCTCCTAACTTCTGACTCCCAAGCATCGAGGTAATAGTTTATTGTTGTTTTAAGCCATTAAGTGTTTTTAATAGAATATTTTTTTAGAGCAGGTTTAGCTTCACAGCAAAATTGAGGGGAAAGTACTGACATTTTCCCATGTACCCCCATCCCCATTTACACATAACCTCTTCTGTGATCGACACCCCCACCAGAGTGGCATATTTGTTACAATGGATGAACCTACAATGACACCTCATTGTCACCCGAAGTCCACAGTTTAGAGTTCTCTCTTGGTGTTAAACATTCTGTGGGTTTGGGCAAATGTATAATGAATGGTATGTATCCACCATTATAGTGTCATACAGAGTAGTTTCATGGCTCTAAAGCTCCTATGTGCTCTGCCCATTCATCCGTCCCTCCCCACGACCCTCAGCAACCACTGATCTTTTCATGGTCTCCATTGTTTTTTCTTTTCTAGAATGTCATATAGTTGGAATCATACAGCATGGTTTCAGATTGCTGCTTTCACTGAGAGATGTGCACTGGTTTCCACCATGTCTTCTCATAGCTTGATAGGGAATTTCTTTTTAGTGCTAAATAATTCCATTGCTTGGATGGAATGCAAATTATTTATCCAACCACCTGTTAAAGGACAATAAGTTGCTAAGTTTTGAGGTAATCTGTGATGCTCCAATAGAGCAGTATATGGCAGTATACAAATACATTGTTTAGAGTCTGGGATGTCCATCCAGAACACATTGTTCTCCTGTCCTGCCTGAATTATCCCAGAAGGGCCATCCAGGAAAAGCAAAAGCTGTGGGGTGGGACACCCCCTGGGTTCAACGAAAGTAGAAGGGACACAGTGCAGTTGGTCAGTCAGCAACCTGCTCAGATTAGATCCTCTGGCAGACGGTCCCAACCTGATGTTTGATGTGTCATGTTTGCTTTTTTTTGTCTCTGAGGCAAACACTAGAAGTTGCCTGTTTTCTTATCCTGAGTATTTTTGAGGGTTAATAGGCTTCCCAATGTAAAATAAACGTATTTCCCAGATTTCCATGAGAATAGGGTTGGCCATATGGTGGGTTTTGGCCAATGAGATGTAAGTAGAAGCTTGGAACATTGGAACATTCCTTTAAGGGAGGCAGACTCAAAATGGCATAGGCTATTTGCCTCTCACCTTTCTCCCTTCTGGAAAGCAGAATCCCAGCTCTTCCATGTACTTCCCATGGTCTTTGAACAAATTACCAACTTCTCTGTATTTCTGGTATTATTAGGGATCACATATAAAGTAATAGTGCCTTTAAGGAAAAAAAGAGGTAACCAGTCAGTGGTGGATGTTGTTGTTAATTATAATTCCAGATAAATAATGAAACCAAGTTCTTGCAGGGTAGGATAGATGTATTTAAAACTTATTTCCAGAGGAACTTGTGTGGCTCAGTGGTTGAGCATCTGCCTTTGGCTCAGGTCGTGATCCTGGGGTCCTAGGATCGAGTTCCACATTGGGCGCCCCTCAGGGAGCCTGCTTCTTCCTCTGCCTATGTCTCTGCCTCTCTCTGTGTGTCTCTCATGAATAAATAAATAAAATCTTAAGAAAAAAACCTTATTTCCTTTGGGCTTCTCCCAGAGTCTTTGAGGTATATCCTTTATACATGGTCTGATTCCAGATTTTTCTTACAAATAAAAGATCATAGAGAATAGTGTTTATGGTATCTGTTGCTATGTAACAAAACTGAGCAACATGAAATAGCCATTTGATTCTGCTCACAGATTCGGTGGGTTAGGAATTTGGACAGGACACAGTGGGAATGGCTTGTCTCTGCCCTTTGGTGCCTGGAGCCTCAGCTGAGGAGACTATAAGATTCGTTGTGACTCAGTGGGTGGATCAGAAGGCTTGAACTCACCTGGGCTGGGATGACTCAATCACAGGGAGTGCTGACCGAAGCATCACACCCAGGCTGTCCTGGTCACCTGGGTTTTCTCACAGCACAGCAGCCTCAGAGTAGTCAGACTTCTTATATGATGACTCAGGGCTCCAAGGGCATGTGTCTTCATTAACAAGCTGGAAGCTGCAGGACCTTTTATGACTTATCCTCAATGGTCACACAGTGTCACTCCCCCACTTCATCTGTTGGAATAGTCACAGCCCACCGGGATTCAAGGAGAGAGGACATAGAGCTCATCTCTCAATGAGAAGAGTGTCAAGGTCAAATTGCAGATGAGTATGTGGGATGGGGACAAAATATTAGACTTGGTTTCAGACAGAACCAGATTCTTCAAGAACACTGTGGTTTCCTACATGCAGTGTCATTTATTTATGAACCATGGGCCCTCCCTCTGAATAAAGTCAGAGAAGGTTTTGAATAAAGACCCCCTTAAAAGGGGCTTTTTTTTTAGATAATTAGTTTTAATAAGAATGCAACTTAAATAGATTCTTTGGCTGGTGCTATGACAGTATTTGAACAGGACCCCTGACTTTAATTAACCATTTTGCCAGGTGGGCCTCCTTTTTAATTAGTACAGATTTAAACAGATTTTTATCCATTTTATTCTCCAATAAAAAAAAATGTAGGATGGTTCCATGGCAATCTTTTGGGGTTGGAATTAATTTAAGTAAAATTGTTGCCAAAATGGTCAGACAGTCACCTAAATATAACCAATTGATTGAGAATGGAGCCCATTGAATAATATTTCACTAGAGAAACTGAACTGCTATTCTTATAATAAATGTAGTGCAGATGAATTTTACCAGACTTCTATAGCACTCACTAATTAGAATATTTAAGTAAGAAGATACTTTAGTAATTCATGAGCTTTCTGAGAGGTAACCTGACAAAAAGAAGAAAGGAGACCCCTACATAATAAACTAATTTACAGATTCCAGTCCACATGCTTTGTTGGCTTATACACCACAGAATAAAGAAATTTGTCACAACAAATTCTGCCTTGGATACCATCAAATTTAAAATTGTGTGTTCATCATGAGAGCTGGGGACTTGATTTCTTGCACACCAAGTCTGATTACTCCTGTGTCTTCCATTTGGCATGAATTCCAGAGCCATTTTCCAACCTTTGTCAAAATCATAAAGGAACTCGAAAGGATAATTGTATTCAGGGAAGAAGGAAGAAGGAAAAATACTACACCAGAACCAGTTACTCCACCAAAATCTTAAATTCAAGATCCACATTTCAAAAAAGAAAAAAAATCCACATTTCCTAACAATTTACTAATATACTTAAAATAAAGGAAGCAACTAGACACATCCCAAAGAGTTGGAAAGTGTATGAAATCATCATCATTACCTCAAAACCCCTTACGCGGTGGCAGGGCTAGAAGCTGCCTAAGTTATCATTTAATGGAGTGATTTTCTGTGAGGATAGGCAGAGAGAGTTCTGCTCTTCATTGGATTTTCTGAGTCTATCAGTAACTGTGACTAGGAATGACCTAAGAAATTCAGATGAGTCTGCCTGGCCGTACAAGAGTAATTTGTGTCTGAGAAGCCCATCTGTAGATGGCTTGTCTTTAATGTCAATGCAAAATATTTCGATGCATTCCACATTTCCAGAACGGCCCCCTGGTTATGCTAACACAATGCCAAATCACATTAAAATGGACAAAATTATTTCATAGTTGAGATCAGCTATCTTACCACAGCGTGGTCATTTTTTCCACTACAGCATGGCCACTTTCTGCAATCTTAAAGCCCTCATAGCTATAATGTGCAAAAACATAGAGGCAGCCCAAAGATTGTAATTCAGTATTTAAATTATAAAGAAGACCACCCCCACCCCAACAGATACCATGAGGACAAATCATTGGAATCGATGCTGACTATATCACCCTTCTGGGACAGGCTGACCCTGGAGTGCATGTCCCGCTCAGACTCTTAACCAGCAACCTAGCCAGGCTCTACAAATAGGTGTCAAGACACCACCAACCAGGATGCCTGGGTGGCTCAGTGGTTGAGCATCTGCCTTCGGCTCAGGGTGTGATCCCGGGGTCCTGGGATTGGATCCCACATCAGATTCCCCACAGGGAGCCTGCTTCTCCCTCTGCCTGTGTCTTTGCCTCTCTCTCTCTCTCTGTGTTTCTCATGAATAAATAAAGAAAATCTTTAAAAAAAAAAAAACAAAAAAAAACAACCAACTAAGTTACTGTGGCCCAAGAATTGAGGTGCTCAGCCTTGGCCAAATCAGTCCCCCTAAGCACAGAGTTCTTGTGAGCAGAAGTGAAACACTTTGCAAAGTCAAAGTCTGTCACATGTGTGGATCACAAGCTGTGCCCCTTGATGCCTGGATTCCCTGCCTTAATCTCCAAGTTTAAAGAAATTTTAAAGAGAAGGTGGAAGAGCCAAGACCTTGTGGGATTGTGGACTATGCCCTCCAGCGAGCCCTGGGGAAACCTGGCACTAAATCTATGCTGGAGCTGTTGCCAGTACCCCCTCTTCTGGATGCCCCGCCCCCCAGCTGCCCAACCACAAGGGCGCGGGAGCGGCCCCATCTCAGAGACTTACTCGACTTTGCACTGAGGCATCCCTCCTGAGAAAGGCTGCCCGCCACCCATTGGGAGGGTGGGGGGGCAGCTGAGCCTAAAGCTGCTGGTGCCAAACTCGAATGGTCTTTAAAGTCTTGTATTTAATCTTAGAAACACACTTGGCAGGCACATTCTTCACTCTCACAGTGCCATGTGTATTTAATTCAAAAATAGCCTTTGCTACGATGGGCTGCCAGGTAAATGTCTGGCATGTCAGACATGCCTGTGATGTCACATGCCTCACTCTGGGAGGTGTTTGTTGCTCACTCTGAGAAGTCAAGACGAGGAAACACACCTGATGGAAGAAAGTCTGTGGGGCTATCTAAGACTAGAGAAATTCTTGCGACAGGAGCAAAGGTGAAGGGAAGATTGGGCAAGGAGAGCAGGCCACCTGCAGCTAGTGACTCAGTCCTGGCCTTTCCAGACTCAATTCTTGAGTCCAGACAAGCCCCACTCTTCTGCACCAGACTCCTCCCTCCCACCATCTCTCCTTCCGTCCTTCTCTCATTCCCTCCATCCCTCCTTCCCTCCTTCTCCCTTGCTGCTTCTACTTTGTTTCATTTCTCTTTCACTCCTGTTTGTTCATCAGGAGTCTGATTCTGTGCCACAACACAGCCACTATATTTTAAACTAACTTTTTATCATGTTAGAAGTGATAGTCATTTTAAAAAATAGGAACAATAGATGATCAAATGAGCAGAAAGGGAAACACTAAAAGTGATCCAGCCTATAGACCACAGAAATTGACCATATGAACAGTTTTGTTAAAGTGTTGATAGAAAAACAAATAGAATGATACTATGTATGTTTATAAAAATAGAATGATGCTGTGTAAGTTATAAAGCATAAATTTATACTACTATAGTATCAAATGTGCTGTAAATGTATTTTCCTGTTGTGAAATATAGTTTACCAATGATTTCTATTGGATGTGTTGATCCCATTGTGTGGATGTACCATTGTTCTGTTGGTTGATGCTTTCCACGCAGCTGTGGAGGTAGATTTCCCGTCTGCATCCATCCATCTGTGTAAGTGTTGGATGACTTGCACCTCCCTCAAGGTGCCACCTCCAAACCCCCTTCCTAAGCCACACCTGCTCTCTCCCTGACCCCTAGATAACTAGTTTCACACACACATGTGGGGTTGGCCCAAGGTTTACCTGATATCCCTCCTATACATCTCACCATGTGCCCTTTCCATCGGCAGATTCCTCCCCAAGCCTTTGCCACGTGTTGCCCAAACACCCATAAGGTGTTTCAGTTTATTTAAAAATTCAGTTAAACCTTAAACCTTGTGTCCTTGTTTAGACAAAATCCCCAGGGGATGTCCAGGACTAAGTAAATGTTTGGGATCAGTGTAGTCCAACTTGCCTTGGATTTCTAAAATGCCACATTCAAGTGCAGAGCAAAAGCTTAAATCTATATGCACTCAGGAAACCTTTATTGAATATAACTGTGTGCTAAGTTCAGAGTCTAGGGGCAAAGTGCACTTTCAGCCATCACCAATAGAACCCATGTTTTTCCACTGAGGGTTCTCGATTTGATTGCCTGAGCTGGTGGGGAGCATGTCTCCAATTGGTAGGTCGGTAGCCATTAAGGGCTGAAATAGAAAAAGTGGATGTGACATGGGATTTATCCTTTGGGTTCATGCTGCAGTGTTAGCCAGCTTCTAGGGGACACAAAGCCATCCATCAACACCTCTGACAACGTACAAGCTAACAAGAAGCCTGCAGCACATGCATGTGTACTTCCTTCCCATGAACTTGAACCTTCTTCCTGGGAACAGACCTGACCAAACAGCTGATCTCTCTGCATCCAGCTGGCAGGGACTCACCTTTTACTTATTCCTTTTGCTTACATAAACTTTTTTAAAAACCTGAAATTCTTTCCAATCACCGTTGACTAGGAAGTTTTTCTCAAAACAGTGCTGTGAAAAAATTTTAAAAATTAACAGTCTTAACACACCTCACAGAAGAGAATAAACCCAGTTCCTTGCACTAGCTGTGTGAGGTATTGAATAGCACAGAATTGGTTGTAACCAGGCAACTTATTTAGAAACGCAGAACAACGCAATCACAGTTTAAAATATCCTGAGGAACATTTAGTCATTAAGTCCAGTATGTGGTTTCTGAAACTGGGTTAGCTTCTGCTGAGTTTAGTCAATATTTATTACTGTTATTTGTGATGTGTGATAAGGTATAACCTGTTATATATTAAAACTATTTTGCTAGGATAAAGTTCCCAAACTCCAGAAATGTTTCTAATGTTGTTTTTCTGATTCTCCTCCCCATTCCCCCCCTACCAGGGTTCAGAAATAGTAACAGGGAATGCAAAAAATGGGACTTACTTCCGAATACATATTAACAAGTATAAAATGGTGGAAACCATCACGTGCCTTTCTAAAGAGCCTTTCCCTGCCTCCAACTACATCCGCTTGTTTGGCCAGCACGAGCAACTTCTCAACAACCTATGTGCTCGGTATGAGGACAAGCTGATCCCAGATCTCTACAGGCAAGTTGAACATTACACTTTACTAAAAGGAAATGCAAGCATTTGTAATATCTTGTGAATGAGAGATGTGTTTTTGCGATGCACAGAAAGCAACACGGGGACCCGTGGGAGAAGCTAGAGTGGCAGAAAATTTATTCTAAGATAATGAAGAGTATCTGACCACTAGCATTGGCCTGAGAGTGGAGGGTCATATGGAGAAGTGCATGGGCTCTTGGTGTGTCCCAATATTGTCCCCATGGCCACACACAGGCCTGGATCCCAAATGCATCCAAGTGCAGCCTCTACATCACTAACAAGCCCAGATGAGATGATATTCAAGTCACTTTCAACATGGGCTTCTAAAAATAGTCAGAAATTGAAGAGGTGGGTTTGGGAGCAGGATATGGGAGCACTTGGTCTTGGTGGGAATTCCACAGCCACAGACAGGCTACTTGTGACCCCAGCCTTCCTCGCAGTATGTGCACAAGCATAGGGGTGAGGCCATTTGTATGGGATATTGTTACGGGAATTCTGCACAGCAGGGTGGTTAGACTGGGGGATCTTGCCTCTGTCTTTTCAAATGCTAAGACACTTTTTCATCCTATACCTCTGGGAGGGCTAGAATTTTAGAGTAGAAAGCTACTCCTGAACACAGCCTGTTGCTTGGAAAGATTAGGAGAACTTCCTTCTCTGCACAAAACAAGATGATGACAGAGTCAGTATCAGATACAGATGTAGGACATAAGTCATAGAATTCCAGGATCCTCAGTATCCATGGTGGTGACTTCTAAGATCAGGAGCAATTTCTCTTACCTCTCTCTTACCTCTTAAATTGGGGTGCCTGGGTGGGTCAGTTGGTTAAGCATCTGCCTTCCACTCAGGTCATGATCTCAGGGTCCTGGGATTGAGCCCCACGTCAGGCTCCTTGCTCAATGGGGAGTCTGATCCCCCCCTCCCCTCCTTCTTCACCCCTCCATGCTTTCTCTCAAATAAATAAATAAATAAATAAATAAATAAATAAATCTTTAAGAAATATGTTTACATTGTAGAAGGCATCATACAAACAAAGTATATAAACCATGTATGTACACTTTAAAGGATAGTAGTACTAGAATTCTGTGTCCCTCACAGAAATTCATAAGAAAGAATTCTGGGGTGGGGGGGACACTTGTTTTTTTTTAAAGAAAATTCCTTATTTCAGGATGTTTGAAGCTCTCTCTCATCACATTCACAGTACGTCCTTGGAGGTAACGACTATCACGAGGATTGGTTAATCACTCTTTTCTTTCCTGTAAAGCAGGGATCAGCAAACTTTCTCTATAAAGGCCAAATAGTAAATATTTTCAGCTCTATGGGCCATACAATCTTATCACAGGAATTCAATTCTATGTTGCAGTGTGAAAGAAGCCACAGATAATACATAAGCAAACAGATGTAGCTGTGTCCCCAAAAAACTTTGTACCAGAGTAAGTGCCAAGTCAATCCTTGTTCTAAATCTAAAGGTGTACCACATACATATGATTTCCTAAATAATAAATTCATTTGTTTTGCTTACTTTTGAATCAATTCTGTGGCTGACTAGAAGAAGTAAACACTTGGGGCACCTGGGTGGCTCAATTGGTTAAGCATCTGCCTTTGGCTTATGTCATGATCCCGGGGTTCTGGGATTGAGCCCAAGGTGGTCTCTCTGTTCATTGGAGAGTCTGCTTGTCCCTGTCTCTGTGCCCCTGGCCCTGCTCATATTCTCTCTCAAATAAATAAAATCTTAAAAAAAAAAAAAAAAAAGAAAGAAAGAGAAAGTCAACACTCTGTTTAGCACCATTTGTGAGGCCCATCCACGTGATGTATGGAGCTGGAGTCCATTTGTTTATCCTGCTGTATAATATTCTCTTATACTATGGTCCCAGCTCATTCATGTTTGATTGATTGATGTTTAAATTGTTCCCAGCTCGATGCCATCACAAACAATGCTATGGATATTGTGGGCACATGTCACATATGAGAACTTCTCTTACCTGTACCTGGTGGTGCTGAGAACTTAAACTCCCCCCAGCAGTACATGAAGATGCCTCCACAGCCCTGTCCATCTGAGGCACTGCTGGATTTTAACATGTGGTCCTTCTTATGGTGTGAAAAGGTATCCTCCCGTGGTTTTAGTTTCCATGCTCTGTTCAGTAACACAACTCAGTGTCTTTTCATTTGTTCATGGGCTGCTCATGATAGCTTTGGGGAAATGCCTGTTTATGACATTTGTCCACTTTTCTTATGGATTGTCTTCTTACTCATTCACAGGCATTATTTATGCACTCTGGATACACACTCATGTTAGTTATTTTTAACATTTTGAGCCTTTTCACTTTATGGTGTCAATTAACAGAACTAAAATTAAATTCTTAATTTTATATTTATTCTATTAATCTTCTTCAGGGTGTCTTGGGTATTTCTGTCCCTTTGCTCTTCCAATAGTTTTATAGTATACTTGTGAAGCTCCATGAAAAACCCCACTGGATTTGATAAGAAATGCAATAAAACTTAGTTCAGTGAGAATTGACATCTTTGATATTAAGCCCATATGTTATGCTGTAACATAACATAGGTCTTAGTCTATTTAGGTCTCTTTAATATCTTCCAATAGAATTTTAAAATTTTCTCCAATGATGGCTTCCCAAATTTTTGTTTGCTATAATCCAAAGTGTTTTATATTTGTGTTGCTCTTATAAATAATCATTTGCTTATTGGTTTCTGCCGTAATAGTGCATAGAAATACACTTTTTGTATGGGTTTGCATTCTGCAAATTTGCCAAACTCCCTCACTTACTCAAATAATTTCCCTAAATATTGTTTTAGATTTTCCACACATGAAAATTATATCATCTGCAAATAATGACAGTTTCCTCTTTTCTAATCTTTGTAACTTTTATTTCTTTTTCTTATTTGCTACACTGGCTAAGCTTTGCAGTGAAAGGTGGGACAGAAGTAGTGAGAGATGGCACCCTTGCCTCATTCTTAATCTTAAAGAGAATGTGTTCAATATTAGTTATATGACATTTGCCATACATATTTTTGTCGATGCCCTTTATCAAGTTAAGAAAGTTGCTTTTTGTTACTGCTAACTTGCTAGGTATTTTTTATCATGCATGAATGTTTATTGTTTACCAGAAAGAGTACTTAATTTCTGAAACCTTTTATATATGAGGATATTTTCCTATATGCCCCCAATTATAAACTATATTTTGATATAATACCAAATTTGGTAAAGTATCACATTTCTTAATCATAGGCTTTCCCTTCTCAAATCTTTGTACTTTTGACTCCAATATTTATTTAAAATAAAGAAAAATACAAGTATTTAAAAAATGAATGCATTTTTTCCTTAGCTTGTAAATAGGATTTTATTGTTACTTTAACCTTATCCAAAATATTGAATTAAAAAGCAATCAGTTAAATTTGAAGAAAATTTTTACTCAGGGAGGAGGAATATGTCAAAAGTCTCCTCTGAAAAGAAAATGTTTTTGCATTTGACCAATTTCAGAAGCCCTAGCTGATTTGTTTTTCCCTGAGAAGAAGGTGGTATTGAAAGAGACAGACTCTGTAAGCTTGGGACCACTAGTCAGGGCGCAGCTGTTAACTGATGGTAGTAATAATTTTAAAAGTTAATTTGATTTGCTAAGAGTGAATATTTGGGATGGCAAAATGAGGCAACACTAGGACGTGCCATATCAGGACGTGCGAATTGACATCTGTAAGAAAGAAGCAAGGCGGGCAGGAAGATGGTGGCTGATCATCAGAGGTCACTGGTCATGGTTAAGTGATGTGCTGAGGCCATTGCCATGCCTCGTCAGTCACTCCCACATGCGTGTTGGTGTGTATATGCAGCTGTGGCCACGTTCCTTTCAAGTGCCATGAAATGCTGCCAGGCCTCAGTGCTAATTCTTGGCCAACCACTGCCTGCCCTGTCTGTTGTCAGACAGTCTGGCAAGGTTCTTTGCAAGCAGGAAGGGCAAATGGTTTCGCTTATTTTGGCCGCAGTCTGATTCCCGATTATTTCCCTGACCTTGGCAGCACTGGCAATATTCTTGTTCGAACCCAGGCCAGTTTCGATCCACCACATCTAGAGCCACCATCCTGCAAGCTGGGGGCGGGCTGACCATCAACCAGCCGCTCCGTCTTCTGCAAGCTGGACGTGATGTCAAGATCAGGTTCCTCCTCGGGTCCAAAGAACCCCCCAGAACCCCTTCTCTCCATGTCCCTCAATCTGTTCTTGCCCCATCAAGGGCCAGGACAGAGCAGGTACTGACAGTGCCAGCGGGAACGGTGGCAACTACGGGGGCAGGTGCTGTAGCAGGCGAGGCCTCCTGAGCAGTGGCTCTGGCTGCCTGTGGAGGGGCTTGCTTGGAGCCATTTGGAAACACGAGGTGGTGGCTGAGCAGTCAGCCACTTGATCTGTAGTGGGACAGCTGCCACAGGACGGCAGTGTCACTGAGGATCTGGGACCCAGGCTGGCTGCGATTTTATTCTTTGTTTTCATCTTGGAGTGCCAGTAGAAATCATTAATGATGAAGAGAACAAATCCACCACCAGAGACTCTGTGTGTATGTGAGTGTGTGTGTGCAAGACAGAGAGCAATAAATTCATCAACTGACTGATTTACCATTTTGGAAAAAGAATGGAGCCCATCTTTATCATGTGCTCCTTCCTGAACCAGTCAGCAGTTAAAGTCACTTAACAAATGTGTGACTAGGGGGTCCCTGGGTGGCTCAGGGGTTTGGCGCCTGCCTTCGGCCCAGGGCGAGATCCTGGAGTCCCGGGATCGAGTCCCACATCGGGCTCCCTGCATGGAGCCTGCTTCTCCCTCTGCCTGTGTCTCTGCCTCTGTCTGTGTCTCATGAATAAATAAATAAAGTGTTTAAAAACAAAAACAAACAAAAAACCCCAAATGTGTGACTAGAGAAGCTGCATCTGGCAGCGTCTCCTGTGCAAGCACACAGATGCCTCTCGCAAACCTTGCAGACCCCTGCCTGCTGGATCCCAGGACAGTGACAGTGTTTCCAATGAGCAGCCCCTGCACCTGCTGATACTGTTCCCCCCTGGAGACATGGGGCGGGGGTGCAGAAGGAGCTTCTGTGAGGGTGGTGAGAAGTCACAGAGTGGGAACTTGGGTTTGAGGGGAGAGGCGGGGGCAAGGCTGTTTCCCCGAGAAGCCTCTGCTGCAGGGCTTTAACAAGGCACATCCCTTGCCTACTCCTCTTTCTTAACTCTGCGTCATCTTCATCTACCCCACTTATGGATGGCCCTGCAAAAACAAGGTCTTGCCTACAGAGTCCCTCCCCTCCTTAGTATTAATTAACAGTCTGTAGCATCCTTTATCCCGCCCCCCCCCCCCCCCCGCCCCGGGGCAGTGTGAATAGGTCTTGCCCTGGCTTCTTTGTGTGAGCCCATCAGATGCTCGGAAACCTTGATTGAATCACCTCTTTTCACATCTTCACATGCTCAGCTCTCAAAGACTGCCCTCACGTGGCCCTCGCCTCCTGCGAGCACCGCCACCCTCAACACTTCCTCAAACACTCGAATGGCCTATTTTTAGTGGGTAAGTGCTGCTGTGCACAATATTCTAAATGGGATTTGAGCAAGCCCTTTAAAAGGCCTCCATTACCTTTTGAACTGTGACGCCCCAGAAGTTACTCCCTTAGGAAGCCAGGACTGCCATGTGCTGTCTCTGTCTCCTGAGCCATTAAGCAGGACTCTGCCAATGCACATTGTCTCCCAATGCACTTATTAGACTCCAACTGGAGTCATTTAATCATGACTTAAATATTTTTCTGTTCTTCTGTAGTCAGTGGCCGTGCACTGTGTCCAGTAGAAAAATCACACTCTAAATTCTACGTGCCCTTTTCCCCATTCTTATCCAAATTCCATGAACTATGACTGCCCACTCCAGCATGTCAGTTTTTTTTTCTACATACCTAAAAATTGCCGGATAATCATTCTCTTCCCCGTTGGCCACTTCTGGAGTCATCCACCTGCCTTTCTGTAGACTAAAGTATTCCTGTCTGTTTCATTTCAGGTGCTGCCCACTCCATTTGATAGCCTTATAAATAGAAATCCTTTTTCTTCAATGAAGAGAAGAGAAATCAAAGTCTCTTCTCTTCATTTTGCTCCCTGGTCATTTAATTACAATCTTTTTCTCCACCCTCTTAAAGGTGATTTTGAATGGGCATGCTCACACACTCCATCCGGGGCTCCTCGCTGGTCATTCACTGTTTCACTTGCTCTAACGGGCATCTTCCTGCCCAGTGCTGTTTCTCTTATGATCACATGGCCTTGAAGCTGAACCCACATTCTTGAACATTCCTCATTACTGCGATGGTCAGTCTTAGATCTGGAAGTATAGACCATCGTGGAGACCGAACTCCATGTGACACAATATATGTTCATTTTCATCCGTAATATTGCTCTGATTAAAAGACTAAGGATTTTTTCCTAGTATATGTCACTTCCCTCCTTCCCACTGTGAATTTGGGTAGAATTAACCCTTCCTGGGATGAAGGACAAGATTGGTTTGAACCATCCTAGAATTATAGCCAGTACACATCCCTTCAGATATCCATGCTAAAAATTATAATGTGAAAAAAATAAACACACCCATTCACATAGTCAGGAATGAATGTTAAAAGTAATGAACACTATAGAGCTTTGCATAAAGTATGGATCTTTTTTTTATCAGTATAACTGACATACAGTATCCTCTTAGTTTCAGGCGTACATAATAGTGATTGGATATTTTTATACATTATGAGATCACTCCCACTCCCACTCCTTGTCTAGTTGGCATCTGTCACTATACAAAGTTATTATAATAACCATATTCTCTGTGCTGTACATTACATCCCCATGACTTCCATTTAATATATATGCCACATCTTTATCCATTCTTCTGTAGATGGATACTTGGGTTGCTTCTATATTTGGCTATTGTAAATAATGCTCCAATAAATGTAGGGATGTGTATGTCTTTTCAAATTAGTGTTTTCATTTTCTTTAGGTAAAACAAAATAGTGTAATTGGTGGATCATATGATAATTCTATTTTTAATTTCTTGAGGAACCTCCATACTGTTTTCCACAGTGGCCACACCAGCTTGCATTCCCACCAACACTGCATGAGGGTTCCTTTTTCTCCACATTCTTGCCAACACTTGTTATTTCTTGACTTTTTGATTGTAGCCATTTTGACAGGTGTGAGGTGATATCTCATTGTGGTTTTGCTTTTCATTACCCAGGTGATGAGTGATGTTAAGCATCTTTTCATGTGTCTATTGACCAATGTCTTTTCATGTCCTCTGCCCATTTTTAATAAAATTATATTTTGGTGTTAAGTTGTAAGTTCTTTAAATATATTTTTGGATACTAATCCCTTATCAGAAATATCATTTGCATATATCTCCCCCCGTTCAGTAGGTTGCCTTTTTATTTTGTTGGCAGTTTTATTTTTAAGATTTATTTATTTATTCATGAGAGACAGAGAGAGAGAGGCAGAGACACAGGCAGAGGGAGAAGTAGGCTCCTTGTAGGGAGCCCGATGTGGGACTCGATCCCGGATGCCAGGATCACACGCCCTGAGCCGAAGGCAGACGCTCAACCACTGAGTCACTCAGATGTCCCTTGTCGGCGGTTTCATTCACTGTGCAAAACCTTTTTATGTTGCGGTAGTCCCGGTAGTTTCATTTTGCTTTTGTTTCCTTTGGCGAAGGAGACATAGCTAGAAAAACGCTTCTGTGGCTGATGTCAGATAGATTACTACTTATGTTTTCTTCTAGGAAGTTTATGTTTTCAGGTCTCATATTTAAGTCTTTAATCCTTTCTGAGTTTATTTTTGTGGTTGGTGTAAGAAAGTGGTCCGGTTTCATTCTTTTTCATGTAGCTGTCCAGTTTTCCCACACCATTTGTTGAAAAGACTGTCTTTTTCCCATTGGATATTCTTTCCTGCTTTGTCAGAGATTATTTAATCATAAAATAATGGATATAAAAGGCTATCTGTTCTGTTCTATTGATCTATGTGTCTATTTCTGTGCTAGTGACATACTATTTTTGATTACTACAGCTTTGTATTATATCTTGAATTCTGGGATTGTGATACCTTCATTTTTTCCCTCTTTCTCAAGACTGCTTTGGCTATCTGGGATATTTTGTGGTTCCATAAGATTTTAGGATTATTCTAGTTCTGCAAAAAATGTTAGTGTTTTTGATAAGGATTACATTGAATCTGTAGAATGCTTTGGGTAATATGTGCACATATTTTAACAATATTGGTTGCCCCAGTTCATGAGCATGGAGTATCTTTCCATTTGTTTGTGTCATCTTCAAGTTATTTCATCAGTAGTTTATAGTTTTCAGAGCACGAGCCTTTCACCTCCTTGGTTAAGTTTATTCCTAGGTATTTTGTTATGTTGGGTGCAACTGTAAATGGGATTGTTTTCTTAATTTTTTTGTTGGTACTTCATTATTGGTGTATAGAAAAACAACTGATTTCTGTATGTTAATTTTGTATCCTGTGACTTTACTGAATTCATTTATCAGTTCTAGTAGTTTTTTAGTGGCGTCTTTAAGGTTTTCTCTATATAGTATCACATCATATACACATAGTGAAAATTTTACTTCTTCCTTACCAATTTGGATGCCTTTTATTCTTTTTTTTCTTGTCTGATTGCTGTGGCTAGGACTTGCAGTACTATATTGAATAAAAGTGGTGGGAGTGGACATCTTCGTCTTGTTCCTGACCTTAGGGGAAAAGCTCTTGTTTTTTTATAGGAAGGTATAAATTCTTATTTCAGATGGCTCAGTCTTATTCATGTTAGTAAGAATCTTTGCTTTGAAGATAGTGCTTATGAATGAATGGAAGAGAAATGAGTACCCCATCTTACAGCCAAGATTTTTTTTAATGGTAAAGGCTTTTATTAATCAGAATTTAAAGCCAGCAAACTCAGTACCCATTAACATCAATATAACATGGGAGATGAAGTGTGAGGGCTCACATGTATTAATGGATCACTCTTCACCAGCTCTCTCTACCCACCTTATCCAAGGTGAACTCCCATAGTCCTTGTATTACCCCTTACAAGTGGGCATTATTACCTCATAAAACAGAGGAATCTGATAGTCTCCATACTACAAAAGAAAACCAGTGTTTTCATTATCTGAAAGGAAATGTGTGTATGTTTAAATCGCATGTTAATAACCAGGGAAACAATTTCAGTGTAAGGATGACTGTCCATCCCAAAAGGCTGTGCTGCGTGTGAGCTGTACATGAATAAATCATGTAAAGTGTAAGACATAACTCACATACATGTCTGTTGGGTCACATCTACAATATTATTTAAAAATTCAAACTTTTCACCAAGCTTTATAAAAACAAGGAAATATCTTTTGGCAAGACCACTGCAGCCACCTGCAAGTTATCCGTAGTCTCCATCTCCATATCTGCTTTGCTGGCCACCATCTTTGTCATGCTGTACCCGTGTACTTTTGGCATATATATTCTAAAAAATTTTAGTTCAAAAGTGTTTAAAAGTGAATTATTACTTCTCTTTCCTTAGAGTGCAAAGGACACTAAGCTAAAACAGAGGGTTCAGTTCCTGCATTGTTACTTATTAGTTTTGTGAATTTGGACAAGCCACCTTACCACACTGAGCATCAATTTCCTCATTGATGAGGTGAAGATGTAATTTATGATAAACTTTACCACATCACAAGGTAAAGGTAGATGATGAGTGAAAGTATTTAAAAGTACAAAATGTTGCAATTACTTTAGCTCAAGTGTTTACATTTGCTACAAGTTCATATTAGCGTTAGTGGAAAGGAAGACATTTTCAGGCTTTTATGCAACATTTCTTCTCCCTTCAAAATTAACATAAATTTGGGAAAATTTAGTGCTTCTTTTAAAAATTCAAGTTAACAAATGTTTTCAAATTGCAGCAATAAAAAAATAATAAAATTGCAGTAATATATGCACTTGCTATATTTCATTTTTTAAAATTATGTATCTGGAGGTACCAGTGAGATTTCATTTCTTTTTTTTTTTTGAGCCATACTCTGAGGAAAATATCTACTCAGGGAGAGGTTGTTACCAAGAATTTAATAAGTGTGAATCAAGTGCTTTCAATTAGTAATTCAATTAGTAATGTATGAAGACTAGGCTCAATAGTGTACCTCCCAGGGTACTTTATAGCAGAGGAATGGATCAAATGTTTCTACATAAGCAATGCTTAAACACATTTCATTTCAAACCACTGGCACCAAAAGCAACCAAGTAGGTTTGGAATATCATCTAAAGTTGAAACTGAACTATTTGAGTTATCAAGGAGGTCTAGAATCTAATACCATACAGTTTTAAAAATAGCTTTGGAATATTGTTTCACACATTGTGAAGAGTTACAAATACCTTAGAGGTGCACTGTCCAAAATGATAGCCAATTGTCAGATGTGACAATTTAGATTCTTATAAATAGAAAGGTTAAATAAAATTAAAAGCTCAGTATTGCAGTCACACTTGCCACATTTCACGAGCTCAGCAGCTCCATGTGGCTAGTGGCTACACTGCACATCACACAATAGATGATTTCCATCATTGTGAAAAGTTCTCTTGGACAGTGCTGCTATAGACTAGTCACACTCATGGAGTTTGTAGTCGGTGGTGTTGGGCCAGTCTACAGAAATCCTTTCCTAAAATGCTAATCACCAGCCCCACTTGGTTGTGAGCCCTTGACGTGCAAATATGGTACTAATAGATGGGTGTTCAGTGAAGGCCAGTGGGTAGAAGGAGGAAGTGATTTCTGTCTATACGTACTTTTGTAGGGTCAAATGGAAAGAAAATTCTCCCCAGATCATGTGCCAAAGGTGAACAGCTGAGGAGAGAGGCTAGCATGGTAGAAGGGTAGCATGTGGAGCAGACAAGCTTTCTGGTGTATTTGGTCATAGTATAGGCAAGGCAAGGCAAGGGGCACCATATGTACTTCCTACCCATTTATGCTTGTGTACAGCCCAGCTGGCCAAACCCCAACCAGCTGCCACTTCCTCACCAGTTATGCTTGGCAGCCTCAATGACTAACATCCCATCCTGCTGTCAGATTGCACCTCTGAGTTTGGGGTTCAGGAACCAGACTGGTATGTTCAGAACTGAATTCTATCCCTCTGAGCATCTTTGTAATATCACTTTTCAAAAATTTGCTGCAGGAGTTAAAGTTCTTTATAGATTTTATTCCTCCTCATCTGGCAGCATGTGGGTTGAGGTTATTATTTATGAGTCTAAAATAATAACTGATGAGCCAATAGTTACCTATAAGGCTACTAAATTGATTTAGTATAAATACCTCTTTACCAAGATCCAGGAAGCAACTGAGTTGCCCTATTGTTATTGGAATTGTTAAAATACATACATTTCAGAAATCATGTATTTTTACTCTGCTGAACCATGAGAAGAAACTGGCCTGTCTGCCTGAATTTTTTATGGAAAACTAACAATTGCAAAAAGATGCTTTGAAGCCAACTGGCTGGCATGGAGTTATCATGCATGAAACATTCTCATTCCTTTCCTCCTAAGACTGGATCTTTTTATGTTTCTTTTTGAAGATTATTTTGTACATATTTGTTTGCCTTTTAGTATTTTCCATTACAAAAACAATACATATTTATTATAGAAATTTTAGAAAAATATTTTAAAAGCTAACTAGAATACAAAACCCATTCTAATCTCACTACTTAGAGCATATTTCAAATGATTAAGCTATTTAAGATGAGAAGAGCTGAAGGATCACTGCTGTTTGCTCCTAGAACAAAGACCAGCAACAAGTTTATGGATGGTATGACTTGCCTCTCTTGGAACCTAGGTCCTAGGAAAGACCTTACTTGCAGACCAGCACACTTGCCTCATAAATGAGAAGCCCAGAGTGACAGGGCTTGCCATTGGTCTCAACCAAGCTACCAGCATCAATAACACTGGAACTACAGCCCCTTTACTCTCAATTGCTTTTCCTTTATACAGAGACGAGAGGAATATGTTTTCCCTTGTGCAGTGACATCCTTAGAGAAAGCACCTGCTTGGAACATGAGAATAATGTTTCTTCTCTGACAAAATACTGCAGGAGATGCCCAGGATAATTCATGTGTGCAGGAAGAAAATATTAGAACCTTTATTTGTATTTTTTTTAATTGAGAGGAACCAAACTTTATTCATATTTGAAGCATAGATACAGCACATTCTTGGGTCAGATGAAAGATGTGTGTCCTACAAGGACTGAACATATCTAGGGTTGCAGGGAGATGTCACAGCACAGAGGGATCAACCTAGTAAGGTGCATTAGTAAATGCACTTCAGAATGTACTAAAGCTTTTGTGTATCTGATTCTGTGGATTTATAGATACTCTATGGTTTTAACTAAACTAATCTCAGCAACATGGGCAAGATCATTTAAAGGACTCCTCCAAAGAAACCATAGGTTGAAAATCCTGGTAAAACATGCATGAGCAAACCAGGAAATGGCAGATTTAATATCTCTTACTCCTCAGATAGGCTTTTTACCAGGCTCATTAGGAGGATGCATAAAGATTAATCTATCAGAGTTCAGTTACAGACAACAGAATCCTCTCTGGTTCAGTCAAACGAAGTAAGATAGTGAGGTACTGTTAGTTATGGGTAGTTTATAAAAATTCCTTGAATGGGCTGAAGGCATTGATCTGACTTCCAGGAAAATTTTAGAAAATGCCTTTACGGGGACTCCTGGGTGGCTCAGCAGTTGAGCGTCTGCCTTCAGTTCAGGGCATGATCCCAGGGTCCGGGATTGAATCCCATATCGGGCTCCCTGCAAGGAGTCTGCTTCTCCCTCTGCCTATGTCTTTGCTTCTTTCTGTGTATCTCTCATAAATAAATAAAATCTTTAAAAAAAAAAAAAAGAAAAGAAAATGGCTTTACATATCTGGCCAACCTCTGCCACAGTGAGGTCCAGCTCTGTGATCATGCCTCTCTGCCACAATCCACACCAGTAAACAGGTACCCTAAGTCCTGCCTCTTGCTGATTATTACAATTCTGCTACAGCCAGTGTCAGACAGTACCATGACCAGGCTTGCCAGAAAGGCAAGGAAAATAGTGGAAGCAGTGTCTCACCTCAGTGGAGTTGACATCCACCTTCCAAGTCTTCCATGAAGGTGTTGGAGGAAGCTTGGTCCTGTGTAGAATTCAGATTGTAGACTCAGTTCCACATAGAACCCGCATTGCCACTCTCTGGGAAATGTAGTCTTTCATTTTCCTACATGTGATATTTTGGGTAAGTCATGCTACAAAGGGTCTGAGATGTGGCTAGCTGAGCGAGTCTGCATTACCTCCAATAACTAGCTAATCAAACTTACCAGAAATTAGTCCCCCCAAATGCAAAACTATCATCAAGAAGACCACTTATAATTTGGGTTTACATCTATTATCAGTAAGGATGAACTTTGCCCTAATTATATACAGGTTGACAAACCCTTATCCAAAATCCTAGGAGCAGATGTTGCAGCATTCCATTTTTTAGAAAAATTCTTTATACTCAAACAAAACAAGGTAAAAAAAGAAAAAGACAAGAAAGAAAGAAATTATTGGGGGGCGGGGGAGATTTACCCTCTCACTTGGAACAACTAAAAACTGCATAAAATGTTTTTAAAAAGCATTAAATAAAGGATACTGGATATAAAGCAAAGAAGGACAGTGAACTCTGAGAAACTGGAAATAAACCAGATACACCATCATATGATCCAGCTTGCTGCCTTGAAAAAGTTTTGAGACCAAAGCAAAGGGATGGACCCAGTGGACTCCCTGCATTGAGGAATGGACCTGTGAGCCTGGGGGGTGGTAGGTGGGGCCAAGGTTGCTAGAGTCCTCAGTACTGGGTACTGGGGAGGAGAGAGCTACAGAGAGACAACTATGGAAATCTGCAGAAGGTCCCCCTGGAGAATCTAGTTGAGTACTCATCAATGTTTGCAGGTGAGGAAACTACCCCAGATCACTCAAAAGGATTAAAGGTCACAGTGCCTGGTACTCACATAGGGCTGGGGATGGTGCCTATTCCCACCAGCCACCTTGAAGAAGCCCCAGATTCATGGAGCAGTGGGTGGAGTACACACTATGGTCTCCCCTCAGTAGTGAGAAAAAACCAACAGGCATCCAAAGAAGCAGGAAAATACAACCCATCATGAAGAGAAAAATGAACTGATTGAAACTCAACAGAACTGACCCAGATGTCAGAATTAGCAGACAAGCAAAGTTACTATAATTATATTCCACACATTCAAAAAGTTAAGTAGAGTTGTAGTCGGTATCTGTATGACCCAAATCAAACTTCTAGAGATGAAAACTATAATGTCTGAGATGAAAAACTACCTTGGATGGGATTAATGAAGATTAGACCCTGCTGAAGAAAAGATTAGTGAACTTGAATACATAACAGTAGAAACTACCCAAAATGATGGGCGAAGAGAAAATGGGAATTTAAAACAATGAGCAGAGGGACACCTAGGTGGCACAGTGGTTGAGCGTCTCCCTTTGGCTCAGGGAGTGATCCTGGACCTGAGTCCTGAACCAGACTTCCTGTGAGGAGCTTGCTTCTCCCTCTATGTCTCTGCCTCCCTCTCTGTATCTCTCATGAATAAAAAAATAAAATCTTAAAAAAAAAAAAACAATGAGCAGAGTGTTAGTGAGCTATAGGACAACTTCAAATGGCCTGAAGAAATAATGACCATTTTTTTTCAAATTTTTCAAATCTAAGAAACTCAATGAATATCAAGCATGAAAAACATTACATGAAGGCATGTCATAGTTAAATTTGCTCAAAACTAATGTTGAAGAGAAAGTCTTAAGCAAAAAGAGAAAACAGAACTACTAATAAGAATGACAACAGATTCCTCATCAGAGACAATGCAAGCAAGTCAGTGGAGCAACATCTTTAAAGTACTGAAAAAAAATGTTTTTCAAAGATTTATTTATTCATGAGAGAGAGAGAGAGAGAGAGAGAGGGAGAGAAAGAGAAAGAGAGAGGGAGAGAGAGAGAGGTAGAGACACAGGCAGAGGGAGAAGTAGGCATCCCACAAGGAGCCCGATGTGGGACTCGATCCAGGATCCTGGGATCACGCCCTGAGCAGAAGGCAGACACTCAACCACTGAGCCACCCTGGTGTCCCTGAAAAATTTTTTTTTCACATTCCAGAACACATTTATTACTTATTTATAACATCTCCAACATAATACATGGCATAATGCCCCCCTCCTCATATTACATGGACCACCATATCCATCCCCAGCCACCATCTCTGAGTCATTCTCTATTCCTAGCCTGTTTAACTTCTCCGTTGGTTTACTCTCCCTGCTGATAACTTCATTATGACCCCGGTACTCTGGACTGCATTGTGTTCCCCAGAATTCATATGTTGAAGCCGTAATCCTCAGTGTGACTATCTGGAAATAAGGTCTTTAGGAGGTCATTATGATTAAATGTGTCCTTATAAGAAGAGGAAAAGAGAGATCGATCTCTCCTTCATGTGAGGACACAGTGAGAAGACAGCCATCTGCAAACCACAAGAAGTATTGCCAGAAACTGACAACTGTCGAAACCTGGAAACCATGGCACCCTGATCTTGACTTCCAGCCTCCAGAACTGTGAGAAGTAAATTTCTGTTCTTTAAGACCCCCTAAACCAGACTCCTGGTTTGGTGCTCTTTGTCTCCTTGCAGTTCACTGGACTGCCATCCACTCAGGTGGAAGATTTTTCTGCTTCCAACAGCTGCTGGCCACGTTCTCCTTGGGGTACTCTTGTTCAGCCACCTGAGAATGACCTCCATGTCAGCTAGCCCTCGGCTCTGCCCCTGCTCTTGCCCTCACACCAGCCTCAGGTTCCTTACTGGGGCATAAAGGGACTGTCCTGGTTCTCACTGGGTGGTCCTCACATGCAAAGACACCCAGGGGCTTCAGACCTTGCCTGCCAGGCCAAAGCATTCCTCTGAGCTCCGTTTCCCTTACCTGTGAAAGGGGGCTCAGAACTGCTTCTCGGGTTGCTGTGAAGGCCACATGAAGTGAAGTACAGGAACTCTGTGGCTCAGAGCCTGACCTGGAGGAACTACTCCCCATGTGGTCACAGGCTGTGCTTCTCCAGGAGGCCCCCAGTCCTGGAGTCATGCTGCCACAGGCCCTGTGCACTCCCAGACCTGGCTGTGCATGTGCCACCCAGCGGTTTCCGGTGCCCACTCAGGACAATGCTGCAGAGAGACAGATGGCAAAGCCCCAGCATGGCCCCAGCCCCTCGTCCTTCACTCCACAGACACTCTCTGTCACCCACCCAGCAAACTCTGAGCTGTGTTTTGTGACTTATTATTCCCTCTATCTGGTAATTTGGGGAGAAGAGAGCACCAAGTGCCACTGATGATGTCCGCACCGCTGCTAATAGGAGCCACTGTTTGGATCCCACGGCACTGCCTTGGCCCCAGCGGCTGTGACAGCTGCCCAAGCACTGTCTGCCAGGCCAGGCTACGTGCTGCAGGCTCCAAGCACAGAATAGAGCCCAGCACAGTCACGCTGGGATCCCAGAGGCTCGCAGCATTAATAATCTATAGTTCAATCATTAGGAGCAAATCCAAGTGAAATAGGAAAATATATACCACGCTGGAGGCCGCAAGGCTGCTGGGAGGTGGCTTCGCTGCTCTGTGGCAGGCTTAATGATTAGTTCCCAGCCACTAGCAGCTCCAGCTGACAAGCGGCGCCTGCAAGCTGTAGGCTTCCTGCACATGATAATTGAACAAAGCTAGGATTCATTCAAGATATTAACACAGACCCTCTACTAGAGAGCTGCTGGGCTTGCCAGGCCCCTGAATTGAACTCTCTAAAGTGCACCCTTGGAGGGTGTTCATTGGGTCAATTATTGCTCTCTGGACAGATTTGCAAGTGGATCTTTCCAGATTCAGGGCCCAAGGCTCCTGGGGTCCTGGCAAGGATTTAATATATAAACTAATATAACTCCACCCTGATTTCTCCAGTTATGCCCTGGGCCAAAGGGCCAACCTGGGCCTTTATGGCAACACGTCAGTGCTCGCTTCGGCAGCACATATACTATGGCAACACGTCAGCCCCTAGCACTCTAAGTAGGAAGATATTTGAAGTGGGAAAGCATTTTTAATATCAGAGTTAAAAAATTAATTAATTTCAAGTCATTATTGGATAAAAGGGTTTTTTATTTTAATTAATTAATTTATGATAGTCACAGAGAGAGAGAGAGAGAGAGAGGCAGAGACACAGGCAGAGGGAGAAGCAGGCTCCATGCACCGGGAGCCCGATGTGGGACTTGATCCCGGGTCTCCAGGATCACGCCCTGTGCCAAAGGCAGGCACCAAACCGCTGCACCACCCAGGGATCCCCGGATAAAAGGTTTTTTAAAAAGGCTTTGTTGATATTCTTCCTGGTTATAACCATTAGTTGGGAGCCTCTGTCCGCAGGTGACAGAAGCCCAGCTCAGACTCCGTGAAGTCCCAGAAGAGGCTAGGATGTTCTGCAGAACTGTAGGAAGCAAGGGGCTGGTGGCACCAGAGCCAGGGCATCCCAGAGCCAGGATGTGAAACCCCATCAGAATTTGGCTTCCTGTCCCTGTATGTTGGCTTCCTTCTCTCAGACTGGCATCCCCCTAGGGTGAAAGTCGTGACAAGCCTCAGCCGCATGCACCTCGTAGCTTGGTATTTAGAGAGTAGGGGCCACTTTGAAACATTCCAGGCGAAGAACTCAGAGAGCTCTGGCTCCTGCAATGAGCCCATCCATTCAGACCATTAGCCTGGCCATGTCTCAGCCTCAGCCATACGACCTTAGGCTCTCCCAGCTCACCAGTGCCCCTGAGAATTCCAGCTCCTCCTCCCACTTGTGGACTTGGATAAATCCCTATGCCACAAGCCATGGGCTCTGGTTTCCCAAGCAACTGTCAAAGAGGCTGCATGATGCCAGGTCTAAAGTGCAGGGGCCTAATTCTCTGTGGAGAGGAGGGAGCCAGAGAAGATAAATCCCCTTTCTCTGTCTCCAGTGGACTATCCCAGGACCAGGTTTCTCCAGATAGTCTGTCCAGAGACATCCTGCAGGGCTCAGTGGGTGCCCCTAGCCTGAAACAGTGGCTAGCACATAATGCATAATCCTGCACAGCTCCCCATCTTTCCCCACATCAATGCCCCTTCTTTTTTCTCTGGCTGCTTTTGAATTCTACCTCCCAACTAAAACATTAACACAATCCTTGCCTGAGGCTCTGTTTCCTTGAGAGGACAGGAAGCACACTAGAATAACAAAAATGATGAAAATCACAAACAAAGTTTTTAAAAATTATTATTATGCCAAAAGCTCCCAAATCCATGGGAACAAAGTACTCAGGCTGATCCGGAGACAGTGACCAATAAATTTGTCTCAGAATGAGGATTCCACTAAGTTAAATTTAGATCAAAGTTTAGTGAAAAGGCTTCCTGTTAAGAATGTATTGAAAAATAATTTAGGGGCTTCTGGTTAAATATGGTGGACTGAACCTACAAGCTTACCACCTCTCCCTCCTGAAGCCCCCCTAAGATGAGAACAAAACAAGCAAAGAAATGTATAAATCTACCCATAAGGAGAAATAAAACTGGAGAGGAGATATGGTGGATGAGAGATGACAATGGATTTTGCAAAGCTTGCTGGAGCAGAGCAGAGGAAGCTGCAATTGAAGTGCCTACGGAGGGAACCCTGGGAGATACAAATAATGACAGAGTCTGAGATGAGGCAGGGGACTGAAAACAGAGCAGATTTAAAGCAAATAATATGCCCCTTCCCCCAGTCTTCTCCCCTTCCTGCAACAGCCAAGCAACTGCTCCTCCCTCTCTCCTCCCCATAGGTTTTTCCCTGGAAAACATGACCTGGACAGACTCCAGATGTGGGGACACCAGATCCAACAGAGGGAAAGTGTGAGATGTGGGGCTAAAAGGAGGGGAAATAGGATGAGAGCCGCAGTACTGACCGGTAGAGTCCCTGGTCTGCTTCTCCTGCCCTTTGCCCAGAATGGTGGCAGCCAGGAGCAGAGGTATTGGTAAATGGGCAAGGAAATGTCATGAAAAAGAAAACAAGGCCCTCTATCTGACTAGTGAGAATTCCAAAAAGAGAGAGCAGAGAAAACAGAGTGTAGGAATCTTTTAAAGGCACAATAGAAAAAAATCCCCAGAACTGAAAGACATCATCACCAGGTCAAAAAATCCCCAATAAATGACCAATAGCCCAAAGGCATTCTAGCATGAAATTCAAGAACACCAGGGGTAATGAGAAGCTCCTCAAATCCAGTGAGTAAAACGTGTCACTAGATATGTTAAAAAGGAACTAGGATCAAAATGACATCAGGTTTTTCAATAGCAGCCTCAGAACCTAAAAGACAATGGGTCAAGGTCTTCAAACTTCTGAAAAGAAATCATTTCAAGCAGCATTTCTGTGGCCACCCATCAAGGAAGTGCCAAAGGGATAGAACTATGGCTGCTCATAAATGAAGGAGGGGTGGGGTGATTAGAGCATCACTGTTTTGCAACTCCTGGTGGGTTAAAGGGCAGAGATGTTGACACAGAGAGACAACCAGATACCATGTGCTTCATGGTGGGGAAGCGCCACCTTGAAAAAAAATTGAACCGAATCTGACTGGGACCTTAGATCCACAACCAGGCTGTGGGAAATAGAGGAGACAGAGGAACATGTTAAATAATACTGCAGAGCTACAGTCCACAAAATTCAGTGTGTGGGAAACAGCCTAAGCCCTTTGATAAGTAAATTGTGAGAAATGAAACCAAATTGGAGGGGGAGCCTATGGATTAAAACAGATTTTAAAAATATAACAACTTATTTTGATCCTGGTTCAAACAAGCTATAAAAAAGAAATGATGCCACTTCTGGCTTTATTAAAAATCTGAACACTGTATATTTGATGGTGTTAAGGAATTATTAATTTTTTACATGTGAAGACAGTGTTATATATATTTATATGTATATATATATTTTTAACAGAATCCTTATCTTTTAGAAATACATATTGAAATAACAAGGATATGCTTTCAAATAACCCAAGGGGAAGAAGAGTATATGGAGCTAAAGGTGACATAAGATTGGCCATGGGTTGGTAACTGTTGGAACTGGGCAATGGGTAACAGGAGCTCAGCATGCTATTCTTTTTAATTTTTTTTTTTTTTGTATACTATCCTTTTAATGTAAGCATTTTCTTTTTCTTTTTTTAAAACAATTTATTTAAACTAAAAACAGAAACAGTTCACTCATTTCTCTCACTGCTTGCCCTCTGGCAATCATTAATATGTTCTCTGTGTCTATGAGCTTAATGACTTGTCTTGTTTTGTTTTGTTTTGTTTTGAGATTCCACATATAAGAGAGACCAACTGGTATTAGCCTTTCTTGCTCTGACTTACTTTGCTTAGTATAATGTCCTTGACCATATTTAAATTTTTAAGAAAACATTCTTTTGAATTTTTCAAAAACATATCTTAAAGTTATGCATAATAAAGCATTATTTTTTAAAAAGCAACCAAAGTGATAAACAAAAAAGGAGTAAAGCAAGGGCTCAAACACTGGAGAACAGTAGGAAGTCCCAGTGGATCCCAGGGGACTACCAGCCTACCCAAGCAGGAGCAACGAAGGAATGATCCTGGGGAAAAAAATCATTTATTTTGATCATTTGATAGGTTTATGTGGAAGATAAGGGGGGGCGTTTTATTTTATTTTAAAAGATTTTATTCATTTATTAATGAGAGACACACAGAGAGAGGCAGAGACACAGGCAGAGGGAGAAGCAGGCTCCATGCAGGGAGCCCGATGCGGGACTCAATCCCAGGACCTCGGGATCAGGACCTGAGCCAAAGGCAGACAGATGCTCAACCACTGAGCCCCCCAGGCATCCCAAGGAGGCATTTTAAAGAACTTCCAGAATATTTGGGGGGGGAAAATGTGCTAGATACATTGAAAGTAAGAAGAAAAAAAACAGTGCAGTTATTATTTCCAAGAAAAGCAAAAAGTTACAAAAAAAGAAATGTGATTAATATTTGCATTGTTAATATAATCACAGATACTGGGCAGCCCCAGTGGCTCAGCGGTTATCACCACCTTCCGCCCAGGGTGTGTCTCTCTCTCTTTCTCTCTCTCTCTCGAATAAATAAATAAAATCTTTAGAAAAAAAAAAAAAAGGATTCATGATTGTATCTCATAGGAACAAAGGGCAGAGCTATGGCTAGGCCTTGACAAGGAACCAGAGGCAGGAAGGACAAGGCAGCTAGTAACCAAGCAGTGGTGGCTTCTTCCTCTCTGTGGACTGGCCTTCTTGGCTTGCCCTTCACCTCCCATGCTTACCTGTTCCAAATCCCAAACCTACAGAGACTAACCAGATGCAACTCTATCCCGACTGCAGATTTCATAGAGAGTGATTGGCTGGCATGGCTTGGTGTGCCAGTTTCAAACTAAGACTGCAGATGATTCAGCATTCCTCCCATAGAGAATGTAGGGTCTATGTCCCCTCCCCTTGAGTCTGAGCAAGCTTGTGATGGCCCTAATCAATGGAGTATGGCAAAAGTGAGGTCATATGACTTTCGAGGCTGAGTTATAGAAGGCCACACAGTCTCTGGCTTATTTTCTGGAAGATCCTGACCTGTCATATAAAAATTTCAACCATCCTGAGGCTGCCATGCTGTGAGGAAGCCCATGCTATGTGGAAAGATCATGCAGACACTCCAGCAAGAATTTCAGCTGAGCCAAGCCTTTAAGTCTTCCCAGCCCAGGTGCCAGACATGTGAGTAAGGAAGCCTTTGGATGATTCCAGCCCCAGCCATCTGAGTGGCCCCTGGGCATTTATCTTCCCATCCAAAGCCCCTACAGTCACAGAGCTGAGCCAAGCCATTGTGAGCATAATAAAATGGCTTTTGCTCCATGCCACTAAATTTGGGGGTGATTGTTGCATGTCAATATCCAATGCCTGCATCAGATGACTGTCCCTGCTGCATGAAATAATGATCTCACTGCTGGAGACCTACCCCCAGGGAAGTAGAGACAACAAAGAGTGGAGCAGATCACAACAAACGATGGCTTGACAAACAACCCTTAGGGAGTTCACTACATTTCTTGTCCTGGTGTCACAGAAGCCCATTGCCTCCCTAAGCAGAGGGAAGGTATATGGATTGAGAACTCTTGACCTCTTGTATTTGAGCCTGGTTCTCAGTTCCTGCTCTCCCACACATTGAGGCAATGAAAAAGAGGGAAGAGTGAAGAGGTGTATTTGCCATGGTAAATGGCACCATAAATTCCCTTCTCTCCCAGCCCCACAGTGGTCTTCCAGAAGAAATAGTTGCCAAGAAATGGGAAATGTCCTCAGAGCTCTGGCATCTTCCCTTTGTGGCCTCTCAAGTACAGAGGAGATCATTAGAGGGTCCTCGTGTTGCCTAGCAACTCATGAATGCTGTTTGCTATCATGTCATTAATATGATATGAAAGTGTTTCATAGAAGATATTCATCTTGCATTAATGAAAATCAAATTTGCTAATATGACACAAAATCTGTTCTTCCTTGTGACTTTCTATACTCAAGTAGCTTATTTATTGAATTAGACTAAGAGTGGTTTCAGGCTTGAGACTGTTAAAGTATCATAATAATGACTTTGTTTTCAATAATATCGGATGGCTGTTAATGATGTGATTACGCAGCTACAACCCTGCGATCACCATCCTGGACAAAGCCTCCTCCCCAGAAGCCCAACCCCAATGCCAGCTAACTATTTGCCACCCATCTTCTCAACGCCAAAACCTCAGCTAGGAAAGGATTCTGGTTTGAACCGGTAGACTTTCCAGATTGTCCACACCTTTCTTTGGAGCTCAGAGATAGAAGACCAGAGGAACATCTGTTGCTTGAAGAAGGCTCCAACGAATAAATGGATCCCATATCATCATAAGCATGAGAGGAACTACCAGAAGTTCTTCAGACATCTGCTGCTCTCTAAATAAGGGTAACAAAGTATATTAGTCACTAAAAGAGGATAAGAAATACAGGCAGTGCCCTACTTTCAAACACAATTTCTGAAAACAGGAATGGAATTCAAATGTACAAAAGCCAAATAATAGACTAATATCTTACAAGGGTAATTCCCTTTCCAGAGAGGACGTGCTCAAAATGTTCCTCAGTATTTAAAAATGTCAATTCAGCACACAGAAAGGAGTTTTAGGGTATCAATGGCTAAGATAAGAACAGATAAGCTGTATGTTGTTATAGTCAAATACACAGAACCAACGTCTGTAAGTCAAGGGCTGCTCCTAGAGGCATTCAGAAAGAAACTTTTCAAAAATCTAAACAGCAGAGTTGTATTTCTAGAAATGACTTTTTACAAAACTTTTCTTTTTCTATTTACAAAAATAATGTATGATCATTGCATAAGTCAAAGAGGGTAGGGATAAAAGGAAATCAAAATCATTCATAAACAATCACCCAGATACGACCACATACATTTTTTGGTGTATGTCCTTCCAACATTTCATCTCTGATCACGTAAATATTTATATATGCTAACAGTATTTTAACATGCTAGTTTATAGCTTGCTATTTTGGTTTGTTAGGTTATTCTGAACACTTTTCTGTTTCTTGAGGTATTATTTCAATGGCATTATGTCTAGTGAATGAAGAGGGTGTGCCACACCACCGTGTCTTACTAGATCAGGGTGCTTCTGACTTTTTGTTTTGATGATTGATACTGCAGTGGACATCCTTAGTGATACAGCTTTTTCATGGCCCTGATGGTTTCCATCATAGGCTTTTCAGTGTCCTTAACTCTTTTCCATTCACCGTGCATTTATTGAACACCAGTGTGCCGTCTGGGTACAGCCACCAACAAGAAAGCCAGGCTTCCCTCTTTCACAGACCTTAAAATTAAGTAGTAGAAACAGAAAATTTCAAATGGCAGTTAAAAAAAATTCTACCACCACCCAAGTGAGTGTTCCCCTTCTCCCAATCCCACTCTTGTTCCTGGCACTGAGTGCATTCCAGATGTGTAAATGTGTGTTTCTCATGCTGACTGCACATAATTTTCTTCTTTCACTTGATAACACGCATTGAAGATCTTCCTGCATCAGGACGCATCAATCCCATTGTTCTTAATGGTGTCTTTATATTTCATAGAACGGCTAAATCCCAGTTGACTTAACTATTTTCCTATTAATAAGCATTCAGTTTGTTTTCCATTTTTTCCATGTTACTATGAGTCACATGTTCATTACTTTGTGTGCACCATCAGTGGAATTTCTAGATCAATGGGTATGCACATTTAAGTTTTGATCAAGAAGAAGTATATACATAAATAAATTTTGATCAAAACCTTAGCTTAAATTATCCTCAAGAAGGGTAATTTCAATTTATATTCCCATAAACAGTTATGACAGGGCTTGTTTCTCCCCTTCCTCCTCAACAGTGGCTATATTCCATGTTTTAATTTTGCCAACCTGCTGGAAGAAGAAATAGAAAAAACACGTTTAATTTCTTCAGTGTTAAATTATTTGTTCCCATCCTTTACCCATTTTCCTACTGGTTGCCTTTTTTAAACTTATGAGTGTTTATAACAACATAAGGCTAATAATGCTTATTTTATATATTGAAAAAATTTTCCAGTATATCATTTTTAAGGTAATAAGCTACTTTTTTCAGAAAAGTTCTAAGTTGACATAAAAATTGATCATGAAGTATAGAGAGTTTCCATACACCCTTCCCACCTAACACAGTTTTCTGTTTGCATTTTTATTTTTTTAAGATTTTATTTATTTAAGACAGAGAGAGAGCACAAGTGGAGAGGAGGAGCAGAGAGAGAGGGAGAAGCAGACACCCCACAGAGCAGGGAGCCCCATGCAGGGCTTGATCCCAGGACCCCCGAGATCATGACCTGAGCCGACAGCAGACACCTAGCCCATTGAGCCACCCAGGCACCTTGTGGTTACATTTTAATTAGTGTGGTTTTTTTCTTACAGCTGATGAACCAATACTGCTAGATTATTATAAAGTCCATAGTTTATATTAGTTTATTCTTTGTGTTGTACGTTCTATGGTTCTTGACAAATGTGTAATGAAATGCATCCATCATTACTGTGTCCCTGCCCTAATGGTCTCTTGTACTTTGCCTACTTATCCGTCCCTTCCTTCCTACTCCCAAACCCTTGGCAACCACTGATCTTTTTACTGCATCCATAGTAGCCTTTCCAGATATTGTATACTCGGATCCGTACAGCATGCAGCCTTTTCAGATGGGCTTCTCTCCCTTAGCAGTAAGCATTGAAGGATCTTCCATGTCTTTTTGTGGCTTAGCAGCTCAATTTTGTATCACAGAATAATATTCCACAGTTTGTTTATCCATTCACCTATCAAGGACGTCACGGTTGCTTCCAAGTTTTGGCAATTACAAATAAAGCTATAGACATTTGGGTGCAGGTTTTTGTGTGATCATAAAGTTTTCAACTCATTTGGATATAAACAAAAGGGTTCAATTTGGGATTGTATGGTAAGCATGTGTTTAGTTTTGTTAGAAATCTGCCAAACTGTCTTCCAAAGTGGCTGTGACCATTTTGCATTCTCACCAGCAGTGAAGGAAATTCCTCTTGCTCCACATCCCTGCCAGCATTGGGTGTTGGCAGTGTTGGGGTTTTAGCTATTCTAATAGGTGCATAGTGGTATTTATCCACAGGACTTCTTACCAGTCTTGCTTCCTGGCAGAGCAGATCTATGTGTGATTGGAATTGCTGGGCACTCATTCATGACAATGTCAGGTCTGATCTGGCCTGGGTGAGTGTTTGATCTTTTGGTGGTCATCCCGCCTTGTCCTCAGACACTGTCTGTCTCCACAGTTATGCTGAAGCAGACACAGGCAGACCAGACTGGTTTCATTGCTTTTGCGCTTTGTAAAGTAAGCAAGTCTGTTGTAAAACCTGGACTTTAAAGAATCACTTGATATATATATATATATATATATATATATATATATATATATATATGAGAAACACAGAGAGAGAGAGACAGAGACACAGGCAGAGGGAGAGGCAGGCTCCATGCCGGGAGCCCGATGTGGGACTCGATCCGGGACTCCAGGATCACACCCTGGGCCGAAGAAGGCAGGCACTAAACTGCTGAGCCACCCAGGGATCCCCCACTTGATATTTTAAATGAACCCCCTGGGTTAAATCTGCTAAACAATCAAAGCCAGTTTGTGTATGTGGGTAGAACCCATGTAACAAAACAACTGAGTGTGTTTCCAGCAGCCATGAGGGGACCATATTCCTGCGCCCACTGAGCTCACTGCGTTTGCACTGGGGCAAATTACTACTGGGTTTTCCTGGTCCCTGAGCCCCTCCGGACAGGAACACATCTTCACCTGGGGATCCCGGGCACCTGGTGTGGGGCTTGGCCCACAGTTCTGGACGTCAGTGAATGTGTGTGGCTGACACTGACCTACTGTGTCTGTCTGTCTGTCTGTCTGTCTCGGTCTTTGGCTGCAGGAGTGGACAATTCTCATCTCATTTTACTCATTTTAACTGAAGCTTCTCCCAATTAAGATTCTAATGGTCTCTGCATGACCTGGTACAGTACAGTTTTTGGTCTGTGATTTTTATTTACTCATCCATTCATTTAGGAAATATTTATCAGCCACCTGCTGTGTACTATGTTCTGCAGGTATAGTTGTGAAGAGGACTAAAAAAGTCTGGCCCTTCTGGATTTTATAATCTAGAGGAAGACAGCCGACCACAAACAAGTAAATAAATATGAAAACAAGACCATATCAAAGAGCAATAAATAAAACAAATAAGAAAACGTGGCAGGAGTTGAGGTGGGTGGGGAGACACTGTGAGGAGTGAGTATCTGAGTTGAGTGCTGCTGAGATACAGGCAGGCACAGAAGATCTGGAGGGAGAGCAGGCCAGCCGGAGGGACCAGCAGGTGCAAAGGTCCTGCAGTGGGAGAAGTTTTTGGTGTATCTGAGGGACAAAAAGAAGCCAGTGTGGCTGTGGAAGAGTAAATGAGGGTCAGAGGAGCTGCATCGTGTAGTCTTGGGAGGTGGAGGTTTGGGCTTTTGATGCTTGTTTCCGTGTGTGAAGAGCAGTAACATGCCAGCTCGTGTTTTAAAAGTTCACTGCAGCCTCTGTGGAGAATGGACCGTAGTAGTTATGAGGAGGCTCCTGCCTCTATCCCAGGTGAGAATCGGTGCTTTGGACCAGATGGATACAGGGTGATGTGGTCATATTTGAGATGTATTTTAAGCAGCAGAGTGCACAAGACTTGCTCCAAGCAACATATCCAACTGCTGACTCGACCCTCAAACTTAACGTGGCCAACCAGAACTCATGCTCCACCTCAGAGCTGGGCACTGTGGATGGCCCACCTCACCCCTTCCACCAGTCCATTGCCTGCATCCCCGGGTATGTGAATGCTGGTCTGTAACTCCCAGCTCCCATATGGGGAGCGAGGAGCCACCTTGCCCTGAAAGGGACACTGTCCGTTCTCGAGACCACAGCTAATGACAAATATGGGCTAAGAGAGGTCCCCTGGCCCGAGGTCCAGCCACCTCGGTGGTGTAGTTTCACACTCCAGAAGTCCCCTGGGCCCAGGCTGAAGCCCCACTTCCTTCCTTGAGACTCCTTCTCACCAGCCCCTCCCCTGCACTTCCTGCTCTCTTGGCCGGCCTCCTGTCTTCCGGCCCTCTCATGAGTGCCTCAGGAGACAGTGACTTCAGAGTAGAGGTGAGAGACGAGAGTGTCCCAACATTTCAACATCCAGCAGGAAATGTGGCTCAAGAAGTAGAACATGATGTGGGATTTCCCAGAAGCTTCCAGGGAGAAGTAGTGCCTAGCTGTGTCCGAGTCCACTGTGGAGCTAAGTTGGGGACAGGGAATTGGTCACCGGAGCTGGCTCTCACCAGAGCCACTTCCAAGGACGTGGGGGGGGCTGGAAATAGCTCGAGAGATAGGATGTGACCCGAGGAACTGGAAGTGCAGTGAATAGGGCCAAGTTTTGGCAAGCTGTGCTCCAACCGAGACCTGGGGTATACGTGGCCGGGGCCAGGAGGAGAGACGACGAGTGTCTCAGTGATGCAGGTGAAGGCGGGACGGTGGCGGAGCCCGGACAGCTGTTCTAACACCTGCAGAGGCAGAGGCACAAGCACGGGAGAGAGTGGGCAGGTCGGGGCACTTGGGGGCGAGAAGACGAGGCGGTGCCTGCCGGAGGCAAAGTTCTGGGCTGAGAGCGCGAGCAGCAGGGCCTCGGAGGCTGAGGGAAGAGGAGTCCTCTGGGCGCGGAGTTGGCGCTGCCGGGGCTCGCAGGGCCGGGCGGGGGCAGGCCCAGGCCGGGCCTTGTGTGAGGCTTGTCCTGTCCCCGCGGCTCCTGGCGCGGAAGAGGCCGGCGACGGCAGGTGCCAGGAGGGAAGGGGCGCGGCCGAGGGCGTCGGGGAGCGCCCGGAGCCCAGGAGAGTGAACACGCGCCTCCCGGCCAAGTCCCCGAGTGGCTGCGGCCGCGGGCTGCGGCTCCCCGGCCCCTCTCCCGGCCCCTCTCCCGGCCTCGGCCTCGGCCTCCTGCGCGGGCCGAGCGGTCCCCAGACTCGGCCACGGGCCGGCCCTTCACCCCGCCCCCCGTGGGGCCTGGCCCGGCGGCAGCCGCCAGCTCCCCTTACCCAGGCCCCGGAGCTTCGCTCGCCCCCCCTGCCCGAGTCCCCGGGCCCCGCGCGACCGACGGTGCTGCCCGCCTCGCCCCTGCCCCTGCCCCTGCCCCTGCCCCCGCGGCCCCCAGGAAACACCGCGCCCCGGTCCGGGTCTGTGGGGCCGCTCCGCCCCCCCCCCCGCCCCCCGAGGCCCGTCAGCCCGGGCTGCCCACCGGGACGGCGCGTCGGCCTCGCCCTCCGGGAGCAAAGGATCGGCCGCGCCTTCCCCCGCCCCCGGCCTTCCCTCCCGTGCACCCCCACGCGGCTCCCTCAGCCGTCGCCTCTAACCGTTTCGGCGGCGCTTTGCAGGCCCCCTGGCCTCTGGCCTTATCCTATTCCGCGGCAGATCTCAAACGTACATGACTACACACCTGCTCGTTTAAGACCTTTCCTTCGGGCGCCTGCGTGGCTCAGTGGCTGAGCATCTGCCTCCGGCTCAGGGCGTGATCCCGGGGTCCTGAGATCAAGTCCCCGATGGGGCTCCCCACGAGGAGCCCGCTTCCCCCTCTGCCTGGGTCTCTGCCTCTCTCTCTCTGTCTCTCATGAATGAATAAATAAAATCTTAAGAAATAAAATAGAACCTTTCCATGGCTCTGTATCATCTAAGCAGTGGAAGTCTAAGACTCCCAGGCGGGTGCTAGAACCCAACTACCTTCTCCCACAGGGCGACCGACCGGACGCTAGAGCCTCAGACCCTTGTGGGCCCAGAATCCCTGTGCAGCCTCCTGCCTCTCCGTTCCCCTGCGCTCTGCCTCCAGTACCCTCCGCGAGCACCAATCCCTTTCCTGCTTCTGTAATCAGCTCCCGTGGGTTATCAACAGAGCTTGTCCATGCTCTTATGACACTTGTCGCCCACTATTACAATTATTTTTCACATGTCTGTTGCCTCTTCTTGTTGGAGAACCTCTGGATGTAAGGCTCATGTCTTTGCATTTGGACTATTTCTCATGGTAGGCATTTAGCAAATCCTTGCTTTTATTTTTTTTAACTGTAGACCAGTGCTGTCCAGTAGAAATACAGTGAGCCACATATGTAGTTTTATCTTTTATAGTAGTCACATTAAAATCATAAAGAAAAAAGAAATTAATTTAATGGTATATTTTTATTTAGCTCAGTATATCCAAACTGTTGTCTTTTCAACATTTAATACAAAAATACTGAAATATTTTATGTTCTTTTTTCTTTATACTAAGTCTTAAAAATCCAGTATATGTTTTATACTTGTATCCCGTCTCGGTTCAGACCTGCCACACTGCAAGCGCTCATAGTCCCGTGTGGCTGGTGGCTGGTCGCCCCTGGGCTGGGCAGCCTGGGTCTTGGCAGTTGCTGCTCTGGACCTCTGCTTTCTTTACCTACAAAACGGGAAAGCCTCCAAGAACTGTAATCTCATATCCCTTACAGTTCAAAAAAAAAGAGGGGGTGGGAAGCTCTGGTATTTCATGATGTAGTGAAGACAGTGTTCCCTCTCAGAGTGAAAAGTCTTTCCACCAGCGACTAAATGGACTGGCCATTTCTTTGTACTCCCCTGTCCCTGGGCTCAGTGCATGGCGTACAATGCCCTTGGAAGTATGGTTCGGCCATGGAACTCCTGTGGGCTCAGATCTGGAAACTTAACTCCTTGACCATTTCTTTACTAAGAGTGACACCACAAAGAGGCTAAAACAATTCGTGGTTTATATTTAAATTTTTTTAGAGATTTATTTATTTGAATGAGAGAGAGAGAGAGAGAGAGAGAGAGAGGGAGAGGGACAAGCAGGCTCCTTTCTGAGCAGGGACCCCGGGATCATGACCTGAGCAGATGCTTAACCCACTGAACCACCCAGGGGCCCCTGAAATTTTTATATCAAAATAATTTCAACTTCCAAAAAGTTGGCACAAATAGAACAAGTAAAAAGCTGCATACTCTTCACCTGGATTCCCTAAATGTTAACATTTTACTATCCTTGCTTTATCATTCTTTCTCTCCGACTCTCTGTTTTCACACACACACACGCGCACACACACACAGATGGGAAGACATGAGTCTTTTCCTAATGTTTGAAAGTAACCTGCAGAGACACGATGTCCTCTAAATCCTTCAGTACGCCCTTCCTAAGACTATGACAGAATGCAGTTGTCAACACTTAAAGATGACGTGCATGAGAGATGAATGGACTCTTCAGCCATTCGGAGCTTGCCAGTTGTCCCGCTGCTCTCTTCCTACTGCTCCACGATCCTACACGACAGTTAGTTGTTGTGTCTGCTGAATCGTTTCCAATCTGGGACAGTGCCTGAGCCTTTTGCCTTCGTGAGCCTTCCCCTGTGAAAAACACAGGCCAGGTATTTTGTAGAACGTCTACCAGTTTGGGTTTCTCTGATGTTGCCTCGTTATTCCTGTCAGGTGAGGCCTTCTTGGCAGAACCGCAGGAGTGCTGTTATGTTCCTCCCAGGGTATCCTTTTTTTTTTTTTTTTTTTTTTAATATTTCACTTATTTATACATGAGAGACACACACAGAGAGGCAGAGACACAGGCAGAGAGAAGCAGGCTCCATGCGGGAAGCCTGACGTGGGACTCAATCCGGGGTCTCAGGGATCACACCCTGGGCCGAAGGCGGCGCTAAACCGCTGAGCCACCCGGGCTGCCCCCAGGGCATCCTTTCAGGAGGCACACGGTATGGACTCACCCCAACACTGTACTGTTGGCCAGGGCCGCCTGGCTGGGGTGGATGCTGCAGGTTTCTCTGCTGGAAATGTGGTGTTTTTTGTTTTGTAATCAATTAGTGATATTTTTGAACTATGTAAAGATTCCATTTTTCAATCCTTTTCTCCACTAGTTTTTGCATCCATACACAATTCTTGCCAGAAACAGCTGTTACTAGGGAGCCACGGGGAGATTTTTGCAACTCCTTCATTCATTCTACACTTACTAGTTAGCTTTTGACTGTAAGGAAGAGCTGTCCCTACTCCTCCATTTGTTTATCCACTTGTCCATATCAGTGGGGACTTAGGGATTCTAGTACCATCTCATGGGTTATAATCCGTTGCCTTCATTACTGTGTGTGAGAGAAGTAAGAACCAGGAATGTGTTAGTTGTTTTGTTTTTAATGTAGGTTCCACGCCCAGTGTGGGGCTTGAACTCATGATCCTGAGATCAAGGGTCACGTACTCCACCGACAGAGCCGGCCAAGCATCCACTGCTTTGTCGAATTTTAATACTTGATTTCTGGAAACTGCAGACCTGCAAATATAAGAGTGACAAAGAAAGTGAAGGAACAGTTTGTGGCTTGTCGTTATATTTAGTAAAAGCCTCAGTTAAAAAAAATAAACACGTTAATTAGAAAAGCCTGTTATGAAAGCCTTTCTTTTTTAAGGATTTTTTATTTATTTGAGGGAGAGAAAGAGAGAGAGCACACAAGTGGGAGAGAGGGAGAAGCAGGCTCCCCGCTGTGCAGGCAGCTCCCATGCAGGGCTGGATCCCAGGACCCCAGATCGTGATCTGAGCTGAAGGCAGACGCTTAACCGAGTGAGCCACCCAGGTGCCCCTGAAAGGGAATTATTCTAAACATGTGTTAATTATTGAATTACTATAAACCTGTATTAAACATGCTATATACCCTGTACCAGTGAGTGATATTTCTACTAAGCACCCTTTTAAAATTTAAAGGGCAATTAGTTTAACCAAAGGAATAATGAGGCAGCAAAATATCTTGCTTCTCTGGTGTTGGCTAGTTCCTGTGGCCTCGGTCTCACAAAAGGTAATTCCACCTGGTTCCTTTGTTTCCCCCCCACCCTCGGACTTGTGGGGGTTTATACGTGCATATAAACACTTTTTTTTTTCTTTTCCTACAGAACATAGAGAGGAAATGGCCATGGCCGTAAGCGTGGCTGAGTGGCTGAGTGGCTGAGTGGCCTAATGCTAGGCTGTGCTCGCTGCAGCCTAATTAAAGGGAAATGGTTGTGCTTTCTATGAAGAGAGACACAGAATAACAAGAAGGGACGACTCAGGAAGGGAAGCTGAGCCCTAAGAGCTTTCCCTTTGCTGCAGAATTAAATGCTAACCTTGCCTCAGACTCTTCGGCCTGAATTTATGTAACAAATCAATGTAAATAGCTGGATGACTCCCAGGGCACTAGATTTATTGTACAAATTCAATTAATGCACCCCCTAATAAACCAGCAATGTGCAAGGAAATGCCACAGATGGAAATAAAAAGGCAGATATGTAGAGCTAGGTAGCAGAGACTCATCCCCGTGCTCTGACACCGGGCCGAGGGCCACCAGACCCACTTACTCCCTGCAGTGACAGGGCCGCTGGGCTTCCACTGGTAAACTTAAATAGAAGGTCAATTCTTCAGTCTATAAAAATATACTCTTTCTACAAGAAGACAGGTTTGCTCTGGCAGGTCAGCAAGAAGTCAGGTCAGAAGAAAACATGGCCCAGCTGGGCCTCCAGAGGCGTGCACCTTAACTGTGGCCAGTTTTCCTCATCGCCCTCCTGAGACGGCCCAGGAACCACTGGGATGACTGTTTTGCCTTAACTGCCTCGCTCTTCAAAATAAACCAGCAAAACCAAGGCACTCTGTCTTTCCTCTTTTTATTTAACCTTCATCAATGCAGACAAAAAAATACATCGAGGCCTCAGTTTAACCATTTTTATGTTATTTTTATGGATTCCTACATAGCTCTTTGGTGTGTGGCAAAACATGATGGAGGCTGGTTATGAAGTCTCTCTTAACTTTCGTGCAGCTAAAATTAATAGCTGCCATAAAACTGTGGCTAAAATAGTTTATGCAGACACCCTTGAATGTAGAAAAGCAATCCCCATGGACAAAAAATTGCAGAGTTGTGCCAAAGAAAGACTGTCTTCCAATTAAACAACAAAGTGCTTATCTTAATTATTTCACCTCTAATTCATACCACAAAAGATCGGAGGTAGTTTACACAAATGTACACTATAAAATATAATCAAGGATGGGGCACCTGGGTGGCTCAGTGGCTGAGCATCTGTTTCCGGCTCAGGGCGTGATCCTGGAGTCCTGGGATTGAGTCCTGCATCGGGGTCCCCGCAGGGAGCCTGCTTCTCCCTCGGCCTATGTCTCTGCCTCTCTCTGTGTGTCTTTCATGAATAAATAAATAAAATAATTTAAAAAAAAAAGACATAAGAACAATCATCATCATCACCATCAAAGCAACACAAGACCTGTGCCGGTCATAAAGGCAACCTTATTCCTGGACTGTCTCATTATGTCCTGATAGTAAATCTTTGAGGTAAGGACCACTGTTCTCCCCATTTTACAGCTATGAAGGCTGAAGCTGGGAGAAGTCAAAGCTAACTAGCTCGAGAGTGCATTAGCAACAAGCAGTACGGCTGGGATCCAAAGAGAAAGGCTTGGGTAAATGGGAAATGAAGGGCAGGACAGCCGTGTGAGAGGCTGAGCTGCATGCAGAGGCTGGGTATTTGAGCACAGGTCTTTATCTAGAAAATTCACAGCCTTGTCTTTGAGTTCCATCAAGGTCAAAGTAGAGAAGGAAGTAGCATCAGTGGTTGGATTTGTGAGGGTCATAAGATAGATGTATTCTGTTTTCTCAGGTGAAGCAGCTTCTCCTGGTCTAAGTATCCAGGATTCAGAGAAACAAATGGACAGCAGACAGACCTTTCAGATGATCCCGTATGAATAGTTATTTCTGAAAACCAGGACCCTAGGGGCCAGGGAGGCAGGAAGTCTGTGCTCTGTCCTCAGCCCCACCTGGGTGCTGACACTTACTTACTCAGGATAAATGTGCTCCAAGAATCAGTGTCCTTTAAGACACTGTGAATAAAGCCTTGGAAGATTTGTGCCTGAGAGAGAGCATGGCCTCCCCAAGTCAGTGTGGGGGTGCCAGGGCCCGTGGGCTGATCAGGATCTCCCTCTGGAGGCAGTTCTGCATGTGTCCAACTCACGGACAAGTGAGTCCAGGCCGTGCTAGAGGCCTGCAGCCAATGGCAGCCTCCGAGTCCCCCCAGCCCCCCGACCCCCCACAGCCCGACAAAGGCTTCCCGGACCATAGACACCAGGCTTTAGGCGGAGCTGGCATCTGGCTCTAGGGTGCCTCCGGGTAGCTCGGCGACCGGCACCCCGTGCATCCCTGAGCCTAGAGCAGTAAGATGGAGGCAGTTCCCAAGCCCCTTCTGCCCAAGATTAGAGTCTTGGTTCTAGGGCTAGTGCGTCGTAAACCATTTTTCCTTAGAGCAGTAAACCCCCATTATTGGTTGGGGCCAGTTCCGGACTGTGACAGCAAGATCATCACCGATCTTTAGCAAGTGACAATTATGACTGGTTGTCAAATGACTAGTTGGTTTTGCTTTCAAAATCATCAATCTTACCTTTCCAGAAATGCCTCAAAGCAGGAAATTGACCACATAGAGCTTCTAGCAAACTCAACTTGGGCGGGAAATATTCATAATCAGACTTCCATTTCAGACTTCAGGGCTTGTTTATTTGTTTCTGGCTGCCCCTGTAATACGTGGCATCCCTGAGTAAACTCCGCTGCCCCAGAAATGTGTAATTTAATTTCTGAGCAAACCTAGGGTTAACTGGAAATACTTATTTGTTCCTATTATTATTTTTAAAAATTGTATTGAAATGCATGAATCCACTTTCTTCCATGGGCAGAATAAAATGACAATACAATCTTCCAGCACAAACACAAATCATTGCCTGTTCTCTGTCTTTCAGCCTCCATGGGCTAGCTGGGGACGTGCAGGGCAGCAGGGCTCTCCCATGGGCTTGGAGGTGACAGTCACATACGGAAAACGTTTTGTGTGGGATTTTTTCCAGATTGTTTAATTTGGGGACTGGATTGAATCTAGAGTGATAGATACATTCTGGTCCCAGGAACATTAACAAAACACATTCTTCCAATTTTCATGAATGTAACTGTATGAAAAGAATTTTGTTCAACATAGATGCTACAGGGTCTTTGGGCTATTTTAGAAGACAGAGCCTCCATTCTCTTATTCCTCTTCAGAAACAGGATCCTGATTTATAGCATGATACATTATACTTAAAGGACAATGATTCCCAGCCTCCCCTGTAGCCCAGGAAGCCATATGACCAAACTTTGACCAGTAAGACATAAATAGAAGTGCTATATGAGATTTCTAGGAACCGTCCCTAAAAGAGAGGGGAAGGGCCCTCTTTTTCTCTTTATCCATCTAAGAACATGTATGTGATAACTGGAGCTCAGTAGCCATTTTGCCCCATGAGGCCCAATGCCCTCTGAATAGTACTATGCTCTGAAGTCTGTGGAATGACCCTACCCATCCTGGACACTCCACCTAGCCTTTTTTTGTGTGGGAAAAAAATACTTAAACAATTTTTACAACTGTAATCAAACTTAATCTTAGATAATGCAGGAGATACTGAGGAAATGGGGGTGATTCAGAAAGTTGCTAGAAAGGCTCAGGAATGAGCATAGGGAAATGAGACTGGGTTGTGCGGTTGTTCAGAGCATGAACTTTGAGATCAAGCAGAATTATGGTTAAGACCCAGCTCATCCCTGTATGACCATGGGCAAGCTGTGTGGCCTTTCTGAATCCATTTCTTCATCTGGACAATGGGCTGACAAGTCCCACTTTAGAGGATTGGAATTAGGATGAAGTGAGATAACGCACAGAAACGATTTAGCACAGTGTCTGTGGGTTACTGTCCCTGGATGAACACAACACACTTCACCATCAAGCTGTCATGAAAAAGGACTTGCCCAAGAGTGTAATAAGCACCTGCCAGGTGTGTGACCTTAGGCAGTAGACCATATTCCTTACTAATTATGGAATAATTATAATAAGAATTAGAAAAAGTATACAAGCACATCAAATCTGTGATTTGGCAGATATCATGGCTTAGGACAAGGGAGAAGTAATTATTTCTGGGTTTTTTTTAAAAGACTAATCAATCTAAGGAAAATTTTTGAAGTAATGGGTAATTTCAAAATTACCCTGGAAAATTTATGGGTTCCCAAGTGATTGAAGCTTGGTGAACAGTAGCCAAAGAAAGGTGAACCTAGAGATGCAGTGACAAAGACCTGAGGACAAGCAAACTGGGCAACCTCACTCCTGCTGAAGCCCCCTCCAGCCTTGCCCTCCCACAATGTGCCCCTCTGTGGCCTGCACATGCCTCAGTTTCCCCAACACTATTCCCTCTCCTGCAGGGTGTGCTTCTGGGGAGGGGACCACACTTGCACAGTGGTTTCCTCAGTGCCCAAAAAGTGTCTGGCTATGATTGATTAATGGCCAAGAATGACCCCTTCCTTCCCATTTTATAGCCTTGGAGGTCAGGAGCCCTGAAAGACACCGAGGTCAGAGAAAAGAAAGGAGAGAAAAGTCCTCGTGGGAGCACAGTGGGGAAGAAATGTGTATTCTGTGAGGAGTGGTTGAGTCAGCAGAGAACATAGAACCAGAGCAAAACAGGTGCTAGAAATAAGGAAACAGGGTTTTGAAAGGCCTCCTTGGACCTGCTAGGATGGACGGATGGGTGCATGGCTGGCTGGGTGGGTGGGTAGAGGGATGGATGGATGGATGGATGGATGTCGATGGGCAGGAGGATGGAAGAAGAAAGGAAGCTAGGACATAGCATGTGTTCTTAGCACCCATACCAGGATGGAGAAGGAGACACAGGGCGAGTGGCTTCCAAAAACCTGTTTGCAGACCTGCCTCCATCTCACCCAGACCCCTTTGCTAGGCTTTGCACAGCTGCATGCCTTCTGTAGCCCACAGGTGAATGACACCGGCCAGGCTGCTAATGACAGTGACAAGCCATGGGTGGCATCGAGTGAGCTCATGGCTACCACGTGACTACGAGGACCCAGCATTGCCAAATATTATTTCTTTTAAGGAAATGCCCCAGATCAAATTTCCAAATCTTGCTCAGTCCCAAGCAGCCACATCTGTAGGTCATCCTAGCCCCGAAGGTGTCTGGGCACATCCTCGATGACATACCCTGACATCTGTCACTTTTTGCATTCTTGGACTGTAAATGGAAGAGACACGTCCCACCAGCCATGCTCTAGCCCATGGATACCACAGGCTGAGACTCGCTGTGGGCGTGACCTACAAGCAGGTACTGTGGGAGGTGTCTGTCCTCCCCCCTTGAACCTAAGATGCTGTCAGTCAAAGAAGGGACTTTTTTGAAGTGAGAACTTCACTCCCCAGGAAAGCCTACAGCCCCCCACTGCCCCACCCTGTATGGTTCCCCTCTTCTGGGAGAAAAGGCAACCCTTAGGGGAGCAGACCTCTGTGCAGGTGTGAGTGGTAGCTGGGGATCCTCTTAACCAGTCTACAGATTTTATTTATTTGAGAGAGAGAAAGAAGGAGAACAAGCAGGGGGAGGAGCAAAGGGAGAAGCAGGCCCCCCCACACTGAGCAGGGAGCCCCGCGCGGGGCTTGATTCCTGGACCCTGGGACCATAAGCCGAAGGCAGATGCTCAACCGACTGAGCCACCCAGGCGCCCCCATAACAAGTGTAAAAGCAAAAACTATTATCAGTCCAGGATAAAATTACAATGATTTTCATTTAAAAAGAAGAAAGATCTCGGAGAAAGGTATGCATTTCTTCTCTGCCCACCTGCCTCCTTTCCTCTAACTCTTGCGTAGCTGAGCCATTTCCAGGTGACCCTCAGCGGGCAGGGAGTGCAGCCTAGCTCTTCGGCCTCTCTCCTCTCCTCCCCGCCCTCCAGGGAGGCCTTGCCTTGCAGTTAAGGTCCAGGACTTGAAAGATCGACATCCTTTGCCCACTGTATTCTTTTCCCTTAGACACACGGCACTTTCTCCTAAGGCCAGTGAATGGGACTTCCTCCAGCGTGTTGGCGGAGTTGCTTTTCTCAGCCTTCAGTGTGGCCAATGGGCTAAGCTAGTTATCAGATCCCCACCTAGCTTATGTGATTTTGTCGATAAAATTGGCTGATTGACCAGATGAGGATGAACTCTGGACAAGTCTGATCAATTGCTTAATGATTGAGCCATATCGACCAGTAATGGCTAATAGAGTTCCACAAGTCGACATTTCCCAGGGATTCTGAGAAAAGAGTATCATTTGCAAAAGTGATGGAGAATTTAAGTCCCCACAAAGGACTTAGGGCCAGCCATTGGCAAGATGAAAAGAGACAATAGCGTCTTCTGTTGGCGCCCTGGATAATTTGTGTAAACTTTTTCTCACGGCTGTGTAGAAATGATTTGTGTGATGTTCACACCCAGATCCACACAGCCACTGACAAGTCACCTTGTTGCTGTGTTCTTACCTGACATTTGCTCCTGAAGATTTCTAGGCAACCAGCTATGAATGTTACCTAGTTAACGTGGCTCTAGTTAGTCTTCCTTTTTTGAACATAAATTGGGAAAGAAGTTAGTATTTTCTTGTTTGTAAAAATCCAATATTCAGGGGCTTCTGGATGGCTCAGTCGGTTAAGCAGCTGACTCTTGATTTTGGCTGAGGTCATGATCTCAGGCTCATAGGATGGAGGCCCACATCAGGCTCTGAGCTGGGCATGGAACCTGCTTGAGATTCTCTCTCTCTCTCTCTGTCCCTCCCCCCCCCCCCACTCACTCTCACTGTCTCACTCTCTCTCTCAAAAAATTTCAGTATTCATGGAAATACATGTTTCCTGAAAGCTTATCCCTAATACTGAGTATCCATAGCACTTGGGGCAGTCAGTGGCGATGTGACCACAGCCTTGGCAAGGATTCCAGATGCTCCTTTCCTTTCTCTGGAGAAGGAAAGGAGCGAAGGCACAGGAGCCATTCAGTTTGTGGGGAGAAAACTAGACCTAACTCTTCTCATAAAGCAAAACTTCCTTCCAACATCCTTAAGCAAACAGAGATCACCTTTGTTTGACTCTGTGTTCTTACCAATTACAAAATGAGTTTGGTTAAATCCATAGCTTTTCTAATTTGAATAATGAAGCCTGCCATGTGTCTAGGGTGACTTAAAGGATGCCCATGGGGATCCATGCCTCTCTAAACCCCCTCTTACTCAAACTGGGAGCTATGAGCTGGTGCAGAAGCTCTCCGTCGAGAGGAGGGAGGACGGCTGGAGTTGGACCTCTGCTCCCACCTGCTCCTTCAGTCTCCTAGGGACCAGGCTGTGCCTGATGCTGTGAGGACCCAGAGCCCACAGTGAGTAAGAGACCTCCTGCCATTGGGCTGCTCTCAGCCACGATTGGCCTTGTCGGATTAGGGTTTGCGAATTAAGATTCCCAGCAACCTTCGACCACGACAGATTGGGTTTGGAAATTCTCGGGGAGCAAACCTCACTCCAGCATTCCACGTGTGCTTGCTTTGGTTTGGTTTGGTCACAGAGCATATGGATTTTTAACAAGTAGATTATAATGCCTCCCTTAAAAATGTCCCCTAAAAGGTCTAGCTCCCTGCAATTTATAGAAAATAGAAATCCGAATGGTTTTCATCCTAAACTGATGCCCACATCCAACACTTTAAAAAACCAAAGCCTCAAGCCACACAGCCATCTGTGTGAGGGGTGACTGGCAAGTTTGAGGGCATCGTGTTCTGTGATGGGAGACTATTACTCTACTTCTGAAGGAAATACTGGAAAATTTTTTATAAAATTGTTACACAGCCCTATTTTCTCTGTCAGTTTCCTTTTTTTTTTCTATGTCAATTTCCTAAAGTGTTAATTTGCACACAGTTCAGAGGGAAGGAGGGACAAAGCGGAGCACAGGGGATTCTTAGGGCAATGAAACTGTTCTGTATGATGCTGCAGTGGAGGACGTGTGACATGATGCAGTTGTCAAACCCACAGAATGTGCAACATGACAAATGAACCCCAGTGTAAAATGTGGACCTTAGTTAAGAATAATGTATTGATATTGGTTCATCAGCTGTAACAAATGTGCCTTACCAATAATGCAAGGCGTTAACAGGAGAAACAGAGCGGTGGGAGCAAGTGTACGGGAACTCTATTTCTGCTCTGATTTTTTCTGTACATTTAAATCTGCTCTAAAAATAAAATCTTCTTTAATTAAAAAAAAAAAAGTTAATTTGCCAGAAGCAAACAAGGTCTGGGGGAGGGTGGAAGTGAATTACTGACAGGGACAGAGCTACGTAGGGCTATGGGTGGTAAATGACCAAGGACTACAGCCCGGAGCGTGAACAAAGAATGGGTGTCCTCATCATAGTGGCCACTCTGAGGTCATCTGGTGAGCCCTTAAAAATCACTACCAAAATAAGCAGGTTCTGTAAGAACTGGGGAAGAACCTTGCAAATGAGATTCTTCTCTGGGTAGATTTTTTAGTATGTTTTTTCCTCTTAGTCAAAAGGACCCATTCCTTTTCACCACTATCTAAAGCACCTTATATCTAATGCCTGCCCTACAAAATAGCAGCTACTTCATCTGACAATGGAGTTGTGGCTAATTATATCCACCCCGACTCAAGAGCCTGACCTGAATCCTAATTTAAACAGAGCAGACGGAGAGCGTCTTGGAAACTGCAGATTATGTGCTAGTCATCTTCTTCTGAAATCCCATTCAGTTCTATATGCCACCTGGTGAGAGGTGCAATTGCAATGTATGACCTTCCAGTGGGGACTCCTGTTCAGAGACTGACCTGAGTCTGAAGTTGTTGTTTTACCCTTGGCTAAGGGTGTCACTTTATGCCTCTAAAGAGGCAATCTGGGTGGCAGGCTCCGAGCAATCTGATATTGTGCAGAAGCCGCTCTCCAGACAGGGTAGGCACCCACACGCTCCTCTGGGCAGTGTACCAGCTCGCCCCTCCTCTGGGAGGGTTAGCATTTCATGATGCCGGTGTCGGTCACCCCTATAGGGGCTGCCACTGAGGCTGCACTAAAATTGACAAGGAGCCTTTGGAAGTCAACTTCTTGGTTTAGCTTCTAAGGTATCTCTTTTCATTATACACTTCGCTTTAATGGAACCTGGGAGTTCTTTCTTGAGAGACAAGAAACATCTGAATTGAATTCTACAAACTTTTCTCTTTTATGAGTAAAAATGGCTGCCACAGACGAATTCCAGGAGTATAGGTAACAAATGGTTTGCTACAGATATTGTCACCTTCTGGATGAGGGTCCCAAAATGTGTTCCCATAGGAGACAGTGCTAGGAAGTGTGAGAGAAATAAGATTTCAGGTCTCCCACATCACTGGTCTGCAAGCTGTTCAGTGTACTGTGATGAGAAGAGAGGGCATCAAATAGCCAGGTGCCCTTTCTGCTGGACACTGGCATGAGATGCATGGAGAGTTGCAAAGGCAGCAAAAGAAGAAATTTGTAAAAACATCCAACTTCTTTATGCTCCTCCACCCTAATCCTCACCTTTCCTCCTGTTTGCCGGCAGGCACTGTGCAGAAGGGCTTAGCAACTGTATTCTCAGAACATTAAGGGTCACTTCCTTCTCCAGCCATCAGTGTTTGGCTTTGTGGACAGAGGCAAAGGGAATCGAGGCATTCAATAGTGGGCCAGAGCTGGGGGTGGGCAGGTTGTGACCTCAGGGAATGGGGTTCCCCAAAATTCCCTCTGTAAAGCAGATGAGGAGGAGGACAGGTAGTTAAGACTGCCTGAACCGTGCCTGGGTTGTGAGAGCAGGGCCGTGCTGGGGTGAGGAAGGCAGAAAGATAGAAGATGTGGCACCTAGAAGGATGTGGCTGTAGATCCCTGAAACCAAGAGGTTGGGAACCCCTGATGGTGCTATGGAAACAGACAGCAAAGAGCTCAGCAACTGACCAAAAGTACCCACAAATTTAAAAGGGCCCATTGGTGAGCGCCTGAGTGGCTCAGTTGGTAAAGCCTCCCACTCTTGGTTTCAGTTCACGTTGTGATCTCAGGGTCCTTGAATCAAGCCCTGTGTCAGGATCCACGCTCAGTGAGGAGTCTGCCTGAGATTTTCTCCCTCTCCCTCTGCCCCTTCCGCCCCCACCCCATGTTCTCTAATTAGACATAAATAAATAAATAAATAAATAATAATAAATAAATAAATAAATAAACAAACATATAGCCTAGAAAACAATAAATAAATAAATAAATAAACATATAGTCTAGATAGAGGGTATAATTGATGTTTTTGTCCATGAAGCTATGCTTTGAGGAGATGTGTCAAAACATCGCCCCACTGTGCCCATCCCTGCCAAGATGGCCACTGGTGTCTTTGCTCCAGGAATTAGATGGCTGTTGGATGTTGGCCAGGGTTGTAGGGGCCCAGAACCCCATACAGAATGCCCATCAACTCAGCTCCTTTCACTAAGGATTAGGTGGCCTTGAATAATTCCAGAGGCGAGCAGATTTCCTCTAGCACAGGTGCCCTTCTGATAGCCTCAGCTTTGTTTGCTGGGGGAGGGGCTCAGTGAGACCATCCTGAAATCCTGGTTTCACATATGGCCTTCCCACTATTCCCAATGAGGCTCTCTTTTTCATAATGCTGTGCATCTTGGGACACTTTGTAGAGTTTTGTCACCTATTTATTTAGCAGAAATTTATTCTATTTGAAGGAAAGACCAATCAGGGTCAGGCAGTATACACAAGTGCAATGTACGTTCTTTCATTCATGAAGATCTATAAGATGCCTGTTGCTTGCAAGTGCTGTACTAGATGGCCATGGAGTGACTACAGTAGCCGCCCCCCCCCACATTACCTGAGGGAAATATCTTCCAAAACCCCAAGTAGATGCTGCAAACCACGGGTAGTACCGAGCCTTTATATATACTGTGTTTTCCTATGCAGACATACCTACAATAAAGTTTAATTTGTAAGTTAGAAAAAAAAATTTGTAAGTTAGGCAGAGTAAAAGATTAACAACAATGACTAATAAGAAAATAGAACAATTATAGCCATATACTTAATAAAAGTTATGTGCATGTGGTTTCTGTCAAAATATCATACTATACTCATCCTTCTTCTTGTGATGATATGAGATGCCCACAGGATGAGATGACGCAAGATGAATGACGTGGGCACTGTGACATAGTGTGAGGCTACTACTGGCCTTCTGACCATATGTCAGGAGGAAGATCACCTGCTTCCAGACCACAATTGACTGTGGGGTAACTGAAACCACTGAAACCATGGAAAGCGAAATCTAGGATACAGGAGGTGCGGGGGGCGGGGGGAGGACTACTGTACACAACAGTCCTGACTGGACTCCTGCTTCTAGGAGCATCTGTCCCACCCATCACCTTCCTGAGGTCGCCCTGTCCCACTTCTGCTCTTATCTCCACTCCGCATCCCCAGGTGCTCTGTGCAGGTATTCCTGCCTCCAGGTGTTTGCATCTGCTGTTCCCTCTCTCTGAAGGGCACTTCCCCAGATCTCCATGTGGCTCTCTCGCTCCCTCCCCTGCTTGAGCCTTCCTTTGGTGGCCCCCATCTTTGCCTGACTTGTGTTTTCTCAAAAGCAGTTCTCATTACCCAACGCACCGTATGTTTACTTATTTATCGTTTGAGTATCAGTTTCACAGTGGCAGGGATGCTTGTCTGTTTTGATTCCTAGTGTTTTCCACCCCCAGACCCGGAACAGTGCTGAGCACATAATGGATGTTCAGTAAATATTAGTGGAATTAAGAGTTGAATGAATAACAACAAAGGAGGTAACTAAGCATGAAATTCGGTCATATTCTGGTCTAGCAAATAGGTGATAGGTAATAACTGATACACTGAATGCCGTGCTGATTGTAGCACAGAATCTTGTCATTACACTTGTCCTTTAAGGCCTCAGTGGTCCCTGGGACTCATCACCTCCTTCCCTAAGAATTACGTTTGGGAAAACAGAAGGTGCTTGTCTGCACGTGGGCACCAGTTTTTCTTCCCCTGTGCACACACATGGCATCCATTAGCAGTAATAGGAACGACAAACTCACATCCGGAGAAGAGCGAAACCCACATGATCAGCGTGTCTCCAGCACTGAAGAAGTGATGTTTCTGGTTCCAAGACATTTGGCATTAAAATAAAATATGAGTTAAAATACCAATAAATGCTCTTGGTTCTCCTAGAATGCATCAGATTTTCCAGTGATCATCTGTAAATACAGGATGACCATATTGTTCTCCATGTAAGAAAGCATTTATTCAAACAGTTTTCAGTGAAAAGTTAGCCAATATAAACACCAAAAGAGCTGCTCTCCTAAAAAGAGATTCAATTAAGCATCAGTGCAATTGTATGGAGACCATGTTGCAACACTGAGGTGGCCTGTTTTTCTGGTCATTATTAATCCAGAAACCTTAATGATGAACAACATTTGTGTTATTGTCTACCCAAATGTAATTTGTTTATGCAGCAGTTCAGTTAATCCTGCAATCTGTTTTTCTCAAATGAGGGCAGATAATGGAGACACCGTTCTTTACAAGTCTTCAGGCTTTTAAATTCTGATAAAATCAGGATTCTTCACTGGGTCTTGCCTCAGCTCTGAATTAAACCACTTTAAATGTAATTATGGAACCTGGCCTTACATCAGGAACATCCATTTAAAAAATTGATTGACCAGGCTGTTCCACGAGGCATTTTATGAGCAAACGATTGCAAAGGGGCCAGAGCTGTAATTTATAAAGGCAAAAAAGCAGGTAAATACTTTATTAGTGGTAATGAGAGGGTTTCCAGCTAACTGAATCTTTTCTTTCCTCCCTAGCTACTTCATGGAGCCATGGTGCATGGCCCTCTTTCACGATCGTTTTATTGATCTCAGGAAAGAGTTACGCCAGATCTTGACCTCCAAGGAGGTAAGAGTGATTAATAGATATGTGAGTTATCCCTTGCAAATCACAAGCAGTTTTTAGTTGTTGATCATTTCGACTTTTCATTCCCCCTTTTGGTTCTACTTTTAAAACCAACTATACTGCCTATAAACAAGCTATGAACTATACGAACATAGACAATATTTCAGGAAAAGTGGATTATTTAAATCCTTTTATGAGAGGCAGGTTTCTTTTTCCTTGTTACACATAACTGTATTTTCATTATCAGGTAACAGGCAGACTTGACTGGAAACTGGATCTGAGTTTTATCTACTTGTTTTCAAGAATGAACATTGCATTCCTTTAGTTTCTGCCCATACTTGCCAGCCATTCACTAAGTGTGTGTGTGTGTGTGTGTGTGTGTGTGTGTATGTTTTATAAAAATGTAAAGGGAAGACAATAAGTATCCAAAAACACCTCTTTAATAACCAAAATTTCTTTCTCAAAGTGAGACTAATTGGAAGTTAGGCTACATTTCCCAAAGTCTCCCATGTTCAAGAGGAAATGTGACTCTGCAATGTAAATAGTGAAATATTTGTGAATTTTAAATTAAATTCCTTTTTTCAACACTAGAGTCTTTATCAGAGTTGTGGAAAGTTAACATCTATGCTCAAAAAGTGGTCAGATATCCATCCTAGATTCTCCCTTGCCCCAGTCAGACAAGGGCTGGGGCACAGCTTAGTGTCACCATGTTTTACTGTCTAAATGGGCAAGTCCTGTGACTCTTACCACTTCCACTTGAGAGCACCCAGACCTGTCAAAGGTTCCCATGGTGTAGGCCACCATAGGGCAGCACAGCTGCAGATCATGTGCCAAGTCCCTACTGCATGCACCACTTGGCTCAACCAGAACAGGAACCCTCCAGGACACACTACAATCATAGTTTTGACTTTACCAACAAGAAGGCTAAAGAGCTGAGAGATTTTAAAGGACCTGCCATTGGTTACACAGTCTATGATCAGAAAGCTTTAAACTCAAGGGTCTCTCATTCCAAAGCCAGGCGCATAGGCCCTGAGCCACATGGACTAAACTGTGTGATTTAGTATCTTCCCTACATTGTCCGTCTCCTTTTTGGTTTTATGCCTGGAGTCCAAGATGGGAAATGTAAATAGTTATATGAATCCAAAGCAGATTCAGATTGGGGGGAAATAGGTTTAAAATATGAGCCAAACTCAGTTGTCTTTAGGATCCACACAGATAGGAAGCAGGCAGGTAAATGTACATGAGGGAGGCAGAGGATACTGTGACCATACAAAGGTCATCCACTGCTTAAGTCACTAAAATTTGAATAAATGCAACAGATCTAATGGGTCCCTGCACTTTATGCTAAATCTGTAAGGGAGTCAGCTCAGGTTGAATTATGAACCTGAGTTGTAAGCCTGGTGCTGCTGAATTTCACTCTATTCCTTAGGTCCCTCTCTTCCTCTCAGACTGTGTTCTGCAGCTTATGATTGACTACACCGTAGTAAAGACTCATTAGTTTTCCAGTTATCTCATCAAAACTCTCTGCCTAAACCCTTCAAAACTCCAGAATTGAGCTCCTCAGTTAATATTTGCACAGAACCAAGGGGGTTTAGCATCAAGCTTAAAGGGGAAGCTTTCCTCACTCTTCCAAGTAAACTACCAAACCCAACAATAGTCACTTTTCATGGCCCTCACCAAGATAGCCTCAACCTTTTATCCATAACAAACATTTGGGGACACCTGGGTGGCTCAGTGGTTGAGCATCTGCCTTTGGCTCAAGTCATGATCCTAGGGTCCTGGGATCGAGTCCCACATCAAGCTTCCCACAAGGAGCTTGCTTCTCCCTCTGCCTTGGTCTCTGCTTCTCTCTGTGTCTCTCATGAATAAATAAATAAAATCTTTAAAAAAAAAACAAACCCAGACATTTTCTCTGGGTCAGTTTGTTAAGTATGAAGTCAGGTGGACAACAGGCCCTTTCAGTAGACCAGAAGTGACCATGAACATTTGTGGAAGACACACTCCTTAGTGTAGTGGCTCCCCCACCATTCTTGTAGCTTTTTAGATTTCCAGAAAGTGAAATTTCTGGAAGAAAAGCCTCCACTGGAGTCTTGCTCTGCTTTCTGCAACTACATTTGTCAAGAAGGAAAGGCCAGAAGAAGAGGTGGTGCATGCAGTGGTGTCTGCCTGCAACTCAGATCCTTGTGGAGCCATGGGCTACCTGTTTCCATCTCAGAGAGCAGTGGGAGGACTGAAGGAGGGAATGTGTACAGGTAAACAGCACAGAAGAACAGCTCCCAGTAAGTGCTGTCCACCCCCACTCCCTCAAGTAACACTGGTGGAGACCTGCTGTGGTGGAAGCAGTACTCATATAGGTAGATATGCAGGAGTTCATTTAAGAGTCTGGCAATAGGAAAATGAAGATAGCTTTCACTAAAGAATAATGGTAATTCTTTTTCTCAGAAATTGAGATGATATAACCCATGTCATTTCACTTTCTAGCTTGTCTATAGGAAAGTACAGCAGTCCAGTCCCATTAACTATGATATCCTATAGCTCTCCCTCCACATGAAGAGAAAGGGAAAAAAGACTATTACCTTTGACTGTTATTTTGAGTCATCTCAAATCTATGTATCATTTATTTTAAAACAAGCTCATTGTAATACCTCACAAGTCCTTTTGTGGAAGTAAAGAGAACAGGTTATAAATCTACTAGCATTTCATTTAGCTTTGGCTTAAGCCAAAGAGTCACAGACCAAAGTGTAATTTTGTATAGTCAAGATTATTCTTCAAAAGGATAGTAATTATAAACATATATGCAGGGGCACCTGGGTGGCTCAGTGCTTGAGTGTCTGTCTGCCTTTGGCTCAGGTCATGATCCCGGGGTCCTGGGATCAAGTCCTGCATCAGGCTCCCTGTGGGTTCTCCCTTTGCCTATGTCTCTGCCTCTCTCTCTGTGTCTCTCATGAATAAATAAATAAAATCTTTAAAATAAAATGAAGTCTTTAAAAATATAAATAAACATATATGCACCTAACAACAGAACTATACATATATATCAAAAGATGATAGAACTAAAGGAAGAGTAGTTCTAAAAAGCTGGGGAATTCAGTATCTCACCTTCAATAATGGATAGAACAACCAGATAGAAAATCAGTAAAGAAATAGGGGACTTAATGCTATAAACCAAATACACCTAACAGATACACACAAAACACTCTACTCAACAACAGCAGAATGCACCTTGTTCTTAAGCGTACATGAAACATTCTCCAAGAGAGGCCATATGTTGGGCCACAAAACAAGTGTCAATAAATTTTTAAAAGATTTAAATCATACAAAGTATATTCTCCATCTGCAATGGAATAAAACTAGAAATCAAATGCAGAAGGAAAAAATTCACAAAACTGTAGACGTTAAACACAGACTCTTAAGCAACTTCTTTGATTTTAAAGAAGAAATCAAATGATATATATTAGAAATACTAGAAACAAATGAAAACAAAACTACAACATACCAAAAGTAATGGGATACAGCTTAAGCAGTTTTCAGAGGGAAATTCATAGCTGTACATGCCTACAGTTATAAAAAGGAAGTATCTCAAATCACTAACCTGATTTTATACCCTAAGGAAATTATACTAAATATGATACTAGCAGAAGGAAGGAAATTATAAAAATTTGAGTAGAGATAAATGAAATAGGGAGTAGAAAACCAGCAGAGAAAATTGGTGAAACCAAAAGATAATTCTTTGAAAAGATCAACAAAATTAACAAACCTTTAGCTAGACTAAGGATAAAGACTCTAATTGCTAAAATCAGAAATGAAAGTCGGAGGGTTGCCTGGGTGGCTCACTCCGTTAAGTGTATGACTCTTGATTTCAGTTCAGGTCTTGAGATCAAGCCCCTAGTTGGGCTCTGCATCAGGCGTGGAGCCTGCTTAAGACTCTCCTATCCCTCTCCCTCTGCCTTTCCCCCTTCTCTCTCCCTCTCTTAAAGAAAAAGAAAGAAGAAATGAAAGTGGGAACATTTCCACTGATCTTACAGAAGTAACGAAAAGATTATAAGAGAATATTGTGAATGACTGTATGCCACCCAACTAGATAACCTGGATGAAATGGACAAATCTCTAGGAATACACAAACTACAAAACTGATGCAAGAAGAAATTAAAAAAAAAAAAAAAACCCTGAAAAGTAAAGGTATTGACTTAGCAATCAAAAACCTCATAACAAAGAAAAGCTCAAGACCAGATGGCTTTGCTGGCAAATTCTATCAAACATTTAAAGAAGAATTAACAGTAATCCTTCTCTAACTTCTCAAAGAAATAGAAGGGAAAGGAGCACTTTCCAGCCCATTCTTTGAGGCCAGTGTTACCATGATACCAAAGCCAAAGACATCAAAAGAGAAGAGAACTAGACCAATATCCCTTATGAATTTAGACACAAAAATACTCAACAGAATATTGGCCAACTAAATCCAGCAGTATATCAAAAGAATTTTACACCATGGTCAAGTGAGATTTACCCCAGGAATTTAAGAGTGGTTTACCATATAAAAATAAACCAGTGTAATATACCACATTAATAGAATGAAGGGAGAAAAAAATGCTGTTATCTCCATTGATACAGGAAACATATTTGACTAAATCAAACATTATTAATGGTAACACACACACACACACACACACACACACACTAAAAATCCTAGGAATAAAAGGGAACTGCCCCAACCTGATAAAGGATATTTATGAAAAGCCTACAGCTAATATCACACTCAGTGAAAGACTGAAAGCTTTTGATGTGAGATCTGGAACAAGACAAGGATGCCCGCCTTCACCACTTAACATTCAACATTGTACTGGAAGTTCTAGCCAGAGCAATTAGGCAGGAAAAAGAAACAAAAGGCATCCATGTTGGAAAGGAAGAAGCAAAACTATATTCTGAGATGCCATAATCTTATATGTAGAAAATCTGAAAGAATCCACAAAATGTTAGAGCTAATAAATGAATTCAGTGACGCTACAGGATACAACACATAATCATCAGTTGTCTATATTAGCAAGGAAAAATTCAAGAGTGGAATTAAGAAAACAATTCTATGTATAATAGCATCAAAAAGAATAAGATACTTGGGAATAATTTAAACAGGAGGTGTAAGATTTGTACACTGAAAACCTCAAAATATTTCTGAAAGAAATTAAAGCAGAACTAAATAAATGGAAAGACATGTGTGTTCATGGTTTGGAGACTTAATATAGTTAAAAATGGCAGCACTCCCCAAAGCAATGTACACATTTAATGCAATGCTCTCAAATCCCAATAGCATCTTTTGCAGAAGTGGAAAAATTCATAGGAAATTCAAGAGACTCCAAATAGCCAGAACAATCTTAGGAATAAAAAAAAGTTGAAGGACTTCATACTTTGCAACTTGAAAACATACTATAAATCAGCAGTGACAAGGACAGCATAGTACTTGTGTAAGGACAGATAAATAGGTCAATGGAATAAAACTGGTAATCCAGAAGTAAAACCATTGACATGGAAAGATTTATATCATTAATCATTAGGGAAATGCAAATCAGAGCTATAATGAGATACCACTTCATACCCACTAGGATGGCTATAGTAAAAAGAAAAAGGAAGTAAGTGAGTTGGCAAGAGATGGTCATACCGAAGAGGAGAGATGTTCACATGGGGGGGTGATGGTCACACAGAGAAGACACACTATGAGACAGATGCACAAAAATCTGTTTATAATCTAGAGCAGTATTTGTCTTAGATAAACTTAAAAGCTCCATTTTGTGATTTTTACAGTATTTACCCCATTGTCAGAACAGCACCAACATGAGTCCCAAATTGTCTACAATTATTGTGAAGTTGTTTTTGCTTGATACAATTCTCTGAAAAACTGGGGAATATTATGGGATATATGCTTGGGGACATGCGGACAACACTCAAATGTTTCAGCACCTCTATTATTAAGTCCTGGGCATCAGATGCATTTTTCCCTGTCATTGTTTTGTTGAGCTGATTTAAAGCTGAAGTCTTCTGAGCCCCACTACTGTTTTTCTAAGCGATGTGTGTGTCATCTCCAACACCTGGTAGTGTCTCAGTTAAATAACCCAATGCTAATTCTGTTATACTTCCATATCGTTTGAACCTATATTCCTATCTATAAAATTCTTAACTATTAATAAATAAATGATCCATTAGAACTCTGCAAGTTACCTACTTTTTTCCTGTTCAAAATAAAAATTATTGGACATTCAATAATGAATATACCATCAAAGTCCCCGTGACTCTTCTGTTAGGGTTATTTGGAGTTACTGCGGTGTTCAGAATGCACACAGCTCAAATCTTGGTGAAGTGCATTGTATAATAACCTCCTATCAATGGGCAGATGTATATGAAGCAAATAGGATAAAAGGTTGCCCATAGAACCCAGTGGTGTATGCACTGGTGCTTAGTGTAAAATTCAACTTGCCTCGATGTTTGAATATTTTTATAATAAAATGTTGGAAAAACCACTACTATATTACAGATACACACTGTGTGATTCTCAACTTTAACTTTATTCTCTCTGAGCCTTATCTTTAAAGATGTCAATAAAATTTGACTTTACTAAGAACCTAACAGGGCTGTAGCCACATGAAACATCTAGAAGTTTTCATGTAAAAATGTTTAATCGCTTCTTATTTTTAAAACGCGTGTGACCTGCAGATCATTTTTACCTGTATTAAGAACGTAAAACTGGGGCAGCCCGGGTGGCTCAGCAGTTTAGCCCCATCTTCAGCGCAGGGCCTGATCCTGGAGACCCGGGATGGAGCCCCATGTCAGGCTTCCTGCATGGAGCCCGCTTCTCCCTCTGCCTGTGTCTCTCTGTGTCCCTCTGCCTGTGTCTCTCCCTCTGCCTGTGTCCCTCTGCCTCTCTCTCACTCTGTGTGTGTGTGTGTGTGTGTGTGTGTTGCTCATGAATAAATAAAATCTTTAAAAAAAAAAAGGAAAAGAATCTAAAATTGCTGAACCTTGAGAACACTATGCCAAGTGAAGTAGGCCAGTAACAAGAAGACAATATTTGCCATTTGATCGCACTTATATGAAGTCCCCAGAGTAGTAAATCCATGGACAGAAAGTAGAATGGGAACGGCCAGGAGCTGACAATGGTTGTACAATGTGAATGCCCTCAACATTAGTGAATTGTACACTTTAAAAAATTGTTAAAGCGCATGGTGTGATGAGTACTGGGTGTTCTAGAAGACTGATGAATCACTAAACTCTACCTCTGAAATGAATAATACACTATATGATCATTAATTGAATTTAAATTTAAAAATAGAAAAAACAAAATTAAAAAATAAACTCTTGTCACTCAAAGATTTCAGGCTTTAAGGGCAAAAGATTCTCTATTTTTCTTTTCTATAGCAATTGACAAAATACATGGTGCAATTCTGTTTTCTTCATAATTGGATGACTTTCTTATATGTGTATCCTGGGTTACTACGTAAATAAATTATCCTTTATATTTAAAAAAAAAGGTTATAGCAGTAAATCTTATGTTTATTTTGCCACAATTAAAAAATGAGAAATTGGGCACCCTGGGTAGCTCAGTGGCTTAGTGCCACCTTCAGCCCAGGGCATGATCCTGGAGACCTAGGATCAAGTCCCACGACGGGCTCCCTGCATGGAGCCTGCTTCTCCCTCTGCCTGCGTCTCTACCTCTCTCTCTGTTTCTCATGAATAAATAAATAAATCTTTTTAAAAATTGAAAAATTTAGGGGCATCTGGGTGGCTCAGTGGTTGAGCATCTGCCTTCGGCTCAGATCATGATCCCAGGGGTCCTGGGATCGAGTCTCACGTCGGGATCCCTGCAGGGAACCTGCTTCTCCCTCTGCCTGTGTTTCTGCCTCTCTCCCTCTATGTCTCCCATGAAAGATAAAATCTTTTTTACAAATGAAAAATTTTAAAAACTAGGGGGGAAAATGACCATCCTTGGGAAGACGAGCACTCTTTTTCAAATTTTAGTGAAACTGTCCTCTTCTTGTCCAAGTAATTTCTTTGATGTGGCCTCTTCCTGCATTTTCCAGGAGGAAGACTTTCCTTCCATAGAACAGTTAGCCCGGCAGATAGAAGATGAGGAAATCAGCCTGAAGGAGAAACCCAGGAAATATCTCAAAAGAGTCTTCCAGGAAACCATCTACAAGTCGCTGGTGGAGAAGAGCATTCTGGACTACCTGCACTATAATCACTACCACCTGCCCATGTACGCGTGGCCAGGCATCATCTAGCTGTGGCCCGGGTCTCCCTTTACCGTCTTCACTCCCGGAGCTCCTGGGGGTGAGGAAACCCTTCTGAGGCCCGGCGCCACCCGGGAGCCCCCGCAGGGTTCTGTGGCTGCTTTTCCGCCTGAAGTTTTCTATCGCTCCAGTAGGCGGCGCACGGCCGTGGGTCTCTATCCTGGGGCAGGGAGCCGCTTCTGAGCACCAGGCCTATTACAGGGCAGAATGATCCGCAATAAAGTGGGATGTACTACGTGAAACTCGTTTTTTTCGTTGGGTGTGATAGTGATTTCCTGAAATGCCCTGCCGCCAATTGTGGTAGTTCCTCACCTGCTTACCCAGTAATACTCCTGGGTGATGAAAGAAAAAAAAAAAAAAAGAAGGAAAGGAAAGGAAAGGAAAGGAAAGGAAAGGAAAGGAAAGGAAAGGAAAGGAAAGGAAAGGAAAGGAAAGGAAAGGAAAGGAGGAAAGAAGGAAGGAAAGAAGGAAGGAAGGAAGGAAGGAAGGAAGGAAGGAAGGAAGGAAGGAAGAAAGACAGACTCTGCCTAGTATGGAAAACTGGTGAAACAGATGATAGGAAATTAGCCCTCGTAATTCAACATAGTAAGAACTCATTGCCTAGGAGTTTATGGGAACTTTGAAAACGACACAGCTGCTGTCATAATTTCTGTATTTTAACCTTGTGGGTTAGGAGAGCGAAAACTCAAAGATCACACAGGCCCACACGCAGGTTTTAGATCAGAAAATAGTAGTGGGGAATCAGTTTAGTTCATTTCCTTTGACCCTTAGCACTGTTGCTCTGCTCTGCAGAGCCTCTGGCACATGTCACCTGTAATGTGGCTCCAAAACCCTCTTTCTTATAAATAAAGCAATGTTAGTGCCCACTAGAAAACATGAATGCAGGAACAGTAGTTTTCGTTTATTTGGATCTCTTTTAATAGCGTGACCCCGTTCATGACTGAATTTTTGGTCAGCAGGACTTAAAATTGTTTTTATGGATGGAATTCCAGTTTTTTCCTTTTTTTCGTATTTATGTTAACATCTAGCAAAAGTTGGCACATTACAAGGGTCACACGGCCGTTAGGAGGAAAACTCAGAGTTGGTGATGCAGAATTATACACCCATTATCAAACTGATATGTCTCAAAAAGAACACTGTTCCAGAAAACTGGATTCTGATTTTTCTGCTTCAATCAAAGGCAAGCAATGAAGTCTGCTAATTCCTTCACGCATATGTTTTACCCAGATGCATGGGTCATTTAAAGGGAGGCCCAGCTTTGGCCATAGGCTACAAGCTGTGAAACTGGAATGGATAACAATCCCTACTGGTTGGTTGGCTCCTGAAACTGCAAACCAACTACACACAGAACCCTATTTCAGGGGCTAGCCAATAAGGCAGCTTGAGGATCTGTCCCCCCTCTCCCACCGCGCCCCCTCCCCCAGGGGAGGTCCTGGGTCAAATTCATCAGCAAATGGAGTGAGTTTTCTGTGACAGGCCCTGGAACCCTTGGGTGGAGATTAACAGAACAATTTCAATGATCAACAGTTAGGATTTCTTCGACCAAGTATTACCATTAAAAGCTTTTGAGTCACATACATGTGACCCCACATGGCAATGCCAACCTTAAAACTTAACTATCCTATGTGTGATAGTTTTTCTTTGCTTTTTAAAAAGTAGGCTTGGATTTGAAAATGTCCACAATGGGTCTCCAAAATGTCTGATGAGGTCATTCTCACCATCGGCCCATATTCACAAAGTGAGTAATTTCCTCAGTCTAGGCATCAACTTCAGCCCATATGCGCGGCCTTCAGCGCGTTACCACCGCGGGACTACTTTTGCCAGAGTGAGCGAAGAACCCCAGAGTCATCGATTTGGCCTTGAAATTGACCACGTCTAGGGCTTGGAGAGAATAAAGATCCTGACTCTTCGGCAATGATAGAGCCTGGCAAAAGAAAGGGTGGCGGCGAGGGAGCAATATTGGGACTTCTCTGTGCGTGCCCCCACACGGATGCCGTGGACAGGTGAATGCGTGAAGTCCCTGCATACGTATGTCAGCATTTGCAGTTGAGCAGGGGACCTCTTGGGCTCTAGGGCTTATCTTGGAATTCCGTAGTTTTGAACAAAGCACAGTGACAGAAAACACCCAAGTTAACTTCCCCAAGTTTTAGTCCCGCAAATCACAGGCCTCCGCGGCTGGGAGGTGGGTTTGTGATGAGTACACCCACCCCCTTTCGGAACTGGCTCCTCGCATTAGACCCAAACGCGGCAGGAAGGCCAAGGGAAAATAAACGATGAGCTGGTGGAGGACAGGGAGCGCTGCGCCGAGGAGAAGCGTGAAGCCAGCCAGTCAATATTTACCCTTGGAAGAGAGTGTGAGAGGGGGAGCGAGACAGCGCGCCGGCACCGGGTGAGGAGCGCAGGCCGGGAGCTGGGAGAGCGGCTGAGGAGCTGCCGATTGTTCTCCGGCTGAGACGAGGGGACGGCGGGGCTGGGCTGCGGAGCCGCGGGCGGGCAGCTGTATGCTAATGCTCGCAGGCCCGAGCCTCCGCATTCCCCATTAAGGCCGGCGGCCAGGAGGCCACACATCACTGAACAAATAGGCTCTCTCTAGACAAATAAAATAACACACGTTGGCCTGCGGGGAGGGGGGAGAGCCAGAGGGGGGGCGGGGGGGGGGAGGCGGAGGGAGGGGGGAGAAGGGAGGGAGAAGAGAGGGGGAGAGGAGAGCCAGGGGAGGCGCGGCCGGGCCGACCGGAGGGAGAGGAGGGGGAGACAGGCGGGAGGAGGGGGAAGAGCTGCGTGGGGGAGAGGCGGAGAGAAAGAAGGGAGTTGAAGGTGGGAGCCAGCCGGGGGTGTGTGAGTGTGTGCGTGTGCGTGTGTGTGTGGTGAGTCGGGGTGTGAGAGACTGGAGGGAGGGTAGGGAAGAGACAAGGGGGGGGAGGGGAGGACGGAAGGGACGGGGTGGGACGGAGGAGGGAGGCCAGAGATGGGGTGGGAGAGGGTCAGGGGGCACGGCCAACGCACACTCACACCCAGACCCCAAAGCAGCTACGGGAAAGGGGGCGCCGAGGCCCAGATGCTGTATGCACCCCTCCCCCCCCCCCCCCGGCCCAGCCACCGCGGGACCCCCTGGGGCGGGCGGGGGCAGGAGGGGGACCGAGGCCCCGCGGCCCTCCCGGCCAGTGTCTGCTGCGACGGCGGCGCGGGGCGCGGGGCGCGGGGAGGGCTGCCCCGGCGCCCGCAGTCCCCCGTTCGCCCCACGTCCCAGGTCATCCGGGTGCGCTCGGGGCCAGCCCAGCGCTCTCGGGCACGAGTCTCCGCCTCCGGCTGTTCAGTGTTTCCCGGCGTGGCCTCCGCCGGCCCCGGCCGACAGCGCCTTCCCGCCGCGGGGCCCGGCAGCCTCCGGCCCCTCCCGTCCCGGGGACCCACCCGAGGCGGAAACAAACAGCCCCGAGGGCACTTCACGGCGCGCGCCGCGGCCCCGACGGCACAGCCGCGAGGATAAAAGAGGCGGCCCGCCACCCCCCGGCCCCGGCCCCGCCCCGGCCCCCGCCCCGGCCCCCGCCCCCGGCCGAATAATGGGTGCGCAGCAGATTGCCGGGGGCGCTCCAAACTCCGAGGGAGGCACACACTCGAGCGCGGTCCCTCCCCGCGCCCCGCGGAAGGCGCAGCCTCGCGGATTCCCCCTTGTTCGCTCTCTTTCATGCGCTCTCCTTTTGTGTGGAATTATTTAAACGAGAGATCCAAGGCAGCTTTATGCTAATGTGCCGAACAAAGGCGACGGCCCGCGGGCGGGGGCCCGGAAGGTGCCTGGAGGCCGCACCGGGCCGGGCGGGGCAGCGGGCGGGCGGGCTGCGCGTGTCTCTCGCGTGCCCCTGGGACGGACTCACAACAACCCCTCATTCCTGCGAACACAAAGCCTCTCCCAGGCTCGGGCCCCGCGCTCGCCCCGCGCACTGGGGCGCGGGCCCCTCCGGGACTGGCGGGCGGGCGCGGCTGCGGCGCGGCCCAGGCCGGGTGGGCGCGGGGGGCCCGGGGTGGGGGCTTCTGTGAGCCCGGCAGCTGGGTGCCCGGCAGAGCGGGGACCGGGAGCGCCGCGCACCCCTCTCGGCCCTCCGGGGGTCACTAAGCGCGCCGCGCAGCGGGACTGCGGACCCGCGCGTCTTCGCCTCTCAGGGGCCCAAGGGCCGCCTGGACAACTCGACACCCCAGGGGCAATTCCTAGGCCCAAAGTCCCCGCTTGGACACCTATTTTATGTTTGCGCTTTCGAGAAACTCCTCGGAGCTAGACTCCGAGCCGGGTTCCCAGTGAGCCCCGGCGCGCTCCCCGACGGCTACCTGGGACACTAGTACCAAAAGAAAAAAAAAAAAAATCGGAGCGCCCGCGGCCTCCAGCCCTGCAGCCGTCCAAGGAAGAACCCGCAGCCGGTCGGGGTCGGCAACGACGAGAAGCAGAGAGGCTGCCGAAGGTCTGCGAAGCGCGGCCTGGACCGACCCCGCAGAAGGGGAGGAGTCGCCCGCGGCCTGGGAAGGGCACTTGGCTCTCGCGCCTGGCATCCCTGTGCTCGCCGACTCCCGCGAAGCTCCTCTGGAGGCCGGCAAAGGAGGGCGCGTAGTTTCCCCCACCCGGCTCCAAGCGGCTCCCACTCGGGATCGCAGCGCGTCAAGGCCGGCCGCCCCGGCGCAACGAGCTGGTGCTTTGCCCTTCCCAGAAGACAAATGTTTCCACCCCAAGTCCCCATCCCTGCAGGCGCGCAGATTTTGAGAAATGAGATCACTCAGAAGACAACGGAAACTTAGGACCAGGTGCAAGGCTGTACTTACTTGCAGGTCGCTGGTGTGCGCGCGCCCTCAGCCTAATTCTTGCCCAGTCCTGAGACCTCAAATTAGTTTCTGACACTGGCACCTTTCAAGTTTCCATTTATGTTGACCGCACTCGTCTTGAAGTCAGATTTCCTCTTCGCTGGCAAGACTAAAAACCACAAATTAAGCAAAAGATCCACTGAATCTCAGTATCTCAATAGTGTTCAATAGATTCTCTAGGCTTAATTCAGAACCGGTTTGAATTCACTGCATTCAGGCAGGATTTTGCTTTGGGTGTGTTTTTTGTTTTTTGTTTTTTGTTTTTTTTGCTTCCCTACACCCCCTCCTTTACAATTATGAGTGTTGTTATTTTTAAAGGATTCACAAGGTGACTAACTCCCTGTTATCTGTTCAATGAAAGCAGTGTTACACAGGCAAGACCAAATACCCCTTAGTCAGTTGGGGACGGCGGGCTGAGCCCCCGCCCTATTATTCCACAATCCAGATGGGTTTCGTGATTAGAAAATAAAATTGGCCAAAGCTGTCCCGGAATCTGTCTACTACTTCTAATTTCATCAGCAGTGTTAATCAGTGCTCAAAGGAGCAAGGAAATAACATCAGTTACTTTTAGATTGAAACCTATTTATGAATTTTAGATAAGCTCATTTTAGAATTTCTGACTTTTTTGAGGACTAGCATTCACCACAGTTAGAATTTTTAAAACGAGGGTGAGAGCTTTCAAAATATATTCCATTATATGTATTCTTCTTTTAGTCTGAGTTTAAAAAGATCACAAGCATAAAATCACCAGCTTTCCTTTCGATTAACCAGCTTGATTAACCCTTTGATTAACTAAGCCTAACAAATGTCCTCATTACAACTTATTACTCATACAGATTCTTAAAAAAAAAAAAAAAAACTGCTTAATTTCTCCGCCAGGATATTTTCGGATGGAAAACACAAAAAGAATTAAATACCTTCAGTGGCATTAAGCATAAGCAAACCCAGCACAAGCTTTCCAGGAAAATGTCCGTTTCCTTTTCTCTCAATAAAGTGACATTTTCCTCCCCACATAATGACATTTTCTGCAGCTTTACTATTAGTTCCCTAGTGATGGGCGATCAGGCCCACCACGCACTCTTGGGGTTCCGCCCCGGTCCCCCGGACATTCTGCCTTTTGTGTTTCCCAGGGCTGGGCTGGGGAGGGACGCGGGCTAGGGCCGGATCCGGTCCTACGGGGCGGCCGGGGGTGGGGGTGGGCAGGGGTTGTGGGTGCGCGGATCTGCGCTGTCGTCCTTTCCTGGTGGCCAGGGGGAGGCCGCCGCCCGCCTCCGAGGACAGATTGCCCCCGCCTCCCCCGGCCGGCAGCACGCGTCTCTTTTGCGTCCAGATTGGCCGCGACCGGCGCTCAATAGCGGGAGGTTAATTTCCTTCACAAAGGTGAAGGGGGCACGGCTCCGGGAGAGGGGGTGCGCCAGACCGGCGGCCCCTTTATTCCGCTGCGCCTTGATTGGGGCCCTTGATTCGGCGCCTGAGGTCAGCCGGCAGACAACGAGCCCGGCTCCGAATGAAAATGCATGAGGCGGCGCAGGGCGAGCGGAGACCGACTTCGGTGCGGCGCACGCGGCCGGCCGAGCGCTCCGGCCTGCGGCCAGCGGCTCCCGAAGCAGCCCGGCCGCGCGCCCCGCGGACGCCCACCGCGGCCTCGGCCGGGCTCCGCTACGGTCGCCCATTCTCGAGCCTCGGAGAACTTAAAAAAAAAAAAGTTCAGAAATTCAAGTTCCTGTCGGGGCCCGGCCCAACCTGCCCCGCGCCCCGCCCCGGCGCCGCGTCCGCCGGCGATTCAGGCGCGGGGCCGACCGTCTCCAGACAGAACCTCCCGGACTGCGCGGCGCACCGCGTCCGCCACCACGGGCCTCGCCCTGGGCGGCGGCCGGGAAGCCGATCCTCCACCCAAGTTTGGGACCCCGGGGTCCCGCGGCCCACCGGCCCGGGCTGCCGGCCGCCTGCGCTCGGCCGCTATTTTCGGTTTTCGATGACTTCCCAGACGCCAGGAGGAGTCCCTGCGCCTCCCCGACCCCCCCCGCCCCCGCCCCGCCGAGCCGCGCTCGGACCGCCCCGCGCCGGCTGCTGCCCCCGCGGCCCCCGCCCGGTCGGCGCGCACAACCTCCCCCTCCGCGCCGGCTCGAGGGCTGGACCCTCCTGACATATTTGGGGCCATTCTTCTCCTTTGTTGCTATTTTGCTCGCGACCCGCGGGTAATCCCCGCGCGGGAGGGGGCGTGCATTGTCGTGCTGACGGACGGGCCCATTTGGCGGCTCCGCGCCCCCCGGAGGAGAGACACAAAGCCCAGGCACGTGCGCCTCGGCATAGAGGAGCAGCAGACCGTGAAGGGAGGCGGGGCCGGGCGTGTGCCGGGGCCGGGGCCGGGGCCGGGCCGGGCGGGGCGGCGGCGCCGGGCGGGGCGGGGCGGGGCGGCGGGGCGCGCGCGGGGGCCCCGCGCCCTCAGGTACATCTGCCGCACCTACCGGGCGACCCCCGAGTCCCGGCCCCCTCGCCGCCGCCCCGTCGCCCTCCCACCGGCCGGGCGCAGGAGCTGCGGGCGCGCTGATTGGCTCCGGGGGAAGCGGGAGGCGAGAACAATGGCCCCCTCCCCCCGTTAAAAGGGAGCGGCGCCCGGGCCCGGGGACTGGGACGCGCGTGCAGGGCGCAGAGCCGGGCCGAGCCGCGCCAGCGCCAGCGCCACCGCCACCGCCACCGCCACGCGAGTCCCGCAGCCGCCGCGCCCGGGCCATGGGCCGGGGCCACTGAGGGCCGCCGGGGCCGAGCGCCGAGGGGGGACCGAGCCAGCGCCTCGCCCTCGCGCCGCGCCAACATGCCCCGCGGCTTCCTGGTGAAGCGCAGCAAGAAGTCCACGCCCGTGTCCTACCGGGTCCGCGGCGGCGAGGACGGCGACCGCGCGCCGCTGCTGTCGCCGGGCTGCGGGGGCGCCCGCGCCGAGCCCCCCGCGCCGAGCCCGGGGCCGGGGCCGGGGCCGGGGCCGGGGCCGGGCCCGCTGCCGCCGCCTCCGCCGCCGCCGCCGCCGCCGCCGCCCGCCGAGCGCGCCCATGCGGTGCTCGCTGCCGCGCTCGCCTGCGCGCCGGGCCCGCCGCCCCGCCCCCGCCCCCGCCCCCGCCGGGCCCGCGGGCCGCGCACTTCGGCAACCCCGAGGCCGCGCACCCGGCGCCGCTCTACAGCCCCACGCGGCCCGTGAGCCGCGAGCACGAGAAGCACAAGTACTTCGAGCGCAGCTTCAACCTCGGGTCGCCGGTCTCGGCCGAGTCCTTCCCCACGCCCGCCGCCCTGCTCGGAGGCGGCGGCGTTGGCGGCGGCGCGAACGGCCCGGGCGGCGGCGGCACCTGCGGCGGCGGCACCTGCGGCGGCGACCCGCTGCTCTTCGCGCCCGCCGAGCTCAAGATGGGCACCGCGTTCTCCGCGGGCGCCGAAGCGGCCCGCGGCCCCGGGCCCGGCCCGCCGCTGCCCCCCGCCGCTTCCCTGCGGCCCCCGGGCAAGCGGCCCGCGCCCCCCGCCGCCGCCGCCGCCGCCGCCGCCGAGCCGCCCGCCAAGGTGGCCAAGGCCCCGGGCGCCAAGAAGCCCAAGGCCATCCGCAAGCTGCACTTCGAGGACGAGGTGACCACGTCGCCTGTGCTCGGGCTCAAGATCAAGGAGGGCCCGGTGGAGGCGCCGCGGGGCCGGGCGGGGGGCGCCGCGCGGCCGCTGGGCGAGTTCATCTGCCAGCTCTGCAAGGAGGAGTACGCCGACCCGTTCGCGCTGGCGCAGCACAAGTGCTCGCGCATCGTGCGCGTGGAGTACCGCTGCCCCGAGTGCGCCAAGGTCTTCAGCTGCCCGGCCAACCTGGCCTCGCACCGCCGCTGGCACAAGCCGCGGCCTGCGCCCGCCGCCGCCCGCGCGTCCGAGCCTGACACCGCCGCCAGGGCCGAGGCGCGGGACGCGACAGGCGGCGGCGGCGGCGGCAGCGACCGCGACACGCCGAGCCCCGGCGGCGTGTCCGAGTCGGGCTCCGAGGACGGGCTCTACGAGTGCCACCACTGCGCCAAGAAGTTCCGCCGCCAGGCCTATCTGCGCAAGCACCTGCTGGCGCATCACCAGGCGCTGCAGGCCAAGGGCGCGCCGCCCGCGCCTCCGGCCGAGGACCTGCTGGCCTTGTACCCGGGGCCCGAGGAGAAGGCACCCCAGGAGGCGGCGGGCGACGGCGAGGCGGCCGGCGTGCTGGGCCTGAGTGCGCCCGCCGAGTGCCACCTGTGCCCGGTGTGCGGGGAGACGTTCCCCAGCAAGGGCGCCCAGGAGCGCCACCTGCGCCTGCTGCACGCCGCCCAGGTGTTCCCCTGCAAGTACTGCCCGGCCACCTTCTACAGCTCGCCCGGTCTCACGCGACACATCAACAAGTGCCACCCGTCGGAGAACAGACAGGTGATCCTCCTGCAGGTGCCCGTGCGTCCGGCCTGCTAGAGCGCGCCCTCCACCCCGCCCCCCGCCCCCGAACTGTGCCTTCTCTCGGAGACCCACGAGGAGAGAGCGCCCCGCGCGCCCCGACCCCCCGGCGAGGGTGTTGTCTCCGCTTCACCCCGAGATCCTCTCGTTGTGACTCCTCCTGGACCCCCCGCCCGTTTTGCGTTGTGTCCCCTTTCCCTCCTTGGCGCAACAGGAGCCGATCTCGTTCTGTACAAGAGAGAAAAGCTGTACGCGTTTGTGTCGTGCTCGGAAGCTTCCCCCCGGAGCCGAGAGCCGTGCTTGCTAGTGTTCGCTGTGTCCATGGTCTAGAAATGCGGTGTGCTCTCGCCTACCACTCTCTGCTCTCTATGTATGTAGCGTACGGGTTGTTTTGGGTGAATCTTGAGGAATAAATGCCTTTATATTTCACAGGCTGTAAATTGAACTTCCCACACGATTAGCTTTATTATGGCTTGTGAACTGCTGGAGTCTGGCTTTACCTTTTTGTATGTGAACAAATCAAATTGCTTAAAAAAGAGTTTTCTTTAGCATAGCCACAAATGCCTTGAACTGTTGTCTGTTTGGGATTGTTTTTGGGGGGAGGGAAGGGAATTTTCAGAAAATGCTGTAGAAACTGCCTCAATATGTCATATAAGACTTTGGTTTGATCATCTTTGTTGAGGTAGGATTATATGAGTTCTAAATGTATATGTTGATTTATGAGTAATTGTTATTTATTCTTTATTTATTTATATTAATTATGAAGATTATGATATTATTTGATTGCAGATCTTTTTTTTTGTACGCTCCCCCCCCCCCGCCACTCTTGACATTTCACTGTGCATTTTAGAAGACAGCCTTTTTCTAAAGGAATCTGTTAAAAGTTTTAACTTTTATACCTATCTGAGCAAATTACAGACAACCTACCATTTTATTCTGCTTGAAGGGCCCCTGAGGCCCTTGTACAACCGACAGCTCTTACTTTTAAATGCAATCTCTTTTCTACATACATTATTTTCTTAATTGTTAGCTATTTATAGAAAGCTTCAATAGAACTGTTTCAACTGTATAACTATTTACTATTCAAATAAAAGTATTTTCAAAGTCAAAGTAAGATGGATTTATTTTGCTTCAGTAAGGATTTAAAATGGTTTCTTAAATGTCTGACTTTTATTTAAAAAAAAAAATCCCACCACCTTCACCAGGATCATGGGTTTTAGAGCTGAGCCTGAACCTCTGGGTTCTGCCCTTCTGGTGGTTCAAGGGTGTCGCCTCAAAAAATAGCCAACTGGAGCTGAAGGTGTGTCAGGCACCCTCAGAAATGCAGGGGAAGATGGGTTTAGAATAAAATCTGTGGAGTCTTTTTCGGGGAGATCTACCTAAGTGCCCACAAGCATCTCTCCTTTTGACCAGAGCATGTAGAGACACTGCTTTAACTTAGCGGTCCCTTCATTTCTGGACAATTTGGGGCTCAGTGTAACTGCAATTCCTCAAATAAATAAGGTAGGTGGTCGGGGGTCCTCAAGTATCAACTAGGAAAAAGTAGAAATGATTTCATGGTCAGATTTCCAAAGTAAGGGAAATAAACCGGATCACATGTGGATACAACAGGAGTTAAACAACTGGGTTTGGGACAAGGGCTTAAAATTATTTTTCAATCAGGTGAGCAGTCTGCTTTTGAGGGAAAAAAATGGAACACCATCTGTTTGGGGTATTAAATTTAATAACCGTTCATTACGTTGTTTTCTGTTATGTGTCACTCTGCTCTTTCAAGAACAGCTCTGATACTCACCAGTTAATATTTCGAGTTGTTTTCCTCCCTTTGAAACAGTCCATCATGGAGCCGTGCTCAATGTCCCAAGTGTGTATTTCCTTTTGTGGTGTGTTTTGCTACTTTTTTCCTGAGCCCCCCACTAAATTGAAGCTGTGCCCACCAAAACGATTTCAGAAATCTGTCTGGGAAAGGGCTGCCTGTCTCAAGGGTTTAGATAGGATGAGGGAGGGAAGGAGGGTCCCTGAGAAACTTGGAAGGAAGGATTGGAAGAGGTCATTTTTCAGATTTCTGAGCCTCAAGTCTCCTTCGAGAGAGGGTTTAGTAAAAGGACTCAGCTGTCAGGAGCACTGAATATTCCTCCCTGTGAGGGCCTTGTGACAGTCTCGGAATGACAACGAAGGAGAAGCCACTGCAGGTGAGTTGCTTCTGGGACAGACGCCTGTTCCCCTTTATTGTGATGACTGGGTATGTACATGGTCAGTTGGGGAAAATACAGGAGGACAGAATCTCAGTGTCTGCACAGTATGAAAGTAGGAGGACAAATGAGTATAACATCCTGGGAACTTCGAAGGAAACAAAACTCAAATTTGCGGGCTGTTGGCTGTCCTCTCTGAGCGACACCAACACTAGAGTTTTTAAATGTCCCCTCTGTGTCACATTGTCCATTAAAAGGTTCCTCATACTGAAGGTCAGGGTATGTTCTCTGCCAACAAATTTTCCTGGAAGACCTGATGGTTGGCCACACACGACAAATAGAGGCTCATCTACAGGAATGGTCTCTTGTCATCTGTGTTTGGTCCACTGATCTCTCTTTTTCATCGTTCCCTGGGTAGTAAGTTCACAGGGGCTTCTGTTCTGGAACACCCAAGTGGAAATGTGCTCACCTTCTTTATCAATATGCAAAAGATGCTGTGGATATCCTGTGGATCTGAGGTTGCTCCAAGCTTGGACAACCTTCCTTGGGGCCCCTGGGGACGGCCACACACCTCCACTGTTCCCCAGCAGAGGACTGAGGCCCAGAAGGGGGGGGGCTGGGGAAAGGGATGAGACACAGAGCGAGGAGCTCAAAGAGGGGGCCCAATAAAGGAGAGGATTTTCTCTTTGCCAGTGGTCTGCACACTTTTTCTATTCCCACGTGAAGGTGGTATAATCCAAGCAAAAGTCTGCTCCGGGCTCCCCAGTTCTGAGGTGAGCCTGCAGCTTTGCCCCCTGCCCCAGAGTTGAGTGTGTCCTCTTGATTTGCGATTCCCTGGAGGCCTGGAGAAGTCAGGGCTCCTCCAGCCCTCAGGGTCAGAGCAGGCCCTCCCCTCCCCCGACTGAACCTCCAGGCCTGGGCCGCCTCCCCAGAGGCCTCCACTGTGGAGGTCCAGTGCTCCTGCATAGCACCTTTGACTGGGCGCTCCCCCTGCCTTCAGAGGGTCCCAGGGCCCACCGCTGGTTCAGGCGGGGAGCCCCAGGTCGCACGGGTATGCCGGGGTGGCTTGTGAGCACTGGAGGCCAGGCCAGAGGCTCCACAGCTGCCCGATGACCAGCCAGGGGCTCGAACTGAGCCCAGAGCCTGGCAGGCTGCTGGCCCCTGCGGGGATGTGGGGCGCCCTGTGCCAGGCGCCGCCGACCGAGAGGGGCCACCGCTTCCCGTTTGCCCCCGTCGCTCTGCTGCAGGCTCTCGAGTGGAGCCTCTGCCCCTGCTACCTGCCACCCCGTCCCGCCCCCGGACCTGCTTCCCCGCCGCCCAGCAGGCCCGCCAAGAGTCCTCCTCAGGCCTTGGGAGCAGGCTACGGCAGCACTCTTCAGCCACCAAGCGTCTTTTGCAAAAAGAGAAAGGGTCTGAAATGCGCCTCAAGCAAGTCCTCGGCTGTCCTGGTCCCTCGCTCAATGCCGGCCTCTGCCTCCTCATCCTTCAGCCAGAGACACTGGGGCTCCGCGAGGCCCAGGAGACCTTCGAGGAGGCTGTGAGACGAAAGGCAGCAAAGACCCCAAAGGGAGCAGGCATCCTTAGTCGCGGGGGAGCCATCCTCACGCAGAGCATGTGCTTTGGTGTTTAGGACCAGTGATGAATCTCTGGTCTGTGGCAGGCAGGCTTTGAGCAAGACGTGCTATCTTCTCGAGGAAGGGACATTTTGGTCTTGTGGACAAAATTTCTAACCCACCCCTAGTATGTGGGGTCAGTCAGAATGACATATACATACAGAGATGTGTCAGCCAGCAGGGTTCTCATGGCAGCAGGTTAAGCTAGAGAGGCCTGGATCGTTCTGTGGTCGAAGGTACAAGCTGTGAGGTTTGGAGAAGGTCAAGAGGGAAACTGAGTTGCAGGAAGCCTCCCCCGCCGCCCCCCGCCACGGGGGCAAAGAACACCAGTGGGGGAGAGCGAACTGCACAGCACACCGGGGCTCTGTCCCCCTGATTGCCAAAGACGTACCAGCGCACGGAGTGCAGTGTGGCCGTTTTTTAAAGACACTTAGGATTCTAACCCTACATCAGGGAAACATTTAATTAATGTTTTGGCGATATAACTTGATACCCATTCCCCGAAGATCCCACCCTGCTGAGAAAACCTTCAAATGCATCTTTGAGTTCTATACACCTTATATATTGAAAGAATCCTATTGCTTCTTTATTACCGATCTGCAGCATCAAGCAACCGATACTCACAGGGAAAGTCTGGGCCACTCCTCACTCCTGGGTTCAGCACGGGGACCATGCCTACCAGGCATGTGTATCAGCTGCACAAAGAAAGGTTGAGATGTGAGATCTGGTGAGGGGGCCTGCGATTACCCCCACCCAATGCCCTAGGGAAGGGAACTACTCCCAAACACCCAGAGTCGGAAGGCCATCCTCTGAGGGATTGCTCAAGGTCCTGGAGCTTCCTCCTGCCCCCTGGAACATTGGTCAGGCGACTGAGGCCAGGTATGTCGTCCACGGGAAGAAGGGGTGGAAGAAGACAGCACCTGCCTGCCCGGCCAGTGATTTCCATAAATAGGAAGATCTCCTTTTCACCAGGAAAATTAGGGAACTCTTGCTTCCTTCTGAGGTTGCTAAGGAAACATAAATAATTTTCAACCGCTCCATCAACATCACAAGATAGGCAAAATAACCAGCCACAGGTTTGGGGGTCACCAGGGCAATTTCTCCCCAAAAGGATTTTCTGCAGGCAAATGAATCCTATTTCTCTGGACATTCCTTATGAGGAACTGCAGGAGGAAAGTACTACATGCCAGATTAGATCTGGAAGTGACCAGTGAGAAGTGTCACCAGCAAGGCACCTCTGACGGATCTTCGTGGCAGAGAGAATTGATTTTTTTACAGCGAGTGAGATAAACAACTTGGTTCACAAATTTACCATCTACAACCATTTCTTCTTCTTCTCTTCCTCTTCCTCCTCCTCCTCCTCCTCCTCCTCCTCCTCCTTCTTCTTCTTCTTCTTGTCATTAAGGCCCAATATACTTCTCAGAATCATAGAACATATTTGAGCATATGACTTGAAGTCAGTTAACATATTTTCACTAACCCAAACACACATCCCTTCATCTCCTAAGCCCCAGCTGTCATCATTTGTGTACCACATACTTTTATTGTGGGCTCAGTCTGTTGCATCTGGAAAGTGAAATGTTCAAGATGTGATGATCCCTCTGGCAGTATGTATGGCGAGTAAATGGGTTGCAGGGTAAACGTGCTTCTATTTGTCTTATTTGAAGATTTCTATGCTGTGTGGATTTCTTGGTGGCATTTCCACACAAAGCATCCACACTGCTGTTTTTTCCCTAGCTCATGGCATGAGCCTGCCCTACTGCAATTGGCCATCCTCAGGACATCATCTCCTGGATTGAAATGGAACCTGTAGAATATTTACTACCAGTCAGAGCACAGTCAAAGGCATGACGATCGGGAGCTCATGTTTCGAGCATGTCAGGTTCACACCGTGCAGCGTTCCCAGCATATATAGGAAGCTTGTCCACATGGTTTGTGTCCCTAGTTTGCCATGCTGCTTCCCTCCCCACAACCCAAGTGTTCACTGTTCCTTCCACTTGATTTGAGCCAGTAGACTAAGCATCACGCAGCAGGAAACAATGACGGCAGAAACTTCAACCTGAATCCATTATTCTCCTTTTTCACTCCTCAAAAAAGCCCCTTTTATTTGAATGCAACATCTGCTTCATCTCCGTTGTGCAGGACAACATTGCCCTGATGCAATGCCCCTTCTCAGACACCACAGCCAGGTGTCACACCTGACGGTAACAGGAGGGATGGACTGAGCCAAGAGGCCATTGTTTGTCAGATCTGATAGGAAGCAGAGGAGGTGTTAGTGCATGGAAGGGTTTCAGAGAAGGCTCTTTTTACAGGAGGGGAACAAAAATTAGGCTACGATTTCTTCCAAGCACAAAGAACAGAAAAGGATGGGGAACCTGGGCTGAGCCCCACGTGTCCAATATTGCCGTTTCAAAGCTTGTCACACCAGTGGACTCCAGTTCTTTTCTCCTGCTATGTGTTCTACTGTCTTATGTAGAATGAACCTTGATCATTCCAGGATGCAGCCACAAAGAGGTTATTATCAGAGGATGGGCAGAAACCGATAGGAATAATGTACATAAAGATGAATGTCATGGACACAAGACGATGGACCAAATTGCAATCCCTGGGTGTCCAGATCCAAACAGAATCATGTTAGATCTCATCAAATATATTACACCCCAAAGGAACACACTCTTTTTCGCTCATCTCTTTAATAAAAGATCTTTATTGCTTCTTCTGAGCAGCATTACTATGCCTGATATCTTCTTGAGGGATTTCAAATGAGTATCTTGATAATTCATCAAACACCAATTACAGTTTTAAATCATGTGCAGAGAAACATTTGCTTACTGAAGATTTCAGATTTGTATCAGAAAGCTTTTTACCTTATTAACCACATAGAAATATCATGATTTCCCCTTTTTAATTTTCAAAATTTGTTAATTCAGCTTAAAGAGAATGTAAAACAAATTAAACACATATTATAGCTGCCTTGACATGTTTATTGTAGTGACTGAGATCTTAGACCTTCTAAGGTTGTACTGAGATTCCAGAATTATTGCCTCTATTGTGGTACTTCACCATTTCTACCATTATAACAGAAGAGGCCAACCCAGGGGTCTGCTGACAGAATCTGGCCGCAGCCTGTTTTCGTAAATAAAGTTTTATTGGAACGTGGTCACACCCATGCGCTTACTATTGTCTATGGCTGTGTTCATATCTCAGTGGCAGAGTCTTGGCATCTCGATAAAGACTCAATGGTGACCAAAACCTAAAATACTTACTAATACAAACTAGATAAAGTTTGCTCACTCCCAGACTAGACAATAGGGTTGTACAGTAATGTATACAGATCTCCTACATGCCTGCCCTTGATGAGATGGAAACGTGGTCCTTGTGAGATTTGGGGTTGCCTTGGTGTGCCTTGATTGCCACAAATCCAACCACTTAGCACACATAGTCTTAAAGATTGCAAAGGGCACCTGGGGGCTCAGTCAGTTAAGTGTCTGCCTTCGGCTCAGGTCATGGTCTTCGGGTCCTGGGATCAAGCCCTGTATCAGGCTCCCTGCTCCACAGGGAGTCTGCTTCTCCCTCTGCCCTTCCCCCCCTGCTCCTGGTCTCTCTCTCTCTCTCACTCTCTCTCTCTGTCTCTCAAATAAAAAAAATCTTAAAAAACAAAAGATTGCAACATTGAGGGGGTCACTGCCTATTTTTATAGGTATCATTGCTTCAGGCACTACTTTCATTTTTTCAAAGACTTTAGTTTTGAGTAATCTCTACACACATCGTGGAGCTCGATCAAGATCAAGAACCCCAAGATCAAGAGTTCCATGCTTTGGAACTCCAAGATCAAGAGTCCCGTGCTTCACCAACTAAGTCAGCCCGATGCCTCTAGGCACCACTTTTAGAACCCCAAATGTTTAAATGAGAAAGTTATTAAGTAGGATGCTGCCTTCAAGATAGTTTTTGTAATGCTGTTCATGTTTGTCACATCAACGGTAGTGACTCTCAGGCCATACATACAACTTCTCATCTGTTATCCACAAAAATCTAAATGGAGGAGGAACAGTGTCCTCTGGTGTGAATGGTTTTTTTCCTCACTGCAGTAATGGCTGAATTTGTCGAGTGAAGTGGCAACTGTTAGATGGAATAATGGTAAATTTTACGTTTTTATTGGTAAAAATAAGAAGTTTAATATCAATAGTTTGTATGGTTCAACCTACCATTTCAAGGATTTGGATAGTCATTGGTTTAACAATTTGAGTTAAAGCCAGAAGATAACTTTAATTCAGCATTGATTTGTTCTAAAATAATAGCAATTAAAAAATAGTAAGCACCTTCATGACAACTGCTGACCTCATTTAATTTTGCAAATATTTGAGCATTTGGGGATTTAGATCAATGTCCAATAGCAGGAAGTCAGCTCTGATGAGCAGTTCCCAACTTCTACTTGAAATGTTTTCTAAAGCAGTTTTCCGACCCGGCCCCACAGGTGTATCAACTGTGGCAGCAACAGTGCAGAACAGTCTTTGTATTTTTCAGAGCCTGGAGACTCAGAGGCTATAGCATCGGTGCACCTGAGAGCTAATTAGAAGTGAAGAATTGCAGGCCCCACTCCCAGCCCTCCAAATCATAAGGTGCATTTTCATAAGATCCCCAGTGGATCTGTGCACATGTTGATGTTTAATCTGTGCGGTAGAGAGTGTGGGGTGTTGGTCGTATGGAGTGTTCCCAGTTGCTGGTCACTGGCAGTAAGTCTGGTCCAGGAAGAGTTGATGGCTTGAAGTCCTAACTGGAAGCCACTAACCCCCAATCAATGGTGGATTTATAACAGTAATAACAGCTAAAATTCTTTGAGCCCTTCTTACTCACCTGCTCTAATGCCTTAATATGAATTACTCATTGATTTCTCACAACTACTCTATGAGGTTGTACTGATTACTCCCATGTCACAGAGAAATGGAAGGCCCTAAGTAAGGTAACATGACCAGTAAGTGGGGATATTTAGTTGAGAGCAAGAATGAAACTGGCTCAGAGATAAATAAACCTCGAAGGGGATGAATGCATCAGTGTAGAGAATTCAAATGGATAGTGAAATACAAGAGTCTTGACTCCATCTTCCTGGGGATACCAAAGAATGTAGCATGACCTGGTGGCCTAAGAACACATAGGGTTCTAATCTCTAAAGCATGGAAATGCCGAGTCTGTGTTTTGGCAATTTTTAAAAAAATTTTATTTATTTATTCATGAGAGACAGAGAGAGAGAGGGGCAGAGACACAGGCAGAGGGAGAAGCAGGCTCCATGCAGGGAGCCTGACGTGGGACTCGATCCGGAGTCTCCAGGATCATACCCTGGGCACTAAGCCGCTGAGCTACCAGAGGTGCCCGTGTTTTGGCAGTTTAACTCCAAAGAAATAGCCTGGAGTTTCCACCTCCGTGAGAGGAGGCACCTAGGTCATCATTTCAAGTTATCCCTTTCTTGTACATTGGAGAAATGTCTTATTTCTGCATAACCCAACCTGCAAACAGAAATAACCAGTACTCATGGGAAACCAGGTGACTTAGCACTCCATGATTGTACCTAAGGCCCCCCACACACATGTCTGTAGGACCAAATGCACAGATTCCAAACCACTTTTGCTTTGCTTTAATAGACTGAAGATGAGAACTGTAAGAGGGAGAGTCGGTTGAATTCATTTTAGGAAGTAGCACAGTGAAGACATCACTTGGGGCTAGCACACCCATGTGCCTTCTAACCATTCTCTACCTTCCACTTCAGTTCTGAAAGCACTTGGGTGTGGAAATCACATCTCTACACCAGCCAGCAAGTTAACAGGCCGTCCCAGAACCATGGCAACCAGCAAGAGTGAGGGAAGGAAAAATCCCTAAGCATACATTGTTAAGCACTCCCTGCTCAGCTTCAACCAAGTGCAGGCAGAGGGACGCCGAGGCTGAGGCAAAGAGGGGCCAGTCCCAAACCCCAAATCTGAGACTCACACTTGAGTCACTTTGAAGAAAACTTTTCAGTTAAAAAAATCTAATTTTGTGCCTCAATTAAAAATGTAGTTTCCAAGTAATGGATCCTGATAAGACTAGTAGGCACTCACTCCTTTTATCCTCCCACCAGGGTGGGATTTCATAAGCTCACCTGCAGTGGGACCTTGTTTCTTCTCCAGCATGCTGGGGCTGGCAGGTGCCAGGGGCTTAGAGCACAGATGCCTGCTTTCATCATCTTATTTCTACCATTTAAGAGCTACATGGCCTTGGGCCAGTTAATCTCTCTTTGCCTGTTTTCTCATTGATAAAACAAGGAAAGAATAGTGCCTACCTGTACTGGACACTTATTACGCTTTCTGCAAACCCTGTACTTTTTGAACACTCTTCCTATGTTCAGATGATCTCCCATCCCATGAGTCCTGGCTCCCCAAGGCAGGACCCAGAAATTACTTTTTCCAGCCTCCTTTGCAGCTAGGCTTTTCTTTTCTTTTTTTCTGGAAGAAAAGAGAAATGATCTGTGTCCTCCAGTGAGGTCACCCTCACAGCCTGGGGCAGAGGTGTTCAACCTCTGATGAGATGTTCCTGTGCGATGTGGATAAGAGACGGGACAGAGGTGTGCCGGGCGCAGTCAGCACGGGTGAGGGGCATGGTGGGGCGTTTGCCTCTCAGCGCCATGGTGTGAGCTGCAGTTGGACTTGTCCAGCAGGGTGATCTGGGCATTGTTCCTGATTCTTTCAGCCCCAAAGCCTTTTATGCGGCCCTTCTGGATGGTCTGGGAGGTAGCCAAGAGCATTTAATAAGTTCTTTATCTACTTCAGTGGGCTAAAGTGCATTTAGCCATCTACAGTTAAGTACCACGTGAGGTTGTTGTTGGGACTGAGATATTCAGGCTGAGCGCTCATGAGAACTCATTATTGTGAGTTCCTTGGTGTCTATCACATCCATCCACAGGACGTGAGAGAATACGGATTCTAAATTTCATATAATGTCAATGCCACACGGCACAGGTTTGAAAACTCTGACGTGCCTTCCATTGAGAGAAGGAGTCTGTGTCCCTCCCTTGAAACTGAATGAGCTTTGTGACTGCTCCTCACACAAAATGCAGTGGAAGGGACACAGTGTGACTTCCGAGACCAGGTTAGCAAAGGCCATGTGGTCTCTGCCTGGTTCTTTCTTGGGGATCTTGTCTCCATGCTGTGGGGAAGCCCAAGCTGCGTGCAGAGGCTCCGTGCAGGTGCTGTGCCGACGGCCTGAGGCATGATGTCCGGGGCTGGCCAGGACTGACTCCAGGTGAAGCAGGTGAGCCTCCGTGCCTCCGAGGTGACGCCTGTCCCCTCCACCACCTCAGAACGTGTGTGTGAGAGCCCAGGGGAGAGCAGGGGAGAGAATGTAGTTAACATAAGGTGCGATATTAGTGTCAGGTGTACACTATAGTGATTCATCAATTCTTTGCATTACTCAGTGCTCACCGTGGTATGTGCTCTGTCCCTGTTTTAAATCACCAAATTTTGGGGTGATTTGTTATGTAACAATAGCTGTCTGGTTTTCAGAGTATTTCTCTATTTGGTCTTCATATCAACCCTGTGTGGAAAGTCTTCTAATGCAGTAATTTGGATGGGAAGACCTACATCATAAGGCTCTTCATCTAAGGTGTGAGGAGACCGGGTCGCAGGCCTCTGCGACTCTTTCTATAAAGTGACGTGGTCAGGGTCCAAAGGACTAGGGTCTACACTCATCTTCATCACTGCTCCACTGAAAGTGCCATTAGAACGTGCTGTGGCTGTGTGTGCCTCTTGCAATGTTGTCCTCACTTCATCTTCAGATGGCCATTGGGTCAATCATCACAACCATGTAGTGGCAAATCACCCCCAAACTGGGTGGCTTACAATGGCAGTAGTCATTTACCAAATTACTTGCTTTCTGTGGGTTAGGAATTCTGAAGCAGCCGGCTGGTGGCTCTGGCTTGGGCTCCCTCCTGAGGGGCTGGTGACCTGTTAGCTGGACCTGCAGTCCAACAAAGGCTTGACTGGGGCTGGAGGATGCATGTCCAGAACGGCTCCCTCCCACGGCTGTCAGCTCCACAGCACTGCTTGAGTGTCCTCACTGCCCAGTGCCTGACTTTTTCCAGAGCAAGCAATTCAAAAGGCCGGGGTGGGAGCTGCATTACCTTTGTGGCCTACTATCAGGAGACACACCCCATCAGTTCAGCTGTAACTTCCTGCCCCCATAGATCATCCCTGAGTCAGAGTGGCTGGGACTGCACAAGGCTGTGGATGCCAGGGGGTCTTGGTCAGAAGGGCCACCTTTGAGGCTGGCCACCACAGTCAGTATTTTGACCCTAATCCACAGGCCAGAGTCAGGATGGTTAGCACTCAGGGCTCCAGGCCACACTGCAAGTGTGTGGCTGGGATTTGAAGCCACCCCTCCTGCCTCCTGAGCCTTTGTTCCTCTCCATCTACAATGAAAGGTGAACTTAGAGTGTATTTTGATGCATTTATTTTATTTTATTTTATTTTATTTTTAAGAAATGTCTTCAAAATCAGGGAATTCTTCTGAATGCTATCATGGAAACACATGGAACACGTGGGTTGGGCCAGCTGAGGAGGCAGCCTCACTGTCTCCCACCAGCAAATGCCTCATCTTAGTGTGGCTGAAATTCTACCTTCCATCTGGGTGCCCCTCTTAACAAATATTTTTCTTTTCTTAAGCTGATGGGTAATTTAATGAATTCCCAAACATGGTAAGATGTGAATCCTAGCTTCGTTTTTTTAAATGCAACTCCAAAATTGGCTTTACAGAATTCTAAAATGATCATAGAGCCTCTCAAGGCTAAAATGACACAAACTTCTGACTCAGTAATTTCAGTTTTGGGAATGTATCTTTTAGAATTAAAAGCAGTGGTATGTCAGGCTATAGGTATGATGGTGTTTGCTATGGGGACATTTGTTCTAAACAAACATTGGAAACCACCTGAATGCCCACAGATGGGTTAGCAAAGGTCCATCTATTCTGAGGAACAATATGCAGCTATTAAAAAGGATAAATTAGGAGAACAGGTGCCCATAACACATTGCAAAGTTTAAAAAAGAAGTTATAATGATGTGTAGTGTATGATGCTACTTCTGCAAAAAAGAAAGCCCTGTATCTTTGTGTTTACATTCACCTGGACAGAATCTGCTTATCCATTGGATGGAGGGGGTTAGAATGAGGATAGATCATCAGTTTTAGAAGGAAAAATACAGAATACATGGTGTAAAGTACAAATCTATACTTTGGCTGTTCTATTAACATCTCAGTGGTGATTAGTGAATAAATCTTCCTGACCTGTGTTTTCTCACTGGCATTCTGCCCTCTTCTTCAGGATGAAACAGTTCCAGGGGGCCACTTTTCCTGGTGCCTTAGAATGAAGGTGCCAAGATTTCCCTGAAGGTAGGCCATAGAAATAGCTGTTTCTAGTGCTCATAATCAGCCATCAACATGGAAGACAAAATGGGGTGACATGTTTTAAAGGGAGGAGAAGATGATGCCATTAATGTGCCGCCCTGGCTGGTTCAGACCGTTCACGGCAGATTTGCAGCAAATGCTCTGCAGACTTGGCGGGAGGGAGATCTGTTATTGAGGCCCTCTGCCTGCACTTAGCCCAGCGGCCATTTCTCAGGGAATATTGATCAAAAGTACTCACCTCCACCGTCTCAGGAGCATAATGCAGTCCCTGAGTATTCATGGGAAAAAAAAGCTTTTCTTCACCAGGCTATTTTCTGAAGTCAAAAAGATCCTTTCAGGAGCTATAATAGCAAGCCCCTTCCCACTTCACACCCTCGGTGAGAGGCACACTCCAATTTTCAGACCCCCAGGACCCCACGTCAAGGTGGAGGCTGACAAATGTGACCTCTTTATGTAAAATATTCTCTGTCAAACTCAACAAACATTTTGCTGGAGGGACAGGTGGTACATACAAGTGGGAGATTAAAAATTACACGTGGACACCTGGGGGAAGGGAACCCTTGTCCCAGAGAGAATTTACTCATTTATTCTTTCTTTCCCAAAATAATGTTTTAAATAGAATTTTTGATTACAGACACAATGTCCTCTAATATCTGAGGCAGGAATATCTTGGTGTGAATGTAAAAAAAAAAAAAGTCTAGTTAGTGTTTTTCTTGCCAGACATGGGACAAAAGGGAGGATGCTGACTGGGCCTCCCTGATTTCTCTTTGTTCTGTAAGGGGCAGAATCTTCCAGACACATATTTCTTTTTTTTTTTTTTCTTTTTTTTTCAGACACATATTTCTTAACATGAGAGCTTGTTATAAAATCTCACCTCCTTCATCTTATCCAATTTAATTTAGGATAGTAAAGACTTGAGTATTCATCGTACCTTTAATTTCAAATGACAACAATAAAAAAGAAGCAATCTCCAATTCTAGAAAATTCTTTTCTATTACCCAGAAAGAGTATCCCAATAAAGAAAGTACCCCAAAAATCATTTCAGAGTTCTTGCTGTTTTGGTTGCTGTCGTCTGCTTTTAGGGGCACATTTAAAAGCATATTTAGGAGAGAATGTTACTCTTGTTTAAAATGCCCCTGGTTCTTGGGGCTGTCAGCTGGGTTTGTTACGTTGTTTGGGGGTGAAGAGGTGGTTTAAGCTGCTGTAGGCAGTGGGCAGAGACTCTGACCTCAGTTTCAGGAGCAAGTCTCCTTTTGTTTCACTCAGGGGCAGTCTTTGGGGCACAGGACACTGTTGTGTCTCTACTTAAACTCCTGAAACATAAAACTTGTCTCAGGAAACACGAACAAAATATTGTGGCCCAACTACGGCAATCGCTCTGTGGATCTGTGTGTACAGAGTGCAGGGAGAACCTCTGGAGTGTGGCACGTACCACCACGTATGATCTGTTCTTTCGCCATAGTCCGTTTTTCAGATCTGAAGATATGAGCCATTTTTCTTTCCAGAGATGTATTATCCAGAGGTTTCCAGAGTAATAGAGAAAGGTCAGTAAGAGCATCATCTTCTTTGCTCTTTGGAAGAGTATCCCAGTAAAACAACTCCCCAGTGCTGGGAACCCTTCGTCTCTGTTGTGCCTGCTCCAAGTGAGAGAAAGGTCAGGGGGCCTCTGACTTGGCCTCAGTGAAACTTTCACAGTGGCCAGAAGAATCATGGAAACTACTAACAGTCGACACACTAATGAAGAACTGTGATTGCTGCTGATCAGAGGTGTGATCCAGGAAACCTAGCTCCTGTCTGGAGCTCCACTCTCAGCTGTGAGAACCCCAGGGCATCATCTTTGGGCCAATAGTCCTGGGCAGACCAGCTGCACAGGGATAAAGTTGATGGTGTGTTCTATCTCCACAACCTTATCTTTTTGATTTAAAAAATGAAATGCAATTAAAACCATTTCTATTTACAGAAGGAAGAACAAAGGATAATAGTTCCCCTTGACATAAACTGGTTAATAAGTCAAAGGGGCCTCAATTTAGTATACACACACACACACACACACACACACACACACAGAGGACAATAACACTAGCTCAAATGTGAACAAATATTAATGTCTGAGTCTTACTGCTGAGAGGTGCTCTGTACTGCAGCAAACGTAAAAAACTCTGGCATTTTTCCAGTAACAGAGCATTTTCCTATGGCCAGGGTGTACCTTAAGGATATTTTTTCTTTACACTCTGGCACCTGGCTAAAGGCAAGACAGGTTGGAGAGCATTACTTGTAGCAACGTTCCTTTTGGAACCATAGAAAGTTTGATTCTTTTTGGAATTCTGAAGGTCTTGCATGATTTGGCTTACGATTTGACGAGAATTTTTTGAAAATGACTGGAAGCATGATGACTGGAACACCCTCCCCAACCCCTCCCTATATTTTTGTTATAAATAAGACAATAAACTACTTTATGAGACTTAACAACACCCTGTGAAATTTAAATAACTATTTCCAGATCTGAAAAGAATCCATAAATTAACCTGGGGCCATCTCCAAAGCGGAATCATTAGAAAGGACAGGACACTACACGAAGCAGTTCCTAAGGGCATCTTAGCTCTAGTTCCCTGCACTCCAGGGCACATGTGTGGGATGGGGAGTAAGGGCTGCCCAAAGCATCACAGTGGGTTTGGTTCAAGTGTCTCAATCCAAATCTATCTGCAGGTTGGGATCCTCAAGGGGCCATGGGAGACTTTAAAAATTAGATGCTGAGGTTCTATCCACATGTGGTGGATCAGAATCTAGGTGGGGGATGGAAGCACCTACAAAGCTTCCTGAATGATTGTGACACATGACAAGGCTGGGAACCACTGCTTCTAGGAAACAAAGCTTTAAAAATGCATCAAGCTGCATTCTATGAGGAACCAAATGGTAAAAGCACTTGCTTCCAGCCCAAAGCTTAAAAAAGCCACATCAATTCAGGCTCTTCTTGGCTCCTGGACCCTTTCTGAGGTCACTGATAGGTCTTCTAAGTAATAAGTACTCAACAACTATTTGCTAACTGGAGCAATGGGTGATCTGTAGGCAGCTCAACTGTCCAATATATTCAAAGTTCCCTGGTGCCCAGAGCATGGGAGTAGCTCAGGACACTGGTTCTGAGACCACCTGGCCAGGCTGTCGGAAGGGGATGGTTGGAGCCTCGGCCACGCCAAAGGGGGTGTTACATTTTATGTACCACTTATACATGAAGACAAACCCTCCAAGTCAGCCTCATGCTCATCAGGGCCAGGGACTCCTGCTTCACTGAGGGGTCAGTTTCACATAAACAACACATTTGTAAACTTCCCGGGATTCATACTGGCTACCATTTTGCATACATAATTAGGCTTTGGTTAAAAAAAATGCTTTTGAGCAACTCTGATAAAAAAGCAAGCTATCTTTTGTTAGATGCCAGGGTAAACTTTATTTTCCCAGAAACTATCATGAAAACAAAGGAAACATAAGTGCTGTTTTTCTACTTTATTAAGTCATCACAGTAAATCAGAATGAAAGAGAAAAAGAGGGTAAACTGGAGAGTCGAGCGGCAGTCAGCAGTGTAGCTGTGTGCTTTTCCGGGTGTGGCACACACACCTGCAGAAGTAGGTTGTATGGAGGGGTTTACCCCACTGAGGCCTAAACCCAGATGTGAGGCATTAGGCAAATTAAATAAGAGCAAAAAAAAAATATGACATACTATAACTTAATATACCATAGGTATCAATTCTTTTTCCTTATTTACATGTACTAAATGTTGTAGACCTGAAGCCATAAGAAAACATTCACTTACTGTGCATGTCATACACAGATACGGAGGGCAGCTAGAACAGTGGTTGTTTCATGTTGCACTTCCCTCTGTGTGTGGACATTTCCCCTCAGTAGATATAGTCATGACACGGTTACATATAAGACGTCACAGGAAGTTTTAAAGGATCCCTTAAGCCTCCAGATGATACAAACACAACAGGAAGTGAAGTGCAGGTGGCCACACCGGAGGAAGGTCAGGAAGACGTGATTTGCACAGTCTGTGGATCTGCATGGTCTCTTGTTTGTAAGGATGAGGGTTTGGTCAGCCCCTCTTGTGAAGGCAAGGCTTAAATCTCCTTCCTCCCTGTGGCTCTTAGTGGCTGCAGCCTTGACTGCTTGAAGACACTGTGACAGTCACTGATCCAAGCTAAATTTCCTCACTACTGTCTACTTCAGATTCTACTATTTTAAAAAAGTCATCATTTTGTTTTTTTAAAAGTACAAAAACCTTCTCAGTGAAATTATGGAACATCAACTTTGCTTTGGATGGAAATGGGTGTGCAGAGAAGTGGGGATGCTGGCCTGGCCCTGCCTGGGAGCTGGCGAGTCCTACCCATTTTGGGGGCTGATCAGGGCCACTTTTGAGTCCAGATGGCTGACCTACTAATATGACAAGTCAGCACTGTGACTCAGATGGGTCCCCACTGGATAAGTGACCCTCCATAATTTTGCTGGAAAGGCATTTATTGCAAAAGCACAATATTTGCTTTTCTAAGTGGAAAAAAAAGAACTTGATCATTTCAATTTTCCACCCCAAATAACAAGAACGATTCAGGTCCATGTGATTGTAAGCAAACCTGGTTGCTAGATTCCCTGCTCCCCTATTCCAAACCAATGCTACTGCTGACAGTGGACTTGAAGCAGCTCCAGCACCCAAACCACTGGCTGGAGTCTGGGGTCCTAGAGATGTTAAAATCTGTAGGGTTACAGGAGGGTCTAGGTATTTGCTGCCTACAACTGAACTTCCCACTTGCAGGTTAGAAGGACTGGGTCTGGGAGATAAAATGGAATCCTGGAGCACAACAATTAAGTCCAGGGGAGTTCAGTACAACTTCTAAGTCTTGACACTTCATCTAAATCCAAGAATTCTGCATCAGGGATTTCTAGAGCCTGGAAATGAAATATTCTGAAGCTATCTGCTGTCAGAGCCTACCTGGGACTCTGGGGCCCAGGCACCTGTGATGCCCTCCCCACAGGAATGAGGTCTGGGCACTTTGTAAATATGCCGTGAAGCAGCTTGAACACCAGCCTGGAGTATGAGCGATAGGAGGCAAACCGTGCTGACCAGAAAGTCCAAATTATTAAAAAGGTGGGGATGGGCGGGTGGGGTAGGGGTGGGGAAGATGAGAATTGCAGCATTTGCTGACACAACAGAACATGCTGTGACATTCAGTCACCCATTAGTGCCATTAAGCCCCCAGTGAGCAAACCAACTGGGCCCCTTTACAGAACAGCCCAAAGCGACTAAGGCTTACTTCTGTTTCTCTGAGGTTTGGGTGGCTCCCAAGCTGCTCTGCCTGTGAGCCTGGGCCTCTGGCCCTACCTGCAGTCCTCTATAAAGCTGAGAAACAAATTCTAACTTAGGTGTATCCTTGCAATAGGAATTTCTCAGTCCTTCTTCACTTGTTCCCAGAAGCAGGCCTGGCTCCTTCCTGGATCTGTTCATTTCTCCTGCAAGTGTTAGGTACCAGCCAAACCAACCCAATGGATGATGGAAAGAACTGGCTGGTCAGTGAAAACAGCCACTCTGATGCGCTGAGGGGGCTCAGGAGACTCACCAGAGGTGACCAAAGCCCCTGGGGGTAACACACAAGTGGGCACAGAGCAGAGAGGCAGACAGTAGAGGGCAGGCACCCTTGCATGGACTGATGTTTCTGGGGTCCTTAGCGGTTGCCCCATGCTCTGAAATACGGGCTTACTCCAGAGACAGGCTGCAGGCTGAGGTGAGACACAGAGGGCCAAACAGGTCTTCCTAAATGATTTTTCTGTTGCTGACACCCTCAGAGCCACAGCAAGGATGCTGGGCAAGCACAGATGGAAGGTAGGGCTTTTCATATCTTCTTCTTCTTCTTTTTTTTTTTAAACAGGCTCAACATATCTTCTTTGGAGCCAAATAATTAGAAATCCCCCATTTGTGCCGTGGCCCTCCCTGAGCAGGGAGAAGCTTCTGGAGGCAGATGGACACCACGGGGGTGCCTGTCCCAGCCTAGGGCCTGTGCTGGTGTGCACCTCCCGTGTTGACATGGCGCTGTGCTAAGCTGGGCCCTGGAAGCTTCCTGACTTTCACGGGGACAGGACCCTGTTTCCAGAGGCATCTAGGGCTTCCAGGATGGCCAGGAAAACCTCTCCCCAGTTAGTGGGCATCAGGCACCAGGTGGAAAACACTCAGCAACTCAGATAAAACTTCTCCTGGGCAAACAACTCTAGGGAAAGCCAATTTCCATGATGATGAAATTTTTGAGTAAACCATAAATCCTAACATAAGAACTAAAGAAATCAATGCAGAGAAAATTCCTCAGTTTAACAACTGTTTTTGTCGGTTCTTCTGTGAATCTTGCTTAGGTTTATAAACAACGCGGGGTACAGAAACCAGCTGCCCTCCATCCCCTCCCAAAAGCCCAGAATCTTCTTCTGCCATCCCTGCCTGAAGCAGCCACATCAACACTCTCATCAACATGAGAGTGGGTTTGTCACTGGTTGTTGGTGACTTTCCCCTCTTCCTCTTTGGAAGCCCAAGTTGTGTGAGATTCTAGGGTCAGATGACGTGGCCTGGAGAGAAAGTCCAACCCAAGACATTCTGGTGGAGTTCACCTTTAACTTCAGAAATCCGTTACTGGGAAGCTATGTTGAGGGCACTAGCAGAGCAGGGATGTTCCCGGAGTCTCTGTGTTTGGGGGTTGAGGGTGGGAACAGAGGGGAGTCTCATTCATCTCCTCCTTCCAAGAGGCGCTGTGAGGTAGCCACTCAGGCTGGCAGCCAAGGCCCTGCAGAGGAAGCAGAGAAAGGCCGAGTCACGGCACGAGGGGACACATCGGTCTTCTTGGACAGATCCGAGAAGGACTTGTGGCATGCAGGAGATGGGAACCACATCCCCAGAAAGGCTTTGATGACCTCCCCTTGTCACAGTGCAGAGAGGTTTGCTGAATGAATCAACATGTGAATGCCTTTCCTCCAGGTCTTTGCTCTGGACCTTCCTGCAGCATAAAACTATGAATCTTTTCAAAATTCACTTGGCCTTACCATCCAATCCGCAAGTAAAAGAATAAAGAGAAAAGACATCTGATTGCAGTAAAGGGGAGAGGAGCAAGTAAAGGGAATGAAGCAACAGCATGGCTCAGAGTCAAGGAAGCAGCAAATAAAACTTGATGGACAGCTTTGGGGATCCCTGTCGGTGTTATTATTTACACGTATTTACATATTGATATTTCACCTGATGAGTTACAACTCGATTATTTCCCCCAAGGATCTGAGAAAGGGGTCAGAACTAAATTGCTTGCCTGAATGAGTGCAGATGAGCAGAGCGCTATTTAGCACTGGACGGAAAGGGAGTAAAGCCAAAGTGTGCACGTCTGCACTTCTCCCCTCCCCAGGGCTGCTGCGAGGTGCTCAGAGGAACCCAGGAATGCCTGTTGCAATACCCAGCCCCTGTTGCTGCTACAGTCTACTCTCCCCTGGGACCAGGCTGCGAGGGAGAGGCTTGTTTCATCACCCCTCCTCCCCCATAAGCTATTTTTCAGCTGGCTGTGTTATACCCCAAGCTTCCAGGTTCTGAACAAACCTCAGAAACAGGGTTTCTATCTTCCTTCCAGCATACTTCACTTCCAAGGCTTTTGACATTTTTATTATTATTGGCATTTGAAATTAATTTATGTAAGTCATCTTACTCACAGACAACATCTTTTCTCATTTTCTGACCTTACCTTATTGTTTCTAGGAAGAACCTCTGAAATCAATACTCACAAACATGCTTGGACCTGAGAAGACAGCCTGCCCCAGCGTGTCCCCAGTCTCAGCACCCTCAGGTACCTGCTGCTGGAGCCCTACCGTCTTTGCCCTGCTGGTCCCCATAGGCTGGCCAGACAGGAAATGTCCCAGGCTCTCTCCTGCTAGTCTTATCTTTAAAAACTGGCTGCTTTTGACGAAGGCAGCACAGCTAGACCATTCTCCATGGCAGAGACGGCATTGGCAAAAGGTCACCCACCCTCTGCCCCCTCAGAGCTGGATGTGGGGGTGAACAAGCCTAATTCAATCCTGGATAATACTCTGTTTTGAAATACCTACACTTCAAATTGTCTAAGACTTCACATTACTCACTAGGAACCACTCCACTCAGTATTGTGATCAGATCGATTGGGAGAGAGGAAGGAAAAAAATAAAAAGCAGGCAAATGAAAGAGATAAAATGATGTTCAAAGACAGAACATAAGTGAAAGAGTAATTCTAGATTAGAAAGGAAACACTGAACCCCCCCAGCCAGGGAAGGCAAGGAGGGAGAGGAGGGGTGCACACTGCATTCCAGCAGCAGGGCAGGATGGCAGGCAGCTGGAGGGAGGACAGTGGGAAGGCAGGCAGGTGGTGGACTCTGGGGAGCTGCACAAAACTCTGCAGCCAAGTGGCCCCATGCACCTCGAAGCAGCCACCTCAACTGCTGGGGGCACAGGGAAGGCCCCCCCCTTGGCTGGAGCCTGCACAGCAGCATCCTCTGTGTTCCTCCAGTCCCCCACTTCCTGCGGCACATCCCCAGCCTGGGATGGCTCCTGCTGTGCCCGCTGCACTGTGATGGATGGGGAGGTGGCAGCTGGGGCATGGACCGGCGGGCCACGAAGATCATTCCACTGGCAAGCTGTCGGCAGTCACTCCACTCATTCAGCCTTTTCCTCCTGCTGGAAGCCGGTCTTCCCACTTCAAGCCCCACTTCCCACTCTGTAGCAGGAGGGGACACATGGATACGGGGTCCCCACAGACCAAGACTCCTACAGGAGGCCCCCTGCTCTGGAGAGGACTGTACAGCCTCGCCCTACTTCCCCCAACATGAGCACCCGGGCTGATGGGGCATGGTACCTCTGGGGGACCCTGGCAAGTGGAACCGGTTTGGAACCATTCTGGGACGGGGCCAAAGCTGTGGCCAAGGGAGAAGAAAGGGCAGCTGGGCTGGAGGGGCGGCTTGCTGTGGCAGTGGCTGCTCGTCTGCCCTTCAGGTGGAGGAGGGTGATGTTTGGGATGAACCCAAAAGTCTATATACTACCATTCCACCTGCATGTTTCCTGAGACTGGAAACTGACTGGCTCTGCACCACATGTTCCTCTTGGTGACATGCTTAATAAATGACAGCTTACTAGTGTCCTGCAGTATTATTATTGTTAACATCATCGCCATCTGGTCTCCCTTCCACCTGTGAGCCCACGGGTCAGTGCGGCCTGGGCCACACTGGGCCACAAGGTGGCATAGGGACAGGCCTGGACCCCAGAGCCAGGGCAGAAAGGAGAGGCCCACGGAGGTCACACCTGCCCTCTGAGTCCTAAACTGTAGCCCATCCCTGGGTTCTTTACCCTCTGCACTCCCCCAGCTTTTGTCTGCTCTTCCTACCCCAGCTGTTCCATTCAGCGGCCCCCCAGAAAACCTGCCCTCCCTGAACTGAGGCCTTGGAGGCCCCCATTAAGGCGAGCGGTCAAAGGCCGGCCCAGCACGTGCCACATCTTATCGGCCCATCTCAAGATCCTGCTCCTCCTGGCTTGGGCAACAAAAAAGGGGGCGGCCCTGGGTCCACTGGCGCCCCATGGCCCTGCACACAAAAGGGCGGGCGACAAAGACATTTTCCGGGATGGCAGGTGTTGGTGTCAGATTCCACCCGGAGTGCACGGGCAGAAGAAAGGCGATGCTGGGTTTCCCCGGGCAGCACAGACATGCAGGGGCAGGAGTGTGGGCAGGGTCCCTCGGGAGAGAAGGTGGGAGGCAGCAGGAACTCGAGGGGACACTGCAGCACGGCGTTAACCATGGATGGAGGCTGGTTAGGGAATTTACATCCAGCTCCCCAAGAGCAGGGTGGCTGGGCAAATCCAAAACATCAGTCTTACCTTGCTCCAACATTGCAATGAGGACTTCTCATATTTTAATCTGAAAGGAAAGAGCATAAAATCAAATGACTACAAGCCCAGCACACCCACAGCTGAACCTGATAATGAACACAGTGCTAACAATACATTTATCCCTGGGCTGCCTGGGTGTTGTCAGGGCTTTGCAGATCACTACGAACCGAAAATTCACTTAAAATTCTACTTGGAAAAAAAATACTAATAAAATTCTACTTGGCAGGAGAGAATTCTAGCCGCCATCACATTTATACACGTGAAATGAGAGGGACGGCAGCGTTCCTAGGATGTGCTGTGCAGATGCTGTTGGGAGCTCTATAGGCACGGGCGGCTCTGACTACCACACCCTCTTCCTGTTCTCCCATATTTGCTGATTTGGTCTATTTGGAATTCAATGGATGACCTGAAAAAAATACTGGACAGGCTCTAAGCGTGCAAGTTTATGTGCCTCTTCGTTTTGTAGATTTCTGAGTTGTACACAGCATGTTAATTCAGTACTAGTGTCACCTGTGATGTGACAGTCCCCAGGGAAGGAGCACGTAGCACGCTGTGTAGACGGCGGCCCAGAAGCAAACCCTGTCGTGGTGAAATCGGACTGCAGGCTCACCCTCGCTCACAGAGCAGAAGGACCTCAGCAGTCATGCTGACCTCGGGAGAGGCTCTGAGTTGTCCGTACTTTGTGACAGGTTTTCTCGACCCCTCGCCCCTCCAGGGACAGCCTATCTCCTAGGTGGGTTCCCCTTGGCAAATTCCCAGCCTCATTCTGCATTAGGCGTAGCTCCTCATGCCAACCCCTGCCGCACTCCTGGACTCAGTGTCACTAGACCATCACATCCGGACAAAGGACATTCATCAATGACACGGACCGTTGTCTGCACGGCCACAGTTGTCAGCCTGGACTGTCTGCTGACCCTCTGACATGTTCTTTAGTTGGGCTCTTCGGAAGAAATGTGCACTTCTACAATCTACTGAAAATTCACCCCTCTGCAGAATTATTTGGTATTAGGAATTCAGGATAAGTAACTGCGGATAATCAGTCTTCCTTGATTTTCAACCACTGTTACCTGCTCCATGTCCGTACGTCAATACTGCTCTACACCACAGGAAGTGCTTGTGACTGTGTTGACTGTTGGTAACAGACTAGAATGTTTTTCATGGATCCCGGATAATACGATGGTCTAGATTTCTTGTTTTCTCCCAATGCCCTGGGCTGTGGCGTCCCATTTCCTCTTATAGAAGATGGCAGACGTACAACGTCTCTCTGGGGGTCTGTCTTCCTTGAGTTGGGGAGGCCTGGATTTTCAGGGCACCATACTACCTACCCTCTCCAGTGTGAGCAAAGGGCCTCTTCATGAAGGGGCTCCTTGGCCTCCTCCCTGCAGCCCCTTCAGCCCTGGTTATGCTGGACGTACCAAGAAAGCAGATGGCGCAGCTAACAATGGAGGACTTGTTTGTAATTGCTGATGAGGACTGGTTTGCTCTTCTCCCTAGTGCATCCCCAGATGCAGCCTGGTGTGGTGTGGTGGACCAAATAGAACGTCTCAGTAACTGCCAGTCCATGGGTGAGTTAAGGAGATGCAAAGACAGAGACAGTTGGGGGCTTCCTTAATTATTCCGTGGGGCACAAATGTCACTTGCCCTTGACACACAGGCAGTGCTACCAAAGGGTGGGGGCCCACACTTGGAACAGAGGAGTAGGCTGTCAGCTTCCTGATACATCCCTGGGGGTGAGGTACCAACTAGCCTGGGCAGTGCTGGAAGGCACCATGGTGCTTGGAGATGGGGGCAGGGGGAGAGAACAGGAGGCACATGATGCTTAGTGGTGTGGGGGAGAGACACAGCATAATTATTTCATCTTTTCATCAACTGGGCACCTGAGATGTGCCAGGTTCTGTTCCAGGCTCTTGGTTACAGATGTGAATAAAGCAGATGAAGCGCCTGCCTGTGGGGCGCTTTGGTAGAGGAGTTACAACATGCATTCTGATATCAGAGTGATATCACCCCTTGGGAGACAAAAATATTTTTTATACATAGAAAGCCCAGATATAGGTATGGTAAATAAACAGATACACAGTATTTCTGGAGTGTTTCGGGAGATGACAAATTAGGAAAGTGAAATGTCTTAGGGACTTCCAGGGTGGGTGATAGTGAAAAAGAGGTCAAGCCACATTGGGTTGTAGGGTTTAATGTGTGCATTAAATTCAAAATTTTTCTTTCTTTCCATTAAACTCAAAGTTTTTCTTCCATGTTAGTGGTGCTGGGACGCGGGAATAAGCCCCGCTCACGTCTAAGAGCAGCAGAGTGGGACCCCTCTGGTGAGAATCCTCCAGTATCAGGCCGACACCAAGGGGCCGAGCCACAGCCACTCAGTGGCTCAGACACAGAGCCGAAGCCCGGAGGATCCAGAAGTCATGTTTAGAAAACGACATCCTACTTCTTGGGTCTCGTGCAGCTTCTTGAATGCTCCGGATGTCAGCAAGAATTTACCAAAACCCTGGAAACAACAGTCTTGATGGGATATCTACTGTGTTCCACACAGGTCTGCCTAGTGGAGGCTGTTCAAGAACTAGTAGGTCTTTTTGTGGCATGTGTGCTCTGGCAGGACTCACTGGGAGAGCAGAAGAGCAAGGGTTTGAATGGAGCTTCTTATCTCTGAGGAAAGGCTGCCACCTGGGATAACACTGGGCAGGGTCAGACAGGAAAAGTGGCTGCTTCTCCCTGGGTCCTTGTTACTGAACAGTCAGTGTGGAAAATGATTAACTGGTCCAAGATAATTAGGGAAGGGAATGATTTTGAGAGCTGGCATGGCTGAGAGAGAGAAACAGTGGACTGCAGTTCCAGCTTTAGGCGAGCACTAAGTATCCTCCCAGCAGGAAGGCGGACAGAGCGGGAGATCAGAACGCTGTCTGAGCTATTCAGCCCCCTTGGAATGACTCTGAGGAAGGGAACAGGTGCAGCCGGGGATGGGGTAAGCCTACATGCTCAACTCAACACTGGCAACTCAAGACCAGTGGGAATTAGCCAGCTTAATTAACATTTCCAAATGGCCCAAGGATGGCTTCCAGTATTTCCAACTCAGCAGCAGTGGCTGTGTCCTGGCCCTGGCCCTGGCTCTGGGCTTCCTCTTTCTGGTCGTTGGTTTGCCCATCAGCTTTGGTTCTGAATCAGAAAGCTGGGACAGCTGGACCGAAAGGCAGTCAGGCAGAGAGAGTGCATGTACTGTGGGCCTGCACGTGCATATGCACCTGTGTGGGGGGCTAAGCAAGCAGGTGGAAGGCTCATGAAGTTTTCTGGCATTCTTCTCTTTCCCTTCCGCAACTATAATGTATTTATATGGCTCTATGGTGAAACTGAATCAAGTTATACATTTAAGATTAATATCTTGGTTTCAATTTTTCTGGTCAGGCCCTCATGGAGACAGAGGTCTGTAGACCATCCTTCTATCTCACTCACAGAACTCAAACACTAGGATCTCAGTTACCCCTTAGCCATGACAGGGCTGTTCGTGGTACTGGACTGAATTCACATCTCAAAAAACAGCAAAAACAGTACAGACATGTTTATAGCAGCAATATTTCTAATAGCCAAGAGTAAGAATAGCCTGAATGTTCATCAACTGATGAACAGACAACCAGAATACGGTTGTGTCTCCCCTTACACTGGAAGATCTGGAGATATCAGCTACGACATGGATGAACCTGAGGACATGCAGAGCAAAAGAAGCCAGTCACCAAAGACCACATACTGTGTGATCTCACTTATATGAAATGTCCAGAATAGGTAGATCCACATAGATGGAGAGTAGACTAATGGTTGCCAGGGGCTGGAAGTGGGGGGAGTGGGGAGTGGGGAGTGGGAATTGACTGCTTGTGTGTTTATGGGTTTGTTTTTGTTTCTTTGTTTTAGGATGAATTAAAAAGTTCTCAAATGAGACTGATGATGGTTGTACATCTGCCTAGCAAATGCCTGTGAATATGAAAAACGTCAAATTATATACCTTAAATGGATGAACTATATGATATGAGAATTATATCTCATTAATGCTGTTTGGAAAAAATGGCAAAAAAGGATAGAAGGTGGACTGGGCAGCACTGCTGTTACTTCCTTTCCAAAAGGGACATGACAGAAGTGGCTACAAGTTCTGGGGAAAATCAAATCCCCTGTGGGCACCCAGGGAGCAGAGGGACAGGGGCACTTAGGAAGTTAGCAGATGCCAGCAGCAACTCTCCCCATGTCACACCACAAACTTCCAGCCATCCTCAGAGTGAAGAAAATGGGGCTGCCTTTTGGGCCACACACTACTCTTTCCTTTGAGGTTCTCTTGGGTTTAACCTAACTCGAGTTCATTTGTCCTATAAGCACCCAGGAGTGGCTTTGGGTGGCCAGGTGAGATTACAGTGTACTTCTCCACAGGACACACTAGGATTTTGTGTGCCACTCAGGACTACATTCTCTAATCAACTGCTCAAGAAAAGGTGGCAGTTATGTCTGTGGTGGCTTGTGAGGAGACAGTGAGCTCAAGATATATGTCTGAGGAAGCATCAGAGAAGCAATAGAACTGTCTGGTTGTTTCACTGTCCTGTTGTCTGAAGACATGAAGGAAGCAGTTTTATTCCATAATTAAGATGTTTTCTATGAGTGAATTCTTTCTGTGGTGCTTCACTTGCCTTCCAAGGTAGGCAACACTTTGGTTAACTTTCAGTTACATTTCTCGGTGATCTGTGTCTAAGTGGATGCGCATTTGCTACTGTACAAACTATAGAGGTCATAAGTCCCATAGAGTAGTCCTTTCCACCTTTGGGGAGGAGCATTTTGCCTTTGCCACAAAAGAAGGGCTCCCCCTGCCACAAGCAGGCACCGAGAACCAGGGGGCCTCTCCGGATGGGCAGTGAGTCTCATCTGGCTAAGCACCTGAGCCCTGGTCTCAACTGATAATGAGAAAACCAACCCTCCTCAGTTCCCAAACTGCCAAAGAGATGAATCTTGCTTTGTGGAAGGCTGGCTGTGGGGAGGGTGCAGGAACATGATTTCTACACATAGGTAAAAGCTTTACTACTCATGGATTGCTCTAGAGACTTTTCCTCCGGGCAAAACAATGCCAAGGAACCTTACTCTTGTATCCTAGCTCTTGTGATCATGAGTCCTTTCATGCCTCTTCAAACAGTGTTCTGTGTACTAGGGATGGTCATCTACCATGATTCTTCATGCTAGCCCACGGGTGCCTGCCTGTGCGACCCTGGTGGGAGTCTGGCGGGGGGAGTCTGGGGGGTGGGGAGGACATGTGGCTGCAGGTCAGATTTCTGCCCCACCTGCTTTCACTTCCTTTCTCCCACCATGCAAACCTTCCCTTACAAGGACGGGGTGTCCCCACGCTCGCCTAACTGGTACAGTCCCAATTAGGGGCTGCATTCTGTGGCACTGGAGGCCCCTCTAGTCCCTGGACATGGGGAACGTTCAGGTGGAACTTCTCTTGGGTCATCACAACGCTCATTCATTAGTCAACATGTATTCCCTGCCTGCTGTGTAGCAGGGGATGGGAAGAGATGGAGAACAAAATATTATCTAGTCTCTCTCCTGCCTTTCCCCTAGAATATCCTCCCCACGAGACACAGTGATCTTTTTAACTAAGAGTCTCATCATGTGACCCCACTGACGAACACCCTCCAGGAGCTGCCCAGCTCGCTAGAGGAACAGCCACGGTCTTTCCCCAGGCCTGTGAGGCTGTTCTGATTTCCCTCGTCCTCCTCACTCCCTCTACCTTAACCATGCTGTGCCTCCCACTGTTCCTCAAATGTGCCAGAAAAGCACCAGCCTCAGGGCTTTTGCACCGGTTGTTCCCTCTGCCTGAAGTGCTTTCCCCCCAGATTCTAAATAGCTCACTCCTTTAACCTCCTTCAAGCCTCTCTTCAAATGTCACCTTCTCAGTGAGGCCTTCCTCATCCCCCATTTTAATTTTCAAAGATTTTACTTATTTGAGAGTGAGCACAAGCACGCATGTGCCTGAGTGCAGGGAGGGGCAGAGGCAGAGGCAGAGGGAGAAGCAGACTCCCCGCTGAGTTGGGAGCCTGATGCAGGGCTCCATCCAGGACCCTGGGATCATGGCCTGAGCTGAAGGCAGATGCTTAATTGACTGAGCCACTCAGGTGCTCCCCCAACACCCATTTTATTTTATTTTTTAAGATTTTATTTATTTATTCATGAGAGACACAGAGAGAGGCAGAGACACAGGCAGAGGGAGAAGCAGGCTCCATGCAGGGAGCCCGATGTGGGACTCAATCCTGGGACTCCAGAATCACACCCTGAGCTGAAGGCAGGCGCTAAACTGCTGAGCCACCCAGGCATCCCCCCAACACCCATTTTAAAGGGCACCTCACTATAGTGTTGCTTCTCAGTAACACTCCTGGTCCTCCTTCCCTGCGTCTTTTTCTTTTTGGCATCCCCCAGCTCCTGACAGGAGTCCAGCATCTTTCTCATCCATCTCAAAGATAAGTCTCAAGGAGGGTAGGGCTGCTGTTTTGCCCATTTCTGCACCTTCCCTATTAGTGCACAGTAAATGTTTATGAAATGAAAGCCCAACCCTTGTGGGGCTCATGTGATGATCCAAGGACAGAAGCCACAGTTTCCATCTTCTTCGGCTGTACCAAAGGTGTGTGTATCCTTGCAGGACTTGAGATGGACTGAGTTTTAATATCTAAATATGGATTCTAGCAAGTCACCAGCTTTGGGTAATTGCAGTAAAGAGCAGAGTCAGCCTAGTGGCCTACAGAGTTCCCTTTATGGCTTTTTCCTTTCTTCTCTGTGGTTATCCATTTCCTCTGGGGCTCTTGCCCTCACGTTGCTGGGCTGGCCAACATCCCTGGTCAGAAGAGCCTGGACTCAGAAAGCTGCATGCCCAGATATTACACAGGGCTCTGCTGTTAACTGGAGTCAGGCTGTTTCTCTAGCTGCTTCTTGGATCCCTGGGGACAGAGCTAGAGCGCAGGGTTTCCCTAACTACCACACATGGACTCTGGGACGCGAACCAGCTGCAGGGTCTGCCCGGACATATCTCGGCAGTAACGGCAAGAGAAACTGCACTCTGTGGTTTTGCATGATATCAGGGTAGGGGAACAGGACCCTGCCATGTGAGTCCTGGAAGACCAGCAGCGGAAATCTCAAGACTGGATGACCCTGCTTGAGAGAAGAGACAGGCTGGGTGACTGTGTAGGCCGAGGGACCCTGCCACAGGTAACGGCTGAGCACTGGAGTGGGGGGGAGGGGAGAGGGGAGAGGCTGGGGGGCCTGACGTGGGGACACAGGCAGGTGTATGTGTCCTCTTTGCATCTGAGATTTTATTGTCTTGTGTTCCTGAAGTGGTCAAATAATAGTTTTGCCTTTTCTTTCTCTCTTTGCACTCTTTACAGAGATGCTGTGAGGTTTCTTAAGTGCTGAGAAATTAATTTTGGCCACATCAATGCTGTAAATATATTTTATTTTATTTTATATTTTATTATTTTATTTTATTTTTTTATTTTAAAATTTTATTTTATTTTATATTTCATTTCATTTCATTTATTATTTATTTTATTTTATTTTATTTTACCAATGTTGCCTGGCATGTTTCCCATGTTTTAGGGATTTTTTTTCCCCACACTGGCCTTTTGAAGGCCTTTGAAGGTTAATTGAAGAAAAGCAACCCGCTTTTCTGTTTATTATGCTATGTAGAGGTTTACTTCCTGGTTACCATCATACATCCTTCTGGAAAAGGACAGTATAAAATATTCTGTCTTTTTTCCACCAGCAGACTTAAATGCTAATAAGAGAGCTTCCATTTGGCCTGTGCTTTGGTTTGGTTGTTGCTAATTAGAAATTCAAGCAAAACCATGGAGTTTTCCAGGAACCCACACTCCTGGCTGTGGTTTGCACCTGTTCTACCTGCTAGAATCAGGAGAACATGAGGGTCATAGCTATGGTTCACAAGAAACATAACATAGGGGGTCGGAAGCTCTGGAAGTTCCGGGTTCTTCTGAAAAAAAAAAATCCTCAAGGTTATTTGAAATAAGCTTTAATTAAGAATCATTTCCAAAAATTGTTTCAGAAAAATTCTTGGTACCTGCCGGCTATCTCTTGGCAACTGTAAAAGTGTCATGGGAACTGTAATTAGCAGTTAGGCATGGAGGAAGATGCCACTTGCATTTAAAACCCTGTCAGGACTGAGAAATCAGAAGTAAACTGAAGGTGGCATTTCACAGAAAAGGCAGCATCTTCAAGTTCTTCCAAAGGAACAATTTAAATGTGATGTCAATACTTTAGGAGGAACAATCTTGGGTCCCTTCTTTTTCTGGGAATCTGTGAGCGCCCCTAACCTGTGCACCAGCTCCAGGAGCAGGAGGGTCCCCACACAGGCTCCGAAAGGAGTCATTTCTTCCTCTGTGCTCTTCCTACGTGGACTGTCCCTCATTTCATGCTTCTTGTCCATGGCCTTCCAGTTCTCAGACATCTTAATTCTTAGCCAATGTGGCAAAGTTAAAAACTGACTGGCAGGAGACTTAGAGTGTATCTAATACATATTAGGTAAGTTTCCGTTCTCTTCCAGGCTCACAAGGTGGATAGCACAGCTCAGGGAAATCTCAATCCAACTGACCCAAACCATTGGCTCACTGCATCTTTCTTTCTTCCTTTGAACTGTGTCTTTTTAATATAGGGTAATGGTTTGGAGATAACTAATGTGGGCTTACAAATAAGTAGCCATGTTTTAGTGGTTCATGAATACCTGCTCTTCCCCAACAAGACTGCAAGCTCCAGAAGGGCAGGGGGAGATATTGAAAATGAAGCTTCCAGAGCCTTTGTGTTGCCTTAAGGTGCTTATTAGCACAGTCTTAGGGGTGAGGGAAGGTGGGGCCAATTCAGAGATGGCAATGTGGGACAGGTAGTACCATCATTTCCTATTGGAACAAATGCTGTCTCATATTTCTTCCTCCTCCCAGAGTGGACACAGAGAATAAAAGAATTTTAAGAGGAAAAAAGAGATGAATAAGTGTGAAGAAAAATCTGGTACTAAACAGGGCAATGAAGAATTCTCTTTAAAACCCACAATACGGGAATCCCTGGGTGGCTCAGCGGTTTCGCGCCTGCCTTCAGTCCAGGCATGATCCTGGAGTCCCGGGATCGAGTCCCACATCGGGCTCCCTGCATGGAGCCTGCTTCTGTCTCTGTGTCTATCATGAATAAATAAACAAAATCTTTAAAAAAATAAAATAAAATAAAATAAAACCCACAATACCAGGGCACCTGGGTGGCTCAGTAGTAGCCATGATCCCCTTCTAGGAGACAGGCCAATTGGCAGGCAAGTGGTATATTCCAGGACAAGAAAGGAAGAATAGGCAGGTACACGTTCTAAGACGAAGACAGGCTGGAAGAGGTAGAGGGTTACAGAGGACGGAGTGTAGAAAAATATGGGCAGACACAGTGAGTGAGTGTGACAGCCCAGCAAACACTGGCTGAGGGGTCCCTATGTGCCAGGCACTGTGCTCATCTCTTTACACATACTAACTTGCCAAATCCTTACAAATATCTTTTAAGGAAAGTTCTTATAAGACCTATTTTACAGAATCAGGCTGAGCCACAGAGTGAAAGGTAACTTGGCTGAGGCCACATGCTGGAACACAGAAGACACTGGCTATCTGGCTGCAGAACCCAACCTTCTCAGGGGAACCCATCCTCCCTGCAAGGAGCCCCCAAAGCAGCTGGGGAGGCTAGTGCCAGGTGGAAGGTTCTGGCCAGCATTGAGCAAAAAGGATAGGAAGACAGTGGGATTTGAGATATGTGAGGAAGAAGAGCAAAAGAAGGCAAGCCTGGTCTATATTAAATACTGAGGGAGGAAGATTTGCAAATGCTGGCAATGGTGTATGAAGGGTCAAAAGTTCGCTATGGCTCCTGCCATCTGCCTTTATTCCAGGGTTTGGCAGTAGTGTGTGGGTGCATGGACTCTGGGCTTGGGTCCTGGCTGTGTTCCTAGCACCCCCAGAATATCAGAAGCTCCTCTAGGTCTTGGGGTGGCTTGCCTGAACCCTTGGGGACTGACCTAGCCAGGGTACGTGGAAGCCTCTGATGCACGTTTGTTCATTACATGAAATCAGAGTAATTCTGGGCTTTAGTTCCCTCATCTGTTCCATTTGGTTGGTTAGAAGGGGGAATGAGAGAACTCCTGGAAGGGTTTTGTAGCCACAACTATGAGGCTGCCCCAGAGACTGGCACAGTGACACGAGTGTGCTGGTATAAATGGTCACTTGACTAACCAATAACCACAGCATCATATACTAATAGTTCAGTAATCTGAGTTTCTGCGATTTATATTTTCAGCACTATCACTTTCCCAAACTTCATTCTTCTCTTAAGAAGACTTTTTGGGGCAGCCCGGGTGGCTCAGTGGTTTAACGCCACCTTCAGCCCAGGGTGTGATCCTGGACACCCGGGATCGAGTCCCACGTCGGGCTCCCTGCATGGAGCCTGCTTCTCCCTCTGGCTGTGTCTCTACCTTGTTTGAAAAACACTGATATAGTATTGCTTCTCTCCTCTCAAAGAGGTGACATTGGGTGTTGTACATTGAAAAACTCTTATAAGTGGCTGGTTAGGAACTCTGTGACCAGTGTAACTAACCACCAATTTTGGTGACAGCTTACCAAGTAGGGGATGGTGGTAATTATCTGAGTCTTAGATGATGTCACTACCACCTGACTCCACTTTGGGAAGAAAAGAGAACGTGGAACAAGGGGTGAAGGCCCCACTGCCAACTTGCCCATGGCCTTTGGTTGTCCCTTTATGGCTCTTCAGCCAACTCAAAATGAATGTGAAAGGGATCAGCTTGATATCTCCTGAAGTTTCCTCTAACATCTTACAATGTTCTTTGCTGGTTTCAGCAAATTTATGGGGACGGTGAATATATAAGAAGGGCTATCAATCAAAACCTTATGAAGAGCACTTTAATGTGGAGGGAGGAAGGGAAGGAGGAAGGAATGGAGGGACTGAGAGAGACAAAGAAAGAGACTAAATGAATCTGTAACATGACCACTCTCAGTGAATGGGGAAAATATGTCATCTTTTGGGGGACCGTAGTCTGTCTGTCTGGTGCAGTTTCTAGGGATTACCTGATTGCCGACCACCAGCAAACTGGCCACCCTGGGATCTGCGTGCAGAAGGGCAAGCCTACCACATCCCGGCACATGTAAGCAGTGTGCGTGGTTTGGGGTCCGGCAAGTGGAAGTTGGGTGTAGCTTTACTCCTCTAGCCAAAGGTTGCTGAGTTACACAAGCAGTCTGTGTGGCATCTACTTGCCAGATTCACTTTGGGATCAATACACCTACAGTCTAAGAGGGTCACAAGAATGACCCAGTGACACCAGGCAAGTCTTCTGATAGTTTCTATGAACTTAATTCGATTTTGTTGTAGGAGAAAATAACAAAAGTCTTTTACTATCGGGTAGGTGAGCATAATAATCCTTTCCAAGAGGACACCCGTGCACATTGTGCACGTGACTGATGAAAGCTTACAGTTTTGTGCAAGAGTCGTGGTGGCAGCAGCAACCTCAGACCAACTCAGACTAATATGGGTTAAGCTCCAAATATGACCTACATTAAAAGTGGCAGAATCTGGTGGAGCCTAGTGAGGAATTTCCTCCCACTTTTTAAAAATCCTGAACTTTACAATCTAGCCTATTATGAAAGAGGAAGTATTTCTGACCATATCTTGGAGAAATCAAATGTTTGTATAGGACTCACAAATAAAGATTTGTGCTCCCTCTGCTGGCTCCCTACAGCAATATTAAAGTAGAAAGGAACCCAAAAGAGTGTTGGCATGTTCAGCAAACACAGTTGATTTGCATATACTGATAACTCATTTAATTTGATTTGGGATATTCTTTGAAAAAAATCAATCTTTATGAGGTCCTGACTAAGGCACTTGGAAATTCTTTAAATTAGATATTAAATTGGACATACCTGTAGTCCTCTACTACCAAATTGCTAGCTGTGACTGTAATAGTGATTTGGGGATTCATTTATCAGCAGACACAAGTGGATTCCTCCAAGGTTTTAGGGTCCAGACACAACCTTTAAAGCAGTTCTGGGGATAAAAAAAAATCTCAGGTCCAAGCTAAAGTTTCTCTTTTTCTCCTCTTGTTTATAAGATCAGCTTCCCAAAAATAAAGATTTATACTATTTATATCCTTTCTGATAATGTCAAAGATTAGACTTGATTTTCCAAATCATTAGCATGCAGAAGAATGACCTCATGGTGAACAGATGCACTTGGCTGTGAGCTGCAGCGATTACATCAGTCCCGCCCAGCAGTCGAGGGTGCCCACTCTAGTTAACCCTTTGAAGTCCTCTCTGCTGGCCTCCCTTCCTTGGAAACATGCAGGAAAACGCAAACTGAGTCCCTCACCCCAACATGTGTACGTGTATGTGTGTGTTAAATGCATTTATATACATGCATAAACATATATATGTATATATGTGTATATATATGTTAACACACATATGTTACACACACGTGTGTGTGTAACTACAGCTAATACTTTCACACTGGCTACCTTTCAGAAGTTGCTGGCCAAAAGGGAAGGGATGAAAAGGAACACCAATTACAGTGCTAAGAAAGAGGCAGGCAGTTCAAACAGCTATTATACACTGGGTATTACTAATACAAGCAGTGGATAGAATAGGTATGAGGTAGGTGGCATTTTAAAATAACATTTTCTGATTGGGAAAATATATAGAGATATATATTTAAATCTCTTTTAAAAAGCTGAGTACCCATCTATGAGCCTACGCACTGCAGATGCTCCATCTGCATCAGTGGCTGACAGTGAAACATGAAGAGAAACACATGTACTTGGCCAATGTGCCCCTCTATGGATTCCTTGGGTGACATCAACAGCACTGGGACAGGGGGAGTCTGAGGAGAAGCATCTTTGGGCATAAGCCCCTCTCACTGAACAAATTTCTTTTTTACGTGTAGGATTCCAAGGCTTATATTATAGGCCTTCCCTCTAGCAATGAGGGTGGCTTGCAGCTACAAATACAGTGTGCAAGGAATACAGGGTTCAGGTTATTCTCCCTCTGCATTAACGACAAAGCCCCTTGCAGAGAGGATACAAAGAAAACTGGGGAGCCCCTAATTCCTCAGATTGTGCATATGCATGGGAGCAGGAGCCCAAGGACCCGCTTTGATGGCACTGCTGGCAGAGAGGGTCTGATTGGGTCCTGAGTGCACTGTGGGGGCTTAAGCTGCTCAGGGTCAATTTTTCCAGTTGGCTTGCTGCTCGGAAGAGCAGAGTCCACCTCTGTTTCTTAGTTTCAGTATGCTGGCTCATCTGGGTCTGACTGTCCTTGTCCCAAGAAAATTGAAAACACTGAATAAATGAAAACTGTTTTCATCTGTAAATGTGGTGACAAGCTGGGACAGAGATTCCTCACAAGCAAAACTGGCCTGCGAAGGAGGGGAGATGTGCTTCTGAAACGTGTCTATGTATGGTCTGGAGATGCCCCGCCCCCACTGCACTGCCCCCAAATTTCAGGTCACATCTAGTTCCTTCCTAATCTCAGTTGTGGGCATACAGGCAAAGTGGTGATAGAGAACATGGTGCCCAGACTTAAAATCACACTCATGGATTGGCGTGATATGTGTACCAAAAATTTTATCACTCAACACCAAATGTCCTAAGCCCTGAACATTATGAAATGTCATACGGATGCTAATAACGAGGAAGAACCAGCATTTGTCTTGATAGCTCATCTTTGGTTTCACGTTCCCTTTGTATGGGTTCCAGCGCCCACTCATGAGCTGTCAGTGACTGCTAAGTTACTTTGGCAAATGTGGTGCTCTTACAGAAGCCTGTTAGCAACTGCCTCCAAATAGCAGGTCCTGGAAAACCGTAATCACTTCTGGAGACTCCCTTAAGAAGTTACCTACACACTACCTCATTTGAATTGATTTAAGTAAATCTTTGGAAAAGATCAAATTAATTTATATAGATGCTAAAGTATGCATAGAAAACAAAGTTCATCAATATTTGTTTCAGGAACATCTTAATCTGGAGCCTTAGGAGCATAACAGCTAAGGAATGTCAATATCTAGTTATTAGTTTCTTCTAATTTTAAGAAATCGAAAGCTTTCTCAAGAGTTAAAGAAAACCCCACAAAACCCTGCATAGAAAAATTAAGTCCCAGTACCTCATGAAGATGAGAAAGAACTGAATGAGATCTTTAAAAAATTAGCTTTGCTACAGATCCTTCATATTCTTTCACCTACACACTAGAAATGATTTTAAACCTCTAGCCAGAGTGGTGTGAAATCTTCATTTCCCTTGCAACCGATTTTTTTTTTTTTTTTTGGTTTTAGATAGAATGTTGGCAGAGTGTATAAAAGAATTCAATTCACAGCTGTTCTTTTTTTTAATGTAAGAAACATTAATCAAAGCTTTAAGTTATAAGCTTTCTCATGTTGTTTAGTATTCCAGTTCAACAAAGATCAATAGAGGCCATCCCTGTGTTTCTTGACGCCTCACCAGGAAGCAGAGGCGTGATTATGTAAATCACATGGGCTCCCGGCACCTCAGCCAGCTCGCTTATCTCTCAGGCCTTCTGCCTGCTGCTCCTGGCTCCCTGTGCAAGTGCGAGCCTCTCTCTCTTATCTCCCAACAAAGCTCGGAGAGGCAAGGATTGAAGCCAGTGGTGTTAAACAATGATGCATGGTTGATTTTATTTGTAAGTGATTTATTTCACTGAATTTAATTTTTTTTACTTTGGGTGTAAGATATTTGTTAACCAGTCAGAATTGGAGAAGTAAGGCGGTGTTCAGAGACAACTGACACAGGTTAGAAATCTATTAAGCAAGCTAACAGTTGTGTCTACACTGGTGGAAGAAGAAGGAAGCCCCTCATTGAGAATTTCAACATGCATTGACTAAATATCCCATTTACTTTCTGAAAGGCAATTAATCTGTAATTACATGAAGAAATTCACAAGTAATTCTATTCTTTGGGGAAAAAAACCCCACAGTAATCATATAATCAGTTTAAGTGGTAGTAACCATTTTTTTAAAAAAATCAGAAATATAAAAAGACTAAAACCAAAAAACAGGGACATTCATGGAAATTTTTGAAATTTTCCATTGGCGTAATAAATGAAAATGACTGAAAGCCAGTTGCTAAACAGGTTCCATGCCAGGTGCTGCTCTGGTCGGCAGCTTGTGCGTGTGACACAGACCACTCCAGAGAGAAAGCGTGCATGCCATTCTGCTGTAATGACGGACCAGGGGACACTGTCCTTCCATTTCTCCTGCATTAATCCCTGACCCGAGTATCTCGGCAGCATAATCCCCATTTAGCATTAGTAGCAACGGCTTCGACTGTGAGGAACACTTTTTTGATAAGTAAGCACTGATTCGGGCATCGCTTTTAAACAACATATTCCCAGCTCAGCAAGAAACCCACACTCCTGAATGAACCAGAGCACATTACTGAGAAAAAGTTCATTAACCTTGCTAGATTCGGGGGTTAACAGGATAGCTGAAGAAAAGCACTGAGTGAACAGCTCGGATACAAAACAAATTAAAATGAATGTCATCATTTCTTTTGATATTCATTAGTTGATTCAGAGGGAGAATGCTCTTCTTAAATTTGCAAGCATTTATCTGTGAAAAACAGGTGTACATCTGCTGCTCGAGTGCGTCCTAAGCGCGGGAGGGCAGACTAATGCAGACACTCACCCATTCCGCTGAGGGAGGGGCTGGGCGAGGGAGAAAAGACTTGGGCGGCGAAATCCTCAAACGTCATGATTTCTCGGTGGTTCTGAATTATTGCTTCAAGGTACAGAGCCCGCTCTTCATAGCTGCGGTCACCAGTCAAGGAAGCAAGTGCACATGTGGAATGACATGCATAACAATGACACAGTTCACTTTGGTTTGAATACACTTCTATAACTTTTATGAGTGGGGAGAAAAGTACCCTACAAAGTCTGTTAACATCCTGCCAGGAAATTAAATATGAATCATAATTAACAGGAAGATTCTGATATTGAGACCTAAGATTCTCTTAGACTTCAGTTACATCCAACACCAGTATTCCTGAAAGATTATGTACATCAATAGTTACAGAGTCCCAGCAAAAGATTGTTAAGGTTGATCCAAACAAAAACAGAGGCAATGACTGTGGACACATCTCTTTCCACTGACAGCTGTGGGACAGTGCTGGATCTTCCCTTCCCAGGTTAGTGGATAGAATGTTCTTTTCTCTCTCCTATAGAATTAACTGACACTTGAAGCAAGAATTGCTGGTACACTTAAAAAAAAAAAAAAAAAAAAAAGACGCATGTCCCTGGGAAGAGGGAAGGCAGAAAGGTATGCTGTGAAGGGGTACTAGAGTCTCAAGCCAGGATAGGCTAGAGCATGAGAAAACAGGAGCTAATAAGTGAGAGACTCTAGCGGAGAGTGCACAGTGCAATTTAAAAAAGAAAAGACTATTGCCTTTTAATTAAAACTGCAGTCTGGAACACACGCATTCAAATGTGTAATCAAAAACCAGTCACCAATAAAACTTACAAGCGTAACACGCTGAAGCAACTTTCCAGCTGTCTTAATAGGACCCCTGTGTGTGGCAGCCTTTCACAGGGCAGAAAGCAAATCTTCCCCTTTTGTGTATGGCTTCTGTTTCCTCAGAAGGTGAATCATGCACTTCCAATAACAGGATAACGTCAGAACAATTCGACAGCGGATGGAAGCACTGCATGTATGACTTTATGAATTAACACTTGGGGAAGTCTGCATGATGTCTCATTTTCCCCTTCCTAGTTATCAATGCAAAAGTTAAAAGACGTGTTTTAGTCATTTTGAAAATCATGCTAATTCCCCAGGAACACAGGGAACGTGGATCATCATCAATCAGTTCATTATTTGCTGCTCTGGAAGAGCAAAAGTAATTTGAGCATTTCTCACTATATTTTAAAACTATCTTTCCAAAATGGCCAACCTCATAAATAAAAGTTGGTGAAAATGATGCTTTTCTAATTAGCTTTCAGGAGTATGCATGTGATCGAAATATTTTTCTATTTTCCTTTATCAAAGTATGCATGAATTTCCCAGGGAAGGTCCTTCCTCTTCCTCCTCCTTTCATTATACTCAGATTTTTTATACCACGAGACCAGAGGCATCCTGAGGCTGTGCTGTCCAATGCAGCAGCCATGAGCCGCATGTGGCTATCTAAATTTAAATTTAAATTAATTACAATGAAAAAACAGAAATTTCATTCCTCTGTCCCACTAGCTTATTTCAAGCACCCAGCAGCCACATGAGGCTGGGGTTACTGTGCTGGATTGCACGGATGTAGAACATGCCCTTTGTCTTGGAAAGGGATACTGGGCAGCTCTATTCCAGAATTTCTCTTTAGGCTTGCTCTCTGCAATTTAAAAAAAAAACAAAATGAGTTTGAAGATGTCAAAAGTGGCCCTCTGATGGATTCATAATGTGTTGTATAGATGGTCACCACAGCCTAAGGCCTGGGCAGTGGGAGCTTGAACCAGCTTCTCGAGTGCAGGCTGAACTCCCAGTGACTCACCCTGATGAAGGAACAGGCTGCCAAACTTCCACAGTGAGAGGCGTCCTCTCTGGCCCAATTCTAGAGGGATCCACTAATGCCATTCACGTCTCATTATGAACACGCTTATTCTGCACAGCACTTGGCTGTCGCGCGGCTCGGCCTTCCATGCGCGGCCCCAGCAAACCACGGGTCCAGGGAACAGCAGGACGTTAGGCCTGAGTGGCCGTCTGGCGAACAGGCACTCTGACACTAAGCTGGCACGTGCTGGCCCAGCAGGGGCCGAGCGAGGCGTGACAAATTACTCAAAGAGCTGAGCTAAACTTATGGCTGACAACCACCTGAGCCTTAGGACAGCCGTGGCCCGCTGTCAACGCACAATTCATGGCTACCCCTTTCAGACCGCAGTCTGCTTGAGGGCCTGGGTTAGAGCAGGCGCAGCCCTCTAAAGACCTGTCATGCTCTGTCTAGAATGGTCCTGCTGTTTCCTGAAAGGCCCCACTGCGTCCAACACATCCACATACAGTGCTTGGGACAATGGTGAACAAAATAGAAGTGCGGATGCATTTTGCTAAATATGCTCTGGAAGCCACATATCTGGAAGAGTGGCTGCTATGTTAATCAAGCTCACAGGCAGCCCTACAAAGAGATGCTATGCATAATAGCACGTAAGTTGACCTCAGACAGCAGCCTGTCATCCTCATCCCAGATAGCCAATTCGTAAGCTTGTCCTTGTCAAGTTCAAGAAATCTGGGCTCCTAAGAGCAAGTCCAGCCCTAGAGTTACAGGGTAGTGATAATCAAGTTTTGAGATTCTCTGGCTCAATGAATATTTATGGTCTGGCTCCTAAAAGAAGCCACTATGGGAGACAGCACAAAAAGATGCTTCCAGAACTGGATATTAGAGGAGAAAGTGTTTACCTCATGGAAGATGCCCAATTTCACATTCACGTCCCCCCCCTCCCCACTATCACACGTGGCACATATTCCCCAACCCCCAGACTGGTCCTATACTGTCACCGGAGCGTTAACAGCGCTAAACTGGGTGTTGTCATTTAGACAAACATCCATTAGGGACTGTGGGGAGACCAGGAGATCACCAAAGCATTTTCACTAGAGGCCCACGCCAGGGCATGTAAACACCATGACATAAAGAAAACAAACACCACCCCAATCCTGGCAGCGTTGAGAACAGCCAAGGAGCTCAGGGTGCCAAAAATCATTTCTTTTAGTAGCTTTAAAAAACGTAGCTCTGGGATTTAACAGAATTTATTAGAATTATTAGCAAGGGTAATTAGGAGCAGTATCACCTGACATTTTCTTATGTAACATCTCCAGGGCTTCAGTGTTGGTTACTTTCTATTAAAAAGAAGCATTTATTAACTTAGACACCATAAGGTCCTTCTCATGTGTAAGGCATATTAAGATATGAACTGAATGCTGTAATGATGCCAGGCAGTGGATGGTCAGCACCTCTGGCTGAAAGCAGGTACCTAAAGAGGGTCCTGTTCACAAATCCAATACTTGTTTTAACACTGGCCATTGCCTTATTGTTCTCTTAAAAATTCCACTCACAAATATAAAACTTAAATTCTGTTCTGAAGTACTATCTCATTCAAAACCACACACAGGAGTGCCTGGTGGCTCAGCTGGTTAAGTATCCGCCTTCTGCTCAGGTCATGATCCTGGGATCCTGGGATCGCGTCCTGCATCGGGCTCTTTGCTTTGCGGGGAACCTGCTTCCCTCTCTCCCTCTGCCTGCCACTCCCTGGGCTTGTGCTCTCTCTCTGTCAAATAAATAAATAAAATCTTAAAAACATACACACAAAGTAATTTTTAAAGAGAAAAATTACCTCTTGACTACTCAATTCAGAGAACATCCATCTTGGATTTTAGATATTTTGAGCTTCTTCAATGGCTCACTGTGTCTATGTTTTCATGGAAGAAGTTTATGAATTACCAACGTTCCTCTACTTGAATAAAGAGGCTGCATGTCTTCGCTGCTTACAGGTTATCAAAAACTTCCAAGATAACTTTCTGAGACCCTCAAGACACATTCAGCTGGGTCATAAAAGCCCAAGAATCCAAACCCAATTCCCCAACTTTATTCTGATGATTATTTGTTTTTACGTTTAGAAGTGACAGCAGCAGCCTGACAGGAAGGAGCTTGCCTTAGGAGGCAGACAGGCCTATGTGTGAATTCCAGTCCTCTCCCCCACTGGCTCAGGGACCCAGGGCAAGCTGCTCTAATGCCCCCAGTCTCGGTTGCCTCATGTGTAGAGCAGAGATGCTGACATCTGCTTTGGGGGCTGCCCAGAGGATCAGATGGAATCACATCATGAAGCCTTGACCCAGGTTCCAGCTCACAAGAGAATTGATGAGGATTGTCTGCTCCTCTTCCTCCCTTGACGTGGGCTTCTGGGTTTGTCTTCCAGAAAGTAGGATAAAGTAGGGGGAACCTTTGTGTCAGGCTTTAGGACAAGCAAGAACCCTTTCTGCTAGATCCCTGTGAGCTGGGGGAGTGCCATGGCCCCATATTACTGATCAGGAAGTGGAAGCAGAAAGGGTTCAAGTGATTTTCCAGAGTCATAGTTACTTGATGGTGCAACTGGGAGTAGAACCCAAGTCTTCCAACCTTTACTGCTTTCCGTTAATGTATCTTGATCCTAGAGTACATGGGATTAAGTTCAGGGTTTTGTGCAAGGTTGGGAGCTAAACTAGTGGTGAGGATAAATCAACCCCCTTAAATATATGTGGGTATGAAACTCAACCTGAGTCCATAGGTTTAAGCTGACACCCATAGACCATTCTGACTTTATAAATTGAGAAAAATAACAATTACTTCATTTTAATTTTTTACTTATTGAGGCTACGTGTTTGTTGACTGCTGTCTAGGGCTTTCAATTTCTTCTCTTGGAATAACTCCTTCTGTTTTTTTGTTTTTAAAGAAAAAAGGGAATTGTCTGAAAGAGTCTCTATTGCAAGTTGTATCTTTTTACAACCCTTGAAACCCTCCTTGCTGGGACCTTCTCTAAACTTCCGAGGAATGGATATCAGACCCAGCCTGACAAAGTAGCCTTGGATGAGGTTGCCTCCCGAGGTCTGTGTGTATATTCTGCAGTGGTTTCCATACCTATCCCTGGTCTTCTTTCTTAACTCATGCAGCCCCTTATCGCTGACACAAGCCTGTCCAGAGCTGACCACTCTTGTGACTCTGAAGACTACTTTACACGGTGGTGGTCTACAAAGGGAGGGCAGCCAAGATTCGGCACTGCCTGGGAGGCTTTGGCCAACCCCAGGCCCCTCTGATAAGCTGTGGCACTTGCAAATTTTGCCACCATTACTTGGTCCACGACAGGGGAGAAAAGAGAACCTCTGGTTATAGTACCACGTAGGACTGTCTCATCCTAAACATCCTTGTATTAGCTTCCTGTGGCTGTTGAAAGCCACCACAAGCTGGGGGGATTAAAACAATAGAAGTTTATTCTCTCACAGTTCTGGGAGGCCAGAAGTTCAAAATCAAGGTGTCAGCAGGGCCTTACTCCCTGCAGAGGCTCTAGGTGACTGCATCACTCTTATCCCCATCTCTTTGGCTCATTGCCTCCTCCTCTTCTCTGTGGGTCTCTTACCAGGACACTTCCCATTGGATTTAGGGCCCATCTGAATAGTTCAGAATGATCTCATCTCAAGACACTTATTGAAATAAGTTAACATTCACAGGTTCTGGGATTAGACATTATCTTTTCAGGAACCAGCACATAGCCCACTATACTTCTTGAGTATGAGTCAGGGTCATCCTTACATTACTTGCTACCTAGCTTATATGTGCTTTACACAATATTTATTGAATGGATAAAGGATTGCCTAGGATTTGTGCCCACTATTATGGGCTGTGACACTGCTAGGTATATCCCAAGCAAAAGCAGTTTATAAGGAAAAAGTAGAGAGTTTTCAATTTGAAGTAAAATTCTGCATAGATAAAAGAAAAGTGATATAGAACTTCTAGAAGTATGGGGCAAAATCTTTAATCTTGGGATATGAAATACTTTATTAAACACAAAACAAAAAACATGAACCATAAGGGGGTTGACTGTTACATCTGGGCATATCCAAATTAAGAACTACTGTCTACTAGAATATCATAAAGAAAGTGAAACTACAAGGCATCAGGTGAGAGAAGTCTTCTGCAACACATAAATGACAAAGGGCAAGTGCACAGAATATATAAAGAACTCCTAAAAATCAATAAAGGAACCAAATAATCTATTAGAAAAATGGGCAAAAAACATTCCAGAACATAAACTATGAATGGCTGTTAAGGTGTTTAGAGACAAAATGAGATACCATTTCATACATACCAGACTGGCAAAACAAAAAAAATATAATAATGCCAAATGTCAGAGAGGATGTGGGGCAGAGGAACTTGCAGAGCCTACAGGTAGGAGATAATTGGCCTAACTTCTTGGGAAGGCAATTTAACATTGTCCAGGAAAAGGCAGCAATTCCACATGTAAGAGTGGTTATAGTATTCTTAGACAGCAGGAACGTCAAAAGAGACTTCTACTGATAGATGTCATCACATAGTAGAACACTACACATTAGTGATAAACTGTAGATATGTGTTATTAGTATGGATGAGACTTAAAACAATGTTAATGAAAAAAGGAATTCACTGAAGATCATGTACAGCACAATTCTAACTACATACATTTTTAAAAAATAAGCAAAGTGAAACATATTGCTTTAGAATACACACATCTGCAATGAAACTATAACCCAGATTATCTTTGGGATGGAGGAGGTGGTAGTGTGGAAAAGTCACAAATATATTGGTCGGTACACATGGGGGGCCAGTATGGAGGCATGTTCTATTGTTCTTTAGAACTTATGTAAATCTGGGCAGCCCGGGTGGTTCAAAGGTTTAGCACTGCTTTCGGCTCAGAGCATGGTCCTGGAGACCCCAGATTGAGTCCCGTGTCGGGCTTCCTGCATGCAGCCTGCTTCTCCCTCTGCCTGTGTCTCTGCCTCTCTCTCTGTGTGTCTCTCATGAATAAATAAATTAAAAATCTTAAAAAAAAAAAAGAACTTATGTAAATGTTAGATGTTTTCTAGTATGTATAAAATATTTCATAATGAAAATAAGCCATCTGGTGAGAATCAAATATAGTACTAATCAAAGGGATCTTTCCTCACCTAATCAATGACAGAATAAGCTTCTTTAAGCCAAAGGCAGATATGAAAGGTGAAAGTTGGTTAGAGATAACAATGACAGACAGGTCTGTCTGATTCAGACACAGAAAAGGCAGAAAGGAGGTAGTGCTATTTTTAAGGCCTTAGTTCCAGAAACAGACCAAAAAATGAGAGCTCAAAATTTTCAGAAAGTTGTGGAAAACTTTGGATACAAATGCCATTCATGAGAAAGAGCATATTGCTCCAAAAAAAATTGGTTTTTCTAAAAAGATACTCTTGCTGGAATTTTCGTACATTAAGAATGACAAAATGGGCTGAACTAAAGAATAATCAACATGATATATATATATATATATATGGGCCTGTGTGCACGGTTTCTGTACCGCATCTTACTCTACTCAATACACTTGACCTCAAGTGAATGCCATTTTCAGAAAGCAAGTCTGTTTTCACTCAAACATTCATCCATTCAGAAAATATGTGCTGAGTGCCTACCAGTGCTTGGCAATGGGCACACAACTGGGAAATGAGACAGATTCTGCCCCTATTCTTGTCAGGCCCACATTTTAGCAGGGACAAGAGCACAGAATAAGGGGAATTGTTCTTACATCAGTGCCAGGTAAGAAAGCAGGAACCAATAGGGCAGTAAGTCTCTGAAGAGGTGGCCAGAAAGGGGTTAACCAAGAGAGGGTGGGGGCAGGCAGTGGTAAGAGCATTTCAGGTGCAGGGAGGCATTAGCTGGAAGGAGCCCTGAGGAGGTTCAGGAAGTGAGACTGGAACATCAGGGTAGGAAGAGGGGGCAGGAGGTGTGGTTAAAAGACTGGCTGGAGCTGGGTCACAGAATTGTTTGAGGCAAGGAGGCAATATGGCTTCACTTAGGCTTCCAGAGCACTCTGAGAAGATCTGCCATCACTAAGGAGAGTCTAGAGTGCCCTCAAGTTTGAAGAGATCAGTGTTGACTTGGTCTACATGATCAATCTATGGGCTATACAAATGTCTCAATTCTTTATACTTGTTCTTTGCCTATTTCCAGGACATATATATTTTGAGCAAGTGGAAATGGTAAGAGGACTACTTGCAGATTTGAAATGACCATAACCTCTGAGAATGGTCTTGACAGAGAAGGGGTCTGGTTGGGTAATGTGCCTGACTTGGAGGGAAGAGGAAATGGAGCACAGGCAGAGCTGTAAGCAGCCCTCCCAGGAAAAAGAGAGAACTGTTGCAGACAAGATAGTAGGCACATTCCTCACATGAGGACAGATGCTGTGCTCATAGAAATCTGGTAAAAAGGAGATTTAAGACAGCTATGGATTGAGGAATGCTACCTTGAATCAAATGCTTAATATATATCTATAGATACACTTTAAACCTAGCAAAAAGATGCATTAACAGTTGGAGAATGTCTGAGCTCAGAGAAGGGACAAATAAGAATAATTTAAAGACAGGAAACTAATGAGCTGATTTTCTCTGTTGGTCCCACTACCAGGGTTTAGAACAGGAGATGCAGAGGATGATGATCACACATTTACATTTCTTGGGCAGTGTTCTGAACAGTGATCAAACAATAAAGCTTTTAAGTGCTCACTAGCCTCAGATATGACACCAAAAGTACAAGGAACCAAGGGAAAAAATATGAAAATTTATCAAGAGAGTGAGGGGACTGGAAAAAAAAAAAAGTGAAGAGACAACTTACAAGTCGTTCTGTGGTAAATATCTACAAATAATTTATCTGATAAGGATCTTGTATCCAGAATATATATATATATATATATATATATATATATATATATATATATAAAACTCTTGTAATTCAATAATAAAATGAGAACTCAATTAAATGATTTGAATAGACATTTCTCCAAAGAAGATAGATACTTGACCAACAAACATATAAAAAGATGCTCAACATCATTAGCTATTAAGGAAATAGAAATTAAAACCCACCAAGATGGTTATGATCACAAGAATGAACAACAGAGGGAAGCCTGGGTGGCTCAGTGGCTGAGCATCTGCCTTCAGCTCAGGGTGTGATCCTGGGGTCCTGGGATCAAGTCCCACATCGGGCTCCCTGCAAGAAGTCTGCTTTTCCCTCTGCCTATGTCTCTGCCTTGTTCTCTGTATCTCTCCTGAATAAATAAAAAAAAATATATTTTAAAGAATGAACAACAGAAAGTATTGGCAAAGATGGGGAGGAACTGGAATTCTCATACCTGCTCATGGAAATGTAAAATGGTGGAGCTGCTGAGGAAAATAGTTTGGTAGTTCCTCAAGAGTTAAACACATGATCCAGCAAATCTACATTGAGGTATATACCCAAGAGAACTGAAAATGTATGTTCACACAGAAATCTGTCTACAAATGATCACAGCAGCATTATTCATAACAGGCAAAAGGTGAAAACAACTCAAATGTCCATAAACTGATGAATAAACAAAATATGGTGTTTCCACACAATGGAATATTATTCAGCCATAAAAAGGAATGAGATATTGAATGTGCTACAACATGGATGACCCTTGAAAACACTGCTAAGTGGAAGGCAGCAGATACAAAAGGCCACATATTGTGTGACTCCATTTATATAAATGTCCAGAATAAGAAAATCCACAGAGTCAGAAAAGAAATTAAGTGATTGCCAGGGGGTGTGGGGAGAAGGGGAATGACGAGTGACTATCAGTGGATACAGGGTTTCTTCTGGGAGTTATATGAACATTCTGGAATTGGATGAAGCTAGTGGTTGTACAATCTGGTGAATATACTAAAAAACACTGTATCACACAATTTAAAAGGGTGAGTTTTATGGCATGTGAATTATATCTCAATGGAAAACTGTCCCCCCAAATGCCTATTGGTATATAGCACACAATACATATTGTGGGGAGGGTCTTTGAATAAAAAGGTCCTCACTGACCACACTCTGGAATAGATGGACAGTGACCTGGCAGAGAACAAAGTACCCCAGGGACTATTCCTGGATCATTTATTCATGAAAGACACCTGAAAGGGAGCAGATCATGTGCCAGGGATTGTTCCAGGAGTTTGAGGGGAGCAAGATGAGAAAGACTACAGCATTCATGACCTATCTGGGAAGACAGACACCCATCACCTGTGAGCTGGTAAGTATCCCATGGATTGCATGGACCCAGATTGTGTGTGAATCCCTGTGGATGGAGAGTGGTCTAGGTCAGACAGCAAAAGGCCTGTCATGGCAGGAGGAATGACAGTCTCTAGCATCTGGGAATCACTGGGGGTTTTTAAACAGATGAATAGCAAGCTATGTCTGCTACTTGAGAGATAATGGTGAGGGAGGGCATGTGTGGAAGGGCCCAGAAGGGACAGAGATTGGAGGAAGAGAAACTAGTCAGGGAGAGAGATGTGATATGGGCCTCAAGAAAGCAGGGGTGGAAGGAAGGGAGAGGAGGCATTAGATTGTAGGGTTGCTCACAACTGGTGGGCTCAGATGATCAGAGGAGTCTGAACGGCCCAAAGGCATGCCAGGGGAGAAATACTGGGCAGGTGACAACTGTGTCCCAGCAGAGAGGCTTGGGCTGCAGATAAGGAGTGATGAGTCACAGGTTTGGAGACAGTTTTGAAGGAGAAAAGGGGAGCATGCAGTGCTGGGAACTCCTTCCAGCCAACTTCCTAGTGATGGTGGTGGTGGTGGTGGGAGTATATTCACAGGGAAGGAAGATGGAGGAGGGAGCCATGTCACAGAACCCTGGGAGGGCATTTCTGGAAGGAGGAGTCTCTGCTCCAATGCACTTCTCTATCCTTATCGTCCCTGGTATCTGCCACCCAGAGGAATATTCCATAGGTGGGCTGGCTTGGCATTTCATAGTCCTAAATAAATGGATGAAATTCCATAATCATCAAGACAGAAACAGATGCCAGTTACAGCCTTGAGCCATACATCATTTTTTACAGGGATTCTGTTTGTCTTTCAGTATAATGCAAATTTAAATTCTAAGACTGTGTAAGACCCCAAATAAATGAATCATTCAAAGTAAATGTCACAGCCTGGTAAGGGATGAAGAGGATGACTTTACTGAACAATGTAACCAAATAAAATGGATGTTCGGGAAAAAGGAAATTAAACACATGGAGGTATAAGATATTAGATTAGGTTTCAAACACTAATGATACACTCCTGGAGAGGAAAACAGTCCACTTCTGTTAAGACAGAAGAAAATACCCATGTAACCAGGTTTAAGAATAATTCTGAGGAAATGACAAGAGTAAGTGGAAATGGGACAGAAACAGGTTTGCTTCAGGCTATTAGATTACAGACTTTTGGAGTTCTGCTCCCATATTCCCACATCTTTCCGGTGCATTGAACGGATGGTCTCCCTCTCAGGATCTGAAATGCTTCAAGGGTGCAATGGATTTGATCTCTATTCAAATCAGCTCTGTTCAGGGGACTGATTTGTGAAGGAGCACACCCATTTCCATCTCCTCTGGTGCTGTGAGTACACCCCACCTTTGGTAAATTACCAAGAGAGAAAGGACCCTACGATACTGCCACTCCAAGTCTCATGGTGGTAAAGACATCAGTGACGAGAAAATCAGCCGTTTGGCCTACTTAACATCTGGAGAACAAGCTGTCAAGTGAGCGAGCAAGGATTCTGAAGACTGCTTTGCTGATGAAAACGACCCAAGAAGTGATGAATCAATACAAACAACAGAGAAGCCCAAGGGCTCTGCCATGCTTATGCTAATAGCATGGTTTCTGGGAGGAAGGGAGTCAATGTCACCTGAACTCTCTTTCACAGATTTCCATTCACCCTAAATATATGACATGTGAACGGCTAAAAATGTACTGTTGGCCTTAGCTGGAGAAATGGCTACCTCTGACATTCTGCTGGCACTCAACATCCATGTAAAAGTCACAACTAAATGTAAAACAATTAGAAATGCAGAAGCGGCTCTTAAAGTCTGGAATCTTCTTTGTTGCAAGGTATAGAAAGGGCAGACAATTGAAATAGCAGTAAATATGGATTTTTAAGCTCTAACTTTATCATCACTGACTGTAAAAGGAAAGCTATTATGAATACATTAAAGGTTATTATTTAGTGCAATGTGATTTGAACTGAATCATCCAATATTTATGCTTCAAGCACTCTTGCTTTGGATGCGAAAGCACATTCCATGTGCCCTAACAGATTAGTTTATTCCTAGGCTGATTCTAAAAATAAAACAGGGGACGCCTGGGTGGCTCAGTGGTTGAGCATCTGCCTTCAGCTCAGAGTGTGATCCTGGGGTCCTGGGATCAGGTCCCACATCGGGTTCCCTGCAGGGAGCCTGCTTCTCTCTCTGCCTGTGTCTCTGCCTCTCTCTCTCTCTCTCTCTCTCTCTCTCTCTCTCTCTCGTGTCTCTCATGAATAAATAAATAAAATCTTAAAAAAAAAACCAGACTCATGATGATATATGACAGACAAGAAAAGAATAAAGTCAATAAGGATAGAAAAAAATCTTCTTCGGCAAATATTCTGGTTATCTTTCTCTTGAAATATTCTCTGTGGTTGCCCATCAACAACCCACTGGGCCCAAATGAACTAGGACAGGGCTCAGGCATGACAGAATTAAATTTTCTCACCCAAAGTATTTGTACCAAGCTTTATACAGACTTTCTTGATTTTTCATTTCTGTAAACAACTTGGATGAAATATTCCATTTTATGATGTTTATAAGTTTGAGCTATATTTGTTTTTTTCTTTTTAGCATTTAAAAAACACAAATATATCTGAAAACAAAAGAATACTTCTATATTGCTATAAAAATAATTATTAAAAAAATAATTATAGTGGCTTAATGGCATCTGAGTTTTCCAGGAAGATATTCATCTTAGCACCAATTATCAGATGACAAGGAGAAACTCCAAGAAAAGTTAGGGGGTTACCAAAGGTAAGCGACCTAGAAACTAAAGATCAGCTCATGTGAAGGGTGCCAAGGGGCCTCCTCTGGCCTACGCAGACTCTGTTTTACTGGGTAAAATAGGGCATCACAGCACACCTGAGTGATAACCATCACTGCTGACTGACACTCGAAACTCAATATACCCACAGACTTATCAGTTGGAGCAAAAAAAGACTGCCACAATTATCCAAACCTAACTGGAAATTTGGGGAAATTCTAATACTACAAAGCTCTTCCATGATCAGAAGTAGCAAAACTATGTTTGCCACTTGCTACTAAAGTGACTGGTTTCTGGCAATTGAAGACAGTGTACAATGCAAATGGTTCACTTAGGCAGAAGCTACACCAAGTGGACACAAGAGCCGAGCTGTCACACTGAGCGGCACTAGGTGGGGGCATACATGGATGCAGCGTACGGTAGAATGGCTCCAACCATAGGCACAACCAGGCCTGGTGACAGGTATGGGCTCTGTCTAAACTTCAAGCGGTCAGATGAGTACAGAGAAAAACTAATTTCATTAATATTGTGACTGTGGAAGGGGTTTTGTGCAGCTGGAAGGCAAAAAGCACCTTCTACTCCTTTTACAACTGTTTCAGCAACTGGGTCAGTGTTAGGTTTAAGAAGCCAGAAAAATATATAAAAGCTGAATAATGTAGTGGGAAATTTTTATGTTTTGCTTTCAAGGTTGGTCACAGAAATTCCCAGGGGTTGATGGAATGACTGATTTTGTGTTAAAAATTGTTGGTCTGGATGAAGGTCTAGTTGCTTGACACCAACAGATGTCTTTGCATGGGTGTTGATGAAAGCAGCGTGGAGAAACAACCTTTTCCATTGGGCCCAGGACCCTGCATGGTGGTGATTGTGCCACTCCTAGTTCTTGGGGAGAAACAGAAACTGCCCATAAGGAAAGTGGCAGAGATCTCAGAGAAAAGTCCAACATGAGGTTTAGGCATGGTGGCCACATGGTCTCGGAGACAGACAGTTGGCAACACATAATGTACACGATGCCCTTTTACAAAAGTACTCCGACGTGAAAAGTCCCTGTTCGTGACAGCCCTCTGGGTGAGGTGTTTCTGTTTATGGCCAATAATCAAACTGCATCCTGAGTATAAGTTAGCCCCAGCCCCAAGGCACCTCTGCTGATGTGGCAACAACTATAGGTTGATATTTAGAGAGTGATGCCAACTAAAATGATCATGTGCTTTCCATAGGCCATGCACTGTGCGAGGGGTCTTATAGGCTGTTAAAACATCTCTTCCTGGCAACTACCTGTATGTTTTTTTCTATTACTCTTTTCCTTAGGGAAGGAGACTAAAGTGCAGAGAGCCAAACTCCAGGCCCCTCGGATGGTAAATGCCAGGGCCTGGACTCAAGCCCCAGCAGCCTGACTTTGGAGCCCCCACTCTCAGTCGTGGCTCTGCCTCTTGAGGTCAGAATTCTCTGAGGAGAAAAGTCCAGCGTAGCCACAACTAACAGAAGGCCCAGATCCAGGCCCAAGAACATTCCATGTTTTTATGGAAACCTAAGGGAAGAAACGGAAACCCTTTTCCTATATCCCCCAGTTCAGAGACTATTCTCCAACACCTTAGGAGAAAGAAAACTTGTTGCATTTCCAAAGATGTTTCCTACTGCCAATTAAATAAATCTCAACACTTGGATATCAAGTAAGTATTTCCAGGCATAACATGTTAGAGAAATTCCTGTGGGTTCAGGCAGGGACAGAGGGACTTTTTCACTAACCCCTATTAGTGTGCAATTCCTTGTCTGCAGCATGGGACTTCTGTTGCAAGGGCCCCAGGTCAGGCCACCCTTGCACTTGCTTCTGTCACTCGTTCCTTCATTAAAACTACCTCCCACCTTTGGCAGGCTTGCCCATAGGCTGGCGTCCTCATACCCCAGTGCCTGGCACCCTGTATCTGATGGTGGACAGTATGGGGTGACCACTGCATTCTCTGTGCTTCTGGTGACGTTCCTATTCACCTGTGGTGGTGTCCTCCATGGCTTTTACCTGGCACCTGACAGTGTCATACCAATGACCCCACAAATTGTCAGTTACAGGAAAGCAATTTTCTCCACGAGCTATGGCTGAATCTGGCTCAGGGTAAACTGTGGGAAGAAAGATTTTTGTCTGTGTGTTTTCTTTTGTACTTGGACAATATATGTCATCAGGTGCAGAGTGGATATTCAATCCCATTTGAGTCTGACATTTGGATAACAGATTCAATACCTATACTACATTTCAGTAGGTACTTTCTAATATCTAGAATTTTCCATTTTTCAGAGTAATGCAAAAGGAAATAAACAAGACTGATCCACTGGGAACAAAGATCAGAATTAGAAATTCTCTCATAATAGCTCATGCTTTAAAAAGAAAACATACAGGGATCCCTGGGTGGCGCTGCGGTTTGGCGCCTGCCTTTGGCCCAGGGCGCGATCCTGAAGACCCGGGATCAAATCCCACATCGGGCTCCCGGTTCATGGAGCCTGCTTCTCCCTCTGCCTGTGTCTCTGCCTCTCTCTGACTATCATAAATAAATAAAAATTAAAAAAAAACATACAGATAAAAAATGATAGGAGTCTGTATCTTGATTTTAGATGTCATTATATTATTCCACTTTGCACTTTAAATGAAAACTGCCTGCTTTTATATTTTATATGCAAAATTCCCTAGCAGAAATCCTGTTCATTCTGACTAAAATATATTTGTCACATTACAAACAGGAACAGTTATGAATGCTGTTGAAGATCAAATTCCCAACTCATACAATTCTCTAGGACTTTCCATATTTGGGTCTCATAAAGTCACTATCATCTTCATGACAAAAAATATAACTACAGTATTACTTAAAGTTATAATCAAATCATTCTTTTGCAAATTAAGATACTTACTCTTGGAAAAATAACCAAATTGAATTAGGTGTGTCTTTTCTTGAGAGATCAAAAGCAGCTCCATTAAATCACCAGTTTTATATTATTAATGGCATGAGACATGGCCCAGATTAGGAAAATGTCCTTTGGAACCACTTTGTATTTTATTTAAAGAGAGCTGGAGATGTTCTTCACAATTCAAATGTGAAGTAGAATTGTATCAGATGTTCCCAGATCAGGAAGACAGATAGGATCCCAATGAAATAGACTCTACCAGAAAGCCCAGGTTCCTCTTCCCTCAGTTCCTTATTACTTGTGATTATTGTGCCTGTCATTCACCCATCCATCCAGCCAGCCAGCTAATATTTATTTAAATCTTACTATGATAAATCCACTTTTCTTCCTTCGGATGTAAAAAACAAAACAAAAAAACCCAAAAACTTTCTTGCTTCATAATTCTCTTGTAAGTCTTGAGTTCTAGAATATATAATACTCAACCATCACAGTGTTATAGTATTTTGGGAGGATTCTAAAACACATTATTGCTCTGAGTTTACATTATAATTAGCCTGAGTTCTAGTAGGGCAATACCACACTTAGAATAAAAGGCAATCCTTGTGAAATAAACAATAACCTGCCCATTGCTGGCATACCGCTCTGCCCTTTTGTAGCTACGAACCCACAGGGTCCTCTTGGAAATCTCAAACCATAGATGCTGAAGCAGAGACAGGGAGCAGAAATGATCCTTCTGAGACTACCCAGCGAGTACTCAGCAGGGCTTAAACTCAAGCCCAGGCCGATTTGTTTCAAATGCTGGCCCCTTCTACTCTCTTATGCTGTTTTAGTTTAATTTGAATATTATTTTAGTTAAGAGTCTGCAGTAGTCATGCAAAGTCAATTCACAAATACTATTACTTGCTGACAGGGAGGGTGAAATTAGAGAAATTAGATCCTTCTCTCTTCCTCCAGAACCAAGAGTAGCACATAATAAATTGGCAATTTTTATAGCTAAACTAACATAAATGGTGACTACCAACCTGAATTATTATCTGTATTATTGATGTAAAAAGCCAGAATTCAGAGTAATAAGCTGTATTAATTCAATTGTTTCATTTATGCATCAGGAAGGGATTGGGAAATTTAAATGAGTCCATTTAATGCAAAATTAATCTTACTTTGATTATTCCTCATCACATCTTTAAGACAGTCGGTATATCATTCTAAAGTTTAGCTTTATTAATTATTTTGAATGGACATTTTCAATGAAAAAATAATTTAGCATCATCATATATGTATTTTGAAGTTTCAACACTGGAGAACAATGCAGTTTTTCATTGCAAGGCCCATTCGGCTTTTGCGTCACAATCAAAACACTGAGAGGCAAGAAGACGGGATTGCTATTCTTCAACTGTTATCTTTCTTGGGCAATAAAGGTCTGGCAAATCCTTATTTTTAAATTATGTGCTATTTAGTGTCATTAAAAACCACTATAGGGGCTACACTCATCTTTGCAATGACTTTGAGCAAGAGGGATGAGAGACACAAGTCTGATATTCCATGTACTTGTGGCAGAGAGCATGGTCTAAGCTGACCCTTAAGGGACCCATTTGGCCCTAGGCAAGTAGCTGGCCTTGCAGAACCCCAGTTCCTCATCTGAGAGAGGGGTTCAGGGCTTAACTGTAAGGCCATGTTGCCATATGGGTGCTGAGCCCCGGGGCCAGGTAGAATGTTGCTCATGACTGCAGCAGTATCCCTATTAGTAGTTGTTGGTAAGGGATAACTGTGGGGTGGGGAGGCTAGGCATCACAGAGCAGAGGATGGAAGGAAGGATGGCACTGGGGCTGAGGACTGGTCAGCACCCTGTACAGTGGCCAGACATCTGGCCCAGAGTGGTGGGCCTTGATGAGTGTTAAGGCATCTCCTTGTCCCATGGCCTAAAATTGCTTCCCCCAACAATGGAGAAACATTTCAGGGGAAATGTTCTTCTCAACTAAAAACTGAAACAGGAGGACCAGGGACTATGATAATCATCATTTTAGATGATGGAAACTTGAGTGCTGCCTACAGTGGATTCTGAATCTCATCAATTAAATGGGCGATTTACTTGTGAATTGATGATTCTGACTATTCTGGCCCCTGACTTCTTAGAAACGTCATTTTAGAAATTCCCTTGGTATTTCTCTACTGCTCTTACCCTCCAGACTTCTCCATACTCACATGCTGATCATAGAGATGGGGTCCCACTACTTTCATGGGACATCACATATGCATGCCCCGGGGATCCCCTGTCCCAGTATGTGTTTGACTTGGCCCCTAAGGGTGAAGGAGAGTGCATGAATGAGAGGGTGTTAAAAAAAAAAAAAGTCTACATGTCCTCAATCAGGAGTAATTATTTTTTTAAGTTCATGGAGACTGTAAGACATCAAACTCATGGTCTCTGCCTGTTCCCCAGTTTACCACTGGTGCGGCATGACTGACTACAGGATACGCTTCCCAGGGCTTCTAGGTAGTGCATATAAATGCTCCAGGGACTGAGAACTGGGACCTGGCTGGGCCCTTTGAGGTGATTGGGATACTCTGTTGGGTGGCTTCTTCCTGCAGCACAGCTCCAAGACTTGGGTGGAGTGTGTATATGCAGGCAAAGAATGATGGAGGAGGGGGTGGGGAGTGCCGGGGCAGAGAAGACCATCTATAGAACTATGGATAACAGGGCTCCTTAGGAATAGGACTGGGAGAAGTCTAGATGTGAGCAGCAGAAGGTGTGGTGGCCCCTGAAGAGGGAAGCCTGACTGCGACAGGCTGCGACAAGGTGGGTCTGGCTGAGGGGAAGGAGAGATGACACAGCACAGGAGCCTGACAAAGAAAGCCCCTGACACAGCCCTGAGGATGCCTCTGGGTGAGAAAAATAGCAGGGCCTCGGAGAGGAAACCAGACAGGTAGAGGGCATTCAAAGAGCACACAGGCCTTGAGGGGTACCTGGCAGGCTCAGTTGGTAGAGCATCTGACTCTTGATCTCAGGGCTGTGAGTTTAAGCCCCACATTGGCAGTGGAGCCTACTTAAAAAAATAAAATGTTTGGGGCGCCTGGATGGCTCAGTTGGTTAACCATCTCATTCTTGATTTTGCCTTAGGTCATACTCTCAGGGTTGGAGGATGTAGCCCAGAGTCAAGATCTGAGCTCGGTGGGAAGTCTACTTCTCTCTCGCTCCCTCTGCCTCTCCCCCTGCTTGAGCTCTCTTTCTCTTTCTAAAATAAATAAATCTTAAAAACAAACAAACAACAAAAAAAACAAACCAAAGAGCAGACAGGTTTAACGGATGGTACAGAGAAAACAAATTTAATCATACAACACATTTTATAGTTTTTAAACGTTTTACTGAATTTGCAAGACTATTCTGCAAACTGGCAATAGATTACTCTAAAAATACTCTTGAGATAGGGGATAGAAATATGCAAAACAATTTTAAGCATCTTTGTTTCTGAGATACTCAAAGTGAGGTGTTGCCAGGTCATAATGTCACATAGAAAGCACATGTGCACCTCTGGGTGGGGCAGCAGTTCCTGATATAGGACTGTGTCCTGGGTCTTCCCTCCATGTGCAGTTCAAGTGGAGTCTACCTTTAATGTAAAGTAGCTACTAATGTCGCTCATACAGATTTAATAAGAGATAAAAGGATTAACTTTTAACTAATAAATTACATGTAGCTCACTAAAATCATATATCTTTTTGAAAAAGCACTTGCTAAGCGGAATTCTAAGGGCTTGGAAGAAGCAGCCATTGTTGCAAAAGGGTCAGGATCACTTGTCACTGTCAGAAGTCACCAAGAGAGCAAGCCATTTTTCCCCCTAGATGATCTGACCACTACAGAGTAAGATGCCTGGGTCATTTTCTATAGGGATGGTCCAAAAATGTAGGTGATTATAATTAGCTGCCTAGTGTCACAAGCCAGGAGATACCATTAGACAAAAACTGGGGGAAGGTCAAAAGTTTTCCCCATGAGTTTTGTGACAGTGCTAATCTTATTATTAAAGGTGAGCAATAAGCCACCTAAAGAGCTTTTACCTTTGGACTTCTTGAAGGACAAATTAAACACATCTACTTGGACTTTTTATCACTTAGTAATGCTATAAAATTCCCTTCACTAGAAGAGAATTGAAAATAAAGGCCACTGCATTTTCTTAGAAAACAGTTATGTAGAGTTAATGAGTTAAAGGAAATGAAATAGCAGACTAGTTCACCATTTGAAAATCGACTCCACCACATTACACGTATATGGGAAACCAAAGAATTCTTTACTTACTTAGAATGTCTTATTTTGAAAGAATAACCTCTGATGTCTCGCCAAATAGCCTCATCCCTGCGTGTTTTGTGTTTTGTTGTTGTTAGCTGGCCTCCTGCTTCTGATAGGGAGGATCATTATCATTGTAAAGTGCACAAATTCCTCAAACTGCCCATTTTTGGAGTTGCCATATGAAAAGTAGCTGCTCTCTGCCAGGGCCTTTCCAGTAGGGCATGGCCAGGACCTCTGCTCCAGCTCTCTGGAGACCCACATCTGGCTCGCTGCTGTGCCTCCAACATCGGCTAGTGCTAAAGAGCCTGTAGTTTAAGAAAACACCATTCACATTTAGTGACAACCCATTTGGCCATTTTCACTTCATGCCAAGAAGACAGACATTCCTATCCATCCATCCATTCATCTGTCCGTCCACCCATCTGTCCATTCACAAACATAATTATTACTCCTATTCTGTGTCAATCATGTGCCGAAATTATTTGGAAAAATTCTCAGGAAATTCTCTGAAGATGTTGGCTATTTTCACTTCAAAGGTGAAGGAAGCAAGGTTCTGAGAAGTTAAAGATTAGGCGAACATTGGCAACTTCATGGTATAACCTAATAATGTGTCCTGAGCCAGAGGGAAGGGGAGGGAGGGAGGGGGAGAGAGAGGGAGAAAGAGAGAACAAGCACACAAGTAAGGGAGTGTAAGACTGCATTCTTCCCACAGAATAATTTGAAAGAGGTGGAAGGAACTAGAAGAGATATTTAAACCCAACTGGGGGGCTGGGAGAAGCCAGGCGCACATGGGAGACCACCTCCAGCGGCTGTTAGTCTGTGAAATCAGGAATAAGCCCTTTGATGTAAGCAATAAATGCAAATTCAATTTTAACAATCTGTACATTTCTGTACAAGTTGCACCACCCATGGTTTGACTTACCTTACAAGGTTAAAATATTTCTTAGATGAGGTCTGGCAACTGTAAATATTCATGAACAAACCCACTCAGCCCATTTAAAGCAAGCTCTTACTAATCAATTTTATAATTAATGTGTTCTCACTTAAATCTAGTTGGCATCATGCACCCAAAGGGCTACAGAGACGAGGTCACCCGAGAAGTTACATGGTCTGGATATTTGCTTGAGAACAAAGACAATGTTCATAACAAAATTGGACAGGGATTTCTGTTTCAAAGTGTAATGGGTAAGTGCAAAAACAGTTTAGAAATGCAGTCAACACTGATAAAATTCTGAAACTTCAGAATAGATAATAGATTAAATAAGAAATATAATATTCCATAACGTGCATTTTCTATAGTAAAGTACCTCTAATAAAAATGTACATAAAAGTTTTATGTTTTTGAGCAAAAAAATGTACTCCGTTTTAATAACAGCTTCTCAGACATAGCTTTCAGCTGGAGAGTGTCTGCTGTGGGAAGAAGAAAGAGAAGGGAAAGAATGGTGATGTGCTAGGTGGAGAGAAGGGTGTCTGGAAAAAACTCCCGAAGACCCAAGCTTTAGTAATTGAGATCAGGCAGTGAGAAATAAAGTGGCTATATGCAAAATGAAAGCAACAAGGAAGGCAAATTTTAATAAGGTGGCTAGCCTCCCCCAGACAAAAGTCACTTACATCCCTGCACAGGCCTCTCCTGAGGATTCACTCTCCTGTTGGACAGTCAGCAACAGGTCCTGGCTTTTAAATGAAAAGGTTCAAAGCCAGAGTAGATGGGTAAGAGTAAAAGCATGTACACATAAGTGGAGATGCTTTCAGCCCCTCTGAGTTCTGCGGGGCTGTTTCAGTTGTACCCGAAATCACTGAGAGCAAGTTGCAGACATCCTAACACAAGACACAGAGATGTTTTAGGCTAGACGCTCTGAAGTGAAGACAAAGCTGGGGAAGGCCATTTCCTAGATGGGGTGCACTTGTTTTAAAGCAGCGTGTCATCTTTTATCTCATACCATCTTATGAGGCTAGAGTACTATATTTACATTCCTTCTACAGAGAGCCATTCAACGTGAACTCACAAGAAATAATTCCACAAGTTACTCTTCTGCTATTTTTACCCTGTGCCCAGAAATTAGAAAAAAACATTACAGAGAGATGGCTCTGCAGGTGGCATCAGTTACACTTCCAGAATTCTATCTGTCCCAACACTTGAGGTGCAAGGGGATGCACCTAATACCTGGGAGCAGTGGACACTGCAGCCCCATTTCTTTGCAAGAAGGCTGACGCCAGGGTGCTGTGCCTTAATGACAGATGCTCTTACTGCTGTTGGAGGCTGCCGACACTCAGCTCAGCCCCAAGCTGAAGGAGACAGTCCTGTGAAGTGGTGCAGTGGGAGATGAAATGTGCAAAAATATGAAACTGAATTCCATGATGGAGAGGCAGACGTACAACCTGCAAGCGTCACATGTTCAGTCATCCCTGAGCAGGCACCGCTGGGAGGGATGACAATAGGGGTGGACAACAGCCCCTGCTTTCACTGGCTCCATCTTTTAGGGAGAGAAATATACACCAAGGACCTAATGCTGAGCAAAAGGGAAAAGATGGTAAAGAATAAACTTTTAATCAAATGTAAGCTCACTAAATGATATCTGAGGGAGAAGACTAGGGAACTGAGGTCACCCTGCTCTAAAGGCTGTTGAGGCAGAGGGCTGAGCACACTCTCCTTTGCCAAGGCAGAGAGGAGGGGGAACTCTGCAGGAGATGTGGAATGGTACCATTTTTAGCACAGAAGGAAATGGGCCGGTGGTGGAGCTGTTGAGAGGCTGCCAGAGTCCTCTGTGGTGAGACCAGGGGTGTCTTGCTCAGGGGAACAGGGGACCCCAATGCTAGAACAGGTGTGCAGAGCTCTCTATGGGCAGGGGCTACATTGTAGTCCCTTTCCAGGGACTGCTCTGGATTGAACTCACACGGACCAGAATCAAGATGAAGTCTGTGGGCACGATTAGTAGGAGCTTTTGGAGATTTCTTGCTTCAAATTCTGTGTAAGTGAACAATCCCCCCAAAAACTGTATTGTAGCTCCTGAAGTCTGAAAATAGGGTGACTTAATGTATTAGGTCAAATCATACAAAATGGCTGCAAGATTTTTGGCCTACAAAAGTGGAAATTTCATGTGGTCACTGATTACTCTGGAAAGCACACAGGCCACATAAAATCCCCGAGTAGGCCTGGGCCACAGCCCCATTGTGGGTACAGGCCACTGGCTCACCAGGGAGTTGGATGGCCCCCAGCATGCAGTGCTTTCCGAATCCTTGAAACTGCCCCATGATGGAGCCTCAGGACTACTAAAATCCCCAGTGCTTCCATGTCCTACCGAACCAATTCCAGACCTTCATCTCTTTCTAAAGAGGCCTCCATCAGTTCGTAAATACCACCCCTACTATGTCAAATGACTTATTAAGATAGATCTTTCCTAGCTCAGAGGTGATATTTACCTATTCCCTCTTCTGACACAGTTCCTAACATGAAGGCAGAATGAACTGGTGGCTGACAGAGAAGGTGTACTCAAGTGTTGCAACAAAAAATGAGCAATGGGGCAAAACATCCCTGCCCAGCGCACAGAGGTACAGAAACTGCTGCACGGCAGCTGAGGGCATGGCCTATCCTCCCCAGGGAGGCAAACACCAGTATGGCTTGCAAAGATTGCAACTGATTGATCCTGTTGAGTCTGTCACCATAAAACTGGAGGTGGGAGAGTCATCCGAGCAGAAGGAATAAAAAGCCCTGGCCTTGTTAGGGTTGTTGGGTCCAGGGAAGGAGGTGAGTCTGTGCCCCGGACCACTGGAAGGGTGGGAGCAGTTCCTTCCCATGTCATGACGGCCATGCCAGACGCAGCCTGTGAATTTGTGCGTGAGCAAGGAGCCAGGCAGGGTTGCCATCGGTTGGAGACGTCCTGGACAGCTCATTGGAGGCTCAGGATTCTGAATGCTCTCTGCAGGACCTTGGCAAGGTCCTTACCCTCCCTGAGGCCCTGGTCACCTCTGTAAAGTGGGTATATTACAGAAACCAGCTGTTAATGTATGTGTAATATATAACATGTACAATGTTACATTAGCTAACTGCTGGTTATTGTTATGAAATAGATGCTTACCTTCTACAAATAAGGAAATTAAGTCAGACTAGTGAGCACCAACTGCTTTGAATGTCTCAAAGACCTGGTGACTTAGAATACCCACGACTCCACTCCCTCCCACACGCTATATCCCATCTGGTAGCAAATTCAAATGTGTCTAGAACCTGACCACTTGTCACCACTACATGCCACCCCTGGCCAACCCAGGGCCTTTGTCCTTGGATTGCAGCTGCAGTCCCCTCTCTGCTTTGCCAGCCTCTCTGCACCCAGCAGTGGGGGTAATGATGGGACGGTGTCCCTCTAATGGCTCCCATCTCACAGAAAAGCAAAGTCCTTATGGCATTTGGTGAGATCCCACCCTACTGGGCCCCTGCCATCAATCACATCTGACCTGTGTCCTCTGCCTGGAATGTTCTTCCCAGAAACCCCCTCGCCTCCTTGTGAGCCACCCCAATCCAGTCCCTTCTCTTTCCTCCATACTCCTCATATCTTATTGGGCTCTGCATCTTCATGATTTGTCCTTCTTGCTGTGTGCCACTGCCTACTTGAATGAAAGCTCCAGAAGGGCAGGCATTGTGGTGTTTTGGTCAGGGTTTCATCCCAGGCCTCCTGCTTATAAGCGTTAGTACCAACTCCTTGTGTGGCTGGCTGGCTGGCCGGCTGGCGGAACATGGCAGTGATTGATGCTGGCTTTTTACCCTGGTTCAGAGCACTCAGATGAGGATAGGATGAGGAGTCTGCCTCCATGGTCCCTGTGAATCCTTGAAGGAGGGTTTCTTAATCTATGTCTATGGACAGACCCCAGTGGTCTCTTTCAGGTGATGATCAGGATTCAAGGAGACCTTGGACTTCTATGGTATAAAATACATCCTTATTTTCACTCCTCTAAGTGAAATTAAGCAATTCTTTCCATTATAAATATGGACAATGAACTATAGTGGTACTACCTGTGACTCTGTCACCAATGGAAATTACAGATGTTTTCATATCACATTATGGTGCTGCCAATGTCTCAAAATATTGGTTTCACTCATCATTGCTTCAAAATTACAGTAGTTACAATGCCCACTGCTAGAGCTTAATATTTAATGCATGCATAACAATGGCCATATACCACTAATGGGCTTGATTTGGAAAGCATTTCACTATACCTGAATTACTTTGTAATCCTAAGCCTTTTCTACATTTATAAACATTTTGAGAAGGGCAGGACGTCCACTGCACAAAGGAGTTTGAAGGAACCTGCTGGTAGGACAGCCAGTCATTAAGTTCTAGGGTATGTGCTCAAAATTAAGTCCTCAGAAGGAGTATAAGGGCGACACCCCTGGGAACCACTAACAGTATGGTTCAGTTGCATCTGCCCAACCTCCCTATCCATGGCCAGCATCAGCTTATCTTACAGATGTGGAACCAGCCAGAGAGAAGGGATATTGCTGAGGTCCAACTGGGAACAGGATTCAGATCTGGTTTCTAGTTCTAGAATCCTGAGCCAGTGTTAAGAGGGGCTGCCAGTAAGTCTCTGCAGTTTGAGCAAAACAAAATGGACTTCCAAGCTAGAGTGGCACACACACACACATGCTTCTTGTCCAACAACTAAATTTAAATATATTTACTTTGTTCTTGCAGAATACTTATGTAAAATGGAGCCTGAAAAAAAATCATTTAGGAAAAAGGGACATGATCTGGGTCATTTTCCATTGGAAAAGACACAATATGTGGGAAGGAGGAAAGGGATTACACATATGAAACAAACTCTGCTGCTGCACTAATAGCTTTTCACGTACCATTGTATTTGTTATCCCCTTTCACAGATGTGGAAGCTGAGGCTTGGAATAATGGCCTGACTTGGCTCAGGTGGCTCTCCCATTTTACAGCTAACTGGCTTGACTGCCATTTGATAATAAATATAATGAGAAACACCCAAGACCTAACACGTGTCCTTTTTTCTTTTTTAAAGATTTTATTTCTTTCTTTGAGTGAGGGAGAGAAAGGGAACGCAAGTGGGGAAAGTGGTAGATGGAGAGGGAGAAGCAGGCTCCCGGCTGAGCAGGGAGCTCAATGCAGGCTCAATCCCAGGACCCTGAGATCATGACCTGAGCCGAAGGCAGACACTTAACTGACTGAGCCACCTGGGTGTCCCTAACACCTGTTCTTCTAAGCAATCCTAGTAACTCTTTACAATTAGTTACCATGAATCAGACCCAGTCCCCTGCTAGAACTGTTTCTTTCATTTTGGGTTTTCTAATGATAGCTACTGCCCTGGGGGCAGGGGTGGGATTCACCAATAGAAAAGCTCCAGGCAACAGTTACAGCCCCTCCGAATCAACAGCCACACGCACAGCTTCAGAGCAACACAAAACAGGTAATTTAATTTCATAAAAGGATCTTTCTACAGTTTGTTTTTTTCCTCCCAGCCTATTGAAATGTACACACCACGAGGACAAAGTACAAGGTGCTGTTCGGCTGTAATTTTACTTCTGCACATATTTAATGTGCTGCTGGGGATGAAACATTTCATGGTTCCTGTGCTCAGTAAATGAAATAAATCAATGTGTTTAAGAGAGAGCGATTTTTTTTTTCCCTTGCTGCTTGGGGGGAAGAGCTCTTTACTTTTCTATTAACATGAACTTAATGAACCATTTCACATTCAAAACCCCTTAGAAAGGTCATAATGCCTATTTCCTAATTAAATTTTTTTTAATTCAAATAATGCTAATTTTCTTTTATATCTCCACATGGGGAGCAGTGCCTTATAAAAAAAAATTAACTGGAACAAACAACAGAATTGAGTGAGGACTACTTCAGTGAGTTAAAGATCGATGCTTGTAGGGCTTCATAAAGGAAGACAGAAAGAGGAAAGGCCTGGCCCAGCATTTTAATAAATATAACCAAAGAACCTCAAAATTTGGGTTTCTATGGAATTCAGGCCTAAATAAAGTTTATCGTTTGGGGACAAGTTGGTGTGATGCTTCTAAATGAGCAGCCACAAAGCCAACATGCTTTAACCAACAATGGTTACTCTGATTTAGGTGCTTTTGCTCGGATTTCCTTTACGTTGATGCCGAAATTTCACAGCCTGTATTAAAAACGCTGAGGCTTCATGTGATGCAGAAACAGGTACTTGAGGCTCACTTCATTCTCAGGCCAGTCTGATTTTTTTCCCCTCCTAATTGCAGCAGACAGCATCAGAGCTTTGTCAGCGTTACCTGCTCTGAATAGAAGCACTCTTGGACCGCCTCGTCAAAGACCAGGGAAGAAAGCAGGCTCTCTGGCTGGCAGCGGTCTTGGATTCTCGCCCCTGGCCATACTGTGCAATCACGCTGTTTATTCCACTGTAACAATCAGACGGCGCGAGCGGAGCACCTGGTCCTCCCGGCCGGGCCTTCCTTGGCAGCTGACGGGCAACCTCGCTGCCAGGTGGTCACGCTTCAATTACATTAGCTAGCCATTCTAGGGTTAACGAGGACCCACTTTCTTCAGAATGCCCCGGGAAAATCAGTTCTTCATAAAGGACAGTATGCCTTTTGTTGATCACTGAACAATGTTGCTGAAAATCCATTAAATTAAATTCTCTTTATTGGACTGCATAATGCAGTCGCGATAGCCCCAGCGAGAAGTTTGCACGTTTATTTACCAAATTTCTGAATAATTTATACATGGATCCTGGCTCTTCTTTCATTTAGTGGCCAAATGTTTCTTCGGAATGGAACAGTGTGGCTTTGCCTTCATTTTACTATGGGTTAATGCTTACTCGCAAATAAAAAAACAAACAAAAGCAGAAGTGAATTGAAAACTGGCCAGAAGAGTTAAGTCTCATTTTAACTCAGAATCCATATTCCAACTTTCTTTCACAGGAGGACTTTCAAATATATTGGCATGAATTTACATAATATGCTTTAAAAAAATCTTTCATATCACCATTTTTGTAACAGAAAATGGAAGAGATGGAAACAAGAGTGGGGAGGGAGAACGGTCGCTGAGCTGTAGGTACGGGAACTGGGGCCGAGGCTCAGGTGGAGGTGAGTCTGGGTGGAACTGCACACACAATCGTGGAGTTAGATGGGCAGCTAGGGTGCCGCCCTTCCACCCACCGGAGCTGCTTCCTGCAGGCCTCATGAGGCGGGTGGGCAGAAGAGCAGCAAACTGGTGCCTCCCTGCCCTCTTCTTCCTTTGCTTTCCCCCTGGAGGAGCCCTTTGCTGTTCTGGGGGGGTGCTTAAGGTTTCTGATGGTTAGATACCCTGGCCGGCAGCTTTGAATACACGGCTACACAGTTTGAATGTGTTTTAAGAGCTTGAAGTGGAAGAAATATAAGGAAAACAAAGGCATAGAAAGATTAGTCATTTAGATAATATTTTCCTAGGAATTTAGCCTTAGCTGTTTGAGAGATAAATAGGATAGGATTTAAATAGGATTTTTGTTTGTTTTTTAATTCAGAGGAAGCATTAACAGAAACAACAACAAAAAAAGTTAGATTCTCCTGAAGTACATATTAGGTACCAAAAGAACATAAGCCAAGCAAAGAAAAAATTCTATTGAATTTCACTTTCATTTAAGGTCGGGGGAAAACCCTACCTACTTTTTTTTTTTTAAGAGACGAGGAAGAGTATCACAATAATTTAGGCAGAAAGGTGTACATTTTAGTTCGTATGCATATTCCAAGTACTGTGTGTGAATATCTGTAGCAATTAGTGACAGCACAGTCGGAGGTGGAAGGCACCAGAAAACACAGTGCTTAGGGGGAGAGCACTGGCCTGGGTGTGAATACCTCTCCACTTACTGGCTGAGATGCTAGGGCAAGTCCCTGAACTTCTTTCTGAGCCTCATTTTCCTCTTATGGAGAATGGGGCAACAACCCCCTTCCCTAGTTACAATTAAGTGCACATGAAGCAGTGTTTGTTGCGTTACACGTATACCCCCAGAGCTCACATAAGGATGACTGGCTAGTAGACATTTTATTAGAACGTCATCAACTTCCAGTTAGCTGAGGCGCCTCCACTCCGTCCTCTGTCATTCTAGCCTGATTCAAGCTGGAGGCATGCACGCAGGCACTCACTGCCCTGTAATGTAACCACTTCATTGATTTCCTTTGCAGTCAAACCTCCCAAGCAAAAGCAAATTAGAACCCAGTGCCAGAATAACGCAAGCACCAAAGAATAACCTTCCGTTATATTGCTGATGAAATATCAAGAGCACAGATTACAATCGGACATTCAGAATAAATGTTTTAGTTTTGCTTCCTGATCATTTTTGATAAACGCTTTGGCTTTGCCTTGGCATTTATCTTTCTGAGGCAGGCTGGTGTCTGGTCACAATGTACGGTTCTAGTAACATTATCTCTGAATTATAAGATCCACCTTGAACAAGGCTCCAGCACAAAGGTATTAGAATGTGCTGGTGACAAGCAGACACTCTTTTGCAGCTCAAAAACAATGGCTGACGCTTCTGTATGAATAGACAGAAAGCACATCAAAGGCAGTCTTTTATGGAGAAAAATTGTGTGATGTCCACTTTAATCTCTCTCAAAATCTATGCACAAACTGAACCCAATTTCATTTTTCACATAAATGCTGAGGCTTGATAACAAGGACATCTCTTTCTTTACAGTTAAAAGACAAGGAGACAAAGATATGCTAGTATAGCCTTTGAACTTTTTAAAGCTATATCAATGGGCCATGATACTTAACCACTGATACAGGGCAGAGATTTTACAATAGCTGCATTTAAAGCATTTTGACTAAAGGAAAAAAAAATTAAAAAAATAAAGCATTCTGACTAAAACCATTCATTATTATAGATTAAAGAATAGCATTAATATCTAAGCTTTCTCTAAAGCTGCATAGTTTTTATACTTTTAACCCTTTGATCAATTCACATAGGTCCAGAAAGGTAAGATGGTAGGTAATATCACAGGATTTATAAAAACACAGTGGCACACGGATGTAATTTGAAGGGGGTCACATTCATTTCCTGGATCAGAAAGGATGCAGAAGCAGCACATTTTGGGGTAGAAATGGGGGAGATAGTTCTCTGGTGAACAGATTCCTTGGAATGGAGACAATCCAGGCAGTGACTCTTCCGACCCTGAGTTATTTGGGGGGGGGGGGGGGGGAAGAACTATGAAATGGTGTCTTCAGATGCTTCCCCATCTCCACTTTCCTCTCCTTCTGCCTTCGGTGTCCCCTAACAGGTGCCCTAATTGTGAAGTTGGTGCTGATTGTCATTCATAGTTTCCAGCCAGCATCCCAGAGTCCCCTCCTGCTGTTCCTCATCTCACACGACATTCTTGTGGGTGGAGTCTGGGCTCTGTGGTCAGACTGCTGGTGCTCCAATCCAACCCCATCATCACTACCCATCCAGTTGTGCACTCATGAGGAAGTCACTCCACTTCTTTGAGCCTCAGCCTCCACATGGGTAAAGGGTGAAAACAGTGATCCTACACACCGCTTAGTAGGGTGCCCAGCACAAGCTAAGCCCTAGATAGATGTTTGCCACTACCTGCCACTCTCGGCTTGGAAAGAAACCATGGAGGTTCCTGACCCCATCTCCCACCATTATCCTGCTAATGCCTTATGGCAGCACTGCTCATTCTGGGCCACATGTGAGAATATTCTGGTGGTTAATCAGCATTGATTAAGCCCCGCTGCAAATCAAGTCACCAGAATCTATGGAGCGGGTCCTGGGCTATCCTGCAGTTCCCCATGTGATGCTAGGGTTGAGAACCAGGGCTGATGCCCATGCAGCACAAGTATTTCCCCTGGAGGCCTCCCCTCCCTGCACAGGGGCACAGAATGGGAGGGGGGCACCTTCAGGGGTATGGAAGTTGGGCCTGAGGGACTGGCAAGCAAGAAATATGTTCAATTTCATATCTTAAAAACAACTCAAATTCCTGGCGTGTATTTATGTTAATAAAAAATGTTGTCAGTGATTAAACACCAAGTACTGCTGCTGATCCTACAAAGATGTGTTAAGCTTCTCATGGGACCCAACTATAACTGGCTCACCGCCTGGCTTCCCAATTTGAAAGGCTCTAACATAATGTCTGGTTATCCCAGGAGTGTCTGAGTTTTAAGAGGAGGTTCACGAAGACAGAGAAGTCCGTTATATTCAAAGGACTGAAGTCAGGATGGTGGAAGGGCAGATGACAGGACAAACATCGGTCAGAGGTTCGCTCTGGGTAGGAGGGCCACTGCATGACATTTGCTACTAGAATTGGAAGGGGGGACTTTAACCTAATCCTGGCTCTGGCTCAGCTTGTGGCCTTGACTAGTCCACATCTCCCAGAAGGGGCTGCTTCTGAAAAAGCTTGTTTCAAAAATAAACCCAAAGCAAAAAGACCAACCACCAACCCCTCTTCTCCACCAGGGCTGTGACAGCCGATACATGAGAATAACCTTTCAAAGGAGCCTCCCCGGCACAGCACTGAAACACTCCCATCACTTGAACTATCAAACAGGTGTTTAAGATTCACTCTTCAGTGGGATTTTAGTTATGAATAGCTTTTATTAGTTTGTTCAATGCCTGTACCATTCTTAGAACTAGCCTATAAGCAGTATACTCTTGAAAAGAAAAACTGGCAAAATCTAGCAATGGCTTTGAAAGACACTCTAAGAAGGTCTGAATTTGTAGGCTGAATTTATAGCTGAAATCATGACACAGTTGAAACTAATGGAGCCTACTGGCCCTGAGCAATGTATGTTTTGAAAAAAAAAAAAAAAAGATTTTTAATGACTGGATTTACGAGTGAAGTCCATTTTCTTCTTAGAGCCAAAAGTATTTCTTCTGTTGAAGGACTTTTCCCCTCCTTTCAACAAGAGCTATGGTCAGTAAAAATTTTACATTCTTATTTAACAACAAGTTCATAATAGAAATCAAACCTGTGAACTCCTCTGACTGTTAGGTCTCTAGTTAGGAGGGGAACACAGGTAAAAATGGAGAGCTACAAAACAGCAAAATCTGAGATTTTTGTTTCCTTTCAATTTCTCCATTTTGAGGGTTTCACTTAAAAACAACTGAGAACCATTTACAGAAATGAAAAACAATTCTAAACTAATTTTACATTAAACCACATATGGTGGCGGGTTATAAACCTTTTTCTGGAATTGATTTTTAAAGCCCTTATCACAAAACAGGGTTGGAGACACTGCATATAATAACAATAATAAAATAACACTTGTTGGGCACAATGCCCAGAGAAACCAGCTATGCAAATACAAGGCTAAAGGAAAATGATGGTCTCAGAGAGAGACCAAAATGGTTCAAGATACAGCAATGTCGACACTTGGGGCTTCCATGGAACGAGCAGCCTCCCAGACGCAGCCCTGGGCTCTGGCAGATGTCCTGTTTGGCAGTTAAACCCTCCTCACAGCCCACCCCACCCACCGCCACGCATGCAGATTTCTCTGCACTGTTAATGGAGTTCATGTTCATATGTAATACACATTTTGAGGATCCAAAAAATTATGTTTAACTACATGAAAATGCCTTTTTGATTGAGCCCCAAATAGTCAAATATTAGTAATTTCATTTAATTCAAGCCAATTTAAAGCAAGGAATGGGGGAGCTCATCCCATAATTGTGTCTTATTTTTCATCATCATCAAGCTGTTTTCAGAGTACCCCTAGACAGGATCAGGTGGGACAGTTCTCATTCAGGCCTCATCAACAGAAACAGAGGATCCCTGGCTCTTACCAATGGTTTCTCCAAGAAGGGTACCCCGACCTTGTCTACAGACTACATTCTGCTCAACAAAGGTTTGGGGAGGGAGAGAAAAGGGTGGTGGTCTTCTAAAGGTCTCAATCCCATACATTCACATGTGGGCACCCTATGGCAGCATTCTAGCTGTCTTTTGCCACAATTATTCTTCTCTTAATCCCGTTTGTTTTTATGCTTACCGTGCATGGGGTACTTAGTTTGGAATAACTATAACACTGATTTTCAAATTTATCAACTTTATCATCGTTAAATGGGAACACAAACACACCCAATACTTTACACTAATTCTGATGGGGTAGGTAGAAACAGTCTCTGAAGGAAGCAATATTCAGACATATTTTACCATTATAGGAATAAGAGTTAATATTGTGATGAAGAAATAAAAGCTGAATGTGGGAGACTATCCTGTGTTAGTGTAGAAAGATATTCTGCAATTTGGGAGCACCCGACATGGCAGAGTGGATTTTAACTTCAATATTAAATAGTTTTTAAGAGGGACGCCTGGGTGGCTCAGTGGTTTGTGGTTTAAGTGTCTGCCTTAGGCTCAGATCATGATCCTGGAGTCTTGGGATCAAGCCCTACATTGGGCTTCCCTGCTTGGCAGGGAGTCAGCTTCTCCCTCTCCTTCTGCCCCTTCTCATGTGCTCTCTTTCTTCCTCTCTCAAATAAATAAATAAAATCTTTAAAAAAATAGTCTTTAAGAAAGGACACATGAACCACAGGTATTTTTGAAAACTGGAATTAAACAGCTGATCTTAGTTTGTAATAGATTTTTTGGCTAGATTTACACCAGGTATCATAAAATATCAAATTTATCAGCCCTCTGAATAGATTTGTTATTACAAATCACCTCTAAGTTCAGACAGAATTTACAACACTAAAAATCAGATAATGAAAAAAAAATCAGATAATGGAAGTTTAAAAAATATTTTTCTTGAGTGTTATTTTCCCAGAAGAAACAAATTCAATTGTTATTCTGTTACTTTTAATAAAATCTATGCTATAAAATTTCTTAGGCAATTCCATAAAGGAGATACTGGAAAACAGTAATAACATTTTATCTTTGACATTCAAGCATTTTTAGAACTTTAACTTCAGAAGGGAAAAGCTCAAATTAACAGGTATATTTTCACTGCATTGAAAGGAAATGTAGCTTTTTAAAAAATTTGAATCTTTACTCTCACCGAAGAGAAAGAAATTATAAAAATGAAATATTCATTTACTTAAGAAGTGATCTGACTTTGGGTTTATGAATATATAATGAAGGAAAAAGTAAATTTGCTTTCAAGTTAAGACTTAACAGAAGTTTGTTGAGTCCATAATTAGCACCTACCAGGGCGGGCTTTCTAGAATCTCAACAAGGAAAAACCTGGAATGCAAGTCCCATTCAACAACCTGAGAAGACGGAGCGCTTTTCACAGGCAAAGAACACATTACGAAGTTCATTAATTAAACAGTGCGGGTGGAGCAGATGGATGCTACCTACGCTCGAATGACGCTAAATTGGGACAGAGGTTTGCAGTCCTTAATGAGGCTCTATAAAATGAATGATTACATAGTGATCACAAGTAAACAAGCCTGTAAGGAGAGCTGGATTATCAGGGCAACAAGTCCTGCAACATGGTAACAAGAAGACCAACAGGAGTGGAAGTATCCAATACACAAAAACACCTCTGAGGTCATTCAATCTCAGGACCATTCCAGGAGCCGAGGAAAGTGGAATGAGTCTAAAAGGGTTAAGCATGAAATGACAGCAGGGCAATAATATGAAAATGCCTGGCCATGGAAATGAATGAGACAGAAACCTTTTTGTCACATATTAAGTGTATTATTGAGAATGAGACTCTCAAGATTCCTTTTATCTTTACAGAAAAACAGAGATGCAAAATGTCAGGTACTTGGGCTTTTTAAACTAAAAGGCTTAGCAGAAGCAGCTATCCAGAAGACCTGGGCATTAAGATGATTTTTTAATGATATTTTTTTCTCTTATCACTAATTAATTTTTTACTTTTCCAGCTATGTCAAACCCTTAATTTTTTTTTTTAAGGGGAGCTCCTAATTAGCCTTTGCTGCACATGGACTTGTATACCCACTCAAAAGAAATTTTTTAGACTCAGAAGAGAAAGTTATTTTGATATTAAAAATTTGCTATCAATATTTGTTGTTGTCTAAAACTTAAAATTTTGAAATGAAGAATATATTTTAGAATGATCTGTTATTTTTCCAGTTTAGACATAATATAATCTCATTAACAGTAATTGAGAACTTTGGAACAAGGGTATCCAGAGAACACAGGGTAGCTATGTATTAGTAGCTCAGAGGTTGATACTAAAGGGGATCCTCTGCTTCTGTCCTGTGGCCCCCACTGGGATGCCCCATGTTGTTTGCCTGATCTGTATTTCATTGGGTTTGATTTTCTCAGTACACATGTCCTTTACCGTAAGTTTCTTCAAATCCAGTTTTGAAAGAGGTAGAATATAAATAGATTCAACATATACAAATCAGCATCTTGCTTGCAAGAACAGAAAAATCACCATGATGGAACTGTGTTTTCAAATATTCATTAAGGCAAAAGCACAAGGAGTCACACCAGTCAAGTCCTTGTTTTGAGTAAGACTTTGTTGTGAGCTATGACGACATTGAGAATATTTATACTATTTTCATTGCTGTTTAATTTGGAAGCCACATGTATTTAGGTATAAGTGATGGACGTGTGGTTTCAAAATGGCATCCTTTCCATTGCAATTTACAATAGTTTTGTTTTCATCTTTATTTCATAAAATCGAGGTTGAAGGGGCTAAGATTCTCTTGGTAAGAATAACCACAAGTTAGGCTAAAATGGAGTGGAATCACTTCACTTTCTCAAAACTGTCATTTTGATGGCCAGGTCAAAAGTGTGGACCCATGAGAATCAGTGGTTGGCTGGGGCTTCATCCTGGCCCTGCCCAGGCTGTGAGGCCGTGGCCAAGCCCCGTTTCTTCAAGCTTCACTCTCTCCATCTGTGATATACTGCAGAGCTGTCACCAAGAGTGGGAATAATGGACCAATGGCCCTCCTCTTTTGTGTGTCTTTGGCCTGTGCTTCTCTGCATGTTACACACCGCTGTCCCTAACTGCCCTGTGGGTGCCGAGTGTGGCCTCCAGTCTATCAGCTAATGAGAGAGCATTTTATGGGTCATGTGCAGACACTGACTACTGATGGAGAGTTCAGTCTCAGTGGTCTCCTCACTTCTATCCTCAGGCAACTATTCAGATATTCCACTGCTTTTCACCTACATTTCATAACAAGGAGTGGGAATAGAACACTACTAACACACACAGTTCTCAAACTCATGGCAGTGGCAGCACTGGAAATCCTTTACTTGGTAAATTCAAGTAAAGTTTATTTGTTTATTTATTTATAAAGATTTTATTTATTTATTCATGAGAGAGAGAGACAGAGAGAGAGAGAGGGGCAGAGACACAGGCAGAGGGAGAAGCCGGCTCCATACCGCTGAGCCACTGGGCTCCCCAAGTAAAGTATTTTTAAAACTTCAGTATCTGTTTAATTTTAATTTACCTGTTATGGTGAATATTAAAAGTGTCTAATGGATTTTTAGGCTCACGGAACGTATACTAGCTGACTTCCAGTGGCAAAGGGCAACACGCTGGAAAAAAGAGCTTCAAACATGAGGATCTTTAAGTGAGGCACATTTAGGAATTTTACATATTTTGTTTCATTATCTGAAAACAGAATACCCTCTATAAGAGATAAAATGTACATTTGAATTCATATCTGTTGATAAGGAAGCAAAAATTCTGGATTTGAAAATGTATTTAAAATGAAATATCAATATTGAAGATATGAGTCTCCAGTCTCCTCCCCCAAATAAATCTTTCCAGGGTACACAAAGTAATCTGTTAAAAAAAACTGTATTATCCTCCTAGGTTGAAGTTCCTTTAAAAATTTATGTATTCACCAAATTCTGATTGCAAAAGCTCTCATGTGCCAGACTGACTACAAAACACTTAGTGATTAGGTCCATAATTAGAAACTGTCTAATCATTTTGTTGGCAATTCTTGACTCTGAAATGCTTAAATAAAATGTTCAATAAAGGATTATTTATAAAAGAACCAATATTTTGATCACAAATTCAAAGGGAAGCCTGATTGTACAAATGCAGATAACTGTCTAAATCTCAGATTGAATTTAGACATCTATTAGCACAACTGATCCTAAATAAGTTAGTAGGAACATTTTTTTAGAGGATCCCCATGCATTTACTTCGTAATTTGAAAATGTTCATTCTAATGTAAATTTATAGTCTAGATTTGTTTGGGTAGATTTATTTAAATGAGCCATGCATTTAGTACACTAGGAGAGACTATGCAATATCTAATATTCCACAAAAGAATCATCGTTCTTTTATAGCTTTAAAATATTCTAACGTGAGGAGCTTGAAATGCTCTAAAATTGAGTTGATATATGATCAGGCAGTAGTTTCTATGGAACTTTTAAAAGAGAAAGCTACCGTTTAACTCACCCATTGTGAGAAAGAGATGCAGCATAAACTTAAAAATTCCCCTTCTCTGAAGGAAAAAAAATGATCCAGAAATTTAAAATAACTTCAACCCAAAGTAAAGCAAGCCATTTCATATGCTTTCAATAAGTGTAACACATTTTATATAATGATCCAGAAGCCACCTTTCTAGAGCCTTGCAACTAAAGACTTTTTAGCTGGAGGGGTTAAAAGTATGGGTGTGGAAGTCAGCTTTTGTTTGAAAAATTAGCAATGCTATGAGTCATCATGCATTAGCAGCAGAAGAGTTTTGCATCTTGTACGAATCCAGACACCATATGCCATGCGAAGGCCTATTACTTTATTCGGTGCCACCGCTGACAGGCAGCCACGTGGGTATCCCCAGTGGAAGGGCTGTCTCCTCCCGGCGGCGAGGACAGGAACCCAGTGAGCTGAACACATCCGACATTGTACGGAGCAGCAGGAACAGCTGGTAAGCTAGCAAGCAGCAACGGCCAAGCCGAGCGCGGATGCTAATGAGCCTGGCGACAATGACGGCCTTCAGAGGGAGGACTGCAACGTCTGCATGTCCCCACAACAGCCTCAAGAGTAGAATCTGCTCGCTCATGCCTTTAGTCTCATTAAAACACAATACTGGTATTTGGTTTATCAAAACCAGTTGTAAGTCACAACTTTAAAATCCACCCAACAGATTTACCATGCTTTAAAAGTTGCATTGAAATTTATGTACAATTTCAAAAGGCATCTTTACATATTGCAGGGAATTGGGGGCAGTGGAGTAATAGCTCACCCGGAGCAGCTGCTATTGGATTTGGGTCCTGGCTCACCCCTAACATGACTGTGTGGCCTCAGGCAAGTTATTTAACCTTTCTGGGCCTCTGTACCCTCAACTATATTTTTCAAATATAATAAAATACAGAATAAGTTACATAAGACACTGTACTATATTTGCATCACATAGTGAAATAGGATAATAACTGTATCTTCCTCACAGTGTTGCAGTAAGGATCAGATGAGTGACAACATGTGTGAGGCTCACAGGCCTGGGACAGAGCAAATGCTGTTGAAGCTAAGCTAACCACTGGCTCTCCAGGTGACCAGAGAGTTGAGCTCCATTACTCTTCCTGAAACCGAGGCAATGGGCAAGTTCCTTAACCTCCTAGCCTTGCTTCTCTCACTACATAAGATACAGCACATTTCCTTAAAAGTGAAGGGCCCGCTAGGTGGGGGTAGGGAGGACAACTGGCAGATACAGTATGATCAGACAGTGGGGATGAGGGAAGTGAGTACAGAGGTCTTTGAATGCCAGGTGTGATACCTGCAGTCACAGCTGGGGCCCCTAGACCAGAGATCCTTGAAGGTTCCAGGTTTACTGAGGGTTTTGTTCTGCTGAAGGGAGCTCACTTCTCTGAACACTCCTTGCTTTGACCAAGTCCCTGTAGCTCCTACGGACTCTCCAAATGCCAGGCGGAAGGCCCCTGCTCAGGGTTGAGTATCTTCTTTCTAGCCCTGGGCTGAGCTCTCCATCACAGCCATTACAAAACTGTATAGACCTCTCTTTTCCTTATGTTTTCCATACTCAACAAAGGGCCCTTTGAGGATGGGGACCGTGCCCCCTCCATTTGTGCGCCCTCGGCAACAGCATGGTTCCCGGCATACAGGAAATGCCCAATGGATATTTGGTTGAGTGAATAAACTATTGAAAAAATGGCTATTAGATTTGTCATTTTCAGAACTGGTGTCTGGGAGTGTGAATGAGATGATCAGAAACTGCTGATCACTTTTTGTCAAGATTTTCTTGAAAGCTCTAAGAAAAGACGCTTTACTGAAAGATCATCTCCAGCTGCGAATGCACTTTCCATCTCTATTCCTGGGGTTGGGTGTGTGTAAATACAGTGGAGAACTGTCTCCTTGAAGTCTTCCTGCAAGCTAAGCTCAACTTGGGGGATGTCAACCCGAAGGTGACATTGGTACTTTCTGAAAAATAGAAAGTGTGCCATTGCCTACAGAGTGCAGAGCAGTGAAATCACTGCCTCAGAGCTTAAAAGACAAAGACTGACATAAAGACCATATGCCAGGGGAGAAAAGCTTGAATTTAAAGAAGTACCACGATAAACCTCCTGAGGAACTTTGTGTAAAATACAGTGGAATTCATGATGAATTCAAGCATATTTTAATTTGGAAAACTCCGTTTCTGGAGGAAATCTTAAGTTCTCTGGCGAGCAGCTGCTGGGATTCTCACATGCAGCAGACCCCTGGCTCTGTTTCCCTGGCTGTCTGCTCCTGGTAGGGTGGGCTTGCACAATGGTCAGTCCTGACCCTGACTTGAATTTGTTGTCTCCTCTATATTTGCTTTCTTTATAATCAGCTCTCAATTTTCTGTTGCATCCAAAATTCCACAGACAAAATCAGGATTACTAGACATGTTAAATAAGGATTGGAAAGCAAGGTGGAAAAAAAAAAAAAAAGGGAAAGCAAGGTGAAGAACTGGAAGGGGCTTTTCCTGATTCCCACCCTGCTTACAGGTGATGCACAGAAGCAGTATGCAGCAGACCCTCAGGCAGAGGCACTCCAGGCCTCAGTGGTCCTGAAGGGCCAGGTCTTTAACCCTGAGTCTCTCACATGGTCAAAGCCATTCAAAGAGGAGAGTGACACACAATGTTTAGTTTCTTCCACCGATTTTTTTTGTGGGGAAGTAGTTGCTAGAATAAGAATGATCTTTAGTCACTAGGATTTCAAAGATTTAAAAAAAAAATCTGTAATGGTTAAAAATATTCGGAATAGAAATACTTACAGCACAAGGCTCAAGAGTAGATGAAACTGCCCAGTATACAGTTATGATCAGGAGCAGCACAAAACAAAGCTGGTAGTTTGAAAAGTGAGTGACGTATATGCCTGAAATTGACACACACATGTCCCAAGCAGTCTATTTCCCTGAATCAAGTTTCAGAGGAATGGTGATCCATGCAAGAGATGATAAGACACACACATTACAGATGGAATGTGCCCCTAGCAAGGGTGCTATGAATCTGAGTCATAAAGCTGCCGCCTCTACAGTCCCGTGTAATGTCACCTAAGCGCTCTGCCTTGCATGACTTGCTGCAGGCTGCCAGAGATTAGAGCTATCGATCGCTCCCTGCAGAAGGGTCTTGCTGTGCAAAGGGAAGGTAAGCGGCAGAGACAGACAGCTTTAGTATTGATTGGTTCCAGCAGGGGGGCTGCGCTTCCAAATGAAGGTCAGCACTCCTTCACACCACCTAGGAGAGTTACTGTGATGTGCATCGGGCACAGAGGGATGGGGGAACCAGGCCAAATGCCGGAGTCTCAAAGCCACCTCCTCTCATGTTAGCCAGTCACAATACCTCTCAGAGAAGCCAAAGATGCCACATAAATCTCAGGCTTTAAAAAAAAAATAATGGCAACAGAAGCCTAGGATCAGCACTGGTGCACTCTTCCAAGACAGACGGATCACTGCCACAGAGAACTGCCAGAGGCCACGTCAAAAAACTGTCAAAGCAATGTGTATGCAGCTTCAAGAATGTCCCTCTAGTGTTTGAGAGGTTCACTAAAGCCAGAAGGACAGCTCTTATTATAAAAGACAAAAACCTTTTGCCCACTACAAGTTGACCGCTCTTCCCCACTTATTGCTTGAATATTAAAAAAAAAAAAAAAAAAAAACGGCCCAAGCTGACATTCTATTTAAGGAAGTTTCAATTATATAAATGATTCTCAAAAGATTTTCATGGAGACAAACTTCCACAGCACAAAACATAAACTCATCTAGAGAGTCAAGTAAAATTATGAGGTACATCACAGTTGTGATTCTTGAAGGCAACGTAAAATTAAATAATTAATGAGGGCAGATTAAAATGAAAATAAGGAACCCAAAGAAATTAAGCTAAGAACAAAATGTACCCTTTAAATGTGTGTTTCTGTGGACCAGGAAGCACAGTGAACTCAACTTTACTGCTTTTGTGATTAAATTCTTAGGTCTAAGAAGTCATTATTTAAGTCAGTTCTCTCTTTTTGGTATCCATTATAAGTCGTTTCTCTCATGCAGGCATAAAGACATCTTATGGTGTAATTAAATAAATGATGCTAGAGTCTATTTTCCCTTAATTAAAAATTCCTTAAAATGTTTGCATTTCAGATTTTAATTCTAGTAACCCTTACTGAGTTCTTACTATGTTGGATGTAGGGGACTGAAAGGCAAGTAAGGTGAGTCTTTGCCTTCAAGGAGCTCACTATCCAGCAGAGAGGGCAAGTGCATCAGAGTGAGCCCTGCCCTGTTGTGGTCAGCACCACACCCACTATGAAAGACAGAGAGAGGTCCACCAGCCTCCTCCCTTCCCGGCACAGCTAGGTCGCTGCTGCTCCCCTCAGCAGGTGGATTCTCCTCCCTCAAATCTGGGCTGGCCTTGGGACCTGCCTTGGCCAACAGTTCTGGGACTTCCGATGTTAAACTGTGAAACCTAGTGTCTTCCACCTGGGTCTCTTGGAGCCCAGAGTAGCCATGTATGAAGTGCAATTGCTGTGGGTTACTTTGCTGTGAAAATACCCAAGCTAGCCAAGTGCAGAGGCTGCCGAGGAGTAAGAGATGTCCAGGAGCTTGCAGCTGCTCCAGCTATGCCCATGCAGGTGCCACACATATGAGAGACCTGGGTGAGAACCACCCAGCTGAGCCCACAGTACCATGGGAGGTCCTCTCTCTACCACCTCTCCTTTAAAAACCTCTGCATATGGGGTGCTTGGGTGGTTAGTTGGTTGAGTGTCAGACTCTTGGTTTTGGCTCCGGTCATGATCTCCTGGGTCACGGGATGGAGCCCTGAGTGGGGGTCTGCCCTCAGCAGGGAATCTGCTTGGGATTCTCTGCCTCAACCCCTCCCCTGACTCATGCATGCTTATGCTCTCTAAAGAAAATTAACTAAAAAAACAAACAACCGGGATCCCTGGGTGGCGCAGCGGTTTGGCGCCTGCCTTTGGCCCAGGGCGCGATCCTGGAGACCCGGGATCGAATCCCACGTCGGGCTCCCGGTGCATGGAGCCTGCTTCTCCCTCTGCCTGTGTCTCTGCCTCTCTCTCTCTGTGTGTGACTATCATAAATAAATAAATAAAAATTAAAAAAAACAAAAAACAAAAAACAAAAACAAACAACCCTCCCCCCACCAAAACAAAACTCAGCACAAGTCGTTTTAGACTTTATCCTATAAATCTCCAAATTGGGAAATGAGAAGACAATGTTTGAGTATCTATACCTATGTATTTTTTATATCTAAAATTAAGAAGAAAATTCGGCTTTACTGAGGCTTGGTGCCTGGCACCCTTCTTGTTCTTGCTCGGTCATCTATCAGACTCTCCCAGATCAGGGTCAGTCCTAAGTGAGACAGGGGTGGGGTGGGGGCTCCCTCAGTCACTCTTACCACTCTGTGATGTATCGTGGTTTACATGACCCTTCATACTGAAGTTCTGAGTTTTATTATCCTATAAATGGGATCATCTTTCAAATACATTGTACTGAAGCAGGTCATGACCATGAAAATGTTTCGTACCACACAAACATTTGCTCTTTATCTCACAGGAGAGTTCTTATAAAAGCTCTTCAACATAAAGATGAATTACTCATCTTTTTTTTTTTTCATAGAAAGACAAATGTTCTAAATTTGGTGACTCCTTCTGTGATGACAGAAGCTGAATTTATTCATTCATTTAAGAAGTATTTATTGAACAAATGTTTACTCTGCGGCAGGTGCTGAGGGTGCATTCAGGGTTGGTATTCACCTGGAAAACACCAGCATGGGCAGCATCCTGGCCAGTGTCTGCTGCTGCCCTGGTGGTGCCCAAAGTTAAATATTTCAACTATCATCCTTGGAGTCATCAGGGAACAAAACAGACAGAAATCCCTGCCCTTATGCAGGGGGCACAACAGGAGTACAATGAGTAAGTGAATTATATAGTAACTTAGTGGACAATAAGGGCTTGTGGAGAAAATAAAAGATGCAGGTGTGCTGCAGGAGGCAGTGGGCAGGTGTGTACAGGCGTGGGGCCATTGTGCCCCAGGGAGGCTGAGGGCACCGGAGAGGAGATGAAAGGAGCCTGGTGGACATCTGGGGAACAGTGTTTCAGGCGGAGGACACAGAGCATTTGGGCCTTTACTGCAGGACTCTGGCCTTGACTCTGAGTGGGGTGGGGGCCCCTGGAGGTTGTGGGCAGGGCAGCAATGTGGTCTGACCCATGTTTTAGCAGGTTGGCTCTGGCTGCTGTTCTGACTGTACTCCTGAGCAGAAACAGGGCCAGAAGCAGGAGACAAAGTCAGGAGGCTATGGTTGGTCAACAGTATACCCTTAGCCATCATCCTATGAAAAATGACATTACCATTCCCTCAAAGTGACATTTGGACATCGAGAGAGTCATTGCTTATAAAGGAAACATGTCATGGAGAGAAGATCTTGCAAAGAAATGCTGGAAAATGCTGCCTGCAGCCTGGTTTACTGTTGAAGATGGCCTATGTTTCCAGAAAGCTCTCCTATCTATACCACCAAACCTTCACAATTTTGTAAGCTGTTTCTAACTTTCCCAATGAAGAACTTACTACATTTTCAATCTCTGTTGAAAAAAATATAATCAACAACTCACGGAAGATGGAAATCTCCTGCCAAATGCCAATAAGAACCTTCAAAGAACTGGTGGCTAAGAATGAGCATGAGTGTCAGTAGGCCAAGATCCTCTGCCCCCGTAGGCCTATGTAACTTTGCAAGGTTTTGTTTTCAGCTCTAAAACCAAGTATTAAAATAAACTGAGTTTGGAAGGACTCCTTAAAATCACTAAATCACAGAACTATTATGAAATCAGTTATAAAAATTACATTTAATCCCATTGCTCTCACTAAAACACTATATCTTAATAAAAGCAAAATAATTTTATACTATTAAATATGAAATATTTCAAATTGTTTATTTAATCTTTAGTACATCCTCTCAAATTTTCATTGAGTACACTTTATAACGTCATAAAATAATGGGATAGTAGAACCTATGTATACTTTAAAATAAATACATGTATGTTTGAATGGCATGTTTAAAAGTTTCTTTTTTTGTCTTTTGATGGGGTATATAGTAAGAAAAAGGCTGGAGGTGATGGGGGTAGGAAGTAGGTTCGAGGTGGGTGTCCCCAGCCACCCAGTTAGGACTATTCGGGTTGACCTCCACCCTTGCTGCTGGGATGGACTGAGTGGTAAGATGCATGTGTTGACAATGAAAGGCTGCTCACAATGAACCTCACACACTGAAAACCTGCCTCAGCACCTTGAAATAGTCTACGGGCATTTATGTAATCAATTCTAATTAGCTTATGGCTATCCTTCTGTAAAACAAACAACATGAACAAAACTGTGCAATTTCTGGCCTTGAGGTATAGACGGCATACACATGAAGAGATACACAAAAATATGTGAACAATCTGAAGGTGCAACCAGAAATAAACTTCTCCCATGACCTTCTGATTTTTTCTTCTGTATTTCTGTGACTCCACAAATGCCCACTGGGCACTAACTGCATGTGTCTCCTACAGCAAGGGTCAGGTTCCACCCTCTGTCACAGTTACTATGGCCATACTGGCTGGGAAGCCTCAAGGGCAAGGCTGCTCATCTCTGCACAGGACAGGACTTGCCACAGTCACACCACCAATGCTGGCTGAGGGAGGAACAAGGAACAACGAACACCCTGAGTTAACAGGTGTGTGCAGCAGGCCGGGATCTGACTTGTCCTCCTGTGCTGGGAACGAGGCGCAGCTGCTTCTGGATACAGAGAAGGTGCAGGGTGCCGGCCCTCCCTTTCAAACCAAGAGATGTGCTATCAGTTTGCTCATGCAATGTGGATGCACTTCTCCTGCATGGTCTCATCCTGGGCTCTGGGGTGGAGGAGACAGCAGGGAACAAAACAAAGATCCTGCTCTTGTGCCTTTTACATACGAGTGAGGGGAAGAGACATTAAGTAAATGGTAAGTGCTAAGGAGAACATGAGTGAGACCTCCAGGAGAGCTTGCTAACAGAAAACTTCCTGATGAGTGACTGCTGAGCAAAGACCTAAGGGAAGGGAAGGGCTGAGCTGTGCAGATGTTAGGGGGAAGAGGAGGAATTCCTCACACAGCAAGCAGTTCCTTGAGGCTGGCACCTGTTTGTGGATCCTTGTACGGATTCTGGGTTTTTCTGTGGGTGAAGCTCTGGCATGTTCTGATTTTTCTTTTTTTTTTCTTTAAATACTTTATTTATTTATTCATGAGAAACAGAGAGGGAGAGGCAGAAACACAGGCAGAGGGAGAAGCAGGCTCCACGTAGGGAGCCATATGTGGGACTCAATCCGGGGACCCCAGGATCATGCCCTGAGTCGAAGGCAGACACTCAACCGCTGAGCTACCCACACGTCCCTCTTTCCTTCTTTTTTAAAGATTGATCATTCATTCATTCATTTAGACAGAGCATGAGTAGGGGATGGGGAGAGAGAGCAGGTTCCTCACCGAGCAGCAGGCCCTATGCAGGGCTTGGTCCCAGGACCCTGGGATCATGACCTGAGCTGAAGGCAGATGCCCAACCAAGTGAGCCACCGAAGTGCCCCACATGGTCTGATTTCTCTTTCAGGAAGAAAGCTCTGGCTGCTGGAGTATTCCAGGTAGAGCTGGAAGAAGCAGGGAGACTGCCACACTGGCTCAGGAAGGGGGTGCCTGGACCAGAGGGGGAGTGATGGAGAGGTAAGGAGCAGCTGCACTTCTGTTTTGTTGTGTGAGCTATTAATTTTTTTTATATATATATGTGTATATATATATATATATTCATTCCAGAAATCCTAATAATAATCTATTTGTGAGAGATTATGGTCCTCATATTACAGATAAGGAAACTGCCAGAGGTAAAGATACTTGTTCAAAGCCAAAGAATCAGTTATTGTTTAAAATAAAATTGAAATCAGTTAAGGTCTGTCTGAGGCCAGCGACCATGCATCACCTGCTAATCTCAGCACTACAACTGAAGTACACACCTTACAGTTTATCTGGCACTTATAGAAAAATTGCTGTTGAAGAGGGAAAAGAATGTCCTTGGATGCTTCTCAGTGAGATGGAAGCTTGACCAGGAGTGTCCACTGCTACTGTGTCACTGGTAACTGCCTCATGTAAATTCTAGAAAAAGGGTTTAAGCTGCTTTCATGTGGCTTCTAAAAAAACATAAATAAAAGAGGGAAGTCTGATATCCTTTATCATTGGTAGAAGTTTAGTTAAATGACTGGTCAATATGACAAACCCCTGAGTAAATCAGGGGGGCCAGGGCATGGCACTGGGGCAGCTCCAGAACTCAAAAAGCACAGCTGATCTGCTCCCTTATCTAATCTTTATGGCCTAACATGTGATACCTGCGGCTAATGAATCCAGAGAAAGGAGAAAAGGAGCAATGAAAAGATTATGAAAATTTATCTCAGAGGAAGCCAATATATTAAAAGGTAAGAAGGTCTCATCCTGATCTGATGTGAGCTAAAACCAACACTTAGAGAAGTCTGAAATTCTACAGACATTTGCTTGACAAAATTATAGTGCGTAAGCACAGAGATAATCTTCATTCAGATAACTTAATGCTGGTTTCTGACACAGACCTCTGATGCGCATATATATTATTATATGCAGAGAATGTTTATCCTGTTATGCCTAAATTCTGTTTCCCCAAATTAATGAGTAGAAACTATTTCTAAGACATTCTAAAGAGGCTCTCCTTTATTCAAAGGAGTCAAAAATCCTATGAAAATACCACTTAAAGTTAAAACTAATTTACATTTCTTCTCATATTCATATTAAAATTGGTTTCTTGGTAGTATAAATTTAAGTTCAATTCATTTAATTTTAATTCATTTAATTCTGAATATATGAAGAAAACACATATCCTATTTGTTTATCACAGTGAAACTGAACTCTCACCAGGAAAATATAATGTGAAGACAATTTCATCTTCTGGGAGAACGTTATGGTTCTGGGATGTTAAAAGCAGAACATAATGATAAGTAGCAGCAGCTCCCCCATCAATTCCACGCCTTCTTTAAATTCCACTGAGGATGGCAGTTTGGATGGAGACCCCAAAATCTATTCTGTCCATCTGTTTTATTATTCTTAGAACAACTGTCAAAAGTTGCCCAGGGATCAAGTTGCAAACATACTAATTTGCCTTTGAAAAGTAGGCCCTGAGGGAATTCTGGAACTCTGCTTATAAATTCAGAATCCCATCAGCTAGCGAGCCTGCCTACCCTTTGTGGAGGTATGAGACTTTGCACTTCCAGGCACACATCTGCCTCAAAGCCAGGATGCACTGATATACTTACATCCCACTTCATAGGCAAATGAAGGGAAAACCAAAGGGGCTTGGCATCTTCAGGCTGGCTTGTCCCATGACAAGCAGACACTGAGTTTTTATAAGGCAGCCCCTTCACTGATCATTCATGGATTAAGACCGAAGCTTTGTACTAGAGAGTCTAAGTGAGTGGGCACAGCAGAAGGACACAAATTTTGTACTCTTGTATGTCCTAGGACCAAATTAGTAAGACTGAAGTGTTAGAAGAAATCAGCTGAAGATAAACATCATAAGCCTCTAAGTACTGTATTGTTTCATTTTTGTGATTCTGATGAATGTGACAAGATGATGTGGATATACATAATATTGGAGGTGGGTCTGTAAGTAATAACGAGCAGTGTCCTAGGAGTGTCTGTTTAAGATACTGGCATTTTGGAAACATGCCACTGTTGGAAACTAAAGCAGCTGTGTACTTCTCAAGTTGGCTATGTTAAAGGCATGTGCAAAATACAACGTAAACATTAAAATGAATCTTTACTCTCTAGTGGCTTGCACACTGGACACCTGATCACAGGGGTGGGAGGGGAAGAGGAGGAGAAAAGGGGTGGGCATTAGCACTGATCCTCTGAACTCCCATCCTTCCCCTACCCGGGCCCCAGTGGCCTCTATCAAGTCTCAGAGAATAAAGTCAAATGCTTTCAAAGCACAGGACCCGAGAAACATATTTAAAGCACAACATTCAAAGTACCAATTTTAGAGTTTGGTAAAATTCCACAGTAGCAAACTAGAAAAAAACACCCCTTTAAGGCTAAATAATGATGGCATTTGGGTTGTACTCACCCACGGGTTACCAAAAAAGTATTCTACTTTGATTAAAAAATTTACTTGAGTGTGTTGCAAATTACTGTAGCTCAGAAACCTGCGGGGAGCTTACTGCATACACTAAGGCAGACGGGCACAGAAGGGATCACCATTTGGACTTGCCTGCTTTGTCCTTCTTTGGCTTTGCACAATCTCTTATTATAATAAGGCATGTATTATCCTTTTTGGAGATTTGAATAACAGAAAGTCTCACTTTCAAATATATTGCTTATAATCCCAGAGTCTACTAAATGTTCTGTGGATGCTGTTTATGGCATTATGCTCCTTTCAAAATGGGACTGATAATTAGTAAACTGAAATTTGATTAATGTTGGATTAAGAGGTTCTGATGTCTCGCTGGTATGTGTTATTTCAGTCTGTGGGCACTGGAAGAGATTGTCCTTAGGAAACTTGTTTCTTTCCCCTTTCCAAAGTGGGAAGATTAATTTAAAATCCTGATTTAAAAAAAAAAAAAAAAGAATTCAGTTTCATTCAACAGTTTGTAATCTAGGATTCAGTTTTTTCTCACTCTTCTTTGTTTTCTCACTTTGAAGCTGGAGCCAATGAATTAATAACTATTTGAGAGAGAATAAAATAAACTAGAAATAAAAGTCTTCCTCTAAAAATGCCAAGGGTGACCCCTTCCTGGTTATGGCAGAGTAACCTGGCATAGATAAATGATTCAGACAATCTCAGCTCTTACTAGATTCAAGTACAAAATTCTGAAAATATGATGAACTTCTCTGAAAACAAAGGACCTGTTTGGTGTAATATCGAAGGCTGTGAAAATAACCACTAGATAACATTTGAAGGAAAAAATTTAAATTGATACTGTGATGTGCTCTTTAAAGTTCAGGTTAGGGATACCTCTTTTAGTTTCCACAGAATTATAAAAAGGGCTGTAATTTCCAGAATTTTTTCTGTGCTCCACGGCCAAAAGATTCCATGTCTCTTCCTTGCCTGTGGATTTAAATCCATAATCTTGTTTGCCTACTACTGAAGAGTATGGGAGAATCAGGAATAATGGGCTCCCTTTGAAGCTGTGCCATTCCCAAAGTAACCATCTGAATGCTAAAGAAATATTGTCATTTATGAGATGACCTTTTGCTCTTTGAATAGTCAGACATTAACAAATGTTAAATGCCTAGAAACTGGAGCAGCACTATGAAAAAAAGTAAGTAGGGTCAGCAAATACCCTCTCACATGCTTTTGACATGATGACCATTTCCACTTTTCTAACAGCTTTCTAATAGCAAAATGTATTTGGGAACAACAGTGGAATTTGTGTCATCATGACCAAATGATTACGGTGCAAACCCGAGATTCTTCTGGGGCCCAGCAGGCTTCTGGTCCCTATGGAAACCAAACCTCAGATATTGTCCTCCACTCAGCTGGAGGACTGAGCGAGGGAGGCTTTTGTGCTGGGTGAGATTTCTTCCACAACCTTCCAGCACCAGACCCTAGTGCTTCCTCCCGACTCTTTTCTAATTGAGATGCAAATTGATCTCTCTGGCTGATTACACTTCCCTTAAAGCTACTGACAAATGCAGCTGTAACCAGAGTTTGTGGACTTTCCAACAAGTGACTTCAGCTGTCAGTATTTGCATGTGCAGCCAAGGCCCAGCCTGCTCCATGTCTCAGACATGTGGAGAGCTTCCCTTAGGCATTGCAGGCGTTTTATTTACGTGTATAAAATTTACATACAATTAAGAATTAAAAAAAAAAAAAACCTACAAGTACAACCCTAGGATTTAGAAACAGACTCTGGCACCAAACGTTATTTAAGGCCTATCCAGACACTTCTTTTTTCCTGAGACTGGAGGGGCACGCCTCTCCTGGGAAGGCATGGCTTTCCTGGCAACATTGTTTCCTTCTCACTTCCTTCTTGTCTGTAAGTTTTCTGACTTTAACACTATTTGAATTCAATCTGTCTCTCAAAAACTAACTAAATAAACAAATTTATCACTTTAGGAAAATGGGATAACTGAATAGCCTTTACTTTTCATGCCTGTCAGTAAGATTTAATTAATTTCAAGACCAAATATAAAATCACCATTCTCATTGTCAGAATTTCTACACGAATGTGGTTCGGTAACTTTTTGGGGTGGTGATGAATGGATTATTATTTAGAATGCAATAGAATATAAAAGTAATATGCACAAAACACTATCATTCAGTATAAAGAAAAATACACATGGAATATAATTTTTCAGTAAAAATTCTAACACCTCGTTTTTCTTGAATACTATCATGTACGTATTTTTGCCAGTATAGTTCACTCAAAAACTACTGAGTACCCACTATGTGCCAGGTGCTGTTCTGAGTGTTGGGGATCCAGGTATGAAGTGGAATAAAAAGGATTTTGAGACTATATCAATATATACATATGTAAATATGTACTCTATTTGTAAAACCATTATTTCTTGGATAAATGAGGTTTTCAATTTTGAAAAAATTCAGTTTTATAAATACGATTTGCTTTTGTCTCTGTTTACCAAAAAAAATTTTTTTTTAACCAAATCAATCTCTGTCCCTTCCTCTCTCTCTTTATACATACTCATATTCATAATTTACTACGAGGTACACGAGACCAGGGTATCAACCAAATGGAGACAAGGCCCCTGTGGAGCAGCTCGTAGTATAATCAGGAGACAGAAGAGGATAGAGGGAGGCCCCGTCTGGCTACGAGAGTCTCACAGGGCTCGATGGCTGTGGGAGGGTGAGCAATCTGTGTCACAGGAGAGACCCAATGGGAGTGTCTGGGGTCAGCAGAGCTCACTGTTCCCAAAGGTCCCACTGTGGGAAGGAGCACCGGCCTGTGAAGAACTGGCTCTGAGATATTGTGACCCCAGAGCCATGGACAGGAGAGGGGCAGAGCAGAAAGCTGGGTTGCTGCTATTTCCCTAAGCAGCAGCCACCAGCCTGGTTTCTGCACAGATTGTGAGATTTACACTAACTTTTCTGGAGGGGATGGTCTTTTGTCTCATAGCAAGAAGTCACTTTACAGCAAAGGAGTACAGAATGGTTTCTTGCTCCCACTCCTTGAAGACTTTGCCCATACCATGTGCTCTTCCCAGGCTCCATCAGGCACCAACGGAGGAGGGCAGCCCCAAACCCAGGGAGCCACACCTTCACACGGAGAGGGCCTGCCACATATCATGGAGGGAAGACAGTCTCTAGCCTTTAATACCTGTAGATGGGAGAAAGGAAGTACTTCCCAGACCTAAGTCCACAGGTGAGTGGTTCCAATTTTGAGAACACAGGTTTAAAACTCCAAGCTGGTGAGATGATAAAAATAACCAGGGTGTCACGGACTCCTCACCAAAGACTGCATTGTGTTAACCTGCTTGGCTCACTAACCATCTCACTAACCTGCAGAGGGAGGCCAGCTCAGGTAGGGTGGGTGCTGTGATGGTGGTGCTGAGTACCAGGCCTCAGCGCTGGAGGCACATGGACTGGGCGAGCTGTGGTGACAGGAGAGCACACAGACTGTTAGGAAGCTGACTGCTGCCAGCAAGAAAGGGGGCCCAGTGGGGTCAGAAGCTCTGATTCTTGGAGAGAAGTCAGAAACCTAGATTTCTGAAAATGCAAAATCTTCTGATTTTTCAAAGAGGCTGACACACTCAATCTTTATAAGTAACACTGGAGGCCAACTGCACTTCAAACAAAACCCATCTGGGGGCTAGATTCAGCCTGCAGGCAGCTGGTTTGTCAGCTCTGGTTTTTGAACATTGGCTTGACTTTGAGCTAAAAACTGCTCCTTGGTTGCCTCTGTTTTTTGGTCCCAGTTCTATTGCCTTCTTTAAAAAAAACCCCAGGCTTCTGAAACAACTTCTTCTTGGTTTTAATGGCTCCCTGAGACCTCTAGGTATAGCGGTCACTATTAATCTGGGCATGTTCTGGGTTGGTCAAGGTCTCTCCTTACAGTGTGGGCCCTGAGCAGAGCCCCTTTCACAGTGTGGCCTGAGGCTTCAGGAGCAGAGGCTTGATGCCTTTGTTTCGCTTCTGTGACCCGCCCCTCAGGGGCCTCAGGCTGTAGTCTAAGAGAACAGATAGGTCCCTGCATCACCTCTGGTCTCTCACCCCAAATCTATGCTTAACCAAAATCCTCAGATGTTTCCCAGGGCCTGCTGTCACATCCCATCATCCCCATCCTGTCCACACACCACTGATCATGTAAACCCAGGCACATGGGTCTACCCTGCTAAATCTCACCTTGTTGGGTTTGCGCCTAAAAGTCTCATCTGTTGATGTAATCCTAGTTTTTGATTTTGCCTCATGTCAACTAAGTTAACCCTCTTAGCTTTCTGACCAATGGTAAACATGTTCTAGACCTTTGTGAAAGTTGCTGATAAAAACATTGTTGTGTGGTAGAAGGGTTGAGCAAAGCTGTGGTGCACATGCAGTACCAGAGACACAAAGGCCCAATGGACTGGTGGTCCATGAATTAATGCATTGTACGTCTGGCTAGAGTGAAGTCACCCAACTCCCCTGGGTCCCTATTTCTCTCTCCTATTTGCCAGATGACTGTGATATTTTATCTTGCGGTTTACCAAAATTAAGATTCTAATTTAAAAGCTTTCTCTAATCTCTGAGCTTTCTCTAATCTCTGAAGATAGTTATCTTATCAAACACAATTAATGTGTTTGGGATATTTTCTTCTTTGTACAGTCATTATTTTCTGAAAGCTCACAGCTATTTAATAATCTAGCATAACAATTTTATAAGAGGTCCATGCAACATTCTAAATCCATCCTTATAATCCTATTTGAAAACAAGGAAAACATTTTCCTGTTTTCAGTTCTGGGTGCATCCTTTATTTTACTTGATTTTGGGGCAGGGGGTAGTTCTTCTGGATCTGAGACCACTGTTGGAAATCTGTTCTACAACTAGACATATAATGGCCTTAAAGGCTAGACCTTAATTTCAGGGGCTGGTTCTTTTTTCCTTTCTTCCCCCCCTCTTCTTATAATGTTCTCAATGATTTGAGTTTTAATTCAAACTCTTTCACACAGTTTTCTGTCCCTTCCTATATGAAGAATATGGAGGACAAGTGGAGTAAAGGTTAATGTGACAGCCTTCTGTCAGGGTGGCATGGAGCTCTCTTTCAGTCTTGATGCACCCGTGTTGAATGTGCACTCATCGGACCCCACCCTGGGCAAGCAACACTGGCTGCACTTCCATGTCTTTCCTTCTCTCTGAGAGACAGTTGTAATTTTATAATAAAAAAATCTCTCATTTCTTATTCCCTTTTATAGTTTCAACCCACCCATGGGAATATGCCATTTCTTGATCTGAACTCTACTTTTTGAAACATACTTCCCAAGTGTCAAGGTACAAGTCTACTCGTTTTCCTCCCATTCTTACATGAATGCTAGCACAAAGTTATTACCTCTGCAACATTCACAGTCACAAATCCAAACCTTTCAAATTGCTAAGGAACAGATCCAAAATAATAGTTCCCCTCATTTGCTTCCTCTGTCTTCTGAGAAAAGGATATTGTTTGTCTGTCAAAAACTGATCAAATGCTTGTTGCCTTTAGTAGAATGCGGGGTGGAGCTGACACTGAGTGGCACCAATCCCTGTCACAATGACATTTTGCCTCTGCACCTGTTTAGAAGCGTGGACTGGGAAAGCACTGTGTGCGCCTTCCCAAATGGAGCAGGGCTTCATTCTGGTGGCTGCCCTAAGGTCTGTCCCTCCATGCACTTCCCATTCTCAAGCACTTCCATCCCACCCAGGAGTGTCTTCTTTCTTTTTGGTGCTGCTATTATCTGATGTGTTTGCCTTTCCTTTAAATAATTCAGTCCTGGGTCCTATCATACCCAATGCTCTGGGTGAAGACATGAAACTGCTACAATCAGCTACGGACAAGACTTCTCAGAAGAGTATGTCCTGTGACCACTGCTAAAGTAACCCTTCATTTTTCTGCTCCTCCTTTTCTGTGACACTATTTTCTCCCTTTACTCTGCCTTCCTCTCTACTTCCTCCTCCCAAGCTACTTCTCAAACATGATGCCCTGGAGAGGTCTGTTCCTGACCATCTTCTCATTTCCTTGCATAGCGCAGCAGATCCAGCAGGTCCCACGCTGAATTAATCTACCTGGTTTATGTAGGGATCCAATCCATTCCCCTGCCATTGCCTTAGATCAGGCCTTCACCTTCTCTCAGAACTCCTCCCACTGCCCCCTGGATGCTCCTGTCACTTCCATCTTCACCATGTGTGCATGTGTATACTTCTGCTCTGCTGTATGGAAGCTTTTGCAGTTCTCAAATGTCATGTGCATTTTTAGAGCTTGGTCGCTAAGCAAACACTGTCCACCACTTGGAATATCTTATTCATATTTCTACTTCCAGGGGCTAAGTGCCTAGCAAGGCGGCAGTGAATGTTGACAAATGCAAACTGGTTCTGCATGGCAAAATATACTACATAGTACTGTCTGACTCATTTTCATACACTTTTCTTAAGCATATAGAGACAAACGGAGGAAATTAAAGATCATCCCAGGAATAAGAACCAAGATCCTACTGGAGAAGTTAGAAATGGGGTTGTTATACCTTTAGGGAAGAGAGGCCACTTTTGAAGGTATATAAATTGAGACCAAAACTTAGCAATGATATTAGGAAGTCATAAGTCTAAGAGAGAATCCATAGTATTATCCACTATATCCATTAATTGAAAATGAAACTAAATTTCACTTAAGAGGTACAAAATTACTTTTCCTTAGGCAGCCCAGTTCTCTCCATCAAATGCTGATAGTTCCAGAGAGGAGAGATGGTGAATGCCATTGTGGCTATTGTTCTATTGAAGTGGACGTTTATTTTAAAAAGCCACCATCTGTTTGATTCAGAGCGAGCTCCTCCTAATGGGAGTGCTGCATGTTATGTGGCAACCTTTTCCCTGAAACAAGTTAGCTGAGGAGGAGAATGAGAGAGCCCTGGCTCTGACGATCTGGGGAACTTCCACCAGCCGAGCATGGTTTGATTTTGGAATTTTTAGTTGGCTTGGGAACCGTAAACATAACATGTGGCAAACTTCCCATTTACAACACTCTAGGCATGGGAATAGGCCCCCTGATTGCCCATGAGGGATAGAAAAAGCAGATGGCAGGTGAGTTGGCCCTTGTCACTCAGAAAAGCAGTGGCCACGGGACAAGGGCTCCACTTGACATATTAGATTTAGCCTGCTGAGGAAGTTACCAGAAAACCCAGGAAGGACAAAGGGGCTGGACTGAACTGTTACTGAGGGTGCTTTCCAAACACATCCCTACTGTGTTCACTTTTTGATCATGTACGACAATGGTATATTCTTCAGTCTCATGTGAGTCTTCACCACACAGTTCCAACTGTTTGATCATTTAGCCAAGGGTACCCCAAACAAGAACTCCTTTGATATTAATTCTAAGCTAGATTTACTGCTCAAAAAGATCCCTAGAGGCAAATCCATTCTAACAATATGCCCACCTTTCTGTTTCATAAGAAATGTTGTATTTTCTTAAACATTACTGAACAAACTTGATGTGTTTACTGCTCACATCTCTACTTCTAGTTAAATACTGTATAACACTGAATCACAACTGACACTATTTTAGGGCACTGAAGTGTCAATCATTAGGTGGGCAGGGCACAAGAAATGCAAACTAACTCCACTGGCTCTTTTCTTCATTTGTCATCAAGCTCAATGCTTGGCTATCTGTGGTCAATACAAAAGAAAAACAAAAAACAAAACAAAACTAGTACTTTCTCTCTAAAGGATTGAAAGAAAGTCTGAAGTAAACAACATGTCCTTTGTTCATACAATAGTCATTCTGATACCTGAGTGACATTTGGAAGCAATGAACAGTTTGGTGATGTTCTACTTAACAGCTGTAACCTTAATATTAGAAACAAAATGGGGACACACAGTTGCCCATATACAATGGCTGGTGTTGACAAAGAAATTTCCCATTCTTCGTCAGCACCCACTACTATACCTAATATCTTAGGGCAACCGGAAATAGCAATGTTTTCTCAGAAATTTGGTGTCTTCTAGGGCCATACATGTAAGCTGCTATATTCCTTATCGGGTCTTGGTTCATATGCCAATAAAAGTTGCCAGGGGATATACTGTCAGGCTTTAGGAAGGAAATAAAATCTAATAAATACCCAGGAAGAGAATTCCCTAGCTCCTACTGGGGCAGGGGGTGGGTAGTGGTGGTGATTGGGATGGGTTCCTGAGAGGGCTTCATGGGCATGTGACCTGAGCAGCTGCACAGTGCTTACAATGGGCCCTGCTTGGTTTAATACTCTGCTGTTGCTCTCTTGATGTTCTTAATAATTTTATCTTTGATCTTGTGTTTTGCACTTGAAGACTGATGAGAGAATGGAGCATGCATGTGGGCAAAGGAAATGCACACAACATGTGCTCTGCTGGTTCCTTGCACATAAACCTTAGCAGTGCCCCAGGAGCAGGACTATGGTGGAGCCATAGTGCCTGGAAGGTAAGAGAGACTCAGAGGGAGCACAGGGGAGTGTTACCACAAGACTGAATAAGTGGGAAAGCAGACTATTCTGAGAGGCATACTTTCCACCTGAACCAGAACTTACTTTGAGCACAAAAAGCAGTGTTGTTCTAAGAACAATAACCAAGAAATCATATATATCCTTAGTTGTGTTACTTCTCTGTGTTAGCCAATAATTTACTCTGAAAATGATGTCAGAGAAGGAAAAGGAAAAACAGAGGGACTCATAGTTCCTTTTCCTATCAGCCCTTCCTTACTCATCCATGAACTGAAAGAAGTGTTGGTATAGTATGTACGTATGAAGAATGAGAGAAAAATAGGTAAGTTAGTTTTGTGCAGTCTTTTCACTGTTAAGAACAGAACATATCCCTGTACAAGTCACAAAAATATGAGCTATGTCATTGTGGTAATTCCATAGGCATTCCATAAAGTTAAATGCTTTAGCATTAGTATATTAAACAATATAAAAACTGATAAAATTAATGCTAATAATCTAAATTTTTAATATTTCTTGACTTAAAGTGACATTAGATAGCAAATAAATACACCATGACAAGTCGAGAGAAAAAGCAGAAAAAGAACGGAAAAAACTTTATATTGTAGCATGTTTAAAAACACTTTCCAAAACACCTGGGTGGCTCAGTGGTTGAGCGTCTGCCTTTGGCTCAGGGCGTGATCCTGGGGTCCCAGGATTGAGTCCCACATTGGGCTTCCTGCATGGAGCCTGCTTCTCCCTCTGCCTGTGTCTCTGCCTCTCTCTGTGTGTCTCTCATGAATAAATAAATAAAATCTTAAGAAAAAATAAAGACACTTTCCTTGCTTTTTGAATGAGGGGCCCTACATTTGCATTCTCTTCCAGGACCTCTTGGTCCCAAGCCCTGGTTTTAGATATGTCCAAAGTAGTACTAATTTTCTCAGTCCTTGGGGGAACTTACAGAGGCTTGAGATGGTTGCCCCTGAAATCAGGCAGCCTCGACTCTGTGCTAAGATTAGAATTTTCAAGGTGGACCATGAAGTGACAAGGTTGGGAAAGCTCAGCTTCCTAGAAGCTTGGTTTTGTGTCTATCACACGTACTCTGTACTCTGATGGGCCTGACCATGCATTAAATGCTAAAAATCCCAAGTTTACCACTCAAAAACACTCGGACTCCTGGGCTTTCTATGGTGTCCTGTCTGGAATGCCATCCCTCCTTCCTGGGGACAGCTTCCCTCTCATCCCTCCAACCTCAGCCTACATGATTTCTCTGCAGAGAGATTTTTCCCTGGTCCTGTTTCACCAATCCTCTATTGAGTTGCTTTATACCACATTCGTGTCTTCTCTGTGATGTGTGGGGTAAAAACCCTATACCTTGCTCCCTGTGTATTGCAAGCTCCTGCTGCTGGGCTCAGCAGTTTTCGAGTCCACACTGTTTGTTTGCTAAATGAGAATGCAAGGAGACATCTGTGATTAGGATGTGTTAGGTTATTCAGTGTTTTTCAAAATTCAAATCTAAGACTTATCTCTACAAAGCAGCAAATTCCAGACATCAGCTGCTATACAATCCAGTTTAGACTTTTGCCCAAGCATGTGAGGACCATGATCTTTTAACAAAATGTTAAGGGAGCAGTTAAATATTAATAGCCTAGGCGGACATCTATAATTATTTAAAAAGTATAATAATTAGTAATTTAGTAATGTTTTAAAAAGCAGAAGTACAGAAAAAAAACCCTTTTTTCTTTTTTTCTACTTTTCTCAACGTTTCTTATTATACGTTTGGTTTCTGGCCTATATTAGCACTTTGCGTAGGCAGAAATTAAACAATAGAGTAGTTAAGTGATTACAAAGCTTTCCCTATTGATTACATCTTTATAAAAATTATATATAGAATTTCATTTATTTTATTTTATTCATTTTTAATTTTTTAAAAAGATTTTATTTATTTATTCATGAGAGACACAGAGAGAGAGAGGCAGAGACACAGGCAGAGGGAGGAGCAGGCTAAATGAAGGGAGCCCGACGCGGGACTCAATCCAGGGCCTCCAGGATCACACCCCGGGCTGAAGGCAGCGCTAAACCACTGAGCCACCCAGGGATCCCTCTCATTTCTTGTTTTAAATAACTTATTTCAACAGCATGAACTGAATCTTCTCAGGATATAAAAGAAAAATACTTAAATTTTTATAATGATCAACATAATAGGTTTTGTTACTTTCCCTTTCTTGATTTCTATACCAAGTTGTACTCTGAGATGTCAACGTGGTTATCTTCTGAGACACTGGACAATATAGCATTTACTAACCCACATTAGCATCAGTAGCCCTGGCTGGCATCCACATTAGTCTAATGTGATTCATCGAAAAGTTTTTCAAGTGACACTGAATCTTATTCTTTGAACTTGTAACAATATTGTTTTCCCTAAACCTGATTATTCTGATGCTATATTCATTCTTATTTGAGAAGGCAGTGTTGAACAAAATAACAAAGCATGTTCTTTGTAATGAGAAATTTGATAAGTGGGGAAGGTGACGTGCCAAAAATCACAATGGACTTATAGGATGCAGAGTTTTCTTGTTTGCAAATGATTTTTCCCTGCCTTGGTCCAACATACTTGACTGATGAGTGTCCAGCTCATCCTAGTTGACATGCAAACTGACAAGCCAATCGCTGAATAGGTCTTTCTCATTTCTGCCAAAAACCTCTTTCAAGCTGTTTGTGAAATAAAAACCCCCATGCTGAAGGCTGAATTGACACCAGCTCTAAGATTAAGTCTAGAGTGCTGTGGATATCACTTCAGAGAATGCCATCTTCCAAACACACACCACCAGCCTGGACAAAGTGCGAGGGAGCACGCAGAAGGGAATAATGTTGCCCTGGCCCCCGGGGAGGGACCAGATGGGACCTAATAGCTCTTTTCTACTACTAATTTCTATGATAATTCCAAGTTGCCACATGGCATATGTATTTTTTTTTTTAAATCTAAAGACAGAATATCAGTCAATACAGTGACCAGGATTTTAATGAATGGTATTTTTCATGAACTGTATCTATTCACACATGGTATTTCTCACCCACTCTCACCCCCACCCCTTCAGCAACATATCACTTATGGTTGGAGTGGGAGAAGTATAGACAGAGGTCAAACACAACATGTTTATACTCATTATCAATACCAGTTAGAAAGAGAGAAATTTTAAGTTTTACTAGGAGGTCAGATGCATTTTGTAGCAATTTTATGATGTCACCTTAATTTCTTTTTCTTATAATCAGACATTATGCCTAGACTTATAAAGTGTGCTGACTGATTTTTTTTTTTCTGAGAAAAAAAAATTACAAAAGTGAAATTTCTTCTGGTTTTAGAGAGAAGATCAAGGGTTGGTGAAGATTTGGGAAACATTACAAAAGGACTTTTAGCCATTCTCACTGATGAGTTCCAAAGCAACTTCACTGAGGATGTCTTTCCCTGTCCCCCAGCCAGATGCAATTGCCCTCTCCTCTGACCTCCTAGAAGGCCATTCATACTTCCAGTGGCACTCATCACATTCTTTGATTGATTAGATTCATTTCATTTGTTGTTGGCTTCGGGTAGGTACCCTGGGTGACCCCACTACATTTTCCTCAGCATCTCACCTTCCACACACAATAGACTGCAACTCACAGGGATGGGCAGAAGGGAACCCAACCTCAGGCAAAGCACCGGGAAAGGATGAACCGCTCTTAATGGTCACAGCTTCTTGGCACAGACTTACATGACTACATTATGAACATAAACTCTTCTGGGGTTCGGTGAAGCACAGTATTATTATACTTAATATAAATTAATAGATGGTTTGAAGATCACACAATGTTATTTTCAACACATACTGAAAAACGTTCTCTATTCCCTCTTCAACCCAGTGAATACTTACCTCTCATGGCAAACTGCTGAGAATCAGGATTTGGGGATAGTTAATAGGTACATACTCAAAACAAAAAGATACAAGCTCTGGTAGAGTGGGATGAGGCACTTCACGGCCCTGCTGGCATTGATGCACGTGGCACATATAAGGCTTGGCAGGAGCTTCCCACTCACTATGGCTCCGTCAAACAGAGGCCCAAAAAACGGAACCTGTTGATTCAAAACAGAAAAACACTTACTTTTCAAAACCAGTAAAAATCAAACTAGACATGAGAATAGCTGGTTGATGTCTCAGACCTGTCATGACCATGCAGACCATCACCCACAGAAGAGATGCTAACCTTAGCATGATATGATGGAGGGCTTTCAAATCAAGCAACACAGGTCTGCTCTACAATACTCCTCCATTATGAACTCATCAACAAAACTGCTCATGACAAATTCTCACTGGGTTATTATTTTTTTTCCTTGTGTTGTCATTTACAGAAATAGCATTATTCTTTCTAAGTGCCTGCATCATGTGGATTATGCACAATACACAGCCATGTCTCATTGTACACCTCCTAGTCTTGCAACTTTCTGAAACCAGTTTGGAATTGGTAGTGTTTCTGCATGGACCCTGATGTGTACTGACTCTTAAAGGAGATGATGACTATCACTGTTAGCAGCTACAAGGTCCTACTTAGAGTCCTCGTTCTTCTTGAACCTTCTTCCCTCTGCTTCCAAGATAATTGTGTTATCCTCATTTCTATCTACTTCCTTATTAGAGGCATGGCTTTCCTTCACTGGACCCACTTTTATACCTGGGCAACCCATGAAGTTCTAGTGCATGTCTTTTCTCTCTCTCTATTTCTCTATTTCTCTCTATTATGTGACAGACATTGTTCTATTCACTGAGGACACAGCAGTGAATAATAAAATTTCTTATTTCACTGAGCTTACAATTTACTGGAGGCTTAAGAGAATGAACAGTATAAATACATTATATATATATATGGTACTAAAAGCGCTAAGGCGGAAAATAAAGCAAGGAAGAGTAATAGGACTCTTTTTAAAGGGAGATGTCCTCCAATTTTAGATCATATGGCCAGGGAGGGCTTTAAGGAGAAGATGGTTATTTCAGTATAAGCCTGACAGAAGTGAGGGAATGAACCTCATGTTATATGAGGACATCTGATGGAAGAGCATTCTAGGCCGAGGAACACCAAATAGCCAGCCCTGTGGTGGGAGTGGGACTGCTATGGTTAAGAAACAGCAACTAAGCCACAGAGGATGGAGCTGAGTGAGCAAGAAAGAGAGCAGAATGCAATAAAGTTAGGCCTGTCCTAAGACAGGCTGTAAAGGGTTCTAGATTTCTGCTCTGAACAAGATAAAAGCCTTCTGGAGGGTTTAGGGAAGTAGGAGAGCTGATCTCACCTATATTTTAAAGGTATGTTCAGGCTGTTGTGTTGGGAAAATTGCAAAAAAGTAAGCATTATGGAAAACAGGGAACTAGTGAATGATCAAGGCAAGAGATGATGATGGCTTGGATCAGAATGATGACCAAAGTGGTGAGAAGTGGTAGGTTTCTGGATATAGTTTGAAGGTAAACAGGATTTGCTGAGGATTACTATTGAAGTGGAGAGAAAAAGAGGTATCAAGGGCAATGCCATGGTTTATGCCGGACAACTGGAAGACTGGAGCCACCTTTTCCTAAAATGGAGAAGATCAAAAGGGAAGGTCACTAGTTTAATTTTAAACTTGCTAAGTTTGAGATGCCTATTAGATATTTATAGTGATGTATGGGGGTGGCAGCAGATATACCAGGCAAGAAGTCAAGGGACTTCCAGTTGGAAATTCATAAGAGTTATTTATAGATGATGTTTCAGCCATGAGATTGGATGATCAGATGAGAAGGAAAGAGGTCCGAGGACTAATCCTGTGGCCCTCCAATATTTACAGGTTGGAGACGTGAGGAGGAATTAGCAAAGAAAACTGAGGAGGAGATGATGGAGAGAAACCTCCAGGTACTTGGCACAAGGTTGGAATGCAAATAATGCCTGAATGGTTGAAACTGATTGTTATTTTAAATAATTTAAATAATTTAATAAATGCAGGTCTCCAGCATGGGTCTTTTTGCTTGTGTCAAAGGCCATCTATTTGTGGAATATCTTTTTATCTTTTTTATCTTTTCCACATGGTTGGAAATGGGAGAGGGGCTAGGGATACAATGGTAAAAAGAAGACTATCTCTGCCCAAAAGAGTGGACATGAGGAACAACTGACATAAGAAATCTACAAACTAGGGCACCTGGGTGGCTCAGTGGTTGAGCATCTGCCTTTGGGTCAGGTTGTGATCCTAGAGTCATGGGATCAAGTTCCGCTCCCTGCAGGGAGCCTGCTTCTCCCTCTGCCTGTGTCTCTGCCTCTCTCTGTGTGTGTCTCTCATGAATAAATAAATAAAAATCTTTAAAAAAATAAAATAAAAAATAAAAACTGGGGCACATGTTCATAACAGAGATATGGCTAGGATTTCTGCACCCTGTTTTTTAGCACTACCTTTATCATGCAAAAAGTGGGTGACAATGCAGAGATCCAGTGTTCAAGTTTCTGCTGGACTCCATATGTATGCCTGTAAAGTGTACACAATACGTATGCACAGAGCCACACAAATGCAAACAGCCTTTCAATAATAAGCATCCACATACGAGTGTGAAAATAAACACTTTTCTACTCCTAAAGAGGCTGAGACTATTGGGATTCAAATTCTGGACTTGGTTTGGCTGCTAAGAAACCAAGTCCTGTGGTAACTTACTACACTTACATTCAAGGATGTATTTGGAGCCCAAGAGAGGTGTGATATGCCCTACTTCCCTCGCAGAGTGGCTAAAATATTCAGATGCAATATACATCCCTAAGGTGGGTTGCAAATAGTAGTGTCCTAATGAGAGACAAGGTAGAAAAACCATACAATATTGAGATCAAGGGTAAAAACTTTAAGAGAAGTATAAGGTATGTTTCTGAGAATGTTTATTTCCACATATTTTAATCTTTATATTGTATGGATACATTCTCTAAATATCAGAAGATAATTTTGGGGAAAAATAGATAATTAAAGGACTCTAAAATTTTGCTTGAAAATTCTGAAGAATACATAGAATCTTTCTAGGTAAAAAGGGAAGAGATTTTAGATTTTATCTGTTTAATTGTTATGTATTTGCCTGCTTTGATCCACACCTCAGTAAGGGCGAGAGAGGAATACAGAGGTAAATATGTCAGAACTCTTAGGCATAAACAGTGTGCAGGGGGATTAAAATATGTATTCAAGAAGGCAAAAAAGAAAAAATGAAAAGAAAAAAAGCTTTAGTTTGGGTACAGATATAATGTTCTGGAGCTGTGGAGAATCTTCTTCTAGCTGAGAGCAGCCACAGAAGTCTTTGTGTTGGAGGTGGTCATGACTGTGGGAAACCTGTGGGAAGAGAGGAGCACTCCAGGCGAGTGGTATAAAACAAGAACAAAACAGTGAGGTGGCACTGGCTCTCTTTGCTAAGGCGGTGTCCCCAAAGTGTATTCCATGAGCTACTAATCTAGCCAAGCATTAGTTAGATGTGTTAGATGCATCACAGGTGAATAAAGAGAAAGACTGTGGCTGGAACAGGGCAAAGGGCTGCACACAAATGCTGAGGGACTTCCTATATCACAGTGGGAAGTCAGAGACAGGGCCACTAAAGGGAGTAACACAGGAGATGAGGCTGGACTGCACACTTGGGAGGACTGGAAAGCTCTCCAACAGGTATCTAGGGAAATCTAGGGAAATAATGATAAAATCATTATCATTTAGAGATAAATGAAAAGACTAAAGAACAGTCGTGGGGACCTAGCTGACCAGAGCTGGCCAAGGACAATCCTCCGGAGAAGCTTGACTCTAGTTACTCCAAAGCCAGAATCGCCTTCAGTAAGGAATTCTCCATCAAGAATTGATCCGTATAAGATCTATGGAGCCACAGAGCACATGAGAGTGCTTAGAATTTAACATATTTTATCCTTATAAAAATTTTAATAAAATTTTCAGTTATGGACTCTTCAGTCTTTCTGGCAAATAATATAATTGCTATTTTTTTTCCAGTGGGAAATTTATTGTTCTTCAATGCAATTCTTGAACTGATTTATCTGTCACTCATTTTGACATCTCAAGCATAATTTTATGGGCCCAAATATACTCTTTCAGTTCGTAAATTCATACTGTGGGATTGAGAACTTCTGGAGAGGGAAACTGTAGCAGGTCCTGGAATCCTAGATGGCAGAGGTAGAAGAGCCCTTCAAGATCATCTGTTTTGACCTTACTGATGCACAGATGTGGAAAGGGGAAGGCATGGCAGTGTTCTCTGGTAATGTACAATGCCACAAGGTCACTAGCAGGGCGATGCTCTCCGAAGGGGGGCCAGATGGAAAACAGCTCACTGGACTCGGGCTTAGTTTCTTGAAAGATAGATAAGTGCGAATAGACTTAAACTCTATTTTGCAGAGCCTGGGGTAGACACAGAAAAGAATTTCCAAAGAGAGAGAAAGTCCCTTTAGGAAACAATCATGGCATCTCCATGACTGTCTTTTAAAGTAGGTTAATGGATTAAGTAACTGGGCCTATAAGGGATTCTCCTGTGACGCCTTTACAGTCTGTAATTCTTAGTAACTGGAATGAAAGTAGTATACATAATTAATTGATCTATTTTGAAATAAAGAGGTTATTTTGGGCAGCCTGGGTGGCTCAGCGGTTTAGCGCCGCCTTTGGCCCAGGGCCTGATCCTGGAGACCCAGGATCGAGTCCCACATCCGGCTCCCTGTGTGGAGCCTGCTTCTCCTTCTGCCTGTGTCTCTGCTTCTCTCTTTCTGTGTCTCTCATGAATAAATAAATAAAATCTTTTTAAAAGAGTGGTTACGTTAAGACAGAATAACAAAAGACTCATAGAACAGGGGTAAAGGAGTCCAGGAATATTTGATTTTTGATGATGAGCCCAACGGCTGTGGCTACTGCTATAAACTCCCTATGCTGGGCCAAGGTTCTGAGCTCAGCGCTCACAGGCCAGTATGTAATTTCCACAATTCCATGAGGCTGACACTTTATCTTTATTTTACAGAGAAAAATGTTGTCAGACTGTCTGCCTTTCTAAGCTTATCAAGATCAGAGTCCTCACCTGGGGCCATGGACGCTCTCAGCAACCTCAGCCTTCCTCTTAGCCCCCTTTCCCCCTTCCTCTTCCCCTCCCCTGCCTGCATTAAGTATCCTTCCTCATTCTTAGTAAGCTCATGCTTTCTGTAAGGACTTTGCTCTTGCTGTCCTCTTTGTGTGATGCTTTTTGGGGGCTTCGTCTCCTGCTCCTTTCGGGTCACCTCCTGGGGCGTGTAAGTATCACCCCCCCCCCAGAGCTTTCTGTACCCACTAATACCCCCCTTCATCCCTGGTAATTTTCCTTGCTCTGAAGTCAGCTTTGTCTGGTATTAATACAGTTAGTCCAGCTTTCTACTTATCTGTGTTAGTGTGGGATATCTTTCTCCATCCCTCTACTTTTAATCTGTGCTTTTATAATTTAAAGTATTGGTTTCTCAGGATGTGTGGGTGGCTCAGTGGTTAAGCAGCTAGCTGCCTTCCGCTCAGGGCATACCTGGGGTCCTGGGATAGAGTCCCACATTGGGCTGCCTCGAGGAGCCTGGTTCTCTCTCTGTGTCTCTGCCTTTTTCTGTGTCTCTCATGAATAAATAAATAATATCTTTAAAAAAATAAAGTAGGTTTCTCACAGACAACATACAGTTGGTTGTTTTTATTTTTTAATCCACTGACAGTCTTTTTTCTTTTAATTGGTGTATTTAGACTGTTGACATGTAATGTAATGACTGATATAGTTAGATTACGATCCATCAGGTCTGTTAGTAGATTTCACTTGTTCCTCTTGTCCCTTCCTATTCTTTTCCTGCTTTCTCTGATTTTCTTTTTTTTTGTGTGAGAGAGCGCATGCATAAGTGAGGAAGGCGGACGGAGGGAGAGAAAGAGAGAATCTTAAGCAGGTTCCCTCCTGCCTGACATGGAGTGCAATCTCAAAACACAAGATCATGATCTGAGCTGAAACCAAGAGTGGGAAACTTAACTTACTGTGCCACCCAGGCACCCCGTGCCTTCTAATTTTAATTGAGCATTTATATAATTCCAGTTTTTCTCTTTTCTTAGCATATTCATAACTTTTAATTTTTTAATTTATTTTTTTACTTTTTTTAATGACTGTTCTTGAGTTTGACATATACATTTGTAACTAATCCAAGTCCTCTTTCAAACAGCACTATTCCACTCCACAGGTAGTACAAGTACCTTACAATAGGGTATTGTCAATTCTTTAATTCCATCCTCATAACATGCTGTCATTCATTATTTATCCAATCATTGAATACATGGTTGCTATTATTATTTGGAACAAACTGTTATCTGTTAGATCAATTAGGAATAAGAAAAATTAAAGATTCCATTTACCTTATTTCTTCTCTAAAACTTTTCCTTTTAAAAGTAGATTTGTGTTTCTGATCTATATCATTTTCCTTCTTTTTGATGAATTTATTTTAACATTTCTTGCAAGGCAGCTCTACTGGCCACAAATTTCCTAAGTTTTATTTGTCTGAAAAAATATTTTTTTCCTTCACTTTTGAAGGATACAGAATTCTATGTTGGTTTCTCTCTCTTACCACTTTAATCAAATTGCTTCTTGCTTCTATGATTTCTGAAGAGAAGTCAACGGTAATACCTATCCTTGCTCCTCTATAGTTACTATAAAACTCTGGTTTCTTTCAAGGTTTTTCCCTTTGTTTTTGATTTTTGGTAGTGTCTTAATCTGTTTGGGCTGCTATAACAATGTATCATACATTGGGTAGCTTATAACAACAGAAATTTATTTCTAACAGTTCTGGAGGCTGGGAAGTCCAAGATTAAGATGTCAGGAAACCTGATACCTTGTGAGAGCTTGCTACCTGGTTCTAGATGGCTGTTTCTGTGCCCTCACTTGGAGGAAGTGGTCAAGGGAGTGCTCTGGGCTCTCTTTTATAACTAATTTCTGAGGGCTTTACCCTGATGACCTAATCATCTCCCAAAGGCCCTATCTCCAAATACCATCATACTGGGGTTATGTTTCAAAAAATAAATTCTGGGGACAGGGGCACCAACATTCAGTTTATAACACATAGTTTGAATGTAATATATCTAGGTATAGATATTTTAGAATTTATCCTACTTGGTATTTTCTATGCTTCCTGGAGTTATAGTTTGGTATCTGTCATTAATTTGAGAAATTCTCATGTATATTAAAATTACATATTAAAAATACATAACATAATTATAATTTCAAGTATTTCTTTTATTCCTTTCTTTTCCTCTTAGTATTGCCATTAGGTGTGTATTATACCTTTTACAACTGTCCCATAGGTCTTAAATGTTTTGTTCATGTTTTTCATCCTTTTTTCCATTTGCATTTCATAGGTATTACCGTTGACTTCTCTTCAGAAATCACAGAAATCAGGTTTCTACTGATTTATCTTCAAGCTCATAGTTCCTTTCCCCAGTTGTCCAGCTGATTGATGAGTTCATCAAAGGTATGCTTCATTTCTGTTTGAAATTTCTAGTGTTTTTTATTTCTAGCATTTCCTTTTAATTCTTTTTTTAAAAAAATATTTTATTCATTTATTCATGAGAGACACAGAGAGAGAGGTAGAAACATAGGCAGAGGGAGTAGGTTCCATGCAGGAAGCCCGATGTGGGACTCAATCCTCGGATCCAGGATCACACCCTGAGTGGAAGGCAGACGCTCAACTGCCAAGCCACCCAGGCGTCCCATCCTTTTAATTCTTTCTTGGGAGTTTGCATCTCTCTGCTACACTAGTCATCTCTTCTTGCATGCTGTCCACACTCTTTCTATTGTAACCCTTAACATGTTAATCATAGTTATTTTAAATTCCTGATAATATAATAAGATAATTTCAAAATCTCTGCCAAATCTGGGTCTGATTCTGATGTTTGTTCTGTCTCTTCAAGCTGGTTGTTTTTTGTTTGTTTGTTTGTTTGTTTTTACCTTTAGTATGCCTTGTAGTTTTTTGTTGAAAGCTGAACATAATATACCACATAAAAGGAACTGAAGTCAATAGGCCTTTAGTGTGAGGCTTTATGTGTGTCTCTCTTGGAGTTAGGCTGTGCTTATTTTCTGATTCCCATGTTTTTGTCTACCTTGTTGTCTCTCTTAAATAAGGTCTTAGATATGTAGTTCTTTCAGTTGTTACTTTACAAAAGTCCTTTTGATATAGTGATATGGCATGGGAGAGAAATTCCACAGACCTATGATCTGATCTATGATCAGGTCTCAGTGTTTCAGTGAGCCTGGATCTCTAGGCTGTGACCTTCATAAGTGCTTCTTAGTTTTGTTTTTCTGTGTCCTCCCACTTTCCCTTTAGGTGAGAACAGCAAAGCTAGAGGGAGCTTAAGTTGGGTGCTTCCTCTTCCACTAGGTAACAGCTCTGGTAAAACACTTCCTCTTGAGGATAGGGCTGGTTAAGAACAGAATGCTCCAGGTTTATCTCAAAATGGCTTCTTTCCCCACCCTCTGCTGAAGCACGAGGGTTCCTCCTGCCCCATCCTGCTTGTGAGAAAGTGGTAGGGCTCCTTGAGGGAAAACACACAAAAGTATGTGTGTGTGGGGGTCTCCCAAAGACCAGGCCCCTCTTGACTCTAACTCTCAGATTTGTGTACAGGGAGCCTCCAGCAATTGATCAACTACTGTTGACATTTTCCTACCTTGTTATTGGTTCCCAGGGGTTTCTGTTCCTGGGCTTCTACTATGGCAAGTTATGATTCTGTTATCCGTCTGTCTCTTCTGTTTGGGGGGTGGCAATTTTCTTTTTAACTTTAAGTCTCTGATGGCTCAAAGAAGAGCTGCTGATTCTCAGTTTGTTCAGCTTTTCATGTCATTAGGATGGTGGTGATGACTTCTAAGCTCCCTACATGCTGTACTGGAAACAAGGATTCCCCTTACCTGAATTAAAGCAGCTTCATTCTTGTCCATCCTATCACTCTGTTTTATTTTCTTTATAACACCAAAGCTCCTATCTGAAAGTCTCTAGTTCAACCATTTATTTACTTACTAGTTGGCTGTCTCCCTTAGTAAAACTCCCTTAGTAAAAACCAGGAGTATGAGACCACAGGTCTTTGCCACAATATCTGGCATGAAGCAGCCTCAATAGATGCATTGCTTGAATGACTGAGAGAAGGCCTCTGGCTCCCAAGGCTCTGACCACAGGACACTAACCAAATCTGTTGTCCCCCTGCACATTTCTAGAATAAAACCTGTCATGATGGTCTGTCTTTTCGCTTCATGGAGATGCCTGAAAGGCCAGGATGAAAGGGTTAACAGTGTGGTCCTAGGGCCCTGAGCAGGCTTCTGGTGCTACACCTTTTAATTCGTTTGATGTGTTTGAAAAAAGGTTCCACAGTTAAAACAGAGAAACATAAAACCTGCAAAGACTGACTAAACCTATTTTGAGATTAGCACCTAGAACACAGAGGAATAGTTAGACAAGGAGCAAAGAAGGATGAAACTGTTACTTTTACTAATTATGAAAAATAATGAGCATCTCCCCCTTATGACAGTACTCCTGGCGTCGGGGTAGAGAGGAATATCAAGGAGCTATTCATAGTCTAAAGTTATTCAGAGTTGCCTAATCTAGGCAACAATGACAACCAACAAATAAGAAAGAATAACCCCTTCTTCCTATCTTAAAATAGTAAGTGCATTTCTTCCTATGACTTACCCTAAAAGCAGTCCATAATCAGTGAGATGAGCTACTTCTAAGTACACATGAAGAAAATCAGACAACAAAACCTCCACAACAACAAACAACAACCTAATGGATTTCAAGTAACACAAAGTATACCTTTCAGGAGAAATTCTCAGTGGTGGACAGTGGGCCTTGTTTCCTTCTCACAGAGGAATTCTGTGTGCTTCTGACACCCTGATGGAACAATCAGGAGAACACACCCTGTCTCTTGGCCAGAAGGCCCTTCCTACTGAGGCAGCTCAGAGGTAGAGGATGAGAACGGTCCTGATTTCTAACACAAAGCGAGCTCTACCATTTGCCACTCAGTGTACATTTACACAGGCTGGCTCTGACTGCCAAGGGAGGGAGGATAAGGCGAAAAAGAGAGAATGATCTATATATCAAAGGCCAACTGAAAAAAAAGGAAAACAATGTCAACTTTTGAGGCAAATCAATGGAGAAAGAATTCTCAAAAGCCAAATTGTTGTAAAGGATAAAACGGGAGCTTGGAGTTAATAATAGGCTATAGATTTTTTTTTCCATCTGTATTGGAGCTTATCTTATAAATAAATGTTCTTTATTATTCTTTGGCAACTGCTTGTAGGTGACTCAGTCTTTCAAAAACTGGACAAAAGAAATAATATAAATCCCTTGTATCCAGGGAATTCCTTTAATTAGGAGTGGCAATGAATTAGAGAAGAAATTTGTTTTTGATATAACATCTGCAGATGACAGTTGCCTTTCACAAAGTTCTTAATGTCATTCCTTTACTAAAAAAAACCTCCAATAACAATAATAATAAATTCCCAAAACAATATATCTCGGCAATACATTTTTGATAACATATTTTTTGGGTACCTGGCTGGCCAGTCAGTAAAGCATGTGATGACTGATCTCAGGGTTTTAGGTTCAAGCTCCATGTAGGGTGTAGAGATTACTTAAAAAAATAAAATCTTAAAAAAAAATAATGCCTTTTAGTAAATTCTGGTTATTCAGTATTTTTGATTATCTTTTAGAATAAATGATTCTTCACATATTCAAAAGTTAACAATTTACTTTCCCTGAGAATTTCCCAGAATATTTTAAAGGATATGCCTTAATCTGAAAAAGGTTATTTGGTTGGGGTCGAGATAAATAGGTAAGAAAATAACATATATGAAATAAAAAGAAATTTCCATAACCACACTGAGGTCAAACATACTCCACATATAATGAAGCCACACTAGTAGAAGATTTCCTTTCAAACACAGCTGCCAATACTGGCTACTCTTTGCCTTACATGGGCAAATGCTTTTGTGATTTCTGGTACATCAGCCTTAACCAGCATTTCTGGGCACTGGCTCCAGGTGAAGCTCCTGGGCTAGTGGGCACACACACACACACACATACACACACACTCACACACTGACACACTTGCAGTAGTTGCTGAGGCTGCAAGGGAGACAAATACCACCTTGACAGCAGCCTGGTGAGTTGGGGTGGCTTAGGGAGGAAAGGAGGGGCATCTAGGAACAGGAGAGTCAAACAGGCCATTGTCTTAAAGGGGCACTTAGAATTCCTGAAAAGGACAGCAGAGGACTTAGGCCCCAACCCGAATGCTACACCTGAGGAAATAAAAGTCCAAAGAAATTAAGAGACACCCATACCCACTGTGGCAGCACAGTGGTGTCCTGCCTTCTATCCTAGCATTCTTTCCTGCCTGCACTTCTCAGAAATGACTGAATCATCCATTTTTTCTCCCAAGCCCATATCTACCACGGCCAAGTAAGGAGAGTCTGGAGGATATTAACATGTCTTTCACTTATAAAACTGACATTCTGGTGGAGGTGACAAGGAGGACTCTTAGCTTCTCTTGTCTTTACTGCACCCAGTCAAGGCTGCTTCAGCATATCTGCCCTGCTGGACGGTCGGTCACTAATGTGCCTGCAGGTAAACACGACAGAAACACTAAAGCCTACCTTCACAAATTCATAAAAGCAAATATTCTAATCCCCCAGATTGTTTTTAGTTGCTGAAAAAAGAAAAGCAACATGGCAATATGGAAGCTTTATGAACCCCTTTTCTACAGAACTGGGCATTTAAACAAACCGTTTCAAGCACTCATGTTCTGCTCTATATGCAAGTCTTCCCTGACTACTGACTTAGTAATAAAAGTAGAAATAAAAAATCCCTAGCAATCTGACAATAGCACATTTCTTTTCCATGACCAAAGGCTGTCAATATTTACAGGGACGAACTTACTTTTGAAAATAATTTCACAATGAAATCATGTCACTGAACACACTAATATTTATTTTATACAAAGGTCAATAAAAACCTCAAGAAGTGAGCAGATGCTCTCAGACGTGAGGGTTTTCTGTGCTCACACAGCAAACCCACATTTCTTCAACATACCATTTCGCAAATGCTGTGTATTATTAAGAGGAGGCGGACTCTGCCAGGCACATGATTTGTATATTTAAGGGAGGTGTATGGAATGAGAAAGCGAAATATGTTAAATTTCAAAGGACTTGGAAGCAATGCTGCCTGGGAGCTTGTATTACAAATAGCCCTACATTATTACATACGCTATTAATGAGGCGGAGTGAATGAAAGTACAATTTGAATATGCATGACTCTATCCAATGAGCAGGACTTTTGTGTACTGATGAGGTTTCCCCCCCCCCTCCTAAAAAAGGATTAAAATTATTCTCAGAGAAGTATGGCTGCCCAGAGACCAGTAAAATAAATGTACTTAGACCAGAGTCATACTATATTCAGATGAAATATACAGGTGCTAAAAGAATGCTTTTGACTCTACCTATAATTCACAAAACTTGTGCATAATCCTCTCCTCCTCCAAAAGAATATTCCCCAGCTTCAAGCAGCTGTGTCACTACAGTTTCTAAGCAAAAATAATGATTTTAGTGGAGATCCCTAAAAGTAGGCAAGGTTAAATAAACCTTTTGAGTGCAAAGCCTTTACTTCCACAGTGAGGAGCACTAGTTAAAAGACTGGGGAATGGGTAAATTATTGGACCAAATGGCTGAGAATTAATCTCTGCTGACTAGCTGTAATCTAACGAGGCGTCTGTGTCCCAGGGAGCCCGCAGCATGTCCCTGGCGGTATGTGCAGTGTGTCGAGTCTGCGTGGCACCCTTTGTCCTCGCTCACAGGCGGCCTTTCCCCTCATTGTCCATAATATCCTCATGCATCTGGGACGCGTGGAATGCATTCATACTAACAGACTTACCATTGTTTTCTCTCAGAAGCTTTGTTGAGCAAAGACTGCATCACGGTTACTGATAATTATATTGCTTAATTAATCAAGACAAAAAAAATTTGCAAATCATTGCCTGGTTGCCAAGCAGGGAGATAAAAAATGACAACAATACAAGCTGAAGCAATATAACAAAAGTAACAGCTATCTGATCAGAAATTCTTATATAATGAAGCTATTAATGCTAAATCGGTTAATGTTAACATTGCTCCAGGTGTCTCTACTTAGATGCAAACAAAAAGGCTAACATTATGGATATAAAAGGCCAAATGTTGCCATGGATTCTGTAACCTGATAGAGAGGACAGCCTTTTCATTTGATTAGGGAATGCAATTTAAATACCAGGGACTGAAGCCAAACAAACAGACTTTCCCTCCACAAGCCTCTTGCATTCACCCTGGGGTCAGTGGTTGGTGAACAAAAGGTCAGCCACACTTGCCCTGGAAATGTCTGGATTAATTTTATTACATTGTAATGGTTTGTACTTTAAATGTGGGGATAACACTAAATTTCCAGTTGGCCATTATTCTCTTCTTCCCTTTAGGCTTTTTGAATTGAAATATTAAGACAGCGATTTGCTCAATTCATCTATCAAAATTTATGACCAAATTTATAAAACTTACATACATTTTCTAAAGAAATTTTGAAAAGGTATGTTAATACTTGTTTAATGCGTTAAAAGTGTAATATCTTTTAAAAAATCATTTTTTAAGAAAGTTAGAAGTGTCACTTTTCACACTGTGAACTAAAATACCTTTCATGTTCTTTACTCATTACAAAAAATAAAGGTGACATTTTTAGGATGGTAAGTGACATTTTAGAGGGCCATGTTGAAAATGAACTAATAAAGCCAGTTAATCCATACTAAATATTAAAGAACCACATTTTGCAGATTTGGAAGCTATAGGGCACTAAATCTGTTGGTTGTCTAACATCAACATTTTCAGCTTAATTCTTAAAATTAGTGTTCTTCCTGGACAAACACAAATGTTATTAACACTCAAAGCCATTTTCTTACACGGGTGAAAACTTTACACATGCACAAAGACATGAATCAAAGATAACGCAAATATTTAGTATAAAGAACTTGTGGCTTCATCACTCCACTCCCTAAAAAGAAAAGAGGGTTCCCTTTATGTCAGGCTTCTCACCAGCCAGAGTGGGGCTTTTCTCAATTCAGGAGGTGACCCACGCTATGCCTAGTCTGAGAAATGGCTCATTATTTATTCTATTTGCATGGTAGTGACTGTAACCAAAAAGGTACTAGTAAGAGTAATATAACAACACAACAATTACCACTTAAATGGCTTTTATTCTGAGCCAGCCACTGTTGGCTGAAAGTGCCTTTCACTTCTTAGCTCATTTAATCTGCAGGACTTTAACACTTTAGATTTTGTTATAAATCCCAGGAAATCTCGGTTATCTATTATTATTATTATTATTATTTTAAAGCTCAAAAATAGAGAGTATTTAGAATAGTAACTTTTAGCTCCTTTGAGAGAGTAATTTGGAATGAAAATGAAAATTACACTTAATATCAACCCAGAGCACAAAGTCATTTTCTTGAGGAGTGACTTAACTATGCTACACATTTAATTAAAAACTTAGAAACAAACCCTCCTATTAATAATTCCAACACAAAAACAAGTCACTATATAAAGCACTGCTGAAATACCACTAAAGACATGGCAAGGATCAAAACCGTAGCCATAGCCAATGTAGTACATGGCACAGAACCACTGGATTGTTCCAGCCATTTCCATGATCAATACCAACTGATGTGGCTGCACTGATTCTGTGGCAAGGTGCTTCAATTGTTAAAAATCACCACATGGGCAGGCTGTGCTGCAGAGGCCTAGCCTTCTTCACGGCCATGCCCGCAATCCTTCAGGATTGACCCCTATTAGCGGCAGTCGGAGGCTCAGTGAGCACTGCCTGTCTGTCACGCAAGGTCAAATTCTATACCCACAGCCATCCACAAAATGCTAGATGTGACACAGGGTTCATTCAACTCTTATTATTATTAATCCATGTGTTCCAAATTTGAAATTACCATTTTAAAAAATTAAATTTAAATTCAAAACATTTATAATACCATTAATGTCTTCACACTATAAATTCCAAAGAGTCTTGTAATACAAATACAGAATTCTGTACTCTTGAGGAAAGATACTCTGAAAATCCCAATTCATACTGAATTTCCATATAGCAGGTGTAATTCAGATACATGTGAGACATGCACCAGTTGGAAAAAAGTCCCCTTTAACATATTTATAACATCGTTTTTCAAAAACAGTTAATCATATGGCAAATGCTATATGTCAGGGTGTACCTAACAGGTGAAAACGTACCTCAGGTTTCTTTGTGATTGCGATAAAGAACATGTGATTCTTCACTGGGTAAATAATGATTGAAACGTCTCCAAAGGCGGTCGGGATAATGCCCCTGCGGTAATCCCTGGAGTGTTCAGACCAGACGATGTGGACCTCGTCGTTCCCCAAGTGACGGAGCTGCAATGGCCAATTGGCTCTTTATTAATCAGAGTGATAACAGCAGTTTATGAGGGGTCGTGGCTTACAAATTGAATTATAATACTCAGAGGCAAAAATATTTCACTACTAGAAAAAGGTATGATACCACTGTCTTCTATGAGGATTTAAAAGACACAAGCACATGAAAACACTGCTCACTTTCTATGAAATACACGGGCACTGAGATGATGCATATAAACATGGCAGGTACATTATGGCGGGAAGGGGTCAAGACCTTTTCAAGAATTTTTTTAAATTAAATTTTACTCTTGTATTAAAGCCTTTTGCTTTATATTGCTGAGCATGTCTCCAAACAATTAACGAGTGACATTAGCCTTTTATTCCATATTACAATAGGGCTTCATAAGACTCTTTAATTCAATGGTTATTAAGAAAAAAATATGAATATGAGACCAAATGTTACTTACCAAATGTATAAACACTAGATTTGTGACAAAGCTTTAAGAAAAAGTGTGTATTAAATTACCTTTGTCTAAGAAATAATATTACATAAATTTAATAAGAACACTTGATTAGCATTCAGAGAGTGCCTTACTAAATATAAAGGATATTCACATGGATCGTTTCCTTTAATCTTTCCACTAACTCTTAGGCAGATGACATCATCTTTGTGTTATCTGACAGGGAGGAGATGGGTCTCAGGAAGACAAAGGCACCACCTGACCAAGGTGTGAAATCAGTGAGTAGCAGAGTGGGTATGGAGATCTGGGCTGGGACTTCTAACTCTGTGCCATTTCTCCTGCTCATGGCCATCTAAGTCATCCCCAAAAGCCAACTGTACTGTCACAGCTCAAATAGGGTAGCCCATTGTTTTGGTCATTTTATTGATAAAGAGGCCATAAAGTCCAAAAACAAGTCAGAGACCTCAGCGGGTCTGCGGAGGGCTTAGCATGCCTCCAAGGAAGAGACTCTTTGAGACTTCCTCCCGGTCTGAGCTTTTCAGATGCAAGAACACTCTTGCTGAAGGTCCTGCATACCAACTGAACATCCTGAGCTATAGAAATCCACACATGAAATTGTCTGGTAAGCCTGAAAGTGTGGCTAAAAGAAAGTAGGTTACAAACATTAAAATGTTGGCCAAAATTGAAGTCCTACAACCATAAAAGCTGACTGGAGAAGGCCCTTTAACACCTACTGAAAATCTGAGGTCTGGTTCTCTCCCATGCTTGAGAAGAATGCCACCATGAAAAATAATTTCTTACTTCTCATCTTATTTAATAGATGAGCCCTAAAAATGACTAAATTCAGATGCACTGTTAATAAAATATGTTGTACCAAAGGTAATGTGGTTTTATATTAAAATACAAAAAAAAGGATTTTTTGAATATCATGTATTTAAAACATGTTAGCATAAATAAAATTTTCTTTACAGACTATTTGACCACAAAAGAAAAATCTGAGGGGACCCCAACATGGCCTCCTTTCCATTTACAAGGTTACAAAGGAATTTGGTTTGCTGCAATGCTTTCCTATTCTTCACTCTTTCATGCTTCTGGGAATGACTGTGTAAGTCTATTTTTTTAAATGGCTTATATTGGTACCCTTGTACTATAGTGAAGTGCATGTGCAGTTGCAGGTAACCCCTACAGTAGGAGGCACACAATTCACCCATGTCTGAACTTGGGCTCTGGGATAAAGGCAACTCTGTGTGTTGAGCACAAGTCATATGATCCAGAACAATTTAATGGTGTCTACAACATTCTCAATGTAAAATTACCCAGTATATCTCTTTTCTTCTTTTTTCTCTGTCACATAAAAAGGCTAAAAGGGTAGCAGGGAAAAGGTATAGCCAAGAAGCCATTACTATCCATAAATAGTTAAAGGAAAGACACCAAGTTCTTACAGCAATACTGCATGAATGTCTCTATATTTCTCTATTTCCACCTCTCTTTCTTTTCTCTTTTCTTTTTTAATAAAACATGCCAGGCTCTCTCAACACACTCCTAAAATTCAATCGTTTTGGAGTAAAAACATGGTAGTCAGCATTATCAGCAACACAATGAAGGCAGGTTTTCAAGGGAAACAGGAATTATATCAAATTTAAACTTTTGGGGGGGAATTTAGGCCAACAGAAGATAATTGTGACAGTGGGGATACTGTCATCCTGTAAAGAGGGGCAAACTTCCAGGTGGTTTTGTTGTGCTCTTTGATAAGCCAGCACAAAAGTCGCAATGGGAACAATACACCTACTAAACACCCTACAAATGTGGTAGCCCACCTAATGCTAGCACCTTAAAACCTGTGAGGCTCCTTTCAATCTAGAAGTGTAAGTTGCTTAAGGCATTAGCTCTGAAGTAATACAGTGATTACTGAAATTTTGCAGTCACTCTCTCTTTTCTCAATTAGGTTCCTCAATTATATAATCCAAATAAGTTTCTTCTAATTCTGTTTGGACTGTGTTCTCAGAACCGCAGCAAGGGAGAACAGTATCCCACTGACAGACCCATCCCCCCAGTGTGGCATTTCTGTAATTAAGGAAAAGCTATTTCTGTGTGGTGATGATATAATATTCATCATCTCAAAGCTGCTTTCAATGTCATGTGCTCCAGATCTCTGGACAAGTCACAGTTTAATTAGCTAACTCTCAAAACTAAGAGCTAAGGCCACGGGACCCACTGACTGGTAGATCTGGAGCAAAGAGCAGAAACATGCCCTCTTCTACCTCAGACAAGAACCCAAGCCAGTGAAACAAGTAAAGCTAACTCAGCCAAGATGTCCACCATGTCAGAACATGAAGGAATACTCTGGAAACTTCACTGTGTTGCTCAGTTTAAAAGGGGATTTCATTACAAAGATGTCATTTTGTAAGTTCTGGAGAATTCTGAATAGAGGTTCCCAAATTGAAATCCACCAGTGAGTTTGTTGTGTGCGCACAAGTCAAGCTGGTATGACTCATGTATAATGTGGGAGAGACTGATGAATCTCGTCCTGGGATGGAGCTGTCATTCATGCCAGCAATTGCTTCAGTTGCACAACAGGCTCCAGAATGTGCGGATGCCTAACAGGCTCGGAACAAATGCTTGGTTCTTCAGTCTTAAGAAATCAACCCCATATCCTGCCACTTCTCATCCTGACAGAGTTTTAAAGTTCCTCCGCCCGGGCCATTCTGCCTGCTGCTGCCAGGCGGCATGCACTGGTGACACTGGTCATGGTACACACCTAATAGGCTGACCTCCTTTCTCGACTAATTGCATTACATCGCCAGCTGGCTCCAGAAGGAGTCGTCTGTTTGATTGAAGAATTCCTGCTCCTCAGTGGGCCCGGCTGCTACTTTTACTAAGTAACAGTCAGGCCTGACATCCCCATTGTTCAGCTGACAGTGTGCCCATCCTAAAATCTAAGTTTTATTTGTAAATTAACCAAGAAACTTCCTGCCAGAACAGTGCTGCCTGGAGACTGATAATGTGGGCCTTTCATCCCTTTTCACTTGTACTGTATCACTGCCAATTTGTTTTTTATGCGGCTGGCCAGCCTGAGGCTATAAAAGCCTTGTAAGACATAAGTGCAATTATAGTCCTGGAGTCAAATGAATTGGACAAATCCAATAGCACAGCTCTGTCCCCACTCTGCAAACCCCTACAGCAGTTAGATTAGCTGTGAAAAATCTAATCTAGCTAGAGCTAACAAATTTCTGCAGTGAAGGATCAAGAGTTCAGTATGGGGTTGCAACCGGATTGCAGAATTGAAAAAGTACCCCCATGACAGGGGCAGAAGAGAGCATGAATCACTTTAGAATTTTGCAGCTCATTTTTAAGCTGTTAGGGACAATTTAGTTAGAATAAGACAAGGAACTGTGGGCTGCTGTTACTGTGACTGATTTTTAGTCTGGCTGTGAGACATCCTGATAAAGAGAGTTTGTCACTAATGATGCTAAATCTCAGAGCTTCAAAAGGTATCAGCTGAATTTTGATTATTACAGTAGGGAATCTTTCAACCAAGCGAAGCCTTGCAACATTATTTATAGCAAGGCGTTTTAACAAGAAAACATGATGTCTTTTCTCAAAAAAGAAAAAAAAGAAGAGAAAGAGAAAAAAATAAAAGAATCCTACCTAGGAAATAATTTTTAAAAAATATTTTAAATAAACCTATTAACAAAATAGTTCTTGGTCATAAAAAAAATCATACAATATGGCAACACATTTGTGGATTAGCAGCAATTTATGATGTACTACAAATAAAGAGGATGTCAAAGCCTTCCCTAAGGTCTTGGTAATCTGAAAGAGAGCAGGGTCCCCTTCAGTAAGAATGTTGCCACCAGGGTGGCCACCAAAATCTAAGACATGGAGGCAGCTCCTCTATGGCCATCATGCTTTGCACAACCCAGACACTTAGTCACTGTGAAAGCTGTCTGTGATTGTGCCATGACCCAAGTTCTGAGATCTTATGGACACCACTGCCTACAATATAGGTGGTCTAGACATCTGGGGCTGCAGTGATGATAAAGCAAAACTGCAGAGAAAAGAGATGAGGTGGTAAGAGCAGGGTCTACTGGCCAGTACCAGTCACCCTCTCATAGGGCAGGTAAGAAAAGATTCAATTAGACCGTGGGCAATGACAAGGGCTGACATTAGCGATCTTACACCAGGCACCATGCTAAGCAGTTTCACGGGCATTATCCATTTACTTCACAACAACCCTGGGACATAGGCTATTTTTAATTTCATTTAGTAGATGGGGAAGTTGAGGCATGGGCCAGTAACTGGATATACAGTTGAGCCCAGGTTCTGCCTGTCTCCAGACTTTGGCTATAACCACCATACTGGATCCTTCAATGGCAGCCTTAGCTCCTAAATGAGCTATTTTCCCACCCATTCAGGTGCTGTCTGCACTTGTCTTGCATCCTTATAGAAAGAGAGTGGGTGTGAGGTAGGGATTCCAGCCTACCCACCACCAAGCTAGTTGCAGTTGTTCCTTTCATCTGGAGTCAGATTTCTAGGCTTCCTTCCCAGACTAAAATTCTTCTTCTGTTAAGGTGCTCATCACCTCTAACAGAGGATCACCTGAGGTGAACATCCTGTAGGCTAGAGGTTAAAGGCCATGTTCCCCTGGGGAGGTCCTCAGAGGTGAAGGAGGTTTCCTCTGGATTCTAGAGAAAATTGCCTCCAGGGCCCAAGTTGGAAGAGAAACAAGGTTAGTACCAAATGTGGGACCCCTAGGCAGGAGCTCACCTGCACCTGTCATTCTCATAGATATTGCCCAACTGCCCCCAGCAAGCCTGAGAGATGCCTGCTTTCTCAGCTCTCTGTCAGTACATGGTCCTTGCATGTTACGACCTTTGCCAACTGAGAGGTCAACAATGTTATTTTCTGTCAGTTAACAGTCAGGTGAGGGAAGATCCAAAATTAATAACTATGAAGACCCTTCCTTTTCCTAAATCTTAATCTCAGGATTTAAGGCTTAAATGATCTGATTGCTTTTTCATTTCCTTCTTTGTCTAGTTTGTGCCAAGCTAGATATTTCAGATTAACTACAACTGTAGCTTGAGAAGAACTACACTGAAGTTGCATCCAGAGGAAATCAGTCTTGGTGCATGTTATGCCAAGGCCTTTGGTCTGGACTATGAGAGCCCCACCTACAAACAATGGCAGCTTAGGATGGTCCTCAGAGAGGCTGCTTACCTTTTTGGTGAGTGAATCATCTGAGTCTGATGGCATCCGAGTTGAAACATGGAAAATCACTTCCACAGTCGAGGTAGCATAGTAAGGGGCAGTCTGCCCTGTGCTGCCGTTGCGCTGAAGTCCACCCATGAACCCGCAGTGGGTTGAGAGATCCACCTGATGCAGGCAACAAAGAGGAACGAGTGAGGGTCAAGCCTGAATTGTCCTCATTCACCAAGCAGGAATGTCTGTTTTTTAAGAAAATCTATTTTCATTTTATAGCTTTATAGCTTTCTGATAACAAACAAATGTAATACTAAGTTAGATAAAATTGAAACATCAAAGAAACATTAACATGAAAGTGCTCCAAAATCTTATCAACTTAAGAAAACCACCATCACAAATGTACTGCTTATTTTCCAGTTTTTTTCCATCCTATATGTATGTATATATGTGTTTATATGTTTACATGTGTGTATTTATGTGTATTTATGTACACACATACAGAGTTTCCCTACTAACAGATTTATGGGATTATCTGCTTTCCCAAACACTGCTATGTGGTCAAACCATAAGGAGCATTCAAAGGAATGTTTTGGTAGGATGTTGTATTAAAGGGTACAGATGGTTTAAAATTTATTTATTTATTTATTTATTTATTTACTTACTTACTTATTTTTTATTTATTATTTATGATAGTCACAGAGAGAGAGAGAGAGAGAGAGAGAGAGGCAGAGACACAGGCAGAGGGAGAAGCAGGCTCCATGCACTGGGAGCCCGATGTGGGATTCGATCCTGGGTCTCCAGGATCGCGCCCTGGGCCAAAGGCAGGCGCCAAACCGCTGCGCCACCCAGGGATCCCGATGGTTTAAAATTTAACGGTCATTGCTAACTATCATTCAAAGGAGTTGTTCTGATTTACACCACTAATATAAGTTGGAATTACTCTTTTTCAAGCTATGGTGTGAATGCTCACTTGTTAGTGCCAAGGACCCTTTTTTTTTAATTTAATTTTTCATTTTTTTTTCAGTAAAAGCACCTGTTGTAGCATGGTGAAGAATCTCTTTTGTGCCAAATACAATCAATATATACACTAAATTAATGTTCGAGTCTTTTCTTAAAACTCTAGTTAGGAATGTGTGGCTTAAAAAGAATATTAGTTAAATGATTAAATATATTCTACAGCAAATAATAAGTCACTTTATTAGTAATAAGGATAATTTATTGGAGTACAGGAACTCTTTTAGACTATAATTTACTTGACATTTTATAAAGTACATGGTCTTTTCTTTTTATTAAAATATTTGATTTTTTTTAAATTTATTTATGATAGTCACAGAGAGAGAGAGAGAGGCAGAGACATAGGAAGAGGGAGAAGCAGGCTCCATGCACCGGGAGCCCGACGTGGGATTCGATCCGGGGTCTCCAGGATCGTGCCCTGGGCCAAAGGCAGGTGCTAAACCGCTGCACCACCCAGGGATCCCAAGCACATGGTCTTGACCTTGATATAGGCTTCTCCTGTCCCTATCTCCATATTAGTTTCCTTGCTTAACATTTAACTATCAGAGAGAAGTCTTATTTATGCCCCCAGAGAGTTTCCCACAGCACAGATAACCAGGAAACCAAAACAAAAGTAAGGAAAAGTAAGAAAATGACTTCAGATATGCTGATTTCCATTATAACTACTCTGAGTTCTTTTAGATTCTGAAAATATATTTTCCTTTAGGTTTATGTTCTTAGAGACAGATGGGTGTGCGTGTGTGCACGTGTGTGTATAAATGTATATGTCCACCTGTCAAAGTATCATTTAGTAGAGAAAAAGCACACTCTTTCAATATCAGTCACTCTGGGGTCTCCCTTAGGGAAACAGGTTGGCTGCTAAACCATCATGGCTACTCTGTTCTATTTTCACGACAATTTGTGACTTCATCCAGCTCTTTTTTCATGTTTTCACTCACCATGTCACTGATTTATTTTCTAATCTCCATATGATAGCCAAAGCCAATGCCTCTCTGCCCATATTTATCTTCTCATACCACAAACTGTCTATGGCTGAATAAGCCAATCTGATTATTTGGTACAGATAAAAAGCAAATGAAATAATACTAAAGGGAAAGTTATAGGAAACAAAAGTTTATGTATGAAGTACTGAAAAACAACTAATAGAAGATGTCAAACTTAATACATTCACTAACTCCAGGATGTTATCTATACTAGATTTGAATGTGAAAGCTTATATAATTGATGTCCAGTTTACATATATATCCTTAAATAGTGCTGGTCAATAAACAGCTCCTAAATGAAATTAATTACCTCCCATCCAAGTCCGGCAACAAAGTCTTCATATGCTTGGCTTCCTCTATCATTGGAAAGGATTGAACACTTGTCTTCTTGACCTTCAGCAATGTAAAACACTGCAATTTTGTGCGTTTCACGGCTATAAATTTTTAAATTTAAAGAAGTTAGAAGTCTAATATTTAAAATTTTATTTCACTACAACCACTAGCATGACTCCTGATACAGAGCTTACATTTATGGAGAATTTACTAGGTAAGGGTCGGTCACTGTTCCGAGGAGGTTTGACTCACAGTCTTATTTACTCCCTGCAAATACTCTAAAGAGACAAGTAATTATCATCACCTCCCTCATAGAGGTGGTTGAAATAAGGAACGGAAAATTAAACAAAAAGCACCCATAGCAAGCAGGAGACCAGAAATTGAAGCAGGGCAGTCTGGTTCTTGAGATCACTCTTTCAGACATGTGCTATATTTAACAGCATGTTAGAACACACTCTCCATTTTTGGTGCAAAAAAGTATGTGAAAGCACTTCACACAGATAACAACTGAGACTAGATCTATGTGACTGCCTATATTTTACTTAACGCACTTTGAGATAAGGATATTGGATAGCTCCCTGACTAGAACCGTAGAATGTGCCAACACTTTATAAGAAACAGAAGCTTCTTCCCAGCAGAACACACATAGGTACTTTCTTTGTGGAGAAATCTACCCACTCTGTGCTCCAACTAATCTGAGGTAACTTAGTAGGGTGGACAGATGTCCAGGGAAACCTCTTAGGCCATATAAACACTTCACCCACTTCCTCCATGATGGATTTTGGGCATTTTGCTATTAAATCAAGTAACTGTGATGTGTAATTTGAGGAAAGGAGTCCTGCCTTTTGGCCTTTTGTAAAAGGCAAAAGGTACTTGACATATAGCAGCTGCTCAGTTAAATCTCTGTTAACCAGAGACCCAATGCTATTATATAAATATTTTAATGACCAATTTCTAAAAATTATACCCTACAGTGTAAAGTGTCAAAATCACTAGACTTTTACCCAGAAGTTTGGTGATTGTTTAGAGATGGAGACACTGTGCTAATTCAGAGCTTCCATTAAGAACTACTCATTCCATGGCCCCATCACCCAAGAGTTTTTACTCTGGTCTCTATTTTCTAAAATTTCGGATTACCACCTTCATAGCAGTTCCATCTTTATTATTATTTTTGCATTGCATTATGAAAAACCTCATAGGAAAAACAATCAAGTGCTCAAACAATACAGAAATGTTACTATTGTCTTAATTGTTCAACATCTCAACAGTATAATCTGATTAGACATCTACTGGTGGAATATGGATTCCATATTTTAACATATTTGTTTTTTTTGTGTGTTTTTTTTCTTTAAATATTTTATTTATTCATCAGAGACACACACACACACAGAGAGAAGCAGAGACACAGGCAGAGGGAGAAGCAGACTCCATGCAAGGAGCCTGATGTGGGACTCGATCCTGGATCTCCAGGATCACGCCCTGGGCTGAAGGTGCGCTAAACCGGGGGTGCTCTATTTTAACATATTTGTAAATATTTCCTTCTGCAGGAGTTATGTTTCTATTTAATAAGCAGAATGAAATGAAATTCAACTAAAAAGGTAATAAAAATTAATCAAGGAGGAGAGTACTCTCCTTCTATTTACCTACGTAGCCTATTCATTCCCCCTATAGATTACGTAAGAGAAATGCACTTAAGAGGAAAATTAGAAAATATAGAAAGAGAAGAATAAAAAATTAACTTACATTCCTTGCTTTTATGTTGAAATTGCAACTGTTATCATTTTTGGATGCGTTTTCAAATACCATCGTGAGAAGCTACTATATCCTGTTTTACAATTGATCATTTTTACTTAAAATATTTGTGAACACTTTTTTATTGTGTATTTTTATTGTGTAAAAATGCATCACACAAAAGTCACCATTTAAACCATTTTTGAGTGGGATCATTTTTATGTCATATACTTGTATGACAAAGCTATTAATAGTTGTGTAACATTCTAGTATATGAATACACCTTATTCCAAATCCTCATCATCACACATTTAAGTTGCTTCCAGTTTTAAATTCAGTGTGCTTTATCTTTGATATGTCCTTAGAATACATTCATAGGAAAAGAATGTTAATCATTGCTCATTTTTAAGGGTTTTGATAAGTACTATTCTGCTGCTTCTAGAGAAGGTGGACATCCTGAATGCCCTGACTGGTATGGTATAAGCACACAGTTGAGGGTACCTCTCTTAAGGGGAACAGTTTGCTGGGAGAAGAGGGAAGTTTTGTGGTGATGGGTTCCAGGGACTGATGCTCTAGAGTAGAGATCTTGTGCTCTCAGACTTTCAGAAAGCCTGTCCTCATGCAGCATGGAGCCCTGAAACTGCCACACCATTTATTCCCTGAATAAATGACTGACAGGCAGGAAACACTGGCAGTCTAGAATCTGAATAGTTTATTCTAAGAGCCTCTAATTTGGAGGCTAGGATGATGACAGTGTCTGCAACCTATGACCTGAAAGACTGTCTCTTTCAACAAAAGGAAGAAAAGTATAGTCACTCAATTTCTTTCTGCAGCTCTTTCTGCATATTCAAAAGTCCTCGGCATGTGATTATTCTCTATTTTACACACATTCATAAATATATCAAGACCATCTCAGGTCTATCTGAAACATTTTTGTTGACTCTCCTCAAAGTCCAAGCTTTTTATATTTTAGCTGCTCACAGGTCCTTGAGTCCTCATTAACTCAACATGGGAGCATAAGAGCTAAGCCCCAGTGACTGCCTGACTAATGTAGGTGTGAGGAAAGGTGACCTTTAGCTGTAAACATTCATCAAATTTCACATCCTCCAAAATGTTAGCACCACAGAGAGCCTGCTAAGATCAGACGCTGTGTCTGGTCTTATTAGAGCCAGGCTTTTGAGATGATAATTAGCAACAGCACTTCATATCCATAAGCTGCACCACCAATGCATGAAGGAGCAGGTAACTCAGGAACACATGCGCATAAAATCAACAATTTCCTCTTCCTCATTAGAATGCATTTTTCTTTCTTATAAGGAATAGACTAGAATAGCTCAGTTTCCTTGTGCTGTCACATTAAAAAGCCAAACAAAGAAAAAACATGATTTTAACTTTCACCTTACCATGTGGTGACAAGAGGTATTAATATTTAAAGGAGCCCACTGTGATTTGCATGTATGTTCATCATACTTTTTACATCTTCCCTATCTTCACAGTATAGAGATGAGAGTTGCAAGACAGTCTCTACTTTTCCTAAAAACATGGTAGGCAGGAACTATACCTTAACAGCAGGGAGATAAAGTGGTATCAGAAATAAATAGAGCCACTGTAACTAAAAGTTGAGGACAAAGTATGTTCCTACCTGTTCAGTGACCAATACATGGGACAGTCCAATACCTAGAGTCCCCAACCCATTTCCATTTTTTCCCCAAAAAGAACCTCAAAAACAACCTTTATAATAAAGTAAGTTGATATATTTTTTATTTTTTTTTAAATTTTTATTTATTTATGATAGTCACCGAGAGAGAGAGAGAGAGAGAGAGAGAGAGAGAGAGAGAGAGGCAGAGACACAGGCAGAGGGAGAAGCAGGCTCCATGCACCGGGAGCCCGATGTGGGATTCGATCCCAGGTCTCCAGGATCGCACCCTGGGCCAAAGGCAGGCGCCAAACCGCTGTGCCACCCAGGGATCCCTTGATATTTTTTTTAAGATATTAAGAAGATGCTATATCCAGGAGTTGGGGTTTTAAGCGAAGGTTAATCAAGGGACAGAAGATTGGTTGATCAGCTCTCCAAAGCCATATTTTACAGCAACAGCACCCCAGGGAGCTCATTCAATTGTACCTCATGCAACTAAAGTGCATTAACACTCAACAAATTGGCCACAATTACAAGACACCAATGTATTCACTTAATTCTAAGAAGCATGGAATAATTCAGCATAAGCTTGAAAAGCCAAGTTTGGAACCCAAGTGACTGCTTGTTTAATACTGGAGGACAAGAGGGAGAGAGAAGTAAACCCCTGAGTCCTTCACAAGAAACCCCTCGCAGAGTCTCCACAGTGAATTTGGTCTCTATTCCTCTAGAGACAAAGCAGCATAATAACAATTGGGAAACTGAATATGGTGAAGGGCGATGTGAAGAATAATGGCTTCAGGTTTTTCATCTGTAATGAGCTATCTAATGATATTCCTGCAGAGAATTAAAGGAGGACAAAAAGCTATTTTTTAGAAAATGAGCTTTTTAAAAACTAAGATTAAAGAAGCAGTTGATTCATGACTTTTAAGCACCTGTTTTGTACCAAGCACTACACTTACTGTTGCCTGAGATGGTGTTGGAAGCACACATTTCCCCACATCAAAAACTGGTCATGAGTTTATCTTTAGAATTGCTTCTAAGACTGTACAGAAAAGGGGCAGAGCTGAGATTTTACCAGCTTTGAGAATAAGGCTCACTACCAGGGAGTTACTAACTGAAACGCACTGGTTTTAAGCTTGCCAATGTTGCAGAGCAGGGACTACAGCCAGTGCACGGGCACACAGCACGGGCTATGAAGTCAAACTCACTTGGTTTGAACAACATGATTACGTGTGAACACAGGTAGGCTGTTTGAGCTAGGTAAGCCTCTAATCCTCCCTAGAGAAAGAGGTGGCTGCAGAAATTAAATGAGAATGAATGTCCACTGGCTGCCAAATGAAAAGGTCCTCAACCACAGACACAGATTAGGTGGAGGCAATTACCTCTTCTATTAGCATAGCAAGCATGTATGGTTATCTTCAAGGATAGAAATACTAAAAGTATGGCATGTGCAGATCTCACCAGATTCTAGTTACAGAATGACCTTTGGGTGACTCTGTAAGTGGACTCATTCCCGCAGCTCTGTCATCCAAGAACACACAATGACAGACAGGAAGGAAGTGATCTAATATACTTTCACATACCACTGACGTGAGTCCAGATTTTTTAGCTCTCTCAATAGTTTTGAATTTTTCTTCAAAAGATGGAAATTCTTTCTATAAAAAAAGAGATGGAAGAAAAGCTGAATAACCACAGACCAATAGTGCCCTTTCCAATCAATCAATTAACAAACTTACTGATTCATCCATCCATGTACCCATCCATAACCCTCCTCATTCATGAAATATTTGTGATCTGAGCCCACAATATGAACTCCATTCTCCTTAAGACATTCAAAGGCACCAAAATTCCACAGCATCCCATGACTATCCATTGGCACTGATGGCTCTGAGGTGAATGAGTGTGTCACTGATGTACATGAGCCTGTGCCTGTTTTCACTATCAGCTCAAAAGGAGAATCCCTTTTCCCTACTTCTGTCCTTAGCAACTCCACTCCACAGTCAGGGTCCAGCTCAAATCCACCCTTCCACAGAGGTTTCCTCACCATCCCACATTTTGTATCAGTTTAACTGTTCCTCTTGGACTCCTGTGTCATGCTATCTTTCATCAGAGTTGTGCCAAGTCTACCTCCTTCACCAGATCTAACATGAGATGGTGGCTTATTCATCTTTGTAGTCTATCCGCATCTTTTGTGATGACAGAAGCAATAATGGACAGAACAGTAATTAAAACACACATGCACACAGAAAATGTCTGATATCCTTTAAAATATACAAGAGATGTCTGAAATTCAATCTCTGCCTTAGTACGGCACAATTAGTTCCACCTATAGCTTTAACTTAGCAGCACAAAATAAGCTGTAAATGCAGAAAGAAAGATCTCCATTTGTATTCTCTGCTTCCCAAACTTCAAATTGAGAGCAAGAACAAGCACCCCAAAATAATGATAAAATAGGTGAAAGTCTAGAGAGGATTGTTACCTTCTGTCCCAAGAATTCATCCCCAAGTCATCAAGCAACAACCTGCAGAAATAAAAGGGTCCTGGTGGCTCCACTGGGGAGGGCTGCTCCTGGCTGGAGACTTTCATGGCCAAGTCAGAGTTACACCTCTGGATATAGTCATCTTCTTGGGCCTTCTGGCGCAAAATGACCTCGATGATTTCCTTCTCCTGGTCACGGTTCATTCCCCGAGGGGGTGGGGAGGGCTCATTTAGATTTAACTGTGATGGTAAAAGGCATTCCGGACTCGTGTGGCCAATGTTTTCAAGTAATTTGTCAAGGACATCATCTCCCTCCTCAGTTTGAGAAAAATCTTTCTGAGCTCCCAAAGCTTGAGGTTGCCAGCCCGAAATCAGAAACGCTGGATTTGTGCTGCTGGGTGCTAAGCAGCCCTCCAAAGGTCCATACAAAACCCTCCCATCCCAAGAGTACTTCCCTGAGATATCCCGCACAATTACTCGGACGTCTGACAGGGTGCCCCCTGGGGAGCCCCCCGCAGGCCCTTCGGAGGGTGTCTGAAGGTAGGAGATGAGGGTGCTGTCGTTAAGCACAAAGAGCTGTAGGTTTGGGCTCCGGAACACCTCGGAGGACAGCTCGGGAGCCTCCGCATGTACGTTGTCGTGGTTTTCACTGACTAGGCTGTGCAGCACGGCAGGGCCCCCACGCAGCGGGAAGTGGCCCAGGTGATTCACCAGGTGGGCCATCACCATGCGGGCGGTCAGAGGGATCAGCTCCAAGCTCCTCCTCTTCCGCTCTGGGAGCCAGGGTAAGGCAACAGACCAGACAGTGGAGAAGGAAGGTTAAAATCTGTACTTGGAATGTTGGATTTGTTTTAGTCTGGGCACTTTTTCCATCTGTTTTTTGACACTAATTCTACCTGAATAAAAGTACAATTTAAATAGATTACTAAAAGAACCAACTTTCACAAAGATCTCATTCTGAAAGGGATACTTAAAACCTGGAGATACAGCAGTAAACAAGAGAAAGTTTCCTGTCCCGGAAGGGCTGGTGGTTAAGGAAGTTCTGGGAGTTGGAAACCTGTAGCTGGAGAGGATCTGGTGGGAATGGTGGTGGGCTGGGGGTCCAGGCCCCAGGGGTTACCCTACACTCCCCTCACCAGGGTAAAGGCAGATTCTGCTATAGGAATCAATCAAGCCTTGGTAGATGGATTCAAAGCAGTTGGCTTCAAGATCTTTGCAAGAATGTATGTTTTGTTGTTTGGGAATTTTAAATATTTAACAGAATCTGATATATTAATTAACTCATGGAAATAGGCTTTAACTGAATTTGCAGTTGATGATAAAATGCCCAAGGGCAACTGACTTACACAATTTTTAAGGCTTCAGGGGCACCTGGGTGGCTCAGTGGTTAAGTGTCTGCCTTTGACTCAGGGCCTGATCCCAGGGTCCAGAATCAAGTCCCACATCAGGCTCCCTGCAGGGAGGAGCCTGCTTCTCCCTCTGCCTATGTCTCTGCCTTTCTCTGTGTGTCTTTATGAATACATAAAATCTTAAAAAAAAATTTTTTTTAAGGCTTCAAATATGTAGAAAGACGGACACTAGCATGTAAAGGTGGGCTCGGTGAAATGCTGGAGGTATAAGGGAGAAGCAGAGAAATAATCTGTAAGCATATAATGAAACAACCACTTAAGCTTCAGCATGGTCAGGGAAATTGTAATCTGCCAAAGTTAGAAAAGAACTATGTATTAATCCAAGTACAAGTGAAAACGAAAGTTTTAAATTTCAATAAAAAATATCACTAGATATTTAAATACAGTAAGATTTACACTTTGGGCTTAAAGATTTAGGAAATACTTGATTTCTAAATTCACAACAGAAAAATCTGATATTTAAATACAAATAACTATAAATTATGCTTTCTGAGCTAAACACCTTCCCTCTCAGACATTAACAATTCAATGGATTTACCTATACAACATCAATTATACCACAATGTATAAACCTAGCAAGAAACTATCAAATCCTAGAATGTAAAAAATTCGGTGTGATGACTGATGAACAGATTGTCCTGACTTTTCTTGAATTTCTTCTTAATTCTTACTATTCTGTGAATAAGAAATTGCTGTATTCAATAATGTAAAATAAAATTTCACATGAATACTTCAGTTTTCATAGGCAGAGGTCATGTACATCCATCTCTGACATTAAATTCTCCTTTCTGACCCTCATACAAGAGCGTATGATTTCCATACAGCTGAGAAATTTAAATACCTCAACTAATTCCCCTGAAATCACAGTTATGAATGCCTTTGCTTTTGTGTCCATATTAACTTTTTCAAAAGTTACAGATGCTTTTTATTCATGCTTATCATTCCATACGAATATACACTCTGTCAGAAATGTTAATGCCCCAAACAACAAAAGCATGGCCAGCTGGGGGTTCAGAGGAATATAGTGTAAGACCCAGTGGGGTGATGACATGATGGAGCAGGCTATGAACTAATGACAAAGGTCCGATTTGGTGAAGCCCAAAGCACACAATTACTACTAGAAAACCAACTTTCCTCTGCTTTTACCTATGTAGGTTGTGCTTTCAATTTGAGATACATAAAGATTTGTATTTTAATGAATGTGTTTGAATTCTACAATGGGAAATTAACTGGAGTCACACTAATCAAGTCAGAGACCGGAACACAGCCAGTAAAAATTCTAAATATCTTTGGTATTAAGAATAAGGAAAGGGAATATTTGTGAAGTCAAAATTGTTTTTCCCTGGCAGCCTTCAGCAGCATCAATTGCCTGTGGTTCCCTTAAAAAATAAAGAGAAAATCTAGACTCCATTGATGAGAAAACAATCTCATAACTTCTACAAACTATGAAAAAATATAATCCAAATATTTATCCTATTTTGCTAAATTTAGCGTTAAAATAGAAAAGCAGTAATTTTAGTTTGTCTTTGTAATTTTAGTCTTTCAATCTTTAGTTTTTAAAACTCCCCTCTTTCCTTATTATTATTTTTTTTAAGATTTTATTTATTTGACAGAGAGCACCAAAGAGCACACACAAGCAGAGGGAGCAACAGAGGGGGAAGGAGAAGCAGGCTCCTTGCTGAGCAGGAAGCTGGCTGTAGGGCTCCATCTTAGGACCCTGGGATCATGACCCAAGCTGAAGGCAGCCGCTTAACCAACTGAGCTACCCAGATGATCCTCTTTCCTTCTTTTTAAAGCAATTAGGCATTAATAATGAGAAATCTGAGCACCTGTACATACAATCAGTGGCTATTCCTTGAGCTGGGCCAGCAGCCACCTCAGCTGTAGGTAACTGAATGTGTCTATTCCCTGTAACTATTTGAAAGAAAGTATTTATATCAAATAGTAGGCAATACCGTATGAAAGAGTCACTTGAAAATATTAGATAAAAATATAATATTGTTTCCCAGAAACGTGAGAAAAAAATAGTTTGGTGATGAATGATGACACTAAATGAGAAAAAAAAAAAAAGACTTCAGCTATCATCTTTAATTTTCCTCTCACTCTTAAGGGTGTACCCACTCACCAAGAGTGTCTGTGCATGCCAGTGTATTTTTACTGCTTTGCTTTTTTATTAGAATGTTAGTGAATTTTAAAACTCCTTTGCCACCAAAGTTCAAAGTTATTTTTAGTACTACAGAACTATGTTAGGACATAGTTCCTGCATAAGGTCCTGAGGTTTTCTGGAGAATATAGCCAAAGACTGTTGTACATCAAAAGCAAGGTGGTACCAAAATTTAAATGTGCATTTTTAGGTTTTTCATTTTGCACTAACCTTTCAATTTTCTGCTATTTTCAAGTGACAAGTCATAATGTATGGTGAACTTATTTTAGGGATAGCCATGTGCAATGAGTCTAAATTAATGGCTTTCAGAAAAAGTAAGTTACTTTCCTTCAAAGACATAAACTGGGTGGTAGGAACCAACAAAAGAAATTGATCAAGGGTCATTTTGATAAGATATGGTTTGAATTTATAACCATGGTGGGGGGGGGAATCAAGAAAATATTGCAATCTAAAAGAGTGGAAGTCCAGAAAGACAACTAAATGATTAAGCAAATGGAGGTCAATTGGGAGGACAGTATGAAAGTGTGCCATGTACTGTCCACCAGCACAACTAAAAGTTAAATCTATAGTCTACTCAGTGGAAAAAATCTCAGAGTAAATACTATGATATTCCTGAAACTAGGTTATTACATCTTCAATTCAAATTTCACCTTTATTACTTCTGATTTATGTACCCTTGGGAAAATCCCTTCACCTCAGATGCTCAACCTATAAAATCAGGACTGGCCAATTCCAGAGCCTTTTCCCCTGACTCGTGCCCCACTTCTGTCCTCTTCATCATCACCTCACCTGTCCCCTTCCTCTGGGCCTAAACCATACTCCAGACTCTGCAGTCTTGCAAGCATCACCCTGGACTCTGTGCCCTCACCTGGCTACTATCCTTCCTTTGTCCACCAAGGCCCTACAAGAAGAAGGTCTCAGGGTTCCAAAAAGTGATCCCCAAATCACATGCTCAGCCTATCTAGCTATAGACTAACGACCCATACCTAAAGTACTCAGCAAAACTCGCCACCAAATGCTTAGTTGGGAAATAAAACAGCTCCTGCTTTGGCCCCACCCTCTCTGATGTTTTTGAAGCACCTAGCACCACCAAGGACCTTCCATGGTTCCTTTTCCCCTTTCTTACCTTGACTTCTCAGCATGGATTCTTTCTTGTTTTTTTCCATGACTTTTCTTTCCTGGTGACATTCCCTCATTCCTTTTTCTTAAAGGGTCTTTACCCCCAAGTTTCCATCCTTGTGCCTAGGTTTTAACTTGCAGAGTCCGTAACATTTTTATGGATCTAACACTCCACACCCACATTTTTTTTTTTTTTTTTTACTTTTAACTTAGAGACAACTGAAGATTCACATGCACTAATAAGAAATAACACAGAGTTTGCAAATATCCTTCACTTCCTTGGTACTACCTTACATAGCATAGTACAGTACAGTATCACAATCAGGAAATTTTAACATTGATATGATTCATCAATATTCAGAGTTTACTAGTTTTATATACACTGTGTGTGTATGTGTGTTTGGTTCTATGCCATCATTTCACATATACAGATGATATACCTACCTTTGGATTCACATTTCAAGGCCCAGAGATAGGCTCTTATAATTTCAGGAAGAAGGGTGGTTGAGGAAGACATATAGTAGTCCCTAATCCTGACAATATGCACATTCTAAAATGGTACCTATGCCATTAGCAGAATGACCCTCAAACTGAGGGATGTAAATCCCCACCTCTCTCTTTACGATGCTCTCTTAGCCTGTAACCCTTGACTAGATCCTTTCAAAGTCTGCCCATCCTTCTATCGTCTGACTTAGGCCCTTCCCCAGGGGAAGCTCCTAGGTGCTACTGTTCCACAAACAGTACACCTACATTAATTCTGTCTCTCCAGTTGCATGTAAAATTCCTGAGATATAAAATGAGCTTTTTTTCTGTGGGTCTCATAGGTCTGAGACATATAAGTCCTAAATACAAAATTCAACTAAGATGAGAAAAGAGAGAGAAGGTGAAGAAACAGAAAAAGAAAAACTAGGAAGGCAGAATTTGCTATCACAAAGGAGTCTAGAAACCAGAAACAACTAGATTTTTAAAAATAACACAGCAAGCATGGACCAAAGGCTATAATCTTTCCTATTCTCACCCATGAGAATTAATATTCTGAAGAATCTTACCTTCTTCAACTGTGAGCAGGTTGCCCAAATCTGCTGATGCATGATATTGGACTGGTTCTGAATTCTTCACATTCGCCAGTGGTAAGAAGGGGTCATAATCTGGGGATGACAGGTCGGCTAGGGTCAGTGTATAGTGACTCTGTTGGGTGTATGTGCTTGAGCCACAAACACAGCAGTGCAGGACCTGTGAAAAACAGAAGGGAATGTGTTCCAGGGATGCAACTAACCTGTTCCCTGACAATCTGCCAAACTACAACAGCATTTAGAAGGTAGGTAACACTTGATAGGCTTGGTAATACTTAAAAAGACATAGAATCCCTTCCATTCTAAAACATCTTGCTATCTGCAAATTTATTTTGCTCCTTCTACATCAATGCCAATAAATATATGCTCAAGACAAAAGGAAAGTGAAGGTTAAAAAGTGTTTATTTTGCCACCCTTCTGGGTGGTTGTACACACCTAAGTCCTGCTGTGGTCCATCAGAATATTCATAGAACTTCTTTTTATGGTCCCAAACTCTACCGCCCAAATTTCTATCAACAATAGAATAGATATATAAATCATGGGCTTATTTTCACTGTGTAATACTAAATAGCAATGAGTGAAAAATCTACAGCTATTCACAATAGTATGAATGACTCCTTCAGAAATAATGTTGAATGAAGGACGTCAGACACAGAAGCATACACTGTGTAATTCCAGCTATACGAAGTACAAAAACGATCTATACTGTTAGACAGATTGGTGGTTACCCCACGTATGTGAATGGAGATAGTGACTAGTAGGGAGGCATGATGGGGGCTTCTGGGATACCAAGAACATTCAGTTTCTGCAGCTGGGATCTGGTTTCACAGGTGTGTTCACTTTGTAAAAATTCATCAACCTCTCACTTATGATTGATGCTGTTTTCTGGATGCATATTATACTTTAATACAAAGCTTCTTTTAAAAATACAATAATGGGGGATCCCTGGATGGCTCAGCGGTTTAGTGCCTGCCTTTGGCCCAGGCATGATCCTGGAGACCCGGGATCGAGTCCCACATTGGGATCCCTGCATGGAGCCTGCTTCTTCCTCTGCCTGTGTCTCTGCCTCTCTCTCTCTCTCTGTCTCTCATGAATAAAAATAAATAAATAAATAAATAAATAAATAAATAAATAAATAAATAAATAAAATAAAAATACAATAATGTTATTCAATAAATTTGTGAATTGTGTTAACTAGGAGGTAACTTTTTTATTGCTAAAACAATTTTAAGAGAAATCTATTAAGAAAAGAAATACTAGAAAAGAGATAAATTTAAGTGACTGTGGCTACTTTACTTGGCTGAGCCAGGGCTCACATAGGTTTATAAGCCACAAAGATGACAGGAGTATCTAATTAATCCTAACAGAGTTATTAAAATTTTGATCACTAAAGAAACCATTTAAAAATACAATAATACTTTATAGTTGAATTTCAACCATATTATCTTTTCTTGTATTTAACACATTTTAAAATAAGGCAACACAGTAATAAATTAATGAGTTGCAATATTTTTTAAAGGTTATTAGTAAAGGTGTGTTACTAAAAAAAAAATAAACAAGACTGTCTCTAGTAATTATTCAATGGATACACAGTGCTAAATTCATAAGTAAGGCTTTCATAGGAGGGACTATAAAGCCAATATGGAAGGGATAATACAAAGGGTCCAGAGCAAATATCACACCTAGGCATCAGTAGGAGATGATATTCTAATATTTTAAATACTATAAAAATGATGACACTAATATTGTAATGTGATATATTTCCTTAATTTATTTCTTAAGATCTTTTGAAGCAAAGAGATTACTGAGACCTTTATACTTTTTTCTTCCTTTGATGAACAGATTTTGTCAAACTAAGGCTTATAAATATTCCTATAATATAAACAGTTCTTTTTAAAATTAAGTACAGATAGACCATATCACATGAAAACTGAGGGGGGTGGTGATGGTCAAACTACAGTTGTTTAAAGATGGCAGTCATGTGAAATTGTAGGCTTTTATTTGGTAACCATTGTATCTCTACAATAATACCTGCTCTGTTTTCACTCCTTAAATTATTCATTTCTTTTAAAATGATTGAGCCCCCATATATGCTTTTCAAAAGGGTATAGTTAAATAAATAAACATGTAGAACATATTTTGGCAATTCTGTGATGCTTAAGTCTATACTCTATGTCCTTGAAGCTCAAATGGAGACTCACCCTATAGATATAATCCAGCAAAGGAGCTCTGGATGCATGCTGCTCCTCCAGGGCCACCGTGGACACTGGGTGGAGAAGGGTGTTCACTGGCAATGCCATGCACCAATCCAAAAGGCAGAGTAGCAAGGACACAATAAACTGGAAGAGGAAACAGGCCCAGTACCGCACATTGCAGAATTTCAAACTTCACTACATGTAATAGCAAACAACAGAACTGTCTCTGCACAATAATAATTATTTGGTAGGTACAAAAATGCAAAAGAAATAAATGAATAAATATAATTTTCACAGGGAAGACCATTAGGACCAATACAGAAGAATATCATAAAGGATATCTCTACGTATGACATTATTTATCATTTTGCCTTATGTTAAAAAATAAAACAAACTCTGGAAAAAACTTAGCAGATGTGCCACCTACCTTCTTATCTGTTTCCACCGAGGAGTACTCTGCACTTGGTAAAAGAAAAGCAATTGTGGCCACAAGGATCTGTATAAAAGATAAATCAAATCCATAATGAAATAGAGCATAGCAATAGTTTGGGAAACCATATGATAAGAGTCCCAAGATAGCCGTGCACTAAACCCAGCTTAGTGTCAACTCACTAGGGGAAGGTGATAAAAAGCTGAGTTGCCTGTGATCCTGAAAATCGGAAAAAGTGATAGAGCCATGCCTAGTCTCCATTCCACTCTGCTGGTGCTGAAACTGGGAGCCCCTGATGAAGGGACATTTCTCTCTGTGTGGTCACTCAATTCCCTTCATCATCCACACTTTATACTATGAAAGTAAAAAAATATTTTCAAAAAGAACTATGAAAATGTTTCCATTTGATTTTCTTATAAACCATCTAGGTCTCCATCTGTTGTCCTGGTATAAAAGCATCTCTTGTATTCTCAAAGGCATTCCTCTTTCGATGATAAACTTTAAGTGACCTTTGAACAATTTGGGGATTAGGGGTGCTGAACTCCCTGAACCTGCACAGTAAAAAAAATAAAAAAATCCATGTATAACTTTTGACTCCTGCCAAATTTAACTACTAATAGCCTACTAGTGGCTGGAAGCCTCGTCAGTAACATAAACAGTGGATCAACACATATTTTGTATGTTATATGTATTTTATGCTGTGTTTTTAGAATTAAGCAAGCTAGAGAAACAAAAATGTCAAGAAAATCATAAAATATATTTACAGTCCTCTACTATATTTATCCAAAACAACCCACATATAAATGGACTTCTGCAATTCAAACCTGTGTTGTTCAAGGGCCAACTAAACACAGTTGCCCTACAATACAACTTTACAACTTGCAGCATCACATATTCCTGTGTCCAGGGCTCTGCTCCACTCTAGGTCACCTAAGGTCTCTGAGAGAACAAAGTGATCTCACTGGTGAAGTCTGTCTAGGCCTGAGAGAAAATAAATCAGAATCACTTATTCTCTCCCTGTAACAGCACACAGAGACAAATCAAATTTCCTTGACGAGTTACCACTGGATATATGAAGAACAGGACATGCTTTAAAAAGTGTAGCTTTAAAAACTGACAGGAATGGATGGGCCTTATATGCAGGCACCTACAGAGGTGAGGAGGGTACATGCCTGTGCACAACAAGCATCCTCAGATGTAACCGACCTCCAGGATATTATCACTGGGACGATTCTTCCCGCTCCTTCTGTCCCTGTCTCCTACCAATTACCACCCCCAGAGGGTATTCCAGTAGTAATCTCATTCCAGCTGGGTAGTCACGCAATGGCAAAAAGCGTGATCCGGGGCTTCAGTCTGGGAGAGACTCCTGTTTCCTACAAAAGGTCCCCCCGCCCCCCGCCCTGCTCAGAGGGCATCATAACCAGCTGCCTTCTCCTTGTTAGCACCATCCAAATTACTCTAAATGAATGAAGCTCAATCTACAAAAGGTCTCTTTGTTGTGGTCATGTCTGCCTTTCAAACTTCCCAAGTGTAAGACTGTACCCTGGAACACTGGTGGCTTCTTTACGTAGTGCCTGAAATCACAGCTGAGAAGAGCCAGTGTGATTTAGTCTTAAAATGAATGACTCATATAGCAACGTAACAGACGGTTCTTGAACAATCATTTGAGTATCTGTAATTAAATACCGAATACCGAATATAAGAGGGAAATGCTTATGTTTTAGCATTACAGGAAAAGACTTACTTCAGCAATTTTCCGAGGCAGAGAGGTTTCAAACATCAGAAGCTTTTCCCAGTAGGAAACCAGCAACTGAAGAACATCACAGGCCACCTGAGCCACGATTTTGTTAGAAAACTATAAAAGGAAACAAAACCCCCAACTAAAGGACTGAACTTAACATGTATTCTTGTCCTAGGAAGAAAAGAATAGGTATTTCTTTCCAGCAATGTTTAGGGATACATTTCCTTGTTTGGCATTAATTGTTTGAAAAATGTGTCCTGGTACCAGGTAGTTTGTAGATGATCACCATCCTGTAACTGCCTCTTGTCCAGCCAGACTAGTTGTATTAACATTCTAGAGAAACAAGTAGCTGTCATTCAGTTATATGAAAATTAAAACAGTGATTTCAAATGCCTCATGCAGATCACATAAATCATAATTTTGACAATTAGAAGAAATTAAAATGTAGTACATTACTAAGTATTCCCTATGCGCTGGACCTTTACAAAAATTTTCCTCATTTTCGCATTGATAAATCTTCATTAACAGCTCTGCCAGGTAGATGTGATCTTCATCTTACACTTGGATAAATGGAGACTAATCAAGTGATTTTCTATATTATAAAATTAAACGGAACCCACATGTGTAATGTACTAAGAAATGTGAAACTTTGGGGACTATGAGAACATAATTCATATGTTATGGTGTATTCAATTACTTTGAATATGTTTTCAGAGTCTGGTGTGTGTCCAAGGTCACACTGGATGCTCCCATTTCTTGTTAGATGGCATGTTAATGAGGAGGGATGGTACCTACAAGGTCCACTGGCTGGGGTGGATGAAATAGTTGAAGACACCCTGTGCCTCTCTCCCTGGCCAGAGCCTGGGGCTACACTGCTATCCATACCTCATTATCTAGAGAAGAAAGGCTTGTCACTGATTTTGGGTCCCTGTTTAGGGAAACCTCTTGATATGAAGCTTAGTTATTTCCATACCAGAAGCTCCAAGTCACATGAAACAGATACCAATTGACCTCAGCACCACAGAGACACAGAAAAGTCAACATTTAGCATCTCAAAGTAAACGCACAGAACAAGAAAGAAGGTGAGGCAAAGGGGATTAATTTGAATTCTATAGAATAAACACTTCCTGACTGTCCCTTCCTGATAGGTGCAAAGTACACGCGAGGCATGAATATCTGTGCTCAAGGCACTCTTCAGAGGGGGCCTCTAGGCTTCAGATGACCTTATGCTCAATGGCTCCTTTCAATCCCTCAAGCACTCTGGCTTGCTTCTGCCCCAGGGCCTCTGTACTTGCTCCCTTTTTTACCTGGGACATTCATTCCCCAGGTCTGCATGTAGCTGACACTGCCACATCTTTCAGACCATGGCACTAAAATGTCTCCTCAATGAGGCCCCCATGCCCATCCAGAGGAGTGGCAGCCCACCTCCGCCAGCTCTTCAGCTTCATCCTTTTTCCCTCTTATAGTTTCCTTATGGCATTAACAGCTATCAAGCTGATCTTTTGTACTTGTCTGCCTATTCTTTCGTGTGTTTAATTTTTCCACATCTTGTTCACCATTATATTTCTAATGCGTTGCATAGCCCTCTGAGGAGTGACACATGGTGAGTTTGAGGTGAAGATGGAACTGAAGGAGTTAAGAACACAAGTAGGTACTGGATGTGTTTCTGCTGCATCACAGTGGTCAAGTCATGAGGTAGAGCCAGAAGGCTGGCATGGCTATTAAATCTAGAAGCTAGAAGCACACAAGAGGACTAGGAGAAAATGAGAGCTATGATAGAGCAGACAACAAGCCTCTAGGGAGAGAGGGGTGAAGTGTGAGGGTGGGGCAGACAGCAGAAAGGCCACATTGTGGTGGGAGGGAGAGTTGAGCTTAGTCTGGAAGAATGCAGAAGGACAGTGTCTCTTTCCAGGCAGCAGGCAGCAGGGCACTGTGGCAGGCAAGGCTGGGCTGGAGGGGATGCAAGTGGGGTGGGATTAATCACACCTGAATGCTGTGGGGGATGCGGGGGGAATAAATCACTCATGTACTCACTCAGCACATACTCATGGAGTAATGACCACATGTCAGCACTGATGGTGACAGATGGTAGCTATACTTGTGGTAGGGATGGCAGAAGGTATAGGTTGTTTCATCACTGTTGTACACCTGAAACTAACATCACACTGTGTCAGCTATACTCAAAAAAAAAAAAAATGTAATCAACCTCATCCTCTCAAAAAACAAACAAACAAACATACAGGGGAAAAAATTCTGGGAAATGTCCGGATTTGGCTAAACTGACAAGTACCAAGGCACCAGCCACCATACTGCCCTGACACTGCACTGGACTCCAATACACCAACATCTTGATCTTTGAATATATACCAACTCATTTCTACCTCAGGGCCTTTGTACTTGGTGCTCCTTCTGCCTGGAGTGCCCCTTCCCCAGACACTGCCTAGCTCCTTCTCATTATTAATTTCTCCACTCATATACCACCTCTTCCCACTTAGAAGAGTGGGATTGCTCCTGGATGCTCTCTATAGTGTACATATGTAGTTGCTTGGCCAGTATCAATTCCCCTCTCTCTCCTTAACTAATAGTAGATTTTTTTTTCTAGGTGCCTTCCCTCTCCTGTGCAAGTCCTCTCTCCCAGCTCCAGGAGTGTGCCTGAACTGGCTGAAAGCAATCAGAAGATTTTATTCCCAGCCTCAGTCTTTGGTACATGGATGAGCGAGAAGCCGTGGCTAATGTGTCTTAGTACCCTTTACCAGAACGCTGTGATGGAAGTCCTGCTGAACATAAGCAAGGACACAGAGGACCCTGACTCCTACTGGCAGACATCCTCCAACCCTGCAGACATCCCACCCTAAGATGAAGGCACTGTGGACTATGGAGCAGAAGAGCCAATTAGATCAGTGTTGACACTATTAATCTCCTGGATCAACCAACCTCAAATTCTTCCATACCCATGTATTTTCCAGCTATATGAACTAATACATTCCCATGTTGTGTAAGCCAAAAAAAAATAAAAATAAAAATAAAAGGGGAAAAAGGCAAAAAAACAAACAAACCCAAACCCCAAAACAACAGCAAACAACAACCACAACCACAGGGCACAAGATGAACAGGGCAGACACAGTCCCTACTCTGAAAGACTGACACAGTCCTGGGAACAGGCAGGGACCTGTTGGTGTATGTCCCTGAATGCCATGCTCTAACTCTGTGGTGACTTGGTCAGGCCTCGTGCAGATAAATTCCTCTGGTGGCAGTATGGAGGACAGATCTGTGGGGGCCAGACTAGAACCATGGGGTTGCAGAGCACCAGGAAGCTCAGTTATTGGCAGAGGGAGTCAGCCCCAGTGAGGGATGGCCCTAGGGCAGCAGAACTCTATTGTTAAAGATGGTGGTGGGGTGAGGAAGGGGAGACTGTCCATGATGTCTCCTAAGATGGGGTAAGAAAAGGAGCAGCAGGTGTTGCTGAGGGTGGGGGCTCAGGCTGGGCTGCCTGGAAGGCAGGGTTGGCAGCTCACCTGAGCCAGAGCTGAAGCTGGCACTCTAATGCCTTTGGCCCACATCCTGGATGGGACACCTAAGTCTGTAACTACAGTTCAGACTTAGAATACTCCCCTGCTCCCCTGCCACCCCTGTTGCCCACCAGATACAACTAGCTAGGTGGAATTCTCCAGGTGCCTGTGTAGTGCACTGCTCTCATTTATTGCTGAGGCTGTAGGCTGGTTTTCATTCATACCCTCTGGGGAGCATTTCAGCCTTCTATGACCATGTCCTTCCCACATCCGAGGGAACACTCAGGTCAATCTTGACAAGTGTTCCTGAAGGCAGGGTCACAGCAGAGTGGTGCCCAGAGCCATGTGGAATCCACAAGGCAGGAAGCCCTTCCAGGGCTCAGGCTCCCTGTGCTGCTGGGGCTGGGCATCCTCCTAGCTGAGCCTCGAGGCCCCTCTCCTTAGAATTGTTTGTTTGTTTGTTTGTTTATTTATTTATTTATTTATTTATTAATGATAGTCACACACAGAGAGAGAGAGGCAGAGACACAGGCAGAGGGAGAAGCAGGCTCAATGCAGGGAGCCCGACGTGGGACTCGATCCCGGGTCTCCAGGATCGCGCCCTGGGCCAAAGGCAGGCACTAAACCGCTGCGCCACCCAGGGATCCCCTTAGAATTGTTCTTAGTGGCCATGCCTTCCCTGCTAGGTCACCTCCTTCAGTAACAGTACCAACTGGCACAGGAACACAGGCCTCAGAGAGAGGCAGGCAGGGAGCTGTCCCATCCATGAGTTTCCCTCTGCTATTCCTAATGGGGAAAGGGAGGCTGATTTGGCTCATCTTAGCTCTCTGATTTCTTAGCAATTCAAGCTGGAGTGATTTCATCGACCTTCTTTGTTTCCAACATGGGGCAAGCAAGAGTATCTACAGGGGTGCAGGCTTCAATGGGGCAGTCCTGCCCTGTGCTGGGAGGCCCCCATGGACTATGGGCTTCATGCATTCTTCTGGTGCCTTATGGTTTTCCTTATATTTAGAGAAAAACTAAAGAAATGTTTGAAAATGTGGAGAACTACAATGAGAAAATGTAAGCCCTCATATCCTTCTACTCTTGTTATCAATTTCCATCTCCTTTCTATACTACACAGTGCCATATAGGTAGAAGGATAGCTATAGAGACATATCTACATATCTCCTTCATTCTTAGACACCACTGAATTCTTAACAGTTTTTCCAGGAAAGGGGTAGAGGTGGGAAAGACACACCACGTTCAATATATATTAATAGATTTAAGAAAAAACTAAGACTTGAAAAATAGATCTTAGAATTGAGAAAATAGGATATTAAAAAAATTACACTCTGCATATATAATTGATATCCAACTTTTTTTTCCCACTTTAATAGTTATATATGACTATCTTCCTATAGCTTTTGCAATTGTGCAAAAGGCCAGACAAGCCAGGGTATCTTGGGTTTGACTCTGGCCAACTCTTTACATCCCCATCAGCTTATTTTCCACATCTGTGAAGCGAAGATGGCAATAACCCTTCATTTCATATGGTAGTTTTAAGGATTAAAAGCAACAATAAAGGTCAGTGCCCTGCTCCTAAGTATCTTGATTCAATCAATTTGCTCTTCCTCGCCACAGGGATCAGCAGCAAGTGCTTTTCTAACTTTCATGATATAACTGGCACCTCCGGGTGTTGTGGAGGACAGAACGACAGGACAGGGCAACAGAGGCAGGCGGTCAGAGGGCATCAAGCTTGATGAGGAAGGGGAGTGGGTGAGGAGGGTTGCTGTGAAATCAGGCTGCAAAGGCAGGCAGAGGCGCGACCAGAGGGCTGGATGCCAAGCCACGGGCTGCGGATGGCCCTGACTGCTTATCTTGTGGGCTGAAGCACAAAGAGTGGCACAGGGGCTTGTCAATAGCCTGGTGAGGACTGTCCTGGGGTCAGCAGCACATGACAGGCAGCAGAGAGGCGCAGGCCTGAGCCTGGATGCCGGTATCGGGTGAACAGTTCGAAGTTTGAACTTTGGCTCAGCCAGACTCTAGAGCCTGGAATGAGAGGGTCCTTAGCTCTCCTGCACTTCAGTTCCTCTACTGTAAAATGGGAAATTGCTTCACACCTAAGAACTTCCACAAACCCCCAGCACAGTGCCTGGCAGGGATTAGGGGATATAACGACAGCACTGCTAATTATTAGCACCATTTCTAAGCAGGAGCCAGAAAAGGACCTGGCAGGATTTGAGCTCTGGTCTAGGAAGTGGCAGTATGTATAAAGGTTTTGTTTCTCATGTTACACGGATCTGTTCTTGGTGCATATTCTATTACTTATACCTGCATGGCGGTGGGCTCATGGCCTGATTTCTCTGGGCCTTGCTTTCCTCTGATGTGACATAGGAACTGTACCATCTACCTTGCAGAGCTGCTGTTGTGAAGATTATAGAAACTTTATCATGAATCTGGCCCAGCATGACTGTCCAGTGAATGGCAGCTCTTCTTTTCTTTAAGAAAGCAAAGGAAGAAAGCCATCCTAAAAGTAACAAGGTCCAGTCAGATAGTGAGCATTTAGGGCTGTTAACTAGGAGCTATCAGGTCTCTCCTGGTCCTACTGAGGAGGCCAGGACATGAAATCCCACTTTCTTGTCACTATTACCAGCAGATGACAGTTGTGTTGCTTGCCACAGAAAGTGCCCAGCTATCAGAGGAACCGCATATGGCTGTAGGGTGCTTGGTCCAGAAATGCTCAGGCTATGGTCGGCCAAGATGCAGCCACCAATGGGGAAGCAGCTGTTGGTGGCCTCCCTTGGGAGCCTGACAGAATGTTCAACATGGCTCTTAGAAAAACAATTTTTGATTAAAAATCGCTCATGTAGGGGAAAATAACGATGGGGCTAATTCAAACTAGAATGGGTTGAATATCTGGGATACAGCTTATTGTCAAATACATATCACAAATTGGTAATACCTTCAAAGTGACACCTATCACGTTGATAGCCTCTTTCAGCTGAGGATGGCTTGTACACTGTGCAAGTTCTTCGCATATCCAGACTCCGAGGGAGCAAATAGCAATGCATCTTTAGAAAAAGAAGTAAAAGAAAGGAAACTCAAAAAATTTAATATATTTTCTTGGTATTTTCTAGTGACAAAGTATTTTAAATCTTTTTTACAAAATGGCCAAAACTACAGACATGTTAACAGAGTGTCTTCCTGAGAAAAAAGATAAGAAGCCCTCAATAGGAAAAAAAAAAAAAAAAAAAAGGAAGCCCTCAATAGTCCAGTTTTCAGGACACATAGAAATATTGATATTGGTTAGTAATTAAATATTTAATGAAATAAATGATCTATTTCCTGTTAGTAGTCACAGAGCACATATCAATTATTTTTGTTGACATTTTTAATTACATTGTATTGCTTCAAGATAGTTTTGAGGAAGAATCAAAAACATGAATCTTAGAAAATGATTGGAAACCGAGTTTTTAATTGTTTTCCTTACAGTAAAATGCACATCTACTACATATTTCATTATAAAGAATACCTGAATACAACTGTCAGAATCAGCTGCCCTGCTATTGCTTTTAAGCAATATGTTAAGACAAAGCCTTCTTCAAGTTGCACAGTCCTTTAAAAATTACCTTTTTCAGTTATAAATCAATTTTAAGAGGTAATTCTCTGTGAAATTGATATATTCTACTACCTTTCTCAATGATCAAAAAGTCATATTCCTGTTAATTTTTTCTGAATGCCCACATATAAAATTAAAATACTTGCTCCCAAACCTGTTCACTTTCAGAACAAAAGAGGGTTTTCAAGCCTATACTCAGAACCAGATGTTATCCATAATATGTATATGTTGTTCTTTGTACGAAGACGTCATATCCAGAGCTAATAAACTAAACGTACTGCTCCGCTCTCCACAATGAAAGTTCTTTGCATTGAATATAATTCAGCAATTAAAATTAATATATTTTGAGGCTTTAAAACCACCATGTTTCACTGGATTCTTGCCTCTTTAAATTAGGATAGGATAAGTGCTTCACAACAGGTTTATTAAAAGCACTTGGGAAACTATGCCACCTACCAAAGTGCACTCAGGGAAAGCACGTGGCCCAGTTTACAAGTATACGTGGTCTTTTTTGATTCTCTGACATCAGTATGATACAGGAGCTTGACACGGTTCAAACTCTCAACTGAGCAGTCACCTCTTGCCTGATTCCAACATTTATTCTCAGTCTACAAAAGCACTTTATATTCTTAGTTTGTACCTGTTTGTCACATGTTCTGTATGACACAGAACAGCCTCTTTATTTTCCCCCAGCTTAACTCAGACTCTGATTTTCAACCCACTAAAATCTATCCAACATGGAATTAAACGCTAAGTCATATTTTTACCACTTTAAGAGCCTCTCTTCTTTTGCAAGCTTGCATGTATGTGTGTATATAAATACACATTTTTTTTTACAACCCATTAACCTATCTGCTAAATATAATTCATTAAGAGTAAAGATCTCTCATTTCTTAGGAACATCTCCATTACCCCGTAACTATTAGCTTTGCACACTGGAGAACATTTTTGATCCATAAAATGGTTTCATAATGTGAACTACTCTCATCTGCCTTGAGTTTTTCAGCCACACTAGTTTATAAGCAGCTCTTCAATGCCATTTTCTCTTTGAAATTTATCATTTACATTCCCCATTTAGCATCTTTACTATTCTAACACTCTCAATTATTCCTTATGCCTTTCAGTTTCTGTCAGAGTTAAGTTCTCTGTATTCCAAATATGTCTTTTGTGATCCCAAAAGAGTTCTATTTCTCAAGACTTTTCTTTTAAGCTAATGACAGTACCACCTTCACTCTCCTTTAAATGCCAACACACTCTCTGGAGACCATTTGCTACTTTGCCATCTCACACCATTCTGGTTTATGTAACAGAAACTTAGTATTTTTTTCTTAACTTTTCTACATTATTATCACTCATGACTATAACTATCTTCTCTTGTAATTAGCCTCCATTTATTTGAAATCTTGATCATATTTCTCCTTACATCCACTTGCATGATCTAAATTTCACTAACTCCATGTTTCATACACAGCTAATTAAGACTGAACATATCATACACATTTCTTTTTTTTTTAAGATCTTATTTATTTATTCATGGGAGACACAGAGAGGAAGAGACATAGGCAGAGGGAGAAGCAGGCTCCCTGTGGGCAGCCTGATGAAGGACTCTATCCCAGGACTCTGGGACCTTGCCCTGAGCCAAAGGTAGATGCTCAATCACTGAGCCACTCAGGTGTCCCATCATACACATTTCTATTCGATTTTTCACTACAGAGAAATTTGGCTTCCTACGGTAAAGAAATAATGGGGGGAAAGGTACTGCCAAGACATGTTAAAGGTCTGAATGTCATAGGTAAATGAAAAGGACAATTGAAGGATTTTTCCCAAGTTTCTGGATCGAAAATCTGGGTAGAAGATGGTGCCCTTTACTGAGATGGAGTTGGAGGGACAGCCAGGAGACTAAACGGTTCAGTAGTGGTTGTGTTAATTTTGCATGTGTTAAGACATCCAAGTTGAGATGTCAAGTAGACAGCTTAATACATAAGCCTGAATATATATAATGGTTCACAGAAGAGGCCAGTCAAATAAATTCAGTATCATCAGTATCAACAATTCAATGGTATTTAAAGCCTGGTTACAATGAATAAGAGAATCTAGGAGAGTCATAGAGGGAGAAGAGGACCAGCCCTAAATCTTGAGTCAGTCTAACATTCAGACATTAGGTGGAGGAGGGAGACAGAACAGGAGCAGCTGCAGTGATATAGGAATAAAATCAGAAGAATATATTCTAAGGAAATTGCATTGTTCAGGAAGAGAGGAAAGACAGACTAATTCCAGAATTAGGAAGACAAGTATGCATATTAAAATTCCTAAGGTAATGTCTAAAAAAATGGAGTCTATGATTTCTACAACAAGAGAGACAATAAATGGAATGTGGGGGAAAATCATCTGAAAGAAATGAAGGAAGAAAAGGAGAGGGGGAAAATGAAGGCAAGAAAAGGGACAAAATGAGAGAATACTGAGAAGGACCAATAACAAAGTATGAAGGCAGATAAAAGAAACACATCCAAATGTGTCAGTAATTGCAGTAAATGTAAATGAACTAAAGATTCAGTTAAAAGATCAAGATCAGACATGATAAATATATAAAATAAAGAATTGCAATTTTTGCTAAGGCATTCTTTTTATTTTTAAGGATTTTTTACTTATTTATTCATGAGAGACACACAGAGGCAGAGACATAGGCAGAGGGAGCCCCAATGTGGATCTTGATCCCAGGACCCCAAGATCATGACCTGAGCCAAAGGCAGATGCTCAACCACTGAGCCACCCAGGTACCCCTTTGCAAAGGCATTTAAAGAGAAGAATATAGAAAGGTTAAATTTAAAAGGATAGAAAATATTATTTTAAAATATCTGAATCGATATGAGACAAGAGGTCTTTAAGAGAAAAAAAATCATCCTTAGAAATAAACAGGGTCAGTACATAAATTAAAAGAGATATGATTCTCTATAGAGATTTGATAATTCTATACTTCTATGCAGCTATTAATATAGCTTCAAAATATGTAAAACAAAGACTGACAGATAATACAAGGTAAAATAGATGCACCATAATAGTGGGAGACTTTAATACATCTTCCACAGTAAATGATTAATATGGTGAAAAAAAATTAGAAAGGATGTAAAATATTTGAAACACACGATTAAAATATTAATTGAATGCACATATCTAGAGCAGTACACCCAACAACTGAAGCAATGGTATATACATTTTTTTAAAGACTTTTATTTATTTATTCATGAGAGACAGAGAGAGAGATAGAGAGAGAGAGAGAGAGAGAGAGAGGCAGAGACACAGGCAGAGGGAGAAACAGGCTCCACTGCAGGGAGCCCGACGCGGAACTCGATCCCAGGTCTCCAGGATCACACCTTGGGCTGAAGGCAGCGCTAAACCGCTGAGCCACCGGGGCTACCCTATACATGTTTTTCAAGCCTACACAGGGAATTTGCAAAATGTGACTATATATTGGACCATGGAGCAAATCTCAATAATTTCAAAGACTGTCATTTGGCAGATAACATATTTGATCTGTGATGCCTTTAAGACATCAGTAACAAAAAGATAAGTAAAAATAACTATATACTTAGGAATTAATATATTTCTAAATAAATCATGACTCAGTGAATCATAATGGAAACTGAAAGAAATCTGTAGTGGAAAAATATTACATATCAAAACATACAGAACTCAGACAACAGAGCACCTAGAAATAAACAAATTTAAATGCTGACATTTGTTTTTTTTTTTTTTTTTTTTTTTTTTAATTTATTTTTTTATTGGTGTTCAATTTACTAACATACAGAATAACACCCAGTGCCCGTCACCCATTCACTCCCACCCCCCGCCCTCCTCCCCTTCTACCACCCCTAGTTCGTTTCCCAGAGTTAGCAGTCTTTATGTTCTGTCTCCCTTTCTGATATTTCCCACACATTTCTTCTCCCTTCCCTTATTTTCCCTTTCACTATTATTTATATTCCCCAAATGAATGAGAACATATAATGTTTGTCCTTCTCTGACTGACTTACTTCACTCAGCATAATACCCTCCAGTTCCATCCACGTTGAAGCAAATGGTGGGTATTTGTCATTTCTAATAGCTGAGTAATATTCCATTGTATACATAAACCACATCTTCTTTATCCATTCATCTTTCGTTGGACACCGAGGCTCCTTCCACAGTTTGGCTATCGTGGCCATTGCTGCTAGAAACATCGGGGTGCAGGTGTCCCGGCGTTTCATTGCATTTGTATCTTTGGGGTAAATCCCCAACAGTGCAATTGCTGGGTCGTAGGGCAGGTATATTTTTAACTGTTTGAGGAACCTCCACACAGTTTTCCAGAGTGGCTGCACCAGTTCACATTCCCACCAACAGTGTAAGAGGGTTCCCTTTTCTCCGCATCCTCTCCAACATTTGTTGTTTCCTGCCTTGTTAATTTTCCCCATTCTCACTGGTGTGAGGTGGTATCTCATTGTAGTTTTCATTTGTATTTCCCTGATGGCAAGTGATGCAGAGCATTTTCTCATATGCATGTTGGCCATGTCTATGTCTTCCTCTGTGAGATTTCTGTTCATGTCTTAAATGCTGACATTTGTAATGAAGAAAGGTTGAGTTAATATGCTGAATTAGGATACTATTATATTAAGATATCAGAATTAATATACTGATAAAAAAAGAGAAGAAATGACAGAATGTAATGACAGTAGAAGGAAGAAAGAAAAAAGAGCAGAAAGTAGAGAATAAAAACAAATTAGAATAAAGAGGCTGAACAAAAACAAAAGTATGTTCTTTAAAAAGACTAACTAAAGTGACAAATCTTTAGCAAGACTCTTGAGAAAAATCAGAGAATATATAATAAGGTCAGGGATTAAAAAGTGTATATAGCTACAGGATGAAAGAGATACTAGACAGCAAGAGGATAATGGAGGCATCATGTATACCAGCATATTTCAAAACTTAGATGGAATGGACAGAGTTCTAGACTAGTTTATCTAAGCTGTAAAAAAAAAAGAAAAAAAAAGAAACCTTATTATTCCTAAAATCATGGAAGAAAGTCAATGGTTAACCTTCTCATAAATAAATGACCAGGCCTGAATAGTTTACCATCAAGGTCTAAATACACAGGAGTACAAACTCTAATTTTACAACAATTCTTGCTAACTACAGAGAATGAAACAATACTTCACTCATTCTGTGAGAATATCTAACTCTGGAATCAAGCCTGACAAGGACAGGATGGGGAAGGAAAATTACAGGCCATAAATATAAATGCAACTTTCCTGAACAGAATGTTAGTCAAGTCAGATCCGGTACTGTATAATGCAATTAGAGTTTATTCCAAAATTCAAGAGTTTATTACCAAAATTCAAGGTACCCTAATATGAACAAATTGATAATGAATTTATAGCTGCTGGTAACAGGAAACTAGAAAATATAGACTAAGTTATCCACCAAAGACCACTGAAGAAATTAGTCAAAATACAAAACAAAACAAAAAACAAAGAATCCACCCCACTCCAATCCAGAAAGCCTTAAAATCATCAAAAGAGCTAACAAAGCAATGATGGTTGGTAGGCTGCTAGAGAGAGAGCAGGGCAGGAGCTGAGTCCTTGGAGGCGGCAGTAGGCTGAGCTGGGCTTCTGGAAACCTTGAGGTTAGAGGCAGAGGATGAGAAACTGATGTTCCCCTCCACTGCTTTAGCCCACTGCTCCCAGCTTGGGCTAAAAGGGCGGTTGCAACTATTTATTATGTAGGTGGCCCAGAAAACCTCTATATTGGTAACAGACTGCTAGCAACCTCAGACACCTGGCAGAAGCAACCAAAATATTTCCAGGCATTGCTAAATGTCTCCCTGGGTACAAAATCACCTCTGGTTGAGAATTACTACCCTATACATTATACCATTTTTATAAGTTTTCAGTTTATCCTTCCATTTTCTTCTTCATTAAAAAATAACAGAGGATATATGTATATATTTGTAATCTTATTTTTTAATTCTACAAAATGTAGCATGCTATGATCTTCTGCACCTTACTGTTTTCACTTAATAAAGGCACACTTTAAAGAAATTAAATAAAGCATTTTCTTGACATAATTCTTACTATACCTTTTATGTGTGTATGAGTAATGTGGAAGTGTTTTTTTTTAAACATTAACTGTTTACACATAAATTTGTATGTATCTTAAAATCCTAAAATAGTTTACCTTTTAGTCAACATTTACCTTGCACATTCATTTGGTTCCTCTGTGGCATTCTTCAGTAAAATATTTATGAGGTAATGCTAAAAACACAAAATTAAGTTAAATAAAAACTTTGTTTAGTAGTTGGTTTCCCACATGTTCTGACTGTGTTCCAGGCAGTCAGGAGTTACTGATGGACCAGGATGCTCTGGAAAGGCTCCCATCAGGGAGAACCTGAGAGGAAGGAAACACAGGGCTCAGGGGAGCAGCCTGGTGAGGGTCTTAGCCAGGGCCTCCTGGGCAAGTAAACCAGCCTGGAGAAGAGGGCTTCTGGCCATGCAATAAAAACCTAGCAAAGCAATTGAGACTTCAGATAGGAAAAGCTCAGTTTTTTTTTTTACTTCAATTAGATTATATATTGTACGTTAAATAATATATTTTAATTATGTACCATAAGTAAATAGATAGATTGATTCTGAGATTTGAAAAGCATTTTTGTTTGCCCCAAAGTCAGTTAAGGAGAGAAAAAATACTTTACTTTTATTCTCTAAGGAATTAATAACTTGACATTTCAAACTATTAGTAGTATTTAATCAGGCTAACAATGGGACTGAATATTTGGCTTACTTCAATTATTTCTTATAAACTCATTTGATGCACTAATGCAGCACAATTAGACCTAAATTTACTACAAACGATGATTCATTACATAATTACAATCCATAGGCATGATAAGCAGATCTAATAAAATACACCCAAGGAACATATCAGTTCTAACTGCAATATGCTCTGAATCTAATACATTTAATATCCCCCTAAAACAGCCTTCCAGAAAACAACAACAACTACTGAAAGATTTAAACAATAAAGCAGAATTTTCAGAGATAAGTAGATCAATGTATGATAATGGAAGAGATAACCACAGAGCTAGAATTGTAAAATACTAAACTTGAGATTCATTCAAATGCATGAGGTACCTTGACATCTTCGGTTCCTGTGATAACTTCCTTAACTTCCGGCACAGACTGTAGTAAAGGGATGTCCCGGTAGGTATTTGGAAAGCAGACAAGAGAACCGAGAATGGTGAGAGCTTCTGAATGAGGTGTCTGCACACACACGCACACACATACAAAAAAAAGGGAAAACACTCATTTTTTTCTTTTTCTAAGTCATAAACTTTACATAAGCAACATGCTTTGTTTCATGATTTTGGGAGAAAATCTTTACAATTATTTTATCCTAGATAAGAGGTATTACACTATGCCGGGTTATTTTCCTCCAGGTGAATATTTAAGTAAGAGAGGTTTGCCTAAATGAAAAAAGTTCCAAGGAATGGAAAATATCACTATACTCATATAAAACGCATTGTGAAAACTGGTCTGCAGATACATTCAGAGTCAGAAGAGCAAATGACTCAATCATGATTTTTACCTTTTATTTTTATTTATTTTTTAGTCAATGTTCTTGACAAAGCAAGGTAAGTGATATCAACTTAATATTATTAAGACAGTTAACAAAAATTCATAAGGAAGAGGGGTTGGGCTCAATTTCAGAAAGCAGAGAAAGAGAGCAGACACCACCTACCAAATTTCCTGTCTCATCAAGAACTACTTTGCAAAATAACACATAGTGTCTGATATCTAGTGAGATACAAAATTACTTGTTTGTTCATTATTGGAATTAGGTATATATTAAAGGAGACACTTTTTTCTAGATTTCAATCCAGCTAACACTTACTGGCAGCTATGATTAGCCAAGAATGGGGCAGGCACCAGGATAACAAAGGTATGCCATTCATCCATCTACCTTCTGTCTCTCTACTATTATCTGATAATTGTAACAGTAGCAGCTAACACTTATAGTGGTAGGCACTGTTCTAAATGCTTTATAAGCGCTCTTAGAATACCCTCAACAGGGACGCCTGGGTGGCTCAGTGGTTAAGCGCCAACCTTCAGCCCAGGGTGTGATCCTGGAGTCCCAGGATCCAGTGCCGCATCGGGCTACCTGCATGGAGCCTGCCTCTTTCTCTGCCTGTGTCTCTTCCTCTCTCTGTGTGTCCCTCATGAATAAATAAATAAAATCTTTAAAAAAAAAAAGAATACCCTCAACAATCCAATGAAATAGATACTATTATCATTTCCACATTACAAGTGTGAAAACTGAGGCTCCGAGAAATTAAATGGCTTTTCAAGTGACAGACCCTGATTTGCACTGAGGCCACCTAACTCCAGAGTCCCACTGGGCCTATTTTGTTAAGCATCTGAGGGTAGGAAAGTAAAGCAGAGATGGCAGTGTGGCATGTGGGGTGTGGGAGAAAAGGCAAATAGCACTGATACACAACACAGTGATGTGGCTATGAGAACCATATACTGGGGATATTGTGGGAGCCCAGAACATTTTTTACCTCTCTTGGTTCTCATCAGCACATGGGTCCAAAGACAATGTAAAACACGCAGAGAGATACTCTCTGGGAACCAAAATGAAGTAATGATTGGCTCTGCTCAGGACAGTTAGAGACACTAAGACAACCTGCTGCTAAAAGTCACATGGTGCCAGAGGAGCCAACCAGGCCAGCAGAGTGAGGCAGTGAGGTGAGGGGCAGGAGGCCTGTGTGGGCAGTGGGAATGGAGAGGGCAGAAGACCTGGGGCACCCATGGACCTGTAAAAGGCCCAGGAGCACAGAGCCCAGAGGCCATGTGGGCATGTGCTGCAGGAACTGGGGGCTCCTGTAGGCAGAGACTGAGAAAAGCACTGCAGCTCCCAGGTAGTGACTCCCAAGCCACATAGCACAGTGCCCACCTCATTCCACCAGCAGTGGCGCTATCAGTACGGAGCAGGAGTGTGAGGTGATGATGCTTTCAGGGAGATCAGAGTATCAGATGCTTACTGAAGCCAAGTGCAGGCCAAAGTGATGGGCAGCTCTATAGCATCAGGGATGAAGTTGCTATATCATTAATGGTTTATCTCATTTTTTTCTTTAAATACAAAAATTTGAAACCACTAGAGCAAACTGAAAATGCTAAGACTTGCCAAAGTTGGTCAGTGAGTACAGCTTGTTATGTGATCTGTACCACACAAAGTTCTGTGGTCACCACCCAAGCCTTTCCTCACCTGGCCCCTGGATGCAGGTACTAGTTCCCTTGGGCCTGGAAACACTTCACCAATTGGAACACCTTTCTTGGTTCCTACAGCGATCTGACAGCCTCTGCGCCAGAATGCCTCATTTCCTCTGGATCCAAACTGTGATGCCGAGTGTAGTCCTGTGCCCCCTTCTCCTTCAGATCTGTACTTACTCGCAAAGGATATTCCAGATCTATGATTTCAGTGCTTCGTGTATGCTGGACTCCCTGACATTTCTCTCTAGACCAGACTTCCCTCCTGAAGTCCAGGTTTGTATGTCATACCCCCTCAGGGGTAGAGAGGCATCTCACATTGATGAGCTCCATCTGACCTGAGTTCTGTCCTTCTCTGTGATACTACCCCACACCTCCATCAGTCTGTCCCCTCATTGGCTGCCTTTTCTTTTCCTTTATTTTTAAGTTAAGAAGATCTTTAAACATAAAAGGAGAGTGTTACAACTATATACCCAATACCAAGATTCAAGATTTTACCACTCTTGGCTCATCTGTATCCTTTTCTTTTCTTTTTTTTTTTTTCATTTCAATATTTAAAATTCACTAAGAAGTTTCCACTTTCAATACTTTAAAGTGACTTGAAGACATTATGTCATTCCACCATGGTCCCCAGCACCCCTGCTTTGTTTTTTTTCTTTGCATACATCATTTTCTGACACGTAATATAGTCATTTCATGTTTATAACCCCAACAAAGACAGGGGCTAGATGGTTTTCACTACTTCTCTACCCCAGTGGGTGCTCAATAAGTATCTCAGGATAAGGGGTGCCTCCTGCTGTCCCCATTTATCTGATGAACACTCACTGATGATATTTCAGGTCTCTGCTTTAGCATCATTTCTCCCATGAAGATCTTTCTAGATTTTTCTTTTCTTTTTTTTTTTTTTTTTTGAAGATCTTTCTAGTACATGTTTTCCCCTCCACTTCTCACCACAGAACTATTCTATTGCTGTCCCTCTGGGGTCTGCATGTGATTCTATCGTGGCTGCTAGAAACTCACGCACAGATATTAACACTATATCCTGTGAGTTTCTTCAATGTTGATCTAAATGCTTAAAAATAAATGTGAAGGTTCTTTGAGAATGATTATCCTACAATTTTCTTCAGAAATAAAGAAGAATAAAAATTTGTCATATTCTTTACCAAAAAAGTTGAATAAACTCAACATTTTTCTTTTTTTCTATCTTTCTTTTCTTCTTTCATCCTTCCCTGTCTCTCCTCTTTTCCCTTCCTTTTGCTTTTTACTTTATAAGAAGAAGTTAGCACATAAAAATACCAGCGTGAAATGCCAGCTATATACAGTATTAAAAAACAACTTAATTTAAAATCCAGGTTTGGATTTGAATTTACCCTGAACAGGAGAAATAAGTAGAGTGAAAAAGTAAAAACATGTCAAATAAAATTTGCATACCTAGATACTCATATTGATTTCAATACAAGTCCCTGGCAAACAGTAAAGCTTATTTCACTTATGCCATTTGCAAAGAAAAACAATTGAGTCTGAACAGATAACAGTTGTATAGAGCACAAAAATGAGAGGCCCTTTATTTTTTATTTTTATTTTTTTTGTTTTTTTTTGAGAGGCCCTTTAAATTTAAATGTATAAGAGTATTCTCTCAAAAGGCATTAACACATTGCCCTAATAGTGGAGGTAAATGTGGAAATTGCAAATAATTTCTTTTTGCAGCCCTGAATGTTCACTTAGTCTATTTGATTCTAATTTTTTAGTACAAGAATTTTGCCAGTTTTATTATACATTAAAAATATCTATTTATTATCTGCTTAAAATTTAAGTGTTCTAATATTTCTAACATTTTAAAAATATATTTTCTATTAGACTTATAATAAGCAAGATAATTATTTTAAAAATTATTGATAAAATAAGGGATAAATTTCTCTCTTTACTGCAGACATCTCTCTGTGCCACCATTTACTGGAAAATGCTAATAGACTCTAAGACAAGTCCTGCTTGTGACTGTGTAAATGTGCTGAAATATTAGTGAGGATATGATTTTTCACACTCTGGCCTTTTGATGAAACGCCTTCCCAATACCAGTGTGTCATCTTATCCTACAATTTCACACATCAGCTGCCAGGGCATCTACCCGAGAGCCCAGTTTCACATTGCACTAATGAGTCAACACCTGTTAAGAGTGGAGAAATCTGAACCTTGTTAGTGATTGCGAAGCCTCCTGGGAGTTTGGATGCTGAGCATTGTCATACTCACCGCTGGCGTGTCTGTACTGAGGACCCTGGCAGCAGCTGTGATGAAGTCCCCTACCAGCATTGAGAAGCCAGGCAAACCCAAGGAGAAGAAGCGGGGTGGACAGTGCCTTATAATGGTGTTTAAGATATCCTTAAAAAGGAAGATAAAAAAACACAACTGTAATTTTCAATAACAAAGCAAGTATACATATGGCCACTGTATGATAATCTGAGGGAACACAGGTCACAGAAATTTTTCAGTAAAAGGCAAACTGGGAGATGAGTTAGTTCAAGGGCTATTGTACCCATTTTACAGATAAAAGAATGGACACTAAGTTGTAAGATGACATGCCCCAAATCTAAATCATGGCGTTGGGACTAGACACTCCTTCTTTTACCTAAAGGTGAGCTCTTTGGACAACCTATAGGAGTGCTGAGGTAGGTATACAAATAAAACCTGCAAACATTTATCATTTCTAGTAGTCTTCAACTTTCAAAAGTTAAAGCACATTGTTACGTGAAAAAGTCACAAGTAGGCTAAGAGATGGAAATTTTCACTTTTTGGATAATTCTGTGTTAATCAATGGGAATGAATGGAGAGCAGTAATATTCTAAGCTCAGGCAGTTGGGATGGCTCTGGGTACAAGTGTGATCATGATGCAAAAGTGCAAATACAGCAGTTGCCTTTTACATGGTGTGCAGTGTGAATACCATCAACTGCCCAGACACCTGGTGTTCTTGTGACTGGAATGGCCTGTTTGTCCTTGGTGGGTGGGAGGCTAGCCCCTGCCCACCAGCTCTGTTGTGAGGCAGCCACCACATTCCAGCCTGTGGCAAAGCAGGACTCCACTACTGGGCAGCATTCCTACTACCCACGGCCAGGACACATCTCTGTAACCATCTGTGCAAATGTGTGTGTACATGGGGGATTAGTCAGAAAACCACAAACTTCTTTATGCAGTTCTAGACCATGCACATTAATCAAACCTACTGACGTACTAGACTTTATATGTCTTGTAGTTATTTAACCTATAGTTAGTCTCAAAAAACAAGCAAGAGGCATAATGCAAAAAAAAAAAAAATCTAGTTTCTTTTCTCAGATTTCAGTGTGGCTATTTAAGAAACTCTTTAAAATAATCCTGATTTAATTTGCTTAAGTTAGAGCAAAGTAGTAGCAACATGCCAAATTCTAATATGTTAAGTCCTTTGTAACAAAAATAACCTCATTTCACAACATGTAATCTTGAAAGAGAATTTTTATGTGTTCTCAATACATTTTTTCCCAAGATTTATTTTTTCCCTTACATAGTGGATTCATTTAGTTTCTACAAATTGTGTTGTTTATATCCTTAAAATGACTGTACAATGCTTACTCTTTTAGAGCTCAGATATGGTAAATAGTTTAGCAAGTACTAATTTAAAGTTTTAGCATTTCAGAATTTGTCCTATACCAAAAATAGATAAACAGACAGAGGAAGGAAGGAAGGGAGGGAGGGAGGGAGGGAGGGAGGGAGGAAGGAAGGAAGGAAGGAAGGAAGGAAGGAAGGAAGGAAGGAAGGAAGGAAGGAAGGGAAAAACCTGACCCACACTTCTCCCAGGTTAATGTTTAACCTGACTTTAATCACGTCCTTTGATACACTTTAGGGTCCATATCAGCCAAGGCAAACATTCTAAGGGGCTCAGCAGATGGATGCTGTAGTTTAGAAAGTGTGTAGTAAACTCATGTTCCAAGAGTGGAACAAAAGATCCACCTTTTTCATAATTAAACCTCTGATTAATGCCCTGGGCTCCTCACCACACACCTGTAATTACTCACAGAGGTACGCATTGTGCTGGGCCTTGTCTCGGAATATCAGGCATCAAGCTACCCGGCAGCAGATGGAAACACATTTCTGTTGACATATGCTGCAGTGAAAGGATTCATGCAAACCTGGCCAGCAAGGTAGCAGAATGCCATGCATCTGAAGATTAATAATGCAAACAACCATGATGTTAACTTTGTTATGTTTGTGCTAATTCCATCTGTTGAGATGAGGAACTGAGCTTTGAACTCTGTGGATTTTTAAAAATATTTGGCATATAACTTAAATAAGCCAATTTCACCACTGGAATTTAGAGTTTAACTTTTAAAAAATGCTTTTCTGGGACAAATTTGTGGGAATTATGAACTGAATTCTTTAAGAATCTAGGGCTCGAATTTGTACATGAAATCCATTTTGCTTCACAAGATTTATCTGCATAAAGGTAATGCTCTGTAAATGGGGCATTCACAAAAAATTACTAAGTTCCCATTGATGCTAAAGACAGCAGAAATGCATGGAGCTGAGATAAAGTTCCACACCCCCTGGATCTGGGCCAGTCACTTCAACGGAACCTGTTTCTATGGGCAAGAAGATTGGAAAGAGAGGGCAAAGTAACAGATGGCTAGCCTACCCAACCCTGCCACCCACGTAAGACAGAGCCCTGAGGAGAAGCAGGGCCTGGGTAGTTGTCGCCAGTTACAGTCAGCACTGGGGTAGGGGTAATGTGGGAGTCAAAGAGGGAACTATATGGCCAGTCAGCCAAATTATGGCCATATGCCTGCTTATTTTGCTTATCCACACTGAAATGGAACAACCCAAAGATTCTATCTTTGTGGTAACATGTTAAAATTAGGAATAACTGTGTGGTGCTCAAAAGAGCAGCTGCATGTTCCCAATAAAGGCACATCCACCAAAGGCTCTACTCATTTCTAGTAGAATCTTTCTTTCACCTTCCCTTCCATACAGTAAAATCACAGCTATGGCTGGAATCTCTGGAAAAATAAAAATCTGGAAACTGTGAAAATTTCCACACACTTTCCTGGGCTTCATATGTAGAGAAGACAGGAAGCTGCTTCCCAAATGTTAATTATTCATGTACGACGTTGTGCCTTTTGCCATATCCATGTCCAAAGTGAGCATTATTTGTCTGTTTTTGAAAGCAACTCACTTTTTTTTTAACTTAAATAAGATTATTCTGGAAAACTAGTATCCTACATCACAAATAAAAAATAAGCTTTATTTTTTTTATGTATTTCTAATACAATTATGGTAAAGCAAGGCTACCAAATTTCTGTTAAATAGCACTGACAGAGGCTCCCCTTGTCATAAAGGGGAGCTTGATCCTCAGCGTGGTGTAAAAGCTCTGTCCCTGCTCCAGCTGGCCTACCTAAGAGTCTCAAGGACCAGTGAAGGTGAAGAAAAAGGCTGTCGTTCTTACTGGGTGACTGGATGCTATTTAGTGAAACCTCCATTTTTGTGACCACAAGTGGGAAATGCTCCTGCACACAAACCCTGCTTGATGAAAAGAGATCTAGGACTGGAGCCTTGTGGCTTGGGTTCAAGGCCTAGTGTATTTGACTATGGGCTGATCATGTCATGCTTAGGGCTTCATGCTTCATGCTTCTCTTCCATGAAAGATGGACACATATATCTTCATATCTGAAGTATATATGTGAACACATGTCCTTCTAAACTGAAAAGGGCCATCAAATAAATACAGTAACAATTTTTTTTCCCCAAAAAGGTAAGGACTCTGAAGGATTTTACTTTCTAGAATTTACTTTGTGGATTTACTTCGTAGAATTCAGTGTTGATATTCAGAAAGAGCAAAAGATTCAAAGGTGGCATAAATAAGCCTCTCAGATTACATTAATTCAGATATTAAAAAACTCTAGAAATTAATACTCTCAAATAACATTCTTAGCAAAGCATTCTAGCAATTAGCTATAATGTATATAGAATTTCCACGGCAAATAATAAAATAAAAATAGGAAAATGATATTTTTAGATTTTCTAGCTTTCATTCTAGAATTTATAGGAGTTACAGAATTTACCCAAAACAAGTGAATCTGGTAGCAAAAATTAGTTTCTTTTCCCACACTCTAAACAGGCTAAAAACAATTAAGTAAAACAAGAAGTCCAATGAAAAATGGACTCTAAAACAGGAATCAAGTTTATTCTTGAAAATTGACCAGTATGAAGCACAGACAAAACTCTTTTACACGTTTTTGCTCAAAGGAAATAAACTTCATTCTGCAATATACTGCAATATAGCAAACAGACCACCAAAGTAGTATTCTCTCCTGTTTTTGGTTAAAGGTCCACATGCATTGTACACATTGAGTGCGAAAGTGGATTGTAAGATGATAATTGTGAGTTTGCAGCTTATCAAAAGATTCCGGCTTATGAGAAAGTAACTGGCGAGAACATCTGCCTCTTATCACTGATCTTACAAAAAATCAGGTAATTCAAATAGAGGCGTGTTGTTTCCTCTCCTCCAAAGCACCGTTCTATAAACACAAACCACATTCAGCCTGGTAAATGAATCGCTTTAATTGAATGCTATGTACACAGTAACTGGAAAAACCATAAGTGATAAGAAAAACATATGGTGATGGCAATAGAAATTGGTTTATTCATTTTGCATAGTGTTGTTTCTTTAGTTCTCTTATAATTGACCTTTAGAACGATAAATGTGTAAAATAATTTTGTTTATTATGGCTCCAAACCTTCCAACAATTACACAAAATGAAAATTTAAAAGGAAGGATTCATTCTGGAAGCATTTCCATTGTCTACATAATTGCACAGCTATAATTTAGTGCTCGTGTTGTTATGGAAAATAAAAAAAGGGCCATTACAGGCCATTTCAATTCAAAATATTGCACAGTGGTGTCAAAAATGGGGGAAAATGTTCACTTTAAAGCAGTTTAAAATGGATTAACCCTGTAAACAAAAACATTTCAATATAGTATTCTATGAAACACAAATGTTCAAGAAGTAGCCATCATTCAAATGGAATTAGAAATGTTGCAACTGTACTTTCACACCAATTACATATATATTATTCACTTAATATTTGCTCACGGCCCAGCAGATGATGGTTGTAACACAATAGCCGACCATCTGTCTCCCTGCCTTTCCTCAGCGGACTCGTGCCTGCTCCTCAGGAGCAAACAGATCCGGTTATTCCACCTAAAGTCACACAGACCTTCCAGGAGGCCAAAGAGAATTGTTAAGAAATAAAATTCATGTATAGAAAAAAATCACTAATCTCCTTCTTAATTTTTTACTTTAAGAAAAATAAAATGCTACATAATGAATAATTTCACTATTTTTCAAAGATACCTGCCTTTTATCTAGAAAAATCTAGAGGGAGCTCTTTTGTTTGGTAACAGGCATAATGTTCAGATCTAGTTATCTCATTAATCTGGTTAATGAAAAGGTTCAACTCATTTCACACCCAAATAGAATTTCTAATTATCAAAATATTTGAATGCAAAAGGATACTTTTAACACTAACCCTGGATATAATTTAAACTTTGACAATTAAAAAGGCAGCTACAAACCTGCAGTACCTTGAGGACATATTTGAAGTATCAATTATCTATTAGCCAGCTCAGAAATGCCGAGTGACAAAAAAAATTTTAGTTACTGGAAGAACAGATCCCTCAAAGTCCCAAGGCCTTGGCCCCTTTCTTCAGCTAGTAGGTCTCTGTGCCTTCAGCTCTGTGCAAAAGACACCCTTTACATACCATAGCTGCAACCTGGCCTCTTCATTCTCTACATTGGTTCAGATAGGACTTTTTACGTATAAAAATAAAGTGGTTATTATTATTCTGGCCTTTAAAAGAATCTCAGCAGATCATGTCATGAGCACTGTGCTTCTGGAAAAGTCACTGAAAATAAAAACACAGCAGAAGAAAGCTAAAAATTCCTTTCAAGATCTGAGTCAAAGAATATGCTACATGTTATCCATTAAAAGGGCCAAATATGGTTATGATCTGTTTGGAGAAAAAGCAGAGATTTTTGTAAATGCTGGACAAATGTGACCTCTCTGGGTGTAACTATGTTACCAAGGCCAGAAGAAATATGACAGGACAGAGTAATTGGGTCAGAGTAATTGGGTTCTGTAGCTAGAAAAACAAAGTCCCCTAGTACTTCTCATCATGAAATATGCTGTGGAGAAGACACTGAGCTTCCCTGACAGCAGGATGCAAAGGTAAAAGGGAGTGAGAAACCTAAAATGAACTTCTGATGGCCACAGGAACTGCTATGGCCATTTGCATGGAATCAGGATTTCAGGAGTGACCGAACATCAGGCAGGTGGCAGAGAAAGTCACTGCAACCCTCAGCCCTGAAGAGAGCCTTGAATGCTTTTATGATTGCTTGTAGTTAATCCTGCATCTGTGAGGAAATATTCTGCTAGCTTTCAAGTGGAGAGACTGTCTGACTGCTTCAGGAAAAATGGGGGACTGACTGGTTGATTAATTGATTTTAAGAAACATTATATGAATTTTATTTTATATTGAAGTTGGTATGTGACCAGGTTGTCTTGATTGCTTCTCTTTCTTATCTGTAAGAGTGTTATTGAGAGTGCTAAATACTAACCACTAGACCACCAGGGAGAGCTTTATTGAGATATAATTTACATGTAATAAAATTCACCCTTTAAAGGGTACAACTCAGGGGCTCCTGGGTGGCTTAGTTGGTTAAGCATCTGCCTTTGGCTCAGGTCATGATTCCGGGATCCTGGTATCAAGTCCCATATTGGGCTCCCTGCTCAAGTCCCATATCGGGAGCCTGCTTCTCCCTCTGCTCATGTCCTCTGTTTCCTTCTTTCTTTTTTCTTTCTTTCTTCCTTTCTTTTTCTCTTTCTCTCTCAAGTAAAAAACATTTTAAAGCGTACAACTCAGTCGTTTTCAGTAGATTCATAAAATTGTGCACTATCACCACTAATTTAAAACTACCTTCATCTCTCCAAAACGAAAACCCTCTACCCATTAGCAGTCATTCTCCATTTCTGCCCACCAGTCAGCCACTCACCTACTTTTCTGTCTCTGTGGATATGCCTGCCCTGGGCTTTCCAGAATATAGACTCATACACTATGTGGTATTTTTTTTACCTGGCTCTCACCTGGCAGGTTTTTCACAGTTCATCCATGTTGCAGCATGTAGCAATACTTTATTCCTTTTTATGGCTCAGTAATATTCCACTGTGCTGATACACTACATTTTGTTTATCCTTTCATCTGCTGATGGACATTTGGGTTGTTTTCACTTTTGGTGATTGTGAATAGTGCTACTATGAAAATCTGTGCACCAATTTTCATTTGAATACTTACTGTCAATACTTCTGGGTATATACCTAGGAATGGAATTGCTGGTTCATATGGTGATTCTATGTTTTAACTTTGGAGGAAGTAACAAACTGTTTTCCGTGGCAGCTTTACCACTTCACATTCTTACCAGTAACATATGAAGGGTTCTAATTCCTCCACTTCTTTGACAACACTTATTTTTTGTATGTTTTAAAAAGTATGATAGCCATTCTAGTGAGTGTTAAGTGGTATCTCTCTATAGCTTTGTTTTTTTTATTTCCCTGGTGACTAATGGTGCTGAACATCTTTTCCCATGCTTGATGGTCATTATATCTTCTTTGGAGAAATGTCTAAATCTTTCATCTATTGTCTTTTGGCTACTGAGTTATAATACTTCATGTATTCTGGGCACTAGACTCTTCTCAGATACAGGATTTGCAAATATATTCTACTATTTTGTGGGTTGTCTTTTACTTGTTTGATAGTGTCCTCTGGTGTAGAAAAATTTTTAATTTTCATGAAGTGTACTTTTAGCATTTTTTTCTTTTGTTGCTTGTGCTTTGATGGCAAATCTAATAATTTCTTCTAAGAGTTTTATAGTTTTAGTTCATATATTTAGGTCTTTGGTCCATTTTACATTAATATATTTGATCCATTTTGTGTTAGTGTCTTTTGTGTTAATGGTGTGAGGGAGGAATCCAACTGCATACTTTTGCACAAGGATATTCAGTTGCCTGAGTACCGCTTGTTGAAGAGATTATTCTCGCACTTAACCATCTTGGCCCCCTTGTCAGAAATCTGTTGACCAGAGATATAGGAGTTTATTTCTGGACTCTCAATTCTATTCCATTCATCTATATATCCAAGTTTTTACTAGCACCAACACCATTTTGATTACAGTAGCTTTGTAGTGAATTTTGAAAAGCAACTGTCAGTCCTCTAGCTTTGTTCTTTTTCAAGATTGTCTTAGCTATTTGAGATTTCTTGTAATTGCCTAAAAATTTTAGGATAAGCTTTTCCATTTCTGGAAGAAAGGCCACTGGAATTTTCATAAGGATCCTATTGAATTTACAAATCAGTTTGGGGAATATTGTTATCTTAACAATATTAAGTATTCCAATTCAGGGATATGGGACATTTTCCCATTTATTTTAGTCTTCTTTAATTTCTTACAGCAATGTTTTATAGTTTTTAGTATATCTTTCATTTCCTAAGTTAAATTTATTACTAAAACATTTTGTTCACTCTGATACTACTGTAAATTAAACTGTCTTAATTTTATTTTCATATTGTCCATTGTGGTATACAGAAACACAGTTAATTTTGTATATAGATTTGGTATCCTGCAACTTTGCCGAATTCATGTTTTCATTCTAACAGGAGTTTTTTTGTGATTGTGGGAATTCCTTAGGGTTTTCTATACAAGATTATATTATCTGTGACTATAGAGAACTTTCCTTCTTGCTTTCCAGTTTGGATGCCGTTTATCTCATTTTCTTACCTAACTGCCCTGGCTGTAATCTCCAGGACACAACTGAATATAAAGCTGTGAGAGTGAACATGTTTCTTCATCTTAGAGAGAATGTGGAGGTTTAAAATGGAAAGGCCTGTTGTTTCTGGGGTGGGGAAAAAGCCAGAGCCTATGACATGGCATTCAACCTGTTCTCAAAATATTTTTGGAGCTTAGCAAATTAGCATAAGGATGCTCAGGGTATTCGGAGATCAGATGCTCTGAGAAAGAACTTACCCTCTGTCATATGAATTGAGTTATTCTCTCACCTCTAAATCCTCAGCAACATGAAGGAAATTAGAGCCCCTTTTACTCTGACCAACAATACCCTGCTTGCAGGCCATGGATCAGGAGGAGCTGCAGTCACGTGTGTTTCTTTTTTTTTTTTTAAAAGATTACATATTTATTTATTCATGAGAGACACACACAGAGGCAGAGACACAGGCAGAGGGAGAAGCAGGCTCCATGCAAGGAGCCCGATGTGGGACTCGATCCCAGAACTCCAGGATCACGCCCTGAGCCCAAGGTAGGTGCTAAACCGCTGAGCCACCCAGGTGTCCCTTATGTGTGTTTCTTATAATGGGCATTTCACAGCTCACTAGGGGAGACTACCACAGAGATGGCAAACCCATCAGGAAATTCCAGCACATTTATGATTCCGTAAGATGAAAAAAACTGTTGGAGGGTCGTAAAGAGATTTGACTTAGCAGCTGCAGCAATCATGCCTTGAAGACACCATGGCCTGACTATGTAATGACTGTGTTAGTTGTGACCCTGATAGCCTTCAATCTACAACATTACAGTTTGTACAACAGGCTGGTTTAATGAGGTTGATGCAGATGCTCAGAGCAGTTATTAACTCCTGACAATGGGACTTCAGCAAATGAGGCCTTCAATAAGTTGCTGCTGGTGAGTGATGACAGTGAAAGTGTCAAGGCTGCAGCAGACTCCTGCGTGCACAAAGGACGCTTAGAGTGCTGGAGATAGGTGCAGCACTCTGAAATAGGACCAAAGCTAGTAGACAATGCTGGGGGACAAGTAGACGCAGAAAGGCATTTGTATACACCCCAAGCATTTATAAGGGCCTAGGAGCGGGATGGATGAGGTGAGACAGGAGGATATTCAGGATATTCTGAGGCAGCCAGCTCAAGTCTCTCCACTAGCTCTTCCTCCCCACTCTTCCATAGCTTTCACGATGTTCTGGCACAGAAGCAAAGGCAAAGAGTCACTGCCTTCACAGATTACAGATTAGAAATGCACTTATGGAGCATAATCATGCAAGTAATACCATTAATGTAGGAATTACCGCAATGATAGCAACATGCCCTCCTAGAATTAATATAGGTCCTACAGCCACAGGCAGCATACTGTTCATCCTGTTTCAGGAACGCATCACCTAGAAATATATTTTCCTGAGAATATTAGTAAGAAATTCTTGGATGAAACCATAGGTTTAATACACTCAGGTGCTGCCTAATGCCATGGCTGCAAGGTGCAGTGAGGTTCAGTCAATATTGCCAATGTCACCAAGCAGAACACTCATGTCACTCTCGGGGTGGAATCCAAGTTAGGGTCTGACCGCACACCTGTATTACTTTAGAAAAAGTACAGAAATTAAGTAGGGAAAATGTCTCTGTACTGAATTTGGGTAACAAGGATATTTAGTGTATCCCCTTGGAATCTTGAAAACCTAGAGAAGAAAGATCTAAGAGAGCATCATTCAGTGTTTTCACTGACACACATGGAGTGGGAGATCAATGAAGGCCAGAAATTGTCCAAAGGTCTGGACACAAAACCCAAGCATGTTCCCCTTCCTTAGGAAGAGAAAATGTTAATCCAGGGTCAGTGAAGCACCATTTGACATTTGTGAGTAACAGGCCTCATATGTAGAGCCAGAGCATTATTCTAAGGATGTTACTTAAGTCTGAATACAATTTATTCTTTCATCCCATTCACTCTGCCGAATAATCATTTATAAATGCAAATAACACTATTTAGAGCTATACTTTCAAAAAAAAAAATAGAGCTATACTTTCAAGTGAAGTCAATAAATGCTCTGGCTTAAAAATGTGCTTCCAAAATATACACATATCAGTCTCACAGGAATATTAACAAATGAGGGCATTAGATCATAAAAGGCTATCTTCTAAATAGAAATGAGCCTCCTGCCAAAATATTCTTAGGAAACTGCTAGATGAAAATTAAAGTTGTGTGTGTACATATGTGTACACTTGGGCATGTGCATGAAGCACAGGCACTGTATGCCTAGGGGTGGTAGTTAGAACAATTCTATGGAAAAACACCAAGAAATCTCCCAGAATTCCAACAAGAAACCAGGATTCCTACTTTTCCCTCAAAAGGAATACTAGAAAACCCACATCATTGTGGATTCTGTGTTCATTTAATGCTGCTAAAAGACTTAGAGCTTAGGATGCTGTTAAAGACAAGTGTCTGGTGCACTTAAAAGTGTTTCTTTCTCCTTTGCTGAAATCAAGAAGCCTGGTTGTCAGGTATGGATGAAAGTGTGCTGCTTGGTGGCATGGAGTTCTTCAGACTCTTTGCTAGGCCATAACCAGGAAAAGGGTAAGAGGAAAGTCTCTTTCTGTTGCAGCCTCGCCTGTCTTCTGGAAAAGAAATATACTTTGGAATATGATTATTATATTTTCTTTTCATTCTAGGATAACATAAAATGCATGCTCTCTATTTTGTTTCCTTGTAAGTAAAATTACTCCACTGGCATGTGGGAGCAAAATCAAAGCTCCATATTTTTCCATATTTTATGTTATGTAAAAAAAAAAAAAAAAAAAAAAAAGAAGAAGAAGAAGAGAAAGAGGGGCTATGTGCTGGTCATTTGATTCTAAGACTCTACAAACGCATCTTACCAACATTAGATGGCCATCTAGAATGATATGGAGAGCAGTTCCAACAGGCAACATTTTTAGTTTCATTTTGGGCAAAAGACTTACATGTTCTTCTTTTTGTAATGTAATATGTGTCTGGACAATGAGCTCCCAAGAACAGCTTAAATCAAAGAGACAATTCCAAAGGGAGCTAGCTCTGTCAACCCACTTCTGAGGAAACCTCAGGCTAGAACCACTAAGAAAGTGACAGTTTTGGCAAGTCTGAGGCATTCCCTAGCCTGCCTGTTTCTGTGATGGAGAACTGAGTGGATGTGAATCCCACCACAGGAGGACGAAAGAGGTAAAGGTAAGGAATTAGATCATCTAGAATAATTAAATGAGCTCTGACAGGTCAACAAGTGGCTTGCTGCTTCAAATTCTAGGAATATCTGTTTAACATTTTGGTTTCTGATCTACATACAATAAAATTCACCTATGGGGCTTAAAAAGCACTTTCTTTACACAAAGTTGCTTTCAGGCAGATGTCAGAGAGGAGGAGGAAGAAGGAAGAGAAAGGATTTGGATATAAGACTCCTAAAAGATACCATTACTTTGCTCTCTGACCTTGGTAGGTACATGGTCTCCTGAGCAACAATTTCTTCATCTGTAAGATGGGAAAGAAAATGCAACATACTCCATAGTGCTCTTACAAAAGGTGACAGAGACTGACTGGAAAGTATTTTGTAAATTCCAAAGCCTCATACATCATTGTTTATATTAAGTTACAGCAGGATTTTTAATTACAATCTTATTAAAATATGAATTTTTCTAGGGTCACCTGAAAAAGAAGACTCGAAACAGATCTGATTTCAAATCCGCTCATTAGGGGTTCCTGGGTGGCTCAATCAGTTAAGCATCCAACCCTTCATTTCAGCTCAACTCATGATGTCAAGGTTGTGAGATCAAGCCCTGTGTCAAGCTACATGCTGGACTGGACATGGAACCTGCTTAAGAGTCTCTTTTTCCCTCTCCCTCTGCCCCTCCCCTGCTCACACTCTCTCCTAAATAAATAAATAAATGAAAGTACTTTTGCTTTAAAAATCCACTCATTAAAAAAGAGTCCAAAATGAAAGCCACATCATTCTGATAATCCCCTACAAAAACATTCCACAGTAAGTTGACAAAGTTCTTGAGTGCTAACTCGGTTGCAGGTACCATGTCATTGCTGTAAGGGGAATGATGTGGAATAAAGCATGGCCCCTACCTTCCAGCAAAGACCCCTCAGGCGTAGAGGACAGCTCTGCATAGCCTTGAGTGAGGGCAGGCCAAGAGCAGAGAGCTCCTGGAGAGGCATAGCCCAGCACTCATGAGAACCCAGGAGGGAAGCAGAGAGGCCCTGATCTTGAAAGAAGGACCATGCTGCACACATTCATGGCAAGACTCCGGTCAGGGGAGGAGGGGTAAGGTAGGTATTTTATTTTAATGTCTTACTACTAAAAGGTTCTCTTCTAAAATTTCTCTAGCCCACAAATACCTACCAAAGAATATTTTTCCAAGGAAGAACAAAAGAAAAACCGTTGTTTATTGTTTCTTCAAAAAACAATGTTCTCTCTAAAATGTGTTCCAGTAAATAGCATTAATAGCTGAACAGTCTGCAATTACCACACTCCCACTTATTGTTATGTATTAAAAAGGAATCAAAGACAAAAAGAGATTATTCCCCACAAGGAGAGCATTCTCTCACAGAAACAAAACTTGCAATTTAGAATGCTTTTCTTGATGTTATTTCCTTGTATCCAAATCTATCCTTTATGGGTTATAAACCACAGTCATGATTTAAAATCTCTTATATTCAAAAATCAATCCTTTCCACACAGGAGTTAAGGCACACCCCTCCTCAAGTAAAAGAATTTGCAATGCTTCTAGAAGTCACCTCTGTCTCTCAGTTCTTCTCTACCTGAAGAAAAATGTGAATTTTCTTAAAATCTTCATAGAATTCTAAATGGGAAAAGAAGCTCTTCTTGCATGTCAAAAAGTGATTTTCCAAACAACAGGGGAATCCCTTCTGCAGTGACCCTACTAGTACCTACTGAAGGCCTACTGCTCATTTTCCCAGGGCCCTAAAGAGAGCCAGTACAACCCCATTTCACAGAACAAGTAGCTCAGGCCAGGGGAGGTTATGTGGCTTCAAAAATTGCTGACTCAAGCAAACAGCAACTTCAGCACAAAGCCAGGGCTCAAAGTCTGGAGTGGATGGCCTTTTTGCCTAGGCTGCCAGGAGGCAGCCAGACCAGCGGCCATAGACACACACGATAGAGCTTGAGAGGCTTACAAACCCCCCAATCAATCACTGGCCATGTCTGAACAGAACAACTGGCTAGAAAGTGCCTGTGATGGTGAGCTGGAGTCTACCATCAGTCCCCACTCTGGAGGTAAGACAGCCTGATCTGTCTCTGCTCACAGGCAGGACTCCAGACATTTGAAGGAAGCAATGATCTGTGCCTGTGTGCCAACTCCTCACCATGCAAGCTGTTCCCTTGCCATCCTTCTTCCTCTCAGCCACTCGGCAGCATGCATGCAGTGTGCAGGCGGAGCACAGCCACCCTGAGCCCCTCTTCACTTCCCCTCACACTTGCAGTGCCTTAGGCTCTGTCCACAGATTTGGCTTCTGACAACATGCACCTCAGCTATTTGTCATGTTAACTCTGAATTAGTGTGATCACTCCATGCTTGAGTTCTTAAATTGCTTCTCCTTTTTAAAAATAAATTGGGCCATATGAAATTGAACCCCCTCCCCCTTTTAAGAACAGTCCACTACTGGCAATTTTCATTATGTTCAACCTAAAAATTTGCCTCTCTTTCATCTCCCTAGCTAAATTTTTGTAGGGTTTAATTTCCTTGATTAGGTTCAGAGAACTAGTCTTTCATACTTGTTTTGATTGTTGGGTTTTGTCATTTAGTCTGGTGTCATCTGCCCAGGTACTATTCTAGGGCAGGGTTCCTCAACCACAGCACTACTGACACTGGACTGTAAAATCTTTGCTGTGGTCCTATACATTGCAGGATGTATAACAACATTCCTGGCCTCTACCCACTAGATGCCAGCACACCCTCTCCCCTCTTGTGACAACCAAAGTATCTCCAGCCATTGCCCAGGGTCCCCAGAGGGGAGGGGGCACCAAACACCCCTGCCAGCCTGGGAATCAGTGTTCTAGGGTAACAAATGATGGCTAGATCACCTCTATAGAAAGACAAAAGTTCATGTCAGCTCTGAAATTGATCATTGGAGCCAAAGCCTCAAGCAGAATGGTTTGGCTAAGTTACTTGGTCATCTATTCTTCCCCATGATGCCACATGGGTTTGAGGAGGCTGACCTTTTTTTTTTTTTTCCTGCTAGTTTTGATCAATTGACATATTTATTGAGTGCCTATTCTGTCTGGGAAAAGACAGGATGCACTCCAGGGATTCTATAAGGAAGATTCTGGTTACTTGGGCCTTGTTAGAGGCCACTGTAGGGTTTTCTTCCAAAGAGACTTGGCACAAAAGAACATTTTTTTCTACTGAAAGATGTAGATCAGCTTATACACTTTACCATATGGTAAGAGTTTAGTAAAGACAAAATCTTTCAATTTTCCACATATATTGAGTTGCTATTATATTGCATTCTTATGCTTTATTTCATGTAGCATATGCTTATTAAACACGTATGGCTATGTTCATATTTAAATTCAGGGCACCTGGGTGGCTCAGTGGTTGAGCGTCTGCCTTTGGTTTGGGTCATGACCCTGGGGTCTTGGGATCAAGTCCCACATTGGGCTTCTCACAGGGAGCCTGCTTCTCCCTCTGCCTGTGTCTCTGCCTCTCTGTGTCTCTCATGAATAAATAAAATCTTAAAAAAATAAATTCATAATTCATATTCTTCACTGATAATGTCATTTGAAAGAAAGCCTTTATGCCTTTAACTCCAAAAAGGAAATCAAACAAAATTCAAGTTTCTGGCCTCAGGTAAACCTTTCCCTCTCCAGGTCAGCCTCCCCTGCTATCATCTTACCTTTCTAAATCTGTGAAACAAGTTCACTGCACACATGTTAAATCTCCTAACTGAAGCCTCTACCATCTGTTACCTTCTACATGTTTCTATTTTCCTTATTTAGGTGTATGAGGGGTAAGTGGGTTCAGTTTATAGCTTAATGAAAATAATTATTGCTTTCACAGCTGCAAAAAAACAACAACAAACAAACAAACAAACAAAAAAAACCCTCCAGGTTGTTATTTTGGTGTAGTCATCTGTCTAAAGTCTCCATGGTCACTGAAAGGTAAGCAAAGTCATAATAAAAAATTTTTTGGTAAAACTTGACCAATCTGTGGTTTGTACATTCTCATGAAACCTTATGGGAAACACTCAGAAACCACTGGATGCTACCTAGTGGTAGAACACTAACTATGTGATAGAGTCTACATTGCGTCACCCTGAATGTGATAAAATAAGAATTACTATTAATTTATCAATACATGTTAGGAGAGGATTCACATATATCACCTATCTTTGTAAATATTATTCTTCCATCAGAACTAAGCCAAACTTGAAAGTTTTATTTTATGTATTGCTGTAGTAAACCCTTATATTCAACAAAATTCCATTAATTTTTTAAAAAAGTAAATTCAAACTCATAAATAATATTTTTAGAAAAATAAGGGAGGCTTTTTTTTAAGTGTCAAAGTACTTTAAAAAATGAATAGTAACAAAACCGGCTAACAAAGAAATAAGATAATAGAGATCTTTAGAAATTCTAAATAAATTTACAGTTTGGAGGTCAACTGTTCAAATTCCAACAGGGTTAGACAATGTGTTCTCTTAAGTGGAGAGGAAATGTGCTTGGAAATCTTTCCAGGTAAGAATTCTTTAGGGACAGCCCTCAGTGTATCCTCTATACATCTGCTTTGCCCGCCTCTGTGCTACAGTGACCACGATGAAGAGACAGGTCCCAGTCTACCTTGCCGCCCACCTTTTCTCAATTCATCATTGTGCTTTCTGAGTTGACCTTTACTTTGAGAGACAGTGGGAATAGTGCAAACAGGCTCTATCTTCTCAGGGTACTCACCACTCACCACTATATCCAATCTACCAAAATATTTCTCATACACAAAGAAATGCACAAAATACATAAAACCTATATATGCACATGCACAGAAATATGCACATATAAATAAATGAATTTATACATTATACATTTATACATACAAACTCCATCTGTGTTTTAATCCTTGTTAGGCCCTCATTAGCTTGCCTCTGGGCTCTTACAACAATTCCCTCTCTGTGCTTGTTGCCCTCATTCCTTCCTGATTATAATCCATCCCACATAACTATGGTTTAAGTGTCTTAAAATGCTTTTTGGCAATGCTGAATGTTGTGCTCCAAAACGTTCAATGGCTCCCCATTAGACATGAGATGAAAATGATGCTGAATCAAGGTTCCCTACAGTGCTGTCTAGATTCATGTCCGCACATTATTTCCAGGCACACATTTGGCACTAATACAAACCATTCTGGTCACTCTTCCTAGGCCTGAGAAGGTCTGTATCTCTGACATGTGAAATTCCTCCCTGTTTCTTGTCCTACTATTTAAGTCCCATCCTTCCTTGGTAGTTCTGCTCAAATTGACTCTACTTCCTCTGTGAGCGGCTTTCAAATTAACTTAGCTAGAAGGGTATTCAAATCAGTTCAATTCCAGTAACATGTGTACCACTTGCTTGGTTCTTTGCACAATCTGATGGGTACCACAGATACTCATGTGTTATCTTAATGCCATATATGCCCTCAGAACCTGACTAGGTTGTTACAATGGTGAGGGAAAATATTCAACATGAAAAGATTATTGAACCTTTTGCTATATTAGGAAAGAACAATGTGACCCTAATAATAAAATGTCTAAAAATGGATCAGAGGATCCAAGAAGGCTCAGTAGGGGAGGGCTGTAGAGGTTCTCTGGTCCAACTCACTCATTGCTCAAGGAAGGGCCCCATGGCCAGTGGGTGACAATGGTGAGTCTCACTCCCAGGTCTCTCATCTCCTAATATGTGGCCTGCCATCCATAAAAGCCAAATGTTGAATATACTTTGAAGCCATCTTATATCCTGATGTCTTGGAAGATACATTTCCTCATTCTTAAAAACCTCAGGAATAAGGCCCAGGATTAGTCCTGTTTTTACTCATTGTACAACCCTATAGTTTTAAAAAACTGTTTTAAATGATGCTCTTAAGCTGGCCTTCTAGAGTTCCTCCACTGATACACATCGAGGCTATTATTTAATCCTCTAACCATCAGTTAGACCTTTAAATTTATAAATATGCACTTTATCCTGGTAGTACTACATCAAAATCCCATGAATTTAAACCTTGATAACAATCACTTGCTGTACAGAATAAGCACTTTAGAGATATATTAGAATTACTTCCTTGGATATGAGATTAAAAAGTTTCCTAATTTGCCATCTTAACTGTACTTTTCCTTAAACTGAGTACTCATTTATGTTTAGCCTTAAATATATTTATAAATTTATGTGTATCTAACACATGGTTCTAGTTATAAGTCTAAATTTTCAGCAAAGAACAATTCTTTGTCTGCGAAAAGGTGATGCAATTATTACATATCACTGCATGATACAGGCTGTCTGGGGTTATTAAAAGAGTCAGGTATGGCCAATTTACAAATATCACCCCTGCACCTTGCTTTCATAGCTCACTGCGGAGTCTTATGCTCACTGAGAGGCCTCTTGGGATCTTTTTACAAACGACTGTTTATTATTATATTATTCCATCATATACCTCATGAGAGGAGGTTGTAACATCCGTTAAGAAAATCAGGAGGTATTTTGACTTCTAAGAACATTACTCTATATATAATGTTTAAAATTTATGTTTTCTTTAACATTGGTATGGCAAAAGGCTCACTATAATATGAAATTAAATGAAAGCAAAAGGTTCCTAAAACATGTTAAACATTCTTGGCAATAAAACAAGTGGCTAAAGGGGGAAAAAAGAAACACTACAAGTGCTTTTAGTGACGAAATATGAACTATGTTGATCATGTATCATCAGCGCCCAGGTTGGTACCTTGCAGAGTAGCCACTACTGTCTGAGCCAGGTTCTTACTTGCAAGCAACAGAATCTACTTTGCTGAGATGAAGACGAAAGGGATTTATATCGGGGCATTAGATGGTTTATAGAGTTTCTAGAAGTATCGGGGAACCAAGCATGAACCCTCCACAGCCAGGAACAAGGTGGCAAGCATCTTGTCTAGCTGTGTGCCACAGTGGTTGTAGCAGACATGCTGCTGCCTGCCCTTATCACCATGATGCAGGTTCCTGAGCAGAACCTCCCGACAGCTGCTGCCTACCACTTCCTATGTGCACTTTCCAGCTCTGCCATGTATGTGCCTCTGCTGGAAACCTGGGTGGATGTGGACTCAGCTACAAGGAACTTGGGACATGTATAGTTTATCTTTTTAGCTCGCATCATAGAGAAGGCACAGCCAGTGGTGGGGGATACACAAAAATATTTTTGAATCACAAGAGGGTTAAATAAACATTTTACTTAGGTTTGCCCCACAGCATAGAGAGTGGTTACTCCTCCACCCGTGCTGAAATTCCACAATGCCCAACTCTTATCTTTCAGTCAAACCATTATTTTCAAAAGTAAGAAAATATATGGGGAAAGGAAAACATTAACCATCCTAAGATATCAGAAAATAAGATACACTCAGTTACTCAATAACGGCTGTCCTTTCCCTCATACTCTTCAGTCTAATATTACAAGGGCTCACGCTTACTAAGGGGCTGTTGTGTCCAGGCTCTGAGTTCAGTGCGTTACATATTTTATCTTCTCAAAGTCTCCAAACAACCCTTGGAAGTAAGCACCACAGTTTCCTACATTTTACATGTAAGGGGAGCAAGGCATACTGAGGTCAAATGACTTGGCTAATAAGAGGAATAGCCAAGCCTGGAGCTCAGACAGGCTGTCTTGAAGCCTACACTCTTAACTATTACACCATATCACACCATATTACATTCAATCATGACTTTATATTGTTATGATTCAAATTTGTCACTTGATGGTTACCTCCAGGCTGAACAATACATATTTCTCTACCTGAGAGAGGCCTCATGCTTTTCTGGCATATTACAAAATTATAGATGAAAATGACAAAGACCTACATCTCCCAAAATTTCTATATGCAAATATGTAACAATAATTTTACATTAATGTAAGCTTTTCACTTAAAAGAGAACTTGACTTTATATTTTTTTTGAGAATTTGACTTTAATGTGTAACTGCATTAAGACATTAAATCTGTAAGTCATTATTAAAAAATAGCTTACTTATTTTAAGCAAATAAAACGTTCTAGTCTTTGATATAGGTTCTTAGGAACATGAAAATAAAATTCCTTTCCTCAACTGTCCTTTTCCATTTCTCACATATTGATTTTTCCATGTGTTTTAAATGATGATGAAATTAATAGGAACTGTTTTTAATAAACCCAAATCATGGTGCTTTTCAAGTCCAAATATTTTGGGAAGACCGAGGTGAAAAAGCTGCTTAAGCATTAGGAACTAAGAACAACCAGGAACAGCTTTTGAAGGGCAGCTGAAAGCTGGTGAGGAACTGGGAAGGCAGCTGTGGAAGGCTGTATGGGGCTGGAGGAGGGCGGGGGTGCTTCAATCAAGACAAGTCTGAGGGGATCCCTGGGTGGCCCAGCGGTTCGGCGCCTGCCTTTGGCCCAGGGCGCGATCCTGGAGATCTGGGATCGAATCTCACGTCGGGCTCCCGGTGCATGGAGCCTGCTTCTCCCTCTGCCTATGTCTCTGCCTCTCTCTCTCTCTCTGTGTGTGTGACTATCATAAATAAATAAAAATTAAAAAAAAAAAAAGGTCTGAGGAGGGGGACCAAGGCCCAAGCCCAGGTCAAGCAAGATGGAAGGAGAAACAATCAAGGACTGACTGACTGGCCTGTTAGCTGTGAATTAAGGAGGAATACATACCCTGTGGAATAAGCCAAGGCTTGCCTATGAATTCTAACAGCCTTTTAACGTGTGACCCTGGGCAAAACTTCTCAATATTTTCTGAACCTTTGTTACTATACAATGGGTCATGATACTAATCTAACTGAATTGTAGACAACTGGTAGGACAATGTCACACAGGTGCCAGCACAGAATCTGGTACTATGGGTGCTGGGGAATCAAAGACTCCTGCCAGCCCACCAGACACTGGGCGGATGGAATGCAACTGGAAGATTCTTCATAGGCAGCCTGGGCAATTAGTCCCACGAGTCACCCCAAACTGTATTCAAAATGTAGAGTTATTCTGAAACAGAGATTTATGATACCCCTGTTTTGTCTTAGGATTCTAGATATTGGGTTCACTGCTAGCAACAGGCCAACAATTAAGATTTACCTATTTTACAATGAACTACAAAAGATCAAACTTAATCAAACATGATATATGTTAAAATGATTTTAAAATGAAAATGATTTGAAGTATAAAATTTGAAAACTCTCTTTATACACTGTAAAATCGTATTTTTTTAAAATTATGTTTTGGGTATTCAAACTCTTACTTCCCCTCATTTTATTGTTTCATTTCTCCCCCATACTGTAGAGGTATTTTGATCCTACTTATTTTCTAAACCAATAACAGGATAGATTTTTTTAAAAATTCAGACTGGAAGAAAGTTTACAGCTTTTTCAAAGCGTTTTCTCAATCATACTAATAAACCATAAACTCAAACTGCACATGTACTTGAGAAAATACTAATTGATAAGGTCACTGTTTTAGCTATTTAATTATTAAGTTGTTAGAATAGCTAAACCTGACCCAAACAAAAAGGTTGGTTTGGGAAGTGCTACATTTTGGCTGTTCAGTCTATGTATTATTATTATTTTTTTAAATACAGAAAGGACTACATTTGTTTACATAATGAATTGGCTACCATATTAAATGAAACCATGGCTTTATCTGATCATATCACAAAACAGTCTGTGAGACATCTATTTTACCAATAGGTTTTTTTAATAAAATTTTAAAAATGTCTTCAATTACTATAAGCACCCTCATGTCTGGAAAAAAAACTTTTAACATCTTAGAACTTATTTCCGATTCAACACTTTATTAGTCACTACTGACATAATTTTGATATTCTCATATTTAGGAAAGCATGTGTAAAATGACTATGCCACACCATCATGCTCACAGGACCCTGGGCCTTGTGGCAGTTTTTAAGGCCCACAGTGGCCGTTGAGCCACAAGGTGAGAGTTGTGCAGACAAGTGTGCCACCTACAGGTGAAAGGAGGAACTTAACCCTGGATTGTATTTGTAAGACAAAACTAATAAATGTTATACCATTTTAAATTATTTGCTATTACTTATCTTACTAAGAAATATGGAAATTTTTTATAAAGTTCCATCTGCAGTAACAAAGGCTTTTAGTGGCAGACTAGTGACTCTTTGAGAGCTCTCACAAGAAGGAAACAAGCTCTGAGATGGTACTAATCACAGGTGCACAGTTCACCAATTAAAAAATTGAATTTAACTGTATTCTCTATAGTAAGTGCTTTGTCTTTTTATGGTTAATATAATATCTGTTTCCAGAAGAACATAAAAGTTCTGGAACAACCACCATGATCCATTTAGGCATGTGGACCAAAAGCTAAATTAATTATCAGAGACATTTCTTACTTAAATGAGAAAACTTTCTTTCATTAGGAAGTTTTCTATGTAATATTCTTCTGGAAAAGAAATAAAGTTTATTTAGAGTAATTCTGTTTGGCAGACAGTCAGGACTTCTAAAATATATACCAGCAATTGTTAAGGTTACAGCAAAACTGCCAATTCTATTAACCATGCATAAAAATTCAAGCGTCTAAAGGCTAGAAAACAGGCTGATTAAAATACAGAGATTTATAATATTCCTGTTTTGTCTTGGGGTTCTGGATATTGGGATCACTGCTAGCAATGGGCCAACAATTAAGATTTACCTATTTTACAACAAACTACAAACGATCAAACTTACCAAAAACATGACATATATTAAAATGATTTTTAAAGTGAAAATGATTTTAAGTATAAAATCTGAAAACTCCTTTTTCTACCCTGTAAAATCGTATTTTTTGAGACTAGGTTTTGGGTTCTTAAACTCTTATTTCACCTTTTTTTGTTTCATCTCCACTCCAACAGCCTTTAAAATAGAAAGGTGATTTTAAAGCCTCATCCATTTATGTGACTTTCTAGAAAACTCATTCTAGGAATGCTTTTTGCTGCTAACTTCTAATTTGTTTTTATTAAATTAGAAAAGTCTACAATTGTTTATTATTTCCAAGTAAATTTTTTCCATGCAAAATATCTCTTTATAAAGTATAGTGTTTAATATTAACTAACCCTTTGTCTCCTCTATCACTGAGGGATTTCATTATCTGTGATAATGTCCCTTCCCTATTTATATCCCTGAATCTTCGATACACCCTCAGTTGCATCATTCTGTGAAAGATGCTTTCCCCTGTAATGATGGCTACAAATACCTGAGAATGTAGTACAAACATTTCTACTTTCACATCTCTATTTCTGTATTTATTTAGGAAATAAATGAGACTGGTCCAAGTCCACCTGTTATATAGAGATGTCCTCTATGCACTGCTAGCATTGGAGCAAATATGACAAAGACTACTCAGTAGGACAGTATGGTTATTAGTTCAGATAAAAGCTCAATGATGAAAGCTCCAAGTGTGTATCACGGGATGTACTGCAAGAGTTTTTTTCTTTTTTTAGAGATTTTATCTTTTTATTCCTGAGACACACACACAGAGAGGCAGAGACAAAGGCAGAGGGAGAAGCTGGTTCCCCATGGGGAGCCTGATGTGGAACTAGATCCCAGGACCCCAGGATCATGACCTGAGCCAAAGGCAGACTCTTACCAGCTGAGCCATCCAGGTGCCCCTGCAAGAGTTTTAAATAGGGTTGAAGGGTCAAGTAGCTTCAAGAAGCACATTCTGATGCAACAGAGAATAACTGGCTAACCTCTTACATGTACCCTGAGGTATCAAAAAGGTGTGTCTGTATTATACATTCAAAGAATAAAACAAATATAGAAAGGACAACTACTTCTTAGTTTTTGAATGACTCAAGGTCACTGATAAGTACGTATAATTTCAAGGGTAAATTCTGAAACATTCTTCATACCTCTAAATGGTCAAGAAGACCTAGTAATAACATGAAATGTTTTGAAATTTCTTTTTTTTTTTAAATTTCTTGAATCTTTCCTATTTCTTCTTCCTATTCCCAATGCTCCCATCTTAATTCTGATCATTTTTAAGTTCTATATTCACTTAACCACTTCCTAATTAATCTGTCTCCAGGCTCAATCTCCCACTCTACGCTACCACTGCCACATTTTCAAATCCATCCTCCAAACTGAGTCCAAAATAATCTCTGTAAAGTACAAACCAATCCTATCACTTGCCTGCTTGACATTTATACAACAAATCAGTACCCAGAGTTCCTGTTCCCCTCCTTGTCCTCTGCCCACTGGCAGGAGTCTTCCCAAGGGAGGAAAACCAGGGACAGGCCACATCCAGGATCTACAGGGATGGGCTGTCACTAGCAGCTCCTTTAACCTTTCTGTTTCAACTTAACCACCAATCATATTCCTTTGGAAGAAATTAAGATGAGGACCCCTAATTTATAAGTGAAGTCTTGTACAAAAACATCTTAACTACTAAAATAACAGTTTTCAAACATTTTTAAATGACCAGAATAATTTTCTTCAAATAATATCTACAGCAGAACTCCAACAAAAAGTGGTTAAAACAGTATTTTTCAATTTGATAAGATAGGCTGAAGTTTGATCATATAGCCCTATGTAAGCCACAGAATAAATTCAAATTTGGTTGGCACAAGGCAAGGTCAGCAGAGAGAAGTAGGCATGTGATGAAATCCTATTTACATTTTTGAAAGATCAATGTGGTTGTTGTATGTAGAAGAGATGAAACTACTGAAAATTTTAATGTGTTTGATGTATTTTCATGAACCCCAATTTAACCTGCAAAAAGTGATATGCACTTTCCACCTTCTGGGATACCATACCATGATATGAGAGTCACAGAATACCTGATCCTCGCTGGTTAATCCCAGGTGCATCACAAGGTAAAAATGCACCAGGAAGTCCGAGTTTGGTAGAACGTCCTGGCGTCTGGTCATCATGGCACATATCAGTCTGTAGGCTTGTAGCTTGCCTTCCTTATATTCATTTGGCAACGTTGTTGCCTGTCAAGTAGATGAAGTTTAAAGATTTAATTAACTCCAGATGCGGACCATTTCGACATTTCATTTACTTCTCAGTATTCCATAAGAGTTGTTTATAGAGTGAGGGTTATAGTGGCTTTAGTAAGATTCAGCTTGTCTTCAAAATGTGCAGTCTTGGGCAATTACATTTTTTAAACTCGATTTCAGTAAGGAAGAGGAAATTGCAATGAAGGAATAAACACATATCCACTTGCCTTAAATAGCCATGATGCAAACATTCTGAGTGGTGGGATCAGGACCGGTGGAGAGGGAGAGGACTGGTTATCTAGGCTTATTGCCAGATTATCCCGTATCTAAATCACAAGGAGGAGAATTTTAGGAAGGCCATGCTTAGCTTATCCCAACAATATTTCAATATTGTGTTCTGTGGCCAAATAGCTGCTTCTCATTAAATTTCTACATGTTGAGTGAAAACCTATAACATTTACAATTTTTTCTTTTATTGTGAGGTCTACCATCATTTTGAATTCTATGACTTTACTGTACATGGTTTTAGATTTAATACCAAACTAGGGCATTGTTTTCCCTTGAGTATCTGCCTGGGGAGGTCCTGAACTTTACATGGCAAGGAATGGTTTAGCAAATTATACTGTATAAATATAAATAATTTTTGAAAAACAAAATTAAAAACAAAAAACTTAATAGCCTAGGGAAAGCGTACATTGTAAGCAAAAACCAGAATGAAAATTATATGTATTCTAAGATTCTACTTTTGTAAAATATGTTTACCCACATAAATAAAACTGTATTATTTATACTGGTTATCTATGTAGGATGATGATGTTAACTTTTTCTTATATTTTTCAAATTTTGTACAATAAAGCCAGTATTACTTTTATAAAGAAAATAAAACTATTCAGTACCCTATCCTTTAGTGTCCTATAGTAATATTCTACATATGCCTCAAACAAAATTACTCTTGTGCATTTATAAAATGACCAACCTATGTTATTTATATTTATTTTTTGACAATGAAACATACTTTCTCTACACACCTAATCTGTGTTCAGAACATGTTAATTGCAACAGTTTTTATGTTAAATGATAAATCAATCCCTCCCCCCCCCCATCAGAATAAAAGGTAACACAGCAGGACGTACCTTTGCTAGTTTGTACCAGAGTTCATAGAGATAGCCAAATACTTTGGCATGAATCTTGGGTGACTGGATATTATTCACATCCCCGAGGATTCCCAAGACTCTTCGCCATAACACAGCAGCAGAGTCGGGGTGCCAACCAGTGAGGTTCCCTCCAGCAATTATACTACAGTCATCTGCAAGGCACTCACTGCTATCTGTGGAGAGAAACATGTCTGTAAACACAATCTTGATTTCATCATTACAACTTTTTCTCCTATGTTTTTTTTTTTAAAGATTTTATTTATTTATTCATGAGAGATACACAGAGAGAGTCAGAGACATAGGCAGAGGGAGAAGCAGGCTCCCTGCAGGGAGCCCCATGTGGATTCCATTCCAGGACCCCAGGATCACGACCTGAGCCAAAGGCAGATGCTCAACCACTGAGCCAGCCAGGCATCCCCAGCCTTTTCTCTTTAATGCAAATTACCGATGCTTGACAAGGTAAGTATTCAGAGTAAAATAATTATGATGAAAAGTGTGCAATGGCTGACAATTTGAAAGGACAGAAAAGCTGAATCACTGAAGAAAGATCAAATGACTTTGATTCTTTGAACTAAAAGGACAACAACCTAGAGATGATAAAACAGTTTCTGGAGCTCCTGTGAAAGGTTTTATAAGGCAGGGGAGGGGAAGGAGAGAACCTTGAGCAAGATGAGTGGGGAAGAGGGCTATGAAAAATAGTAGCCAGGAAAGGCCTCATGGCTGGGGTGACATTTGTAGTGGCTGGTATTAACTCAGGTTTATTGGGGTATAATTTACTCATGATAAATTTTATCTTTCTTACACTCAAAGAGTTTTAAGAAGTGTATACAAACATGTAACTGTTACCACAAACTGCCATGAAAATTGATACAAGGAATAAGCACTTCAAAAAGGCCCTTTTATGGTGAGTTTCCTCCCCCTATTCTTTGCCCCTTGCAATCACTGTTGTTCTCTATCCCCATAGGTTCACCCTTCCCAGAATATCATATAAATGGAATCCTACAGTATGTATCTTTAGTCTCAGTGCTGTCACAGAGCTGAATGCGTTGGAGATTCACCATGTGGTGGTTTCTTCTTATTGCAGATGAATATTCCAGTTTATGGATGTATCCTACTTTGTTTATCCATTCACCTGTTGAAAGACATGTTGAAGGCCATGTTTCCTGGTTTTAGTGATTACAAATAAGGCTATAATAAACATATGTGTGCAGGTTTTTGTATGAATGTATGTTTTTAGTTCTCTTTTTAAAGACTGGAATCACAAAATGACAGTATTTCTTTGATATTTCTTCCTGTTAGCGAACCATATCCTCTAAGGGTGCCTGAAAGAGGGGCCTGTCCCTACATATCTTCAAGTGTCTGATCCCTGACTTGGTAGTCCACAGTTTGGTTTGGTATAGAATTCTGTGATGGAAAAGCTTTGCTCCAATTTCTTATCATTTCATTCGTGATTTTAAAGTCAACAGCATTCTAGTGATTGAAATTATTTCATGAAAAATTATTAAGCCTGCAAAATTTTAGGATCTTCTTCTTGTACCTAGTGTTCAGAATCCTCATCATGTGCCCTAGCTACTGTATTTGCCAATTCATTGTCATTGGCGCTTTCAACCACAATACTCAGGTGTTATATTGACTTCCACTGACTTGATTTTATTTCTACTGTTGTATTTTTAATATTCAAAAGCTCTTTCTTGTTTTCTGTTCATTTTTATACTTCTGATCTTTGTTTCATGGATGCAATATACTCTTATTTCTCTAAAGATATTAATAGCTTTTTAAAATTTTCTTACCCAGAATATTCTTTTTTTGCTTACTATAAATTTAAAAAATTTTAGTGTTACATTAGTTTCAGGTGTGCAATATAACAATTCAACAATTCTATACATTATTCAGTACTCATCAAGATTAAGTGCACTCTTAATCCCTTTGGTGGAGAAATGGGTGAAAGACTTTTTTTTTTTCAGACTCCTTTTAAGATCTGCTCCACCTTACTTCACCCCATATTCTTATATATGTCTCATATGCTTCATATTAGACATCCTCTTCAAATGCCTGGGGATCCTGGCTATCTGTTCATATTTAAGAAATATGAAGGAGCTGAATGGAAGTATAATGCACAGGTATGATCTTTACTGAATCTTACCATGTTCTCAGAGAACTTCAGACATACATATCTTTAGGGTTTGGGTTTTTTTTTTCTCTAGAACTCAAATTCTAGGAAAAAGACACGCTATTGCTCAGAATAAGCAAACTCTTTAGTTCCTTTGTTTTTTTTTTTTTTAATTTTTTTTTTATTTTTTATTTATGATAGGCACACAGTGAGAGAGAGAGAGAGAGAGAGAGGCAGAGACACAGGCAGAGGGAGAAGCAGGCTCCATGCACCGGGAGCCCGACGTGGGATTCGATCCTGGGTCTCCAGGATCACGCCCTGGGCCAAAGGCAGGCGCACGCCCTGGGCCAAAGGGAGGCGCACGCCCTGGGCCAAAGGCAGGCGCTAAACCGCTGCGCCACCCAGGGATCCCTCTTTAGTTCCTTTGTTTTCAAGATAGCATCTCTACAACTTAGCTGAGTATTGGTGATTCCAGGCCCGAAATCTTCTAATTTATTTGCTCTTTTTTCTGGAATTAAGTTCTAACATCTCTTAAAAGGACTTACAAAAAAAAAAAAAAAAAAAAAAAAGGACTTACAGTCTTCCTGCTTTTAGCCCCACCATTACCTCCTACTTCTATAGCTACCTCTTACAGACAATTTTCTAACACTTTTAGGGAACCTATTTTTTATTTTTTTATTTTTATTGTATTCAGGTTGCTTCTTGGCTTTCCCTAGTGCTGACACAGGATTTGGAGTTCTCAGGTCTGCCAATGCCTTGGTCATGTTGGTCACTATTGTCTTTTTTTTCTGGTATCCTTGACCTTGTGGATTTGTGTCTAACTTAATATTAGACAAATGTCTAATTTAACATCCCCTATTTGCTAACACCTTATGCAAGTATGGTACATCTGCTATAATTAATAAGCCAATATTGAGGCATTGTTTATATAAAGTCCATACTTTATTCAGATCTCTTTAGTTTTTAACTCAATGTCTTTTTTCCTGTCCCAAGATTCCATCCAGGATACCACATCACATTTAATTGTCATGTCTCCTTCATCTCCTCTTGGCTGTGTCCTTGTTTTTGATGACCTTAATTGTTTTGAGGAGAACTGATCAGGTATTTTTGTAGAATGTTCTTCAATTGGGATTTATCTGCAGTCTTTCTCCTAATAGGCTCTCTCTCTCTCTTTTTTTTTTTTTTGCACTATTATTTGCTTTTGCATCTTTGAAGTGAACTTCTCTTAGTTCTGATGTATTTATGATTTTTTTTCCCAATATTCTTGGACTTCGTTTGCTAATACTTTATTTAGGACTTTTGCTGATATGCTTTTAAGTGAGATGGACTCTTTTTCCTTTTTCAATACTGACCCTGTCTGGTTTTATTGTCAAGGTATCACAAGGTAAGTAACAGAATTTAGAGGGCTTCCTTTCTAATCTCTGGAATAGAAAATGATAGTTTTTCTTTTATTTGAAGCTTCAGTAAAACAGGGAATTGTCTTTTATTTTTATAAATCTATTCAAATTAACCTACTGTATTATTTTAAAACACTTATATTGTTTTTATAGTTCTGTTCCCTTTTTACTCTCATTATTTTTTCCTTGATTAATCTTGTCTTATTGATGCTTTTAAAAAGTGTTTTTTTAAAAGATTTTATTTATTTATTCATGAGAGACAAAGAGAGAGAGAGAGAGAGCGCCAGAGACACAGGCAGAGGGAGAAGCAGGCAGAAGGAGAAGCAAGCTCCATGTAGGGAACCCGACTTGATCCCGGGTCTCCAGGATCACACCCTAGGCTGAAGGTGGCGCTAAACCGCTGAGCCACCCGGGCTGCCCTATTAGTTCCTTTTTTAATTAACTTCTATATATCATTACTCTGCCATTCTTTTCCTAATTTTTTGAATAGGACACACAGATCAATAATTTTCTCTTTTCATATACGCACCTAAGGCCATATATTTTTCTCCATATAAGCCTTCAGCTACAAACTAGAGATTTTGGTATGTAGCCTTCACTGTAGATTTGTTTGAAATATTTTCTAATTCACAATTTAATTTCTTTTTGGGTTTAATTTATTTGAAGTGTAGTTTTTAATTTCTTATGTATTTTTCTTTTATCTTTTTGTCCTTAATTCATTTTATCATATTCACAGGATGTGGTATAGTTTCAAAGCATGTGGTGTTAAGTTTTCAAAGCATAGACATGTTAAGACTTAATGATCTAATTGGTTAATTTCTGTAAATGTTCCACGTGCTTTTAAAAATCACATATTTTTAATTTAATTTCAAAGTTTTTATATATATATCCATTCATTTTTTTTTATATATATCCATTCAATTAGGATTAATTGTATCATGTGTGTCTTCTCTATTCCAATATTTTTTCTGCTTAACTCATCAATTAATGAAAACTCATTAAAAATTTTCTACTATGATACGGTTTTATCAGTAGTTCCTTGTTATTCTGTCAAATTTTGCTTCATGCATCTGAAGGCTATGAAGTTCATATAAATTCAGAATTATTGCTCTCACTAATAAGTCATTTCTGCTTTAAAGTTTACATGACTGACACATATAGTTAGCTCAGCAGTCTGTCTTTCTTCCTAGCTACCCATGTATTTATTTATTTACTTAGGATCTTCCTATACATTATGTATTAGGGTTACCTCCTGTAAACATCATATGGCTAGGTTTTATTTCTTTTTTAAAATATTTATTTATGAAATTATTTATTTTTGATTTATTTATTCATGAATTTATTATTTATTTATTATTTATTTATTTATTCATGAGAGACACAGAGTGAGAGAAAGGCAGAGACACAGGCAGAGGGAGAAATAGGCTCCCCACATGGAGCCTGATGTGGAACTCGATCCCAGATCCCAGGATCATGCCCTGAGCCAAAGGCAGACACTCAACCACTGAACTACCCAGTCATCCCAGGTTTTATTTCTTCAATCTAATTTAAGAGCTTCTGACTTTAACTGCAAGTTTACATGGTTTGTATTTATTGTAGTTGCTGACTTTTTAAATTTTATTTCTAACATCTTACTTTCAGCTTCCTGTTTAAGTCACTTTTGCTTTGTTTCTCTCTTTTTAAGTTGATTGATTTATTTAAGCAATCTCTACACCCAATGTGGGGTTCAAACTCATGACTGGACCTTAGATCAAGAGTCAGCATGCTCTTCCAAATGAGCCAGCTAGGCACCCTGCTTTGCTTCTCTTTTGAATCTTTGGAAGGAGTTTAAGAGTTGTGTCAAATCTCCACCACTAATCTTCTTCCTCTATTGTCTTACAACATTCCCAAAGTTCTGTTCCTCACTCCACACAAATGAAGACAGACTAATTTTCAGGCACTTATCACCACCATTATCAATTATCATCAACATTTTGAGTATATAAGTTGTTGGTGTTTTTAAAGCCTAATCAAAGAAATTGAAGCACAATCTATGGATGTGAGGAACTCAAGTAGAGAAATGACAAGAGCCAACAAGGAGCAAGGAGTGAACCTGAAAAGGAGCCAGGGCAGATTCAGAAACAGTTCTGTATGCTTCCAACACTGCACCCACAGCAGCTGCTGATAGCTTATTATATTATTTATGGAAAGATCCCAAAACACTGAACAAAGGATTTAATAAGGATGGTGCATAGTGTTATGGAAAGGCCTTCCAAAACACAGCAGCACTGTTCGTTCTTAGAGGAAAACACATCTGTATTTCCCACAGTGGTATCATATAATTAGTTGAGGAGACACATTACAATGTGCAGATATAATCCAAGCTGAAAATCCTACATACTGTGCCTGAAAGACAGGAGGTAGAGACAGCAAAAGCCTAGTTATGGGCCTTCTAGGTTCATGACTTTTGTAAAGCCTCAGAAGAGAGACAGCTTCTCCTAATGTTTAATCAATATAATAAGTGCATCTGTCAGTCTGAGAAGTTATGCTGAAGCTTTAATGAATGCTTATAAATCAATATAAGCCCCCAACTGAACAAATAGCATAATATGGTATTTATTTTTCTCATAAACAATGTTCTGATGTCTTTAATCCTCTGAGGGGTTAAAAAAAAAAGTAAGGGGATTAGATGATTCATAGGTTTGTTTAATTCCCTACCACCACCCAAATTCAGCCATCCAGAGAGATCAGCTCCCAGCATTCCAATCACACTGAAACTCAGGCTGACTAACAACTCCAAGTAACTGTAGGTCACATACCTCACCACCTATATATCCCTGCTACCTGCCAACTAATAGAGTCTTAGTTATGAAAATATCCCATGTAGAAATGTCTGGAGTTTTTTTGTTTGTTTTGTTTTTAGATTTTATTTATTTATTCATGAGAGACACAGAAAGAGAGAGAGGCAGAGACACAGGCAGAGAGAGAAGCAGGCTCCATGCAGGGAGCCTGATGTGGGACTCAATCCCGGGACTCCAGGATCACACCCTCAGCCAAAGGCAGGTGCCAAACCTCTGAGCCACCCAGGCATCCCAGAAAAGTCTTTCTTAATACTGCTTTTCTCTTAGAAAAATCTATACCCCAATGATAAAATCCTAGGAAACATCCTTCACCACATTACCAAAATATGTTGAGTCCTTTAGAAGTATTTGAAATGACTGCCTGCCCAATATTACTGTGAAAAATTTTTAAATGAATTGACATGTTTTTGCCCAAAATTATTCCACTCATGGCATAAGTAACAGAACAGATGCTGACATTTTACATGTAGATGGTTCCTCAGTGAAGCAGCACTTAATTAAATATGGGGATTTGAGAGATTTCAGAAAATTTTGTGTTCACCCTAAAAATACCAAGTATTTAGTTTATTTTCTTTTTTTATGAGGAAGCTAGCATGCTAGCCTAGTATCTTTCTGTTTCATTATTTTTAAATGCTACAGACATTTTAAATTTTTTATTAAAAATTTTTTTAAAAATTTATTAAGGTGGGAAGTCTCACAAACAAATAAAATCATATCATCTTCTCCAAACATACATGATTTTAGCAGAGAAATCTAAAGTATAGAACTTTGCAAATATGCAAAGGATTTTAGCATGAAATGTCTTGGTAATTGGTAAAACAAGGTCCTTAGAGACCAAATGGAGATTTCACATGGCTGCAATTTTATGTAGACTTCGTAGAAGAAGAAACATAGCTAGCACTTTGGAAATGAGTTACCATTCCAGTCTGAAAACTAAATGAAAGGCACAAACCCAAAGGCTCGACTGAAACACCTTCATTCTGGGACCAGAAAAATCAGGCCTGGATTTTGATATCAAAAGTGGAGAAGTAGCTGGTTGGCCTTCTACTGACCACCATTACAGCCTGACTCCTTTTCTTCCTCATCTGCTTTCCAAACATACACTATTCATTTTAAAGATTTTAGAAGGTGAGCAACCAAGCCCATAGTAGTCTATTACTGTTAAAAAATATTTCATGTCTTCCAGGTAGGTTAAAGCCTAGTGAAAATGCTGAAAATGTGCACAATGGCAGAGGACACCTTGTTCCTGCCAAGAACAGTTTTGGTGGCAGGTTAACAGTGAATGTAAATTCACATACACAGCTATTTGGAGGCAGGACTGTGATGAATACTCTAAATGAAAGAGATTTTGAAACTGAACCTTATATATTTTTCATTCTTTAAAAAAGGTTAAAATTTAATTGCTATTTTTAACTAAATAAAACAGTAGCCTGCAGCTTAATGCTTATTCAATTATTGATTTAAGTATTTATTGAATATTCTCTCCTGCTATGCACCATCCTAGGAGCCAAGAATCTGCTGTGACCACAACCGACAACATCCCTCTCCTAAAGCTCATATTCCAGTGAGGGAATACCAATAAGTCTCCTCCAAATAAACTAAGATGTTTGATACAATATCTTATTGAACCTTATCTTAAAATGTATCACTGACCTGACAGGAACCTGGAAAGGAAAGAGCATCAAAGCTGGCTTGTACCCTTTGGAATTCTGCAAACCCTTAGAATTCTTAGTTTTTCTGATAATGAAAAAAATTTAAAATATGCTAAAATTGAATTAATGATTGATATTAATTTTTTAAAATTTTTATTTATTTATGATAGTCACAGAGAGAGAGAGAGAGAGAGAGAGAGAGAGGCAGAGACATAGGCACAGGGAGAAGCAGGCCCCATGCACTGGGAGCCCAACGTGGGATTCGATCCCAGGTCTCCAGGATCGCGCCCTGGGCCAAAGGCAGGCGCTAAACCACTGCGCCACCCAGGGATCCCTGATATTAATTTCAATCAATATTTCTTATTGATTATTTCAATCAATATTTCTTATTGATTGAAAGCTTTTTTTTCTCCATCTTGTTTAAGAAAATCTTCCCTAACTCAAGGTCCTAGCTACATTTTTAGGAAGTGTTTTCTTCCAGAAGTTTTTAAATCATTTCGCATTTCAGTATTTTATCCATCTGTGAGCATGGTGTGATGTAGAGATTCTATTTCATTTTTCTCCATATGGCTAAATACCTGTCCATAGGCATCTGTTGAACAATATATTCTTTGTCAGATCTGGAATGCCAAGTCTTTCATATATCACAATTCCATGCCTGTGTGGATTCAATATATATTTTCTATATATTCCATTCCATTAGTCATACTGTCTATCCTTGTGATTAAAACTTTAAGAAACTCTAGAATCGGGCAGCCCAGGTGGCTCAGCGGTTTAGCACCGCCTTCAGCCCAGGGTATGATCCTGGAGTCCCGGGATTGAGTCCCATGTCGGGCTCCCTGCATGGAGCCTGCTTCTCCCTTTGCCTATGTCTCTGCCTCTCTGTGTGTCTCTTAAGAATAAATAAATAAGATCTTTAAAAAAAAAAAGAAAAGAAAAGAAACTCTAGTTATCACACTGTTTGTGGCTATCAGGATAAATGTCTTCTATCTTCTTGGTAAGCTCCTAAGTCAGTCATGGCTATGACTTACTCATCTTTTTATTTCCTATAGCATCAATATCAGTATTTCTAGATTGTAAATTTATATACTAAATAAGAGATGAGGTCAACAGCAATACTGCTTCCCACTATAAAGTCATAAATACCCCCCCTCTAAAATCATTACCTTAAGAGAAAAAAAATTATGTATTAGCTATGTTTTATTATTTTCTGTATTCTTGATGCTCTGCCATCTAGGGTTTTCCTGACCAGGAAGAGACCACTCCTCCGAGGATTAGCTAACTCCTAGAGATAGCAAACAGTTCATGTGTCTTTTATATGCAAACCCACCAATCCAACACTCATATGTCCCAAATATCTCCTTTATCCAGCTGTTACACATCAAGGCCTAACCACTCTAGGGCAGGTACCAGGCAGCTGGTCAATGCTCCAAAGTCAGTTGAATTTATTCAAACTAGCTAATCTTAAATGTGCTTCATCGGCCTTGCCTTGAAATGACAATAAAGGCTGTTGCCTATGTTTTCTTCTCTCTCTCCCCCAACTCCTTGTGCTTCTCCACGTGTTCCCTCTTGCCCCAGCATGGATCACCATGGCCCTATTTCCAGGGACCTGTGAGTATAAAATTTTACCCTCATAGCAATTATTTCTATGTCTTTATGTCTTACCATATTTGATTAAAACAAATTCTTATTTTTAAAGAAGAAAAATAAAGTTAGCTGTTATTTTCAGCAAACACATAATAATGTAAATGAGAAAACAAATACAAAACTATTAGTTTGCCAGTGATGAAGGAATTCAAGAATTTAGAAGCAGTTTATTATCCTAATTGGTAGGCTTGCTTATTCAATGAGAAAAAAAAGATACACTCAAATTGTTTGATCATTCTCTTTGCATGTCCTAAAGATCAGGCTAACATGAGTTTTATTCTGTATATTTATGAAGAAATCGTTCTCTTAAGAACAGAAAGTTAAATTCAGAACAGTGATAATCCTTAAACCTTATCATATTACAGTTTGTCCTTTTCACAGATTACAAGATGAACTATTGAACTGAGTGTACTGATTCTCTATATTAGTATTTCAAAGAAGAACTAAGTATTTGGAGGAGTTAATCACAACATAGAGTGCATCATATAAGATTACCTCACACAAGTTTATTAAATTGACCTGTCCCACGCATACTCTGAAATGGGATCTAAACTAATCTTTCCAAAGGACAGACAAAAGAAGTAGGCACCCAATTTTCTTTCTTTTCAATAAAAATAATTAAAGCTAGTTCTTAAGTAAATTCAACTTATTGAAAAGTCATGATTGCCCTTGACAGTACTATAATGATGATTTCCCTTAGATAATCTGTATACTGGATCCAAAGAAGCCATTTATTCCATAAATGTATAAATAATTCTCAAATAATTTTAAAGGGGTTTGCAGTAGTAATTTGAACAGCAATGTAGTAGAAAGGAGTAGACATAGCACTGCACTGGAGTCAAAACACTTTGGAAGCCAGTTCCAACTCTGGCAATTACTTTCTGGCTAGATAATATGATTTCTCTGGGTCTCAGTTTCCTCATTTCTAAAATAGCATTTATAAGACTTGGCCTGCTTGCCAAACAGAATCAGAGAAGATACCTTAAGTCTTTGTAAATGGTTATATCTCTTATAAATTCATAGTATTATTTAAAGTTATTATATATATCTATGTATCATTATATGTAAAGAATTTAAAATAATTTTTAAAAGAATAAAGTTTGAGAAGCACCAATTGCTACCCAACAATTTATAAAACTAAGCACATGATTTTGCCAATCATTTTCTCACTGACTCTGAAAGGCTTCTACCATTGGCAGCTTTGAAAACGTAGGCCAAAGATGTCCACTGTCTTTTGACAGCACTACAGTATCATAAGGCAATGCATTATTCACTTACAGTTAAATGGTTTGTTTTTCTTTGTTCATGAATTTATTCTAAATTAAAATACACATTAAAGACACATTAAGATCATACTTCTTAGTCTTATCTACACCAGTTTTCTATGTACATTTTATTAAATTTTGATATTACTCCATCAGCAATTTCCAAGAATATTAGAGATTGGTTAAATATTATTTCATATTAATGAAAACCAAACTTTGCTTGGTTAAAAGAAAAAAAAACTAAGCCAAAATTTTAGCCTTTATTTACAATTTTAAAATGATTTTTAGCAATTTGTGCTTTCTAGTTTGCTGTTGTTTTCTTAAAAGGGATCTGCACATAAGCATGAATATGGTAGGCCAGGAAGGACTTGTGTGCGTGTGTGTGTGCGTGCAGGTGTACAGCTAAAATTGCACAATGCTTCCACATGCACTGTACTGGTCACCTGACTTACGTGTTTACATATTTATTCCTCCAACAGCCCTATAATAGGGACTATTATTACCCACATTTTACAAAAAAGAAATTATAGAGAGATTAACTTGCCCAAGGCCACCCCAAAATTCATTGGCAAAGCCTGGATGCAGCTCCAGAAAGTTTGCCTTTGTAATCTATTCAGTTATCTTTTTTTTTATAAATTTATTTTTTAGTGGTGTTCAATTTGCCAACATATAGAATAACACCCAGTGCTCATTCCATCAAGTGCCCACCTCAGTGCCTATCACCCAGTCACCCCCATCCCCTGCCCACCTCCCCTTCTACTACCCCTAGTTCATTTCCCAGAGTTAGGAGTCTCTCATGTTCTGTCTCCCTTTCTGATATTTCCCACTCATTTTTTCTCCTTTCCCCTTTATTCCCTTTCACTATTTTTTTTATATTCCCCAAATGAATGAGTCCATATAATGTTTGTCCTTCTCCGATTGACTTATTTCTACTAAAGCTGTTCAGAAAGATAGAAAGAGATGGAGTACTTCCAAACTCGTTCCATGAGGCCAGCATCACCTTAATTCCACAACCAGACAATGACCCCACCAAAAAGGAGAATTATAGACCAATATCCCTGATGAACATGGATGCAAAAATTCTCAACAAGATACTTATCAACAGGATCCAACAATACATTAAGAAGATTATTCATCATGACCAAGTAGGATTCATCCCCGGGATGCAAGGCTGGTTCAACACTCGTAAAACAATCAATGTGATTCATCATATTAGCAAGAGAAAAAACAAGAACCGTATGATCCTCTCAATAGATGCAGAAAAAGCATTTGTCAAAATACAGCATCCATTCCTGATCGAAACTCTTCAGAGTGTAGGGATAGAGGGAACACTCCTCAGCATCTTAAAAGCCATATATGAAAAGCCCACAGCAAATATCATTCTCAATGGGGAAACACTGGGAGCCTTTCCCCTAAGATCAGGAACAAGACAGGGATGTCCACTCTCACCACTGCTATTCAACATAGTACTAGAAGTCCTAGCCTCAGCAATCAGACAACAAAAAGACATTAAAATCAGACAACAAAAAGACATTCAAATTGGCAAAGAAGAAGTCAAACTCTCCCTCTTCACCAATGACATGGTACTCTACATAGAAAACCCAAAAGACTCCCCCCACCCCCCACCAAGATTGCTAGAACTCATACAGCAATTTGGCAGTGTGGCAGGATACAAAATCAATGCCCAGAAATCAGTGGCATTTCTCTACACTAACAGTGAGACTGAAGAAAGAGAAATTAAGGAGTCAATCCCATTTACAATTGCACCCAAAAGCATAAGACACTTAGGAATAAATCTAACCAAAGAGGTAAAGGATCTATACCCTAAAAACTACAGAACACTTCTGAAAGAAATTGAGGAAGACACAAAGAGATGGAAAAAATATTCCATGCTCATGGATTGGAAGAATTAATATTGTGAAAATGTCAATGTTACCCAGGGCAATTTACACGTTTAATGGAATCCCTATCATGAATTCTAAGAATGTAATACTCAGAGGGGGAAAGTAGCAAAAAACACAGAATATATCATTTTTTGGAAGTCTAAAATCTAAATTATAAAGAAATAATACTATAAAGAAATCAAGAAAATTGTTATTGAACAAATTGGGACTATGGTGACAGGAGGACGAGAGAATAAAAGGGATTGGAAAGGGCCTAGAGAGAACTTCACTTGTGTGGGATCCATCTATTTCTTAAGTTGGGTAGCAGGCTTACTGGTGATTATTTTATTACTACACCCCATCATTTACATGTAGGTCACAATTTACCTTGTATGTGTCATTTTATTGTAAAAATTAAAGAAAATATTAATCAATAAGATATTCAAACTCTTTGTGATTTGTGATACATGTGGGTTGGATAAATTATTTTTCTCTGTTTCCAGAGTCAAGCAAATTTGGTCAGGGATGGCAGAGGCTTGGCATGAGTATCATCACTCCCTCCCATGGTGGTCAGTGGTCATTGGGATGGCTTGCTTCCTCCCATGTCTGACCACTGTTTTAGGATTTTCTCCACACAGGAGTCTGAGAATTCATGACTGATTATGAACAGGTGGTTGGGACTGCCACATCAATTTCATTGGAGGTAGCATCCACATTATCATTGTGTCAAAGGATTCCTAGAATTCTTGCAGCCAGGTTAACTCTGGGATTCCCAACTGGTAACACTGATGCCTCTTTTTCAAAGATGCAGTTACCTGTTAAGTTGGAAGCATCGGTGGGACTCAGTTGTAACCAATGGCGGGCATCGGAGTCAGTCACAACATCTGTGGGAGTGTTCAGTTCTGGGTCTTCCTCACAGGTTGACCATGGGCTCATGGACAGCTCTGCCTCATTGCTATAGCCCAGAGCTGTGTCACTGCTGATACTTTCACCTGGTACAATGGAAGAACTGAAGTATGAGATAACAAATAGCTGGAAATCAGAATGCTCCCCATTACCAACATGCAAGTGACTGAACAGTTGACACAGCAGGAATAGTTTAGGGGATAGTGGCTCAAAAGCAGACTCTGTGGGAATCTTGGTCAACAAAATAAAGCTCCCAGGTGCAGGCCATTAATCGTCATTAGGAGCTCCCTTACATCTCACCAAGGGACATTCTTTTCAAGGGAGTTTTCAATTCAGCTACCCCATATGCCCAAAAGATGACATCAAGTCCTTCAGCTTTCTACTGCAACTTACTCCACTATGAAATGGGCATGGGTGGAGGAAGGTGTGGGAATGTCTTTCACCACAAATGCAAATTTATCCTACAAGAGCCTAAGGATGCTTTTTACCTTGTGGTTCAATGTTTAAACCCAAATTCAGAGTGAATTATCAGGCTCACTGGGGGATGAGGTGTCCAACTGCAAAAGATTTTCTCCAAAAGAAATTCTCCCCTTTAAACACTAAAAAGTTCTAATTTGTCATAATACAATGATGCTTTCAAAGGCGATTAAGCCTTATAAAGCTATTTAGTCTGACACAAACCAAACCTAGACAGTCTGCTCCTCCAAGTTTTCTACTTCCCAACAGTGCAAAGTTGCCCCCTGTCTGCTCACTCTTCTGTCTGCTCTTTTTATTTGCTGCTGACAGTCCCTCAGCCTTGTTGCTTCTAATCTGCTGTCCTCTATTCACGTGCCAAGAACTGCCAGTTGCCCCAGTAACCAACCTGCTAGGTCCCTAACTTCATCTGCCGCAGAACTCCAAGCCAAAAGAATCTGAAGGTGAAGCCTAAGAAGAGCTCCTCTGCCTCCACCAAAACCACCCTAGATCTGGAGGAGATGTTTACTGTGCTTCTGAGAAGGGGGCAGCCAGGAAGCTGGCTTCAGAGAAGCAGATTATTAGGGCTATAGTTTATGGTATATAATACGTCTAAGGATTTGAACCAAATTTCATTTTTTAAATACTTATACCATTGACTTCAATGTCTTTCTGAGGCATTTTGCTCCAAGTCTGTATGAACTTTCTGGGAAGATCATTCTTCCTTCTGGGTCTGTTTGCTCACCCTTCCATTGACCTTGGTTGTGCCTCTCAGCTGGAGAAAGGCCCAGGGTGGAAGGACAGGCCTCTATGACACACAGAATGGACTGATCTGTTTTACTATACCTGTGAACTAACCATCCATCAATCCTGGGATTCCAGGAATAAAAATGTCCCATTTCACAACCATGTCTCTTCAGAGGATATCATACAAGTCAGAAAGTAGAAGAGAATAAAATAGATTGACTCAAGTTAGACAAACACAAACCGCATTTCCTGGAACTTACTCTTCTGTCTTTCCCTACATTTTCCTTGTGTCTGCTGCAAATCATCTTTTAAATCCAATTCAGCAGGACTGCTGCTTCTTCGAACTAAGATCTTTAGACAAAAAGAAATAATGCATTTGTTACAGGAAAGTTCTGATTTTTATAAGACTGTTAAGTTTCTAGTCTCCATTTCTAAAGAAAAAGAAACAAACAATAATAATAGCAACAAAAAAATTGAATGATGTTTTCCATTTGAAGGATATGTGTTCACAAATTATTGTAATTGAATTATAAATTACTCAAGGTCTGAAACTTTTGGCTTCTCCTTTGTCAAGTGGCATCCAATTAAGTTGATCTACTGAGAAGAGATGCCAATTTCTATGGAAGTAATTTAAAGTTTTATTTGTACCTCTCCTTCAGCACACATACATAGTGAAACCAATTCTGCAGAAGGCTAGGTTACCCAGGAATGGTGCCGGCAAGGAAGGCGTAAACTCTACCCAGACATCTAAAGGTCACTTTGTGCCTCCTTGTTAAATGTGCAGCAGACCTTCTGGGGCAACTCCACACTAAAACATCGGAGAACTAAAACATTTGGAGGCAATCTGTATACTCTAAAATGTATAACTTGCTTGGAGACAAAACACACATTACACAAAATGATTACAGTGTACATAAGCAAAATATGCTCTCTAAAAGGTATGCAGAATAAAGTGTTACCTTAATTGGCTCACAGTTACAGGAGAGCTGTTCAAGAAGGCAACAGACATGAAGTGGTAGAGAGAAGGCAGGAGGGGATTCAAGGCAGGAAGCACTGAGTGGTAATCAGCAAGTTCTATGTGCAGGAAAAGAAGCTGATTATATAGCAGGCCATGCAAGGCAGTCAGGTGAAGAAGGAAAATGTTAAGAAGAAAATGCAGACCACCTTCTAAAAGAGGTAGCTGCCAGGGGGCCTTCAACATCAGGCTACAATTTCAACCCAATATTGACAAAATGAACAACTGTGTGTCCCAGACAATAGTTTACCGTGATTAAAATATAACTAGAAAGGTAAGTCTAGTCGTCATCTGTGGGATAGATTAAAATTAAGAAGAAAACTGCAATGGAATTGTAGTGATTAAGGAATGAAAGGATATAGCTTTAGATGGTAGAAAAGGAGAAGAAGAGACAAATAAGAGAATGCTGCAGAAGGACAGACAAGAGCTTATATGAGAGCTATATATGAGAGTGAAGGAAAATTAAATCACAAAAGGATATGAATCTAGGGGACCATGAGAACGATGATAACAAAGGAAGGAAGGAGAAAAGGAAGGAAAGAAGGGTGGGAGGAAGGAAAGAAGCAAAGAAGAAAGCATAAGAACAAAGAAACTTTAGAAGATTTCTGATATTTTAATTTTCATCTTTGAGCTAAATGCTCAAAGCAAAGGTACTGTAAGCAGGTAACAAAAATCCAGGACTAGCAAGATAGAGGAGAAAGTCAGGAATGAAGATGTAAATTTAAGGTCCTCCAGTGCAAAGTGTATAGAAAACCTGGGGTTCAAGGAGTCAACTAAAAGGAAGAATACTAAACAAGCAAAGGAATGAAAAGGAAGGGCTGAGATGTATAATTAAAAGAATAATTATGAAGCTAAAACACAAAAGTAGGTCATATATGAAATATTCAGAAGACTAATAGCACATGAAAAAATATTACCCAGCCTTAAAGAAGGATGATATATATACTTAATGTGATAATAGAAACATGCCCAGGATCTTTCCTTAACTAAAAAGCAGAATGTGGGCACTTCTGCTTCTGACTATACAAGACTGAATTTCTTCCAGCTATAGAACTAGATTTAACATAAGAATTTCAAGCTCACAGGAAGTAGAATAAACCTCCCAGTGATCCACACTCCCCTCACAAACTAAGCAAAAACCAGAGCAGTGAAATAGGGCTGTCATAAGGGTAAATCTAGTATTACCACTGCCACGAGCAAAAACACTGAAAGTCCAGGACTAAAGTAGCACTTCTTGGTTCCTGGAAGAAACAAATGTACGTGTTGTCCTGGTGAAACTCCATCACCTCATACATCCAGGTTTTCTGTAGATGAAGACCCATCAGCTAGGAACTCACAATCAAAGATCACCAAACATCCAAGGAAATAAATCATCATGTTATAAGAGTCTCAAAAACAACAAATACCAGATTTGGACCCTATTGCCACACCCAAGGATTTCAGATAATCTGAAAAAGAATTTAGAATTCTAATTTGTGATTATTTTAAAGGAATAAAAGATGGGAATCACAAAAGTGAGCAAGCAACAAGAAATTATTAGAAATTATAAGAAATGCCTGAAAAGAATTAACCTGAACTTTTAGAAGCAAGAGTTATAAATTATTGAACTAATAAAACTCAGTGGAAGTATTAAACAGCCAACTCTATATAAGAGAGTAAAGAGAGAACTACTGAACAAAAACATATCTGATTAATTACCCAGAATGTAGAAGGCGGCCAAGAAGAGAGGAAAATATGAAAGGTGACAAAAACATGGAAGACAAAATGAGAAAGTCTAAATGCATTTCTACCCAAATTCCAGAAAAAAAGAACTGACAGAACAAAAAAGGTAGTATTTGAAGAAATGATGACCAAGAATTTTCCAGAAACACTGGAGGAAGAAGCATTCACAGATGCATGGTATACGGCATACAGCATATACAAAAATGACAAATGTATAAGTCAAAAGAAAATGCACCTAAATATAATGCAAGAAGACTGATGGACGAGGACAAAGAACAGCAAAGAACAACAACTGGAGAGAATGGACAGAATGGACAGAAGAACTCTCAATAACAGCAATGGAAGACAAGACAGTAGAATAGCTTCCAATAGAAGGTGGGAAGAAGGGAGAAAGAAGTAGGGCAACTATTAATTAAGATGTTGTACTTATTGTCCAGAGAGACAAAGGAACCAGTGAGTCAAGATAAGTATATAAGAGAGAAAGGTGTCATCTGAAAAATCAATGAAGGAGAAATGAATTAGATAAATGGGGTTATCCATGTGGGAAAAAATAAAATTAGATCCTACTTCACTCCATAAGCAAGAATCAATTCCAGATGGATGAAAGACCTAAATATGTACAGCAAAACTGAAACACTTATAAATATTTTTATGCTTATAGAGTTGGCATTTTAAGATTTTCATAAAACCTAACCATAAAAATGTTGAACAAAAATACCAAAATTAAGAACTTCTGTTCATCAGCAGACATCTTTAAAAGAGTAAAAATATAAGCCACACGTTGGAAGAAGGTATTTGCCAGAAATGCAACCAAAGTAGGATCAGTCTTCAGACTACATGACGAATTAGTACAAATAAAAGAGGAAAAGACAAAAAAAAATCAATAGGAAATGGCATGGCAAAGACATAACAAGAAACACACATGGTCAATCAACATGTGGAAAGATTTTAAACTTTATTAGTAATTGAAGAAATGCAAAATAAAACGAGATCCCATTTTCACCCACCTGACTCAAAAATTTTTAAATCTGACAATAGCAAGTGTTGGTAAGAATGTGGATGAATGGGAACTCTTAACACATTGCTGGCAGAATTATAAGTGGTGCAATCCCTTCAGAAAACACACATTCTCTTGTAAAAAACATTCTTCTACTTTAGATCTCATTAATTCCACTCCTAGATAATCACCGTAATGAAAATCTCAAACATGTAGATCTTGAAACATATACAAGAATATACATAGTTATATTTTTCATTAAAAAAGTTGAAACACTCTAAATATCCATTAACATGAGTATGAAAAAATAAATTGTGGCATATTCATCGTGGGTTGTCATACAGCAGAGAAAACAGGCTATATGCCATTGTTGATAAATCTTATAAATACGTAACTAAGTGAACAAAGCAGTATTATCACTTTAATAAAGTTTAAAAATAAGGAAAACAAAAGGAATATTGTTTGGAAATACATATATATAGAGCAAAACTACAGAGCAAAGCAAGGATGTGATAAACACAAAGTCAACATAATGCTGCTTTCTGAAGGGACAAGGAAAGAACTTACAGACCAAAGCAACAGCACTGGAAAATGTCTAGTTCTTAAACTGGGTGGTGGGCATGTAGGTGCTTATCTGATTGTTGAAATATACATATATGTATGGAATATATGTATATATTGTTGAACTATACCTACACATATATACAGAATATACATACATAAACTGGTATATGCCCTTTTAAAAAATACAGAAAAACTTCACAATGGTTATCTTCTGGGGAGGGAGGGCTAGGGAGAGGGTTTCTGTTTATTTTGCACCTTTCAATAATGTTTGAGTTTTTATTATATATACTACATTTTTTTAAATGACTAAACAGGAGTTACCTGCATGTATGAGATATGGGTTATTTTTTAATTTTCATCTTTATACTTCATATTTGATCTAAAAAAATGATAAATGCTATTTTGCATTTTTCTAAAAAAAGAAATTATAACTGATCTTTGCAAAAATTCATTTATCTAGCAACTTGTGTCAGGTAGAGCATACTACCTAAAGCAGTATTAGGAACAGGGAATGTGAATATATGTATGACAAGCAAGGATGCATGCTTAAAAATATAGAGTACCATATACAGACCAGAAGGTAAATTCCACTTTAATGCTAACTTTTTTCTACTTTTATAATGTGACTGTAATTTTACACAGAAAGCAGGAAAGCCTTTAAGAGATTTCAATAACCAATAACCAATTGCCAATAACCCATCTAAATGGAGAAATGTTTTAAAAGGCAGTATCGCTGCCACTAATACATTTATTTCGCCAATAATTTATATGCTTATTTTTAATAACAAAGTGATACAGTTTAAAAATATCTTACTGTTATTCCTTCATGTTCTTTCTTCGCATGTCCTTTATTTTCTTGAATAGGCCTGGACTCTGAAGAACTCAAAGTCTGTAAGTTTTCTACCTTTGGGCCTAAAGATTTGGGAGGGAAATTTACAAAATAAAATTTCAGATGATAAAATTGAAAAAATATTTTTACATAGAACTAATCAAATTTAGATATCCTACAATCCGTAAAAACAGGAGTTATGGATCTGGCAAACTGGTAGCCTACGGATTAAATCTACTCTATAGAATCTTTGACCCACAGAGAGCTTTTAAGAGAGTGAATTGAATGCTACTCACTGTAGCATAGCACATTATGTTAGCACAGGGGAGGGCAACAAGACCTCTCCTTAGGGGCCTTCAGAAAGGGATCTCAGAGGAAAGCCACAAGGCCAGGTGAGCTGACAGGAAAATAGAGCAGTAATCTGGCTCAGTATTACTCAAGAGTAAGGACTGATGAAAGAAAGCACAAATAACCAGAATCAGTGATAAAAATGGGAATATCACCACAAAGCCTGTAAACATTCAAATAAGGGCCAATAAATTTAAAAAAAAAATACTCGAATGGAACAAACTCCTAAAAAAACACACACACACAATTTAATCTGAATCCAAAAAGGAAAAGAAAAATCTTAATAGTCTTAAAATGACTTATTAATTTGAATGGTACTTTAAAATCTTCCTAAGACTCCAGGCAACTGATGGGTTCTACCAAATATTTAAGGGGAAGAAAAATAACAACAGTCTTACACAGAACCTTTCAGAGAATAGGAAATCTTTCAGGTAATACATATCTCAAGTTATTTCTTATTGTATTTTCTTATTTCAAGAAGATTTCTAAGAGGGAACACTTCCCTACTCTTTCAATGAGGCTATAACTTGTTGATAAGGAAGTTGGTTTATTTCTCACTTAACTGATGAAACTAGAACTAAATGATAAGCATGCTCATTGGCACCAGACACGACTGAAACATGCACTTTCCCTGAAAACCACATTGTTCACTGTTTACGTTTAGTCATCTGCCTCTTGGCTTTCCATGCTCTGTTGTTGCTGAGAGGTGTCAGAGAAATCATGTAGATGCATGCTATCACAAGTTATTGTTTCAACCTCAGACCATCCACAAGCTGCTAGTAAACTTTTTCACAATTCCAGCTAGCCCTCCATGCTCACGGCCAACCTTTAGCGTTCTCCTCACACAGCCCAGCCCTTTCCCATATACCCCTCCCCTGCCTCCTGCCTCATTCTGCTGCCCTCCCTGACTCTATACTGCAGCCTTCTCTGCTTCCCCGCTGTTCCAGCTCCTCTGGACTTCTCTCCAGTCCTCAAACAGGCTATTCTTAAAGAGGTGCACCTAACTATATGTAATTTAGATAAATGTATTCAAATAAACAGTGACACTATTTCCTTGCCAGAAGTCACATCCTTGCAATCAACTTAAAAAGAAAGTTCCCTTACAATAAATTAAGTAGGATTAGGATTAATGTAGAAAGCAATATGGCATGCAGCTCCTTCTCAGCCAGGATATGCAGTCCTGTATTAGTAACTGCAGCTACTTCGTACCCTGAGAAGAATCTGAGTGCAGTGGCTCAGTGACATCAGGTGTGCTGCTGCTCCGAGTGATGTGCTGCTGCTCCACCACCAGGCAGCCAGATTCAGCTGCAGGTGCATTTTCTGACTGCTGACATTCTTCCACTTCTGTGGGCACAAACACAAAACATGCAGAGGTGTATTTCAAGATTTTTAAAAATAATTTCACCACTTGAACAGATTCTAAAAATGTAGTTTTAGATACTTTTTTTCCCCACAAAAATTATATATTATATTCTGCATTTATAACATACAGTTTCTATACTTATTAACAGTAATATTCCACTCCAAGAATACATTTTAAGTTCTGCAAAGCATTTTATTTTTCAAAGTGAAGAAAAAAAAGCTGCAGAAATGGTTGAGACCTGTAAAAGTCACCTGGAATTTAACGGACAGTAATGCCAAGGAACGAGAGAACCAGGAGATACATGGAATAGGTAAATTTGAGAGTAGAAAGTCACACACATACCCCTCTCTAGGAACATAAAAGGAAATGGGAATTTCAATTCTATTACTCTTTTTAACAGATAAATGCACAACTAAATAAAATACTTTAATTACTTAATAACTTATGCCATCAAATGCAATGTTGAATTAATCACTAAGTACAAAAATGATCCACTGGTATTTTTAGAGAACCAATACATAAATGTCACAAAATAGAAAACCATAGATGAGTACTGACCATTGGGGAGTAATAGCTAGCATTATTACAAACTATATTCTCCTAGAGAATGAGTTCGTTACTATGTGGCTCCAGAGAGTCCCTCTGAAATAAAGATCTGCCTGCACCAATTGTCTCCTGCCAAGGTTTTTTGTCACTGTACAGTCAAGCCTGTGTTCTTCAGCAAATAAACCACTCCATCTGACCTCACCCCATAGATGTGACCCCCCACAGGAGCTCTCACTCACTTTAGTCTCAAGCAATCCTAGCCCACCTGCACCTGTTACTATCTCCTTTTGGCTGCTCACTCCTCCATGCTAATAGAACTGTTCCTGCCTGCCTCCTTGCCTCCCGAGCTACCTGGACACCCCTCCTAAAGGACTTGCCTGTATATAAACCTGCCACTGCATCCCTCAGCACTCATGCACAGAGTCATGAAACTTTACATCTATAGAGCTGTAACATATTTTCCAAAAATTTTAATTAGCTGAAGCTTTACTCCTTCTAAAATAAGATGGATCAAAATTCAGCTTGTATTATCTTACCTAGCAGTGTTACCCACTCCCTCACCTGAAATGAAGCTCGCTGCCCATGTGCCATCCTCAGTGTAACTCTTTACTCTGAAGACAAGCCAAAGTGCTGGCTCTTCCTAATCAAGAAGCTGTATGTAGGAAGATTCTAAATGTAATACACTGGACTTCAAAAAATGGTTGCTGCTTTATTTTTACTATCCAAATAAAAATTCCAATTTTTAAAAATAATAATAAATTTATTTTTTATTGGTGTTCAATTTGCCAACATATAGAATAACACCCAGTGCTCATCCCGTCAAGTGCCCCCCTCAGTGCCCGTCACCCATTCACCCCCACCCCCCGCCCTCCTCCTCTTCCACCACCCCTAGTTCGTTTCCCAAAGTTAGGAGTCTTTATGTTCTGTCTCCCTTTCTGATATTTCCCACACATTTCTTCTCCCTTCCCTTATATTCCCTTTCACTATTATTTATATTCCCCAAATGAATGAGAACATATAATGTTTGTCCTCCGATTGACTCATTTCACTCAGCATAATACCCTCCAGTTCCATCCACATTGAAGCAAATGGTGGGTATTTGTCATTTCTAATGGCTGAGTAATATTCCATTGTATACATAAACCACGTCTTCTTTATCCATTCATCTTTCGATGGACACCGAGGCTCCTTCCACAGTTTGGCTATTGTGGACATTGCTGCTAGAAATTCCAATTTTAAAGTACACTTATATAAGTTATGAGACTTCAAAACTATGAAATTTGTGTGATGCTTCACTTATAATTCAGAGTACTGGGCCACAGTCTAAATGTAGACACTGATGGTAGGAAGCTGAATTTGAGGCACAAGCAAACAAAGGCCAAAGTAGTAAGAATACACAGACCCATTAAAGTGCATCTTTTCCAGCTTGTCTTTGCCCTTCTCTTCTCTTGATGAGCCAGAACTGTTCATTGTCCCACAGAGACACAAGATGTACTTATCTGTGATCTCCCCACAAATCCCCATGAACAGACTAGGCTCTTTTCACAGGTCTGCTTCTAGGCTCTTCAGCATTAGGCAACAGAAGCCAGAGGATACTGTGGGACCAGTCCCTTCCGGTTGTCTTCAATCATTGTTTATTCTAATTATGCAAGACACTGAAACCTTCTGGGTACTGTTTATATTTGTTAATGAACCTACTTGTTAATCTAATATCAGTAGAGGGAGCCCAAGAGTTTCCTAATTCTCTAAAAAATAATTGGAAAATGCCAGTTTTTATGGACAGTGGGAAGAGTGGGTTTTATTCACTTAAACTTGATGCCAAAAACTGGTAGATGGTGGTTTCTGGGCTAGGAGCAGAAACAAATAAGAGGAAGGCCAACACTGGCAGCATCTTTTTAAAGATAAAGAACATTGCCATCTGGTGGGATACAGAACAGTCACAGCACCATAGCTTCCAAATTCAAGAGTCCCCACTGGTCCTCAACACAACAGACAGATGAAGAGCCTGCCATCACCAGCTGGTATGCCTTCCCAAAAGACTGGCCTAATGCAGCTGTAAGGCTTTGTTTTTGTAAAACTGTTGGTAGGGACTTCTCAGATGGAGAAAGTCCAAGACTGCAGAAATCACCGGAAGTGGTAAGGATGGGAGCATCTGTGATGAGGGTAGAAAGGAAGAGGAGAATCACAATGTCAAACATGCTGTCAGGGCTGGTGTGCTACTGGTGCCCTGTGCTATCCCTATAGTTGACTATTAAGTGATAGAGTGTGGAAAAATAAATTCTCCTTATTTCACAATTAAAACCCAACCTGATGTGCAAATGTTCATTTTTTGGCACACTCACACTTTAAGTGTATATCAATATATGTCTTGCATAATTAACAAATGAATGCAAAAAATATTTTGATACTTTTTTTTTCTATTTTAAACAGTTCTTGGGCTCCCTCTGCTGGCTTCTTCTTTGTTAAGAAAGAGCTGCTTGTAAATGGGATTGACTCCTTAATTTCTCTTCTTCAGTCTCATTGTTAGTGCATAGAAATACCACTGATTTCCGGGCATTGATTTTGTATCCTGCCACACTGTCGAATTGCTGTATGAGTTCTAGCAATCTTGGGGTGGAGGCTTTTGGGTTTTCTATGTACAGTATCATGTCATCTGCGAAGAGGGAGAATTTGACTTCTTCTTTGCCAATTTGAATGCCTTTTTTTTTTTTTTTTTGAATGCCTTTTATTTCTTTTTGTTGCCTGATTGCTGAGACTAGGACTTCTAGTAGTATGTTAAATAACAGTGGTGAGAGTGGACATCCCTGTCTTGTTCCTGTTCTTAGGGGAAAGGCTCCCAGTGTTTCCCCATTGGGAATGGTATTTGCTGTGGGCTTTTCATAGATGGCTTTTAAGATGCTTAGGAATGTTCCCTCTATCCCTACACTCTGAAGAGTTTCAATCTTGGATCGAAATGGAATGGATGCTGTATTTTGTCAAATGCTTTCTCTGCATCTATTGAGAGGATCATATGGTTCTTGTTTTTTCTTTTGTTGATATGATCAATCACAGTGATTGCTTTATGAGTGTTGAACCAGCGTTGCATCCCAGAGATAAATCCCAGTTGGTCATGGTGAATAATCTTCTTAATGTAGTGTTGGATCCTGTTGATAAGTATCTTGTTGAGAATTTTTGCATCCATGTTCATCAGGGATATTGGTCTGTAATTCTCCTTTTTGGTGAGGTCTTTGTCTGGTTTTGGAATTAAGATGACACTGGCCTCATAGAACGAGTCTGGAAGTACTCTCTTTCTATCTTTCCGAACAGCTTTAGTAGGATAGGTATGGTTTCTTCTTTAACCGTTTGATAGAATTCCCCTGGGAAGCCATCTGGCCCTGGACTTCTGTGTCTTGGAAGGTTTTTGATGACTGCTTCAATTTCCTCCCTGCTTATTGGCCTGTTCAGGTTTTCTATTTCTTCCTGTTCCAGTTTTGGTAGTTTGTGGTTTTCCAGAAATGCGTCCATTTCTTCTAGATTGCCTAATTTATTGGCGTATAGCTGCTCATAATAAGTTTTTAAAATTGTTTGTATTTCCTTGGTATTGGTGGTGATCTCTCCTTTCTCATTAATGATTTTATTAATTTGAGTCTTTTCTCTCTTCTTTTTAATAAGGCTGGCTAATGGTTTATCTATCTTATTGATTCTTTCAAAGAACCAACTCCTGGTTTTGTTGATCTGTTCCACAGTTCTTCTGGTCTCTATTTCGTTGAGTTCTGCTCGAATCTTTATTAAACTGTCTTCTTCTGCTGGGTGAGTTTCATTTGCTGTTCCTTCTCCAGCTCCTTTAGGTGCAAGGTTAGCTTTTGTATTTGAGTTCTTTTCAGGTTTTGGATGGATGCTTGTACTGCAATGTATTTCCCCCTCAGGACTGCTTTTGCTGTATCTCAAAGATTTTGAACAGTTGTATCTTCATTCTTATTAGTTTCCATTAATCCTTTTAATTCTTCTCTAATTTCCTGGTTGACCCTTTCATCTTTTAGCAGGATGGTCTTTAACCTCCACGTGTTTGAAATCCTTCCAAACTTCTTCTTGGTTTAGTTCTAGTTTCAAAGCATTATGGTCTGAAAATATGCAGGGGACAATCCCAATCTTTTGGTATTGGGTAAGACCTGATCTGTGACCTAGTATGTGGTCTATTCTGGAGAAAGTTCCATGTGCACTGGAGAAGAATGTGTGTATTCAGTTGCGTTTGGATGTAAAGTTCTGTTAATAACTGTGAAATCCATCTGGTCCAGTGTATCATTTAATGTTCCTGTTTCTTTGGAGATGCTGTGTTTAGAAGATCTATCAATTGTAGAAAGCACCGTATTCAAGTCTCCAAGTATTAGTGTATTATTATCTAAGTATGTCTTAACTTCAGTTATTAATTGATTGATATACTTGGCAGCTCCCACATTCAGGGCATAAATATTCATGATTATTAGGTCCTCTTGCTGGATAGATCCTTTAAGTATGATATAGTGTCCCTCTTCATCTCTTACTATAGTCTTTGGGATAAACTTTAATTTATCTGATATGAGGTTGGCTACCCCTGCTTTCTTTCAAGGACCATTTGAACGGTAAATGGTTCTCCAAACTTTTATTTTCAGGCTGTAGGTGTCCTTACATCTAAAATGAGTCTCTTGTAGACAGCAAATAGATGGGTCTTGTTTTTTTATCCAGTCTGAAACCCTGCAGCTTTTGATGGGATCATTAAGCTCATTCACATTCAAAGTTACTATTGAAAGTATGAATTTCGTGTCATCATGATACCTATTCGGTCCCTGTTTTTGTGGATTATTTCCTTGGACTTCCTCTTTATTTTACAGAGTCCCCCTTAATATTTCTTGCAGAGCTGGTTTGGTGGTCACATATTCTCTCAGTTTCTGCCCATCTTAGAAGCTCTTTATCTCTCCTTCTATTCTGAATGAGAGCCTTGCTGGATAAAGCATAAGATACCTAGGAATAAACCTAACCAAAGAGGTAAAGGATCTATACCCTAAAAACTACAGAATACTTCTGAAAGAAATTGGGGAAGACACAAAGAGATGGAAAAATATTCCATGCTCATGGATTGGAAGAATTTATATTGTGAAAATGTCAATGTCACCCAGGGCAATTTACACATTTAATGCAGTCTCTATCAAAATACCATGGACTTTCTTCAGAGAGTTGGAACAAATCATCTTAAGATTTGTGTGGAATCAGAAAAGACCCCCATATAGCCAGGGGAATATTAAAAAAGAAAACCATAGCTGGGGGCATGAAAATGCCAGATTTCAGATTATACTACAAAGCTGTGATCATCAAGACAGTGTGGTACTGGCACAAAAAAAGACACATAGATCAATGGAACAGAATAGAGAATCCAGAAATGGGCCCTCAACTCTGTGGTCAACTAATATTCGACAAAGTAGGAAAGACTATCCACTGGAAAAAAGTCTCTTCAATAAATGGTGCTGGGAAAATTGGACAGCCACGTACAGAAGAATGAAACTAGACCATTCTCTTACACCATACACAAAGATAAACTCAAAATGGATGAAAGATCTAAATGTGACACAAGAATTCATCAAAATCCTAGAGGAGAACACAGGCAACACCTTTTTTGAACTTGGCCATGGCCATGCTACTTCTTGCAAGATACATCCATGAAGGCAAGGGAAACAGAAGCAAAAATGAATTATTAGGACTTCATCAAGATAAAAAGCTTCTGCACAGCAAAAGAAATAGTCAACAAAACTAAAAGACAGCCTATAGAATGGGAGAAGATATTTGCAAATGACATATCAGATAAAGGGCTAGTATCCAAGATCTATAAAGAACTTATTAAACTCAACAGCAAAGAAACAATCCATTCATGAAATGGGCAAAAGACATGAACAGAAATTTCACAGAGGAAGACACAGACATGCCAACAAGCACATGAGAAGATGCTCCTCATCACTTGCCATCAGGGAAATACAAATCAAAACCACAATGAGATACCACCTCACACCAGTGAGAATGGGGAAAATTAACAAGACAGGAAACTACAAATGTTGGAGAGGATGTGGAGAAAGGGGAACCCTCCTGCACTGTTGGTGGGAATGTGAACTGGTGCAGCCACTCTGGAAAATTGTGTGGAGGTTCCTCAAAGAGTTAAAAATAGATCTGCCCTACGACCCAGCAATTGCACTGCTGGGGATTTACCCCAAAGATACAGATGCAGTGAAACGCCGGGACACCTGCACCCCAATGTTTAAAGCAGCAATGCCCACAATAGCTAAGCTGTGGAAGGAGCCTCGGTGTCCATCGAAAGATGAATGGATAAAGAAGATGTGGTAGATGTATACAATGGAATATTCCTCAGCCATTAGAAACGACAAATACTCACCATTTGCTTCAACGTGGATGGAACTGGAGGGTATTATGCTGAGTGAAATAAGTCAATCGGAAAGGGACAAACATTATATGGTCTCATTCATTTGGGGAAAATAAAAATTAGAGAAGGGGAATAAAGGGAAAGGAGAGAAAATGAGTGAAAATATCAGCGAGGGTGACAAAACATGAGTGACACCTAACTGTGGGAAATGAACAAGGGGTAGTGGAAAGGGAGGTGGGTGGGGGGGTTGGGGTGACTGGGTGATGGGCACTAAGGGGGGCACTTGGCAGGTTGAGCACTGGGTGTTATGCTAAATGTTGGCAAATTGAACTCCAATAGAAAACTTTTTTTTAAAAGAAAGAGCTGCTTGTTAAAGCTGCTCCCATTTCAGTGTCAACTGGAGCAGTTGCTTTTTTATAACAAATTAAAACATTTTAACACTGATATGCAAATATCAAGATACAGGATTATCTTATAATCATACAGAAATGAACAATCTAAGTTATATAAAAATTACATTATAGATTCTGGTAGGTCTAATCAATTCTCTCTTGAGTATCACACAATTTGCTTGAATTACTTCAAAGAGCAAATTCTCAGACTCATCAAATCATTCACTTTCTCTCAAATATTGCTAACCTAATAACCCAAAGTTTAAAAGCACTAACCTTCTAGCTTCTTGATACTATAAGTTATACCACACGACCACTAAATCATTGCTTTCCAAAGTCAATTCAAAACACCAGGAAAATACCAAAGTAGAATTACTTCACTTTTTTCCCCCACTGAGAGAAAAATTCACATGATTAAATTAAGTGTGCAAAGTCTTTAGAAACTTCCATGTAATCCACACGTTTGACTACTTTTCAAAGTACTTTAACTACTCTTTAATCTAAGGCTTCCTTAATCTTATTAAATGAAGTGAGACTCATTCTTCAATTACCAAAATTCTGGATTCCATTTATCCCTTATACAGGGTTGCAAAGGCAAAATTAATAGTGTAATTTCCTTTTAAAGCATTGTACACAATACTGACTTGACCCTATAAAAAGCAGAAGACATGGAAGCCAACTCAACATCCGAAGTTTCTCATGAGGTCTAAAGATGAACCTGTTCAAACCCTGACAGTAATACCTAAAAGCCTGAGAACCAGAGGCAGAAGCAGCTAAATAAGGCTTTCACTTAGGTACCAATGAGATGCTTTCAGAATGAGGGAAGATCACTGATTCTCTAATTACTACTATCACAATGGCCCTAAAACAAAATCTATAGTCTGCATAACCTATAAGCACTACAGATTGATAAATATCCCAACATAAAAGCAATAAAACAGCTGGAAAGAATTATTCCCACAAAGGAGAAGTAGGAAAGTCACTGAAACTGTCAGTTCTATCTCTCACATGTTTGTTTATATAGCTATTCATATAAATGGAATACAGGTGGTTATTACTTTCCCAAAATTCTGATGCCACAAAGCAAGTGTCTTTACGGGAACAGAATAAATACAATAATGGCTGAAGGTAAGTAATTCTCTATTTCTTATATTATTAAAGCAATTTTGGCATGTTGTATAGTCATATAGACTAGAAACAAAACAAGAAATGTTAACAAATGAAAACAAATGAGCAATCATTTTTCTAGTAAAGAACTTGTGGCCAGAAAGTCAACATTATAAGTATCTACACTTAGCAACAGGTAAGCAAGATATGCCAACACACAAGGATTTAAATTAGAACACAAATTCCATGTTCCAGTATGCCAACCAGTGAGAATGTGCAATCTAAGACAGGACTGATATGCACTGCTCTTGGCAGGACAGTCCCAAAGGAAAATGCCATCACCTTAATAGTAAAGAACAAATGGAATAGCAGATTGTTCTCAAGGTCACTACATTGTTAAGTCCCTTTTATCCTTTGTGCTTTAAAACCAGGAATAAGGATGGCAAAGGCAGGAAAATACTGGCTCAGCATTTCCTGCTTCATTTCACTCTAAATCAAGTCTCCCAACCTCAGCACTATTAATACTTTGGGTCAGATAGTTCTTCATGATGGAGCTGTCCTGTGCAGCCACTAGAGGTTGTTTAGCAGCATCCACTAACTAGATGCCAGTGGCACTGCCCCATCTGTGACAACCAAAGATGTCCTAGACACTGCCAAATGTTCCCTGGGGGGCACAATCATCCCTAGTTGTGAACCACTGTTCCAAATCATATTTAACTTCTGTTGGAACTGTGTATGTATAAATGGGAATCAAGAATCTGAGTTAACTAAAATGTAACAGTGAATGAGAAAAAAGTTTCCAAATGAGATTACAAACAGAAATAGGCTTCTTGTGAGAAAATATTCTGGACAAACTAGTAGAAACCTTTATGAAAGAGAACAATAAAAAAAAGAAAAAAGAAAGGGAACAATATGGGGTTAAAATGGACTGTCAAAAACAAAAACTTTTCACCATGAAAAGAATTCCTTTTGGGTATATATCACCCAAAGAGAAAGCAAACTATTTTCAATACTTTATTAATCACCTCTAGGCAGTAGCACTTTTTTTTTTTTAAAACCAAACTATCAAGTAGTTAATGCTCATGAGTAATTTAAATAACTGGTGACCATCTTACCATTCTTACTGTATTTCACCTTCGGTATTTACTAGAGAAAAGTATTTTCTAAGAAACATAATCCTTAGTCTCAATAAAATGAACTTCTTCCTTCATATTCTGTTAACTAAATAATATGATATCTTACGTATTCATCAGGGAAATTAAGATTTGATTCTACTTTGCTACACCATAGTATATGATTTAGTGCTACAGAAAGCCACAGCAGACTATCTATAATACTAAATAACTACTAATCTACAATACCATCTTTCTGAAAATAGAAAGAATATGAAAACATGTCCCTCTTTAGCGTGAAGATTCAATTCATTATAGAATCACTGAAAAGTAACTAGACTTGGGCTTAACTATTCATTGTAACGTAGGGCCCTTTGTGCCAAATAACACTACTTTTGGTGCCATAATGTCTTAATAATCCAGAAAATACACTATGTGCAAACCACATGTGGCTAAACTCAGTTTTAATTGGCTGGAGCAGAAGACCAATGTTTCCTTGCTTTGAAAATTAGCACTTTTTAGCATCATTTTTTTAACTCAAATCTTAATAGTTGTTTTGAATCTCCATAAACATTTTTACTTTATACAGGATTATAATTTATTAATTCAAAGGAGTTCTTATCTACATGATTTTTCCTGATATTCATTTTGGGGAGGCACAGCAAGCATTCTGACGCTGATATTCTCAAAACTTTGTTCTGCTGACATCACTGTTAAAAACTACGGGCCACAAAATCCTATATCCTTTGTAATTGTGAAAGCAAAGACCAGTGGTGTGAAGAGGTTTTTCTTGGCTGTCTAATTGCTACTAAACATCTAACTACATAAAAACAGTTATTAATATTCATTGAAAATAAACGCAAACTGCAATGGCCAGGCATGCATGCATGGTTGGGGTGGGGGGAGGGTATTGACAAAGGAAGCAAGGCCCAGAGGCAAGCAGGAGAAGCCCAGGGACATTGACATTGATGGACAAGAGATAGCATTACAGTACCTGACAGCCTGTGAGAACAAGAGGAGTAAGACAGACCAGGTAAGAGAGCGCTCACGGTGTGAAGGAGGAGCGGGACGCTTTTAGTGGCAGGCAAAGCCTCAGAAAGGTGGACACAGTTGCTGATAGACTGGCTTCGCTTAGCTTCCAAGAGAGATAAAGTAACAGTTATGTCAGAAGCACATCAGGATCTTTCACTTTTTTTTTTAATTACCATTTTTCTGGGCTTCCTTTCAATATTTAAAGGAGGTCATTTTATACTTTAAAGAAATCAGTACAAAGCAGAGTATTTAGCTGTAGTCTCTAAATACAGCTTACCTTCAACCATTCTGATGCCATGGGAGAATGGACAATTCACAAATAATCAATCTTATTTTAGAATGCTTTACATGTTTAGCCTTCCTTTTTTCCTTACATTTGGGTTGTTTATTTGGGCAGACACTACAATCAATTTTCCCTTCCTAAAGGACACACATATGAAAAGACCATAGGGAGGGAGTGAAAAATCTAGCCTAAGATTAAAATTGTTCTATAAATAATAAATAATTCAAAAATTGGTTTGCTGAGAGGTGACTGTATTCAAGCAAATCACTTGGTAAATTAAATATCCTAAAACCTCAGGAAAACATTAAAGTCAAGATAACATTAAAAGATTTGATATTGAGGAAAAAAAAGGCAAAAATCTCCATGAAACCCATCCTTTTATAATACATTTCATGCTTATTGAATCTATAATTTCTTAGTATGAACTTTATGATGTTCTTAAGTTTTCAAAAGACTGCTAATGAAATGAACATTTGAGAAAAAGGATAAATGCAGGAAGAGAATACACCTCATATATATGTAACTACCATCAGTAAGATCAGTTTTACACCTTAAAATATAAAAGTTTACTTGTTTGTTCTTACATAATTTTATTTTGCAGTAATGAAATACAAATACAAACGAGAATGACACATTTGCAAAGGGCAAAACAAACCTTTTACTTCTTTATTATGCCTCTTCTGGCCCCGTTCTCTAGCTGTCAAAATTCCCAGTTCTAATTCCCACGTCTAAAGGTCTATCTGTAATGTGATTACAATACACTTCACAAATGACTAAGATAATATTTAAGGGAAAATGACTTCTGTGTCAATGTCAAACTGACTTACTTCAAATTTCTTAAAAGAGGTGTTCATCTCTCAATGTCAGAGGTGTTTGAAAGAGCTTTCCTTTTATAAATCAAATGATTGCATTTTTTCAAAACTGATCACTAAATATTTTAGAAATAATAAAACTTAAAAATTTTTTTTGTGTGTAGAAATTGACTTGCTTTAATCACTCATTTTAGACATTTAAAATTTAAGCATCATTCACAATCAGAGTTTTCCTTTATAATTCTTTGGAAGACTCTCATCAGTTTTTTTTAAGTTGCAAACTAGTTCATTCTGTTAAATTATCATTTCCCTACTCTGCAACTGCTTATCTTATTATTTCCATCTTGCCACCATCACTGAAATTTTCTCAATCTAAATGTAATCTGTGAGGCAAATTATAATAATCTTAAATTACTCTTATACTGGGATTAGGAAAAAAAGTCACTTTCAATGGGTCTTCCATAATAAATACTTTAATGCTAAAAGTGGCAAAAACTAACTTTCTGAGCTACTGTTCTCTCATTAAGAGGTGGCCTTCACACAAATGAAAATCTACCATCAAAGTATTCTGAACCTTTCTAAAAGATGGAAAGGTGAATTATTACACAATGTAAAAATAAGAGAAATGAGTAAAACTAATAGTCTATATAAATTAATTTTATAAAACAGCATGATATAGTAAAATCTTCAGAGACTTGTTTTCACAGGCAACTAAAAAGACAAAAATGTAAAATAAAATAGGAAATACACTACAGAGTGGAGCATGCAATTCTTGATCTTGGGGTTGTGGGTTTGAGCCCCATGATGGGTATGGAGGTTACTAAGAAATAAAATCTTTTTTTAAAAAAAGGAACTATGAAAAAAAAGGAACTATGTATGTGCAAAATACATGAAGTATTACCTTAGATAGATCCATCCAACTCAATAGCTCTTGTTATCTTTTAAAGGTTATGGTTCCAAGTGTTTTTAATTTAATTAATCCTACAAGGCCAGATTTATGACTTTTAAGTGACATAGTCTAAGACACCTTTAAAACAATTTTGTAGAAGTTCTTAATGATGCAATACAATGGCTTTTCAGACACCTGAGAACACTTAAGCACAGAAGCTCACTGGCATAAAGACATCAAGGCTTACTGAGAGCACTATGGGTGCCACTACCATATTGTTGTTCTAAAACACCTGTTGAATAACTAAAATGCAATCTCTTCTAAGGCTGTGTTTTGGCCAAGTAGGGAATAAGGAGCATACAGTATATAATGGTTTGCTGTCATTATTATTTTTTAGATTTTTATTTATTTATTTGACAGAGAGAAAGCACGAGCAGGGGGATGGCAGGCAGAGGCAGAGGGAGAATCAGGCTTCCTGCCAAGTGGGGAGCCCAAGGTGGGGCCCAATCCCAGGGTCCTGGGACCAAGACCCCAAGCCAAAGGCAGATGCTCAACCAACTGAGCTACCCAGGCACCCCAGTTTACTGCTCATTAAACGTGAAAGGAAAGTTCTATACAGTGTTTTGAATGATCACTTTTATTATCATTACAATTCAAAGGTTGTAAGGGGTATCAGAGAGTCTGGGCAGCTCAGGCAGGATGCCACTTTGTCACAAACTTCTGCTCTGATCCAATGGTGGAAGAAAGGGGTTTTTAAAGAGTTGGAATGAGAATAGAAATCACTGAGTAAGCCTTCCCTAAAGGTGCCTATTATCAGTAACTGAGTCTCTCCTCAGGGGAGAGGATGAAGGAAAGCAGAAGAGGTGAATGGGAGGTGAATGTAAATAAAGTGATTATTACCAACAAATGCTATGGCAGACAACATTAGATAGGGTTACAGTATATTTTCATAAGAACTCCAACAGGATTCTAAGCCATCTGTATGAAGCCTTTACTGAGCACTGTAAACTATGTTGAGTGTAAATGACTCTGGTTTATGACCAGAAGATATTGTGACTTTCTGTAGTCAACATGCTGAATATTGATTATAACAGCATGATATTACTGAAGTGAAAAACTATGGGAAGCTCAGATAAATTTATTTTAAATGTAATTATAACCTCAAATTCACTGGAGGGAAGGGGAGTGGAATTTTAAATTTTTTAAATATTTTATTCCTATAAATCCATTTTAGATAGCAACTAGACCTTAGAGAAATATTTAAGTAAACATTTACCGGTTGCTTTTTGGCGAACGATATTTCTTGCTTTCTCAACTCCTGGTGCCCCAGATGTGGTGGCACTCCTAGATCGCATCGGCTCAGTCACATCTGGGTGGCTCCGCCAGCTGAGAGAAAAGGACCTCCCCACAGTGGTTCCTTTCTGAGAATCCAGAACACAGCCTGATAAGGATAAGACAAGAAAAATAATCTAAAAGCTGGATTTGTTATCTTTCATTACACAGCCTGTGTTGCTCAGCAAATTTCATAAATACAACTATATGTAATTAGCAGATTTTCTTGTTGCAAAATTAGGTACGACTGGGGCATCTGGGTGGCTCAGTGGCTGAGTGTTTGCCTTTGGCTCAGGTCATGATCCTGGGGTCCTGGGATCGAGTCCCACATTGGGTTCCCCACAGGGAGCCTGCTTCTCCCTCTACCTGTGTCTGCCTCTCTCTATCTCTCTCATGAATAAACAAATGAAATCTTTTTTTAAAATTAGGTACAACTGGGGGATCCCTGGGTGGCGCAGCGGTTTGGCGCCTGCCTTTGGCCCAGGGCACGATCCTGGAGACCCGGGATCGAATCCCACATCGGGCTCCGGGTGCATGGAGCCTGCTTCTCCCTCTGCCTGTGTCTCTGCCTCTCTCTCTCTCTCTCTCTCTGTGACTATCATAAATAAATAAAAATTAAAAAAAAATAGGTACAACTTCTCTGCTTTCTTCTTATATAGCTCTGGTCAAATATTTCAAGTGAGTAGTTAAGGATCCAAAATAAATACACGGGAAAAGAGAATGAGGCAGAGACTTCTGCACAGGTATGATGTGGCCAGTGGCTATTATCTATGGTTCATTTTCACACCCAGGTTCCTGAGAGTGTATTTTGTTTCCACCAAGTCCAGTGTGTAGAGGACAGGTATTTCCATAACAAATAATTAAATCACTTTTTATATTCCTTTCAATATAATAGATAAATCAGAAATATCTGCCATAATCATTAAATAATTAAATCCATTCTGTTATCGTTCCGTAAATAGTGTTTCTCAAATTTTTTACCTCCCTATAAATAAAAACAACCTCTCACAGACTGCAACAAAGATACTATAAGAATCAGTCACGTCAATCACATGTCTGTATGGTTAAGTAATCATAAGTGGTTCACATCTCCCCACATTCACATCCTCTGTTGTCCTCTCCCACAATGACCCTGGGCTTCATCACATGACTTACTCTGGTAGCAAAACTAAGCAAGCAGAGATTTGAAACGCACTTGAAAATCTAGGTTTGCCCTATTACTGCTCCTAGAACCCCTTACACAAAAAGCCTGAGCTAGCCTGCTGGGAGATGAAAGGTACACAGCCACGTCCTCCCCTCCATCTTCCACTGCCAGAGCTGCCTAACTGATTATTTCACAGCCTAACTGACTGCAAACACAGAAGTGAATCCAGCAGAAGAACTGCCCAACTGAGTCCAATCCAAATTGCCAACTCATTAAATCATGATCTAAACAACTGGCTATTACTTGAAGCCACTATGTTTTAGAGTGATCTGTCATACAGGGAAAGGGAAAACTGATACAATCTATAATAAGGCTATTGTTGGGGCTATAGTCTACCACAGCAAGCAACATACACTTTATGAATCTTTTTTTTTAAATATTTTATTTATTTATTCATGAGAGACACAGAGAGAGAGAGAGGCAGAGGAGGGAGAAGCAGGCTCCATGCAGGGAGCCCAATGTGGGACTCGATCCAGGGTCTCCAGGATCATGCCCTGGGCCAAAGGCAGACGCTCAACCGCTGAGCCACCCAGGCGTCCTCACTTTATGAATCTTTGGAGGAAAAATTCCTCTCAGGTCTTAGGACCAGGAAAAGCTACGTACCACCTAAACTGTGGATTATTTTCACCTTTTGCAATTTGTGATCCTCTGCTCTGTGAAGATCAGAGTCAAATCTAATCTTGCCCCACCTCCCACCTCCCCAGCAAATATATGAGGCTCTCCGGCATTCATTCTGGCATTATAACCTCTCCCGCAATTCCACCCCCTTTAATTTTGCCCCAGTGTTCTTATGCATTTTATCTATTGTATTGCAGGAACTTCTATGAACTGCCTCAAAATCTTTACATAATAGATAAGAGTACAAGTGAATTAATCCAAGGACTATGTCACAGCCTTAATAGTACTGAAGACAAATTGTTGTCCCCAATAGAAACCACCAATGACATTTTCCACCTTGATCTCTCGGTCTCAAAACAATTTTTACCCAGAAACACAAAAAAGCCAAAATGACTCCCATTTGAAACATTCAGAATGTTTCCACCTTTCCTAGGCAGGCAGTGAATACGTTTTTCTAGGATGCTGTCTTGAATTGGAACTTGCCTACCTTTTATTTCTGGCTTTCCCACTTCTTAGCTATGTACCTCGAATGAGTCCATCACCATGGACTCTATACTTCAGTTTCTCAGTCTGTGATACTGGGATGGTAGTATCCACCTCAGAAGTTACCATGAGGGTAAAGAAAGAGAATATATTCAAGCATAAGATGTTATTATTGTTGTTGTTGTTGTTGCTACTACTGCTACTCTCCTTCATCTTCCTTCTTCATCCACAGCCTCTTCATAAATTCGTCATTCTCTTTAAGAGGACAGAGTGCTATGAAACACAATTCAATGCCACTATTAAAAAGATACCACCTGTATGGCTGGTTCTTTTTACCATGAAATTCCATGCAATAATTGCCTATGTGTATAAACACACACTCCTCCTCAGTCTCAGATATCTGGTGTTATCTTGCAAGAGAGAAGTACCTTTGCCTCGCTGCTTCTTTTCCTTCTGTTCACTTAATTTGTCCAGAGGTAGGTTTGTCATCTCAACTCCGTAAACAGTTCTCGCAAGCACTGCTGTCAAGGAGTCCATGATGTTGGCCCACTCATTTATGAGTTCTTCCCATTCCGTGAGGGAGGACAGCACCCTAAGGAAGTCATCCCAGAGCTCTCGAGAAATGTACACACAGAGGTTTGCTCGGATCCATGCCACCATAAGTGTCTAAAACCAACCAACCAACAAGAGAATTGAATTGCCCTCATTTGGAAGAAGAATGGTCTTTCAACAAAATATTTTAAATTACTATCATTAAAATGAACTTTAAAAAGTACTTGATCTTGTTTTTTTTATTTCTCACAATTCATTTGATCAACTGTCACTAGAATCTGAGCTACTGAGAAATCAGTCATGATTATGAACAAAGCTACTGATTCAAAAATCCCTCTAGTGCCTGTGGCTAGTCCTGGACATAACTGGGGCGAAGACAAAGCTCTTAGAACTATTCTATTTCTTTTTTTAAAAATATTTTATTTATTTATTCATGAGAGAGATAGAGAGAAAGAAAGAGAGAGAGAGGCAGAGATACAGGCAGAGGGAGAAGCAGACTCCATGCAGGGAGCCTGATGTGGGACTCCATCCTGGGTCTCCAGGATCACGCCCTGGGCCAAAGGCAGATGCTAAACCGCTGAGCCACCCAGGGATCCCAACTATTCTATTTCTTGCTCTCTTTCTCTACAATAGCTGCTTCTAGCCTCCTTTTCAATATGTAAAACTCCAGCCCCACCAAATCCTCCCTGTTTTTTAGCAGATGAACTCACTGCAGACTTGAGAGAAAACAGAACCCATTAAACAAGAATGCCCTCAACTTTTACTCACAAGGCACAGGTGTTTGCCCAGCTTCTCTTTCATTTGCAGGCTGTAAGTAGAGAGGGGCTCCCACTCTTCTATGCTTGTTTCTCACCTCTGCTCTGAGCCTCCTCCTTGACCTTTGTTTCCATTAACCCTGCCTCTCCTTTTCCTTCAGTCTATTCTACTTCTGCAGCTCCTCTCCATCGGTATTTAAACATGCTCCAAGTCTACCTCATCTTAAAAACAAACCAAAAAGTTCCCTTGAGCCCAGATCTGCCCCACCTGCCCCCAACTAGAACTTTTAAAGCCAAATTTCTTGAAAGAATGTTCCACGCTCACTGTGTGTGCACCTCCTCATCTCCCAGTCAGCCAAGTGCTCTAGCTTTCTACCTTCCTATGCCACTCCACCTCTGCCAGGGTTCTGGTCTCCACTCTCATGGCTCCAGTTAACATCTATATATGGTTGACTTTTGAATCTCATGTTCAGCCCAGACCTCTTTAGTTTCCTGACCTTGTCTATCTGCATGCTAGACAGCTCTACTTGCATGTTCTGCAAGCACTTGTTTACATAGCATAATAGTAAAAAGAATTCAATTCTTCCACTGAGATTCTTTCAGTCTCTCGACCTGGTCTCTCCTGCTCCTGGACTTTGCATGCAGTCTTCATTCCTCGCTTCCCTTTCTTTTTTGCCTCTTTAACTCCCATTCTTCAGGTCACAATGTGGACATTATTTCCTCCAAGGCATCCCTAACTGCCACCCCACCCAGCTTCCAGTAAGTAACCTCCATTCCCACAACTGTCTCCATCTCCCTATCAGAGCACTTTCCATAGGAGTCCATTCACTTCTCTATGTCCTTCCTCTAGCCTTATGGTCCATGGCACTATGAGTAGCCACATGGGCAACCCTACCAGACAATTATGCATATATTCTATGTATTTCCTTACTTTTGAAACTGCCTAGTTCCTTACCTCTGCCAAAATACTTCACATCCTTTAAAATTCAAATAAAAATATATCTGCCTTGAAAGAAGTGCCAAGTCCATCTCAGGTGAGCCCCAAGGGCTTTCCTAATCTTACTACAGGGCAGAGTTAACCAAAGTCTATATAACTTCCCTGATCTGTTGTCAGAACTAAATGTTCTCTTTAAAGTGCCAACCTGCAAATATTTCTACCCACCCTAGATGCAAATAGACTCCCACAGTCGATGGGAGCTGTCCTATGCATGGAATAGGGGCAAATTGGCTTTTTAATTACAAGAGAAATTTTTCTTTAGCATACACATAGGAAAACTTTGAGAAATAGAAAACAGTCTGTAAATAGGTCTATTCTGACCACTGAGAAATCATATTTAAAGTGACCCTTATGCAATATATCTGTTTTCTATGTTTCAATTCACATTTACCACACTTTTTGAGAGGGTAAAAATGTGAAAGTTGAGCTAAAATCATTAAATATATTGAAAACAAGGTTTTAAACATTCATACTTAAAATACAATTCTAAGATGGATTAATGCGAAAGAACAATGCAAAAGAAAAAGCTAAAATGATTTTATCATTTCTTATTACTAAGACCTTATATATATTTATTATGACTAAAATGCCACCTCCTGTTTATTCTACTTTACATTCCTGTTTTCAAAATGAGTTTAAAGGCATTACCATAAAGTACATAGGCACAATAAAATAAAGAGTAGATCAAAAAGAGAATCTTAGCAGATTAAGAGGAGAAAGGAGAGACCGGCAATGCTGCCAGCGGTCAGCCTAACTTCTGGTTACAGCACTAGCCTCAGGTTAAAAGCAGAGTTTTTGTGTGGTAGAAGATGCCCTGTCCTGAGAATCTTGCACTGGTGTCACTTTACTAATTATAAAACAAGGACAGAACAGACTTCTTGCAGCTTATTAAATTCATCTTAGCAAATCTCACAAACATACACAGAGCTGACGAATCATTATCATCATCCATAAGTCACAGCTAACAACACTTGAACCTAGAGTAAAACTGTTGACAATTAGTGTGGGGCAGATGGGTGATACATTTTTGCCCATGAAGGCAGGCTGCTCTCTCAGTAAATGAGAGGAGGTTTCTCCTCTCATCTAGGAAGAGGGAAAGAGAGAGCTCCAGACCTTGGGTTCTGTCACTAATTTGATGTATGAGCTGGGCTATTTACTTGGCTTTTCTGGAGTCATTTTTTGGTTAAAAGCAAAAAGCTGAATAAGAGCATCTCCAAAGTTCCTGCAGCACTGAAACTTATGTTTTATCAAATATATCCTGGCAAATAAGTTGTATAAACAAATATATCTGTTCTGAAAGCACTCCTTTTCTTTTCATATGTTTCCTAATCAACCACTTGCTACCTCTCTTCACCACACCTAGGGGACTATATAATTCTAAGTACTGCGAGTAGAGGGACCCATAGTCCAGGTTTCCTAATATACTGTCAGAGCTTCAAGCATAAGATCCTATTTAGCACTGATAACAGATTTAAACATCGCTTATGGCAAAGAGCATCATCTGGCAGATATTTAAATAAAATCCAACTATCATTTGAAGATTTGCCAATTCAAGTTATCTACTGAGAGAAGAAACTAAATACTAGAGGATATTTTTTAAAAAGATAAAAGGATAATGGCAGCTCAGAACTTCCTGTCCCCTTTAATAGATTCTTTATTCAAAAATTTTAAAAATCAAGCATCTGGCAATTGTAGACATTCTACATGAACAGATAATAATTTAAATGGCACATTTAATTTTATATGAAATTCAGATGATGCCCACTTGATTTCCTGGCAGAGCTATCCAGACCTTTCACATTCTTTCTCTTTTCTTGGATCTCACAAAAGGGCTTGGGGAGTTCAACATATGATTATAAATCCCAGATGAACCTGCTCTGATTCTTATGACAACTCTGAAAGGTCAGAAGGACTTCTCTCCTGATCGTGATAGATTAGGAAGAGACTTAGAAAGGTGAAGTGACTTGCTCAAGGCTGCACAGCCAGGATGTACCAGAGGATTCTGCATCAAAACTCAGAATCTGTCTACTTCCAAAAAGGTCATCCTCTCTCCACTATTTTATGGTTGCTTCTTAATTTAAAGATTATTTTTGATCCATCTAACCATTCCAAAAGAAAGATGACATCAAAATAATTAATACTCATAGACTTAAAACTAATTTTTCAAATCTGACAAGATTCTCCATTAATAAGGGTATTTTTCTCCCAAACCAAAACTAACCAAATAAACCAAAAAATAACAACTCCACAATAGATTCTTGCTTAATTTGGTGACAAGTTCTTGCTCTAATTCCATCACAACCCATAGATGCAAGGCCAGACAACTGGTGATGAATGAGGCCCAGGCACCCAGTAGCCAGAGCCTGTCTTTAGTCCATGTCACTTGGCAGCCCCAGTCCCAGCAGGGATAGAAGAAATGAGAAGGTGATCATGAAACTTTCCAGGAGAGTCAGAGCTAAGTGAGCAGAGTGTCTATACTCCAGGAGGGAAGCAAAGCAAGTGGTCAGTACCACCCTTGAGGAAAGGCTGGACACACACAAAATGATGTGTAGACTACTTCCTTTACCTAATAACTAGGCAAGGCAATCAGAGTTAAGAGTGATTCAATACTACTCAGGAGGCAAGTGAGTACATACCAATTATTTCTGCAGCCTCTCATATATTTTTCAAGCCAAGATCATTTGATCATGTTAAATTATTAAAAATTAATATGAACAGTTGGGTTCTCTTGTGTTACAGTGGGAATATACAACCTTATTTAGAGAACTAGTTTCTCTTTGCGTCACCCTCCATTTTCTACCTATATTCTAGATATGCTCTTAGTATATATCCTCCAAAACTACCTTCAAGTCAACTGAAGGGGGGAAGTTGACTTCTCCTCCCTATAACTGTCACTTCTAGCTCATATTCACCATACTATCTTCCACCAAATTACTCAAAGCCAGCCCATCTATTGTACTATGCCTCTATTTGTATAGAATGTTACACTAAAAAAAAAAAAAAAAAAAAAAGAATGTTACACTTTTCCAGAGTCCTTTCACACTGCTCTCTTTCAGAAATGCTTTATTAATTCTGTGTATCCCATAAATGCTAGTGCTTTCCAGAGCAATGCTGCAAGAGGCTACTGCACTCAGGACCCTTTAAAACTTCTACTTCCTATGCAGTTAGTTCATCATCTGCCTCCTGTTCTCTTCCCCTCGGGATGATGCCAGACTACTTGGGTTCTTGACCCTTCTCACTCTGTGAGATGTAAGAGAAACAGCCATCTCCTTGGCTCTCTGCTTCTACCTGAGGCCAGCCCAGTCCCACTTACCTTATCTAGGACTTTACTTCTGTAGTTCTCCTTTCTCTCCCCCAGGCTGTCCTTACTGGACCCTTCTCACTGCAAGCGAACAGACTTTAAAACCACTCACCTAAACTCTGGCTTCCATGCATGCTGCCCACTCAACTATCTCCCCTTCCCCTCCTCTCTCCCACTCCATAAAGCCTTAACTATACTTGCTATTTCTACTGCCCAGCTCTCATTTTCTCTTCCATCCACTCCAAGGGAGCCTCATTCACCTAGAATATTCTCAACCATCAACATCTTGTCAAAGCCAGTGTCAACCAGCCATTCTCCTCTTGCCCAATCCTTATCTCCAGTGTGCAGACACATGCTCCTAAGTTTCCCCCCCCAGTTCCCTGGCCAACCTTTCTCACCATCTTTGGATGGTTCCTCTCCTCCACCAACCATGGAAATGGCCTTCTCCTCTTTAGGACACAAAATCTCTCCATGGTGATCCCATCCAGTCCTGTGGCTTCAAACACATAGTCCAATATACTAATGACTCTTACACTTTTATTTCCAGCCTGAATCGCTCCGTGACCTTATCCCCATCCCTGTGTTTCCATTTCCTTTTACTTCCTCAAATCCACCTGGCCCTCCACCAAGGACATCAGTTTTTATTGTCTTCCTAACTTCTACCAACCTCGAGGAAGTAAATGGCAGACAGGTGGGAAGGCCTAAAAGAAGCCAAGCACTAATAGTAAAAAGTGAAAGATTTATTTGATCTGAAGAGAAACCAGAGTATAACTAACCACTAATAGTAAAGAATAGATTACAACCTTTAAGACAAAGCTAAAAAGGAAATTTTAAATGAAATTTCAAGAAATCTATAGTTTAATTTTACTCTTAAAATTCTCAATGATTAAAATTATTTTACTATAAAATATGGTTCATTTTTTGCATTTGCAGTGTTTTAATAAAATAGACTTACCCTAAACAGTAACCCTGCCAAGCTCTGAGCAAACAAATCCTTTATTTGTTTATCCTTTGGCTTCTGCATGACAGCTTCTGTTATCCTGAGTAGTATTTGCAACATCTGTTCCCTGGGCCACCCAAAATAAAAGCTCACGTTATTAATCACGTCTCCGACTCACTTTAATTTATAGATACAAGAAATTCTCTTATGAATTCAGCAACAATGATAATCATGTATTACTCAAAAGTATTAATAATCTGAATGCCAATTACATAATGAATGCCATATTTTATCAAAATAAACTACCTTATGTCACCGAAGTTCAAAAAACATGTGACTTAAACTCACATCAATAAACAGGATAAAACAGGTAGGGGGTTTGGAAAGGTCACTGTTGGTCATCCTGAGGCACAAAGTTTGGTGCCTGGAAGATGCTTGATCTGCACAAGGGCACTGAAGACACATTAACACCGCTAATTATGTTAATAGTAGTAAGTTCTTCAGCACAGCTGAAGGGGCAATTTTATTTCTCACAGCTAAGTTACATTCTTCACATCAGAGTGTTTGCTTATCTTTCCCTTTCTTGAATTCTATGCAAACCAAGAACACATATCTTTTGTATGTAAGAGAGGTCTGTTTGTTTTGAGGGAAAACACCCCCTGTAACTTCCCCTTCGAGGCCTTGTACACTAACTGTTCATTCATCTTTGCAACTTTCTCCTTGGCCTACATGCTCGTTAATGATAAGACTGGGGACTGGACAAAGTAATTCAGTCCAGGTCAGATCATGAGATCTCCAAAATCATAGTTCCTTCACACTTTTCTCGTACTTCCACATATTGAAACAGTATTTTCTCTTAACATGACATTGAATCTCGTTAAGCTTCTCATGGTACAATGATGTCTACAAATAGGGTTTCCTACCCTATTTATAGCTGACCCCATTTGATTTTCCTCCCAGTGTTATCTGTTAGCATACATTTGGAACTTTGTTCTAGTTGTTTGCTTGTGCTGTACACTGTCGATGGGCTCTGGAAGCATGGAATAAGAAAAGCTGTCAAGTCATGGGAGATGTAGGCACACAAGAATGGAGCAGACAGCTTAGAGGAAAATGAGGGAAGAAATGGTGCAGAGCTGGGGACAGCATGTCTCTCACCCATTCAGGGTACCCAGACCTTTATCTAGGCCTTGGCATCAGCACTGCCTGCTCATATTTACATGTGCTTCAAACAACAAAGGACAGTCCTTTCCACATGAATGGTTACATACCCATCTTATGAACATGATGAAAACAAGAGACGTAATAATTTTCACATAAAACCTCAGTCATGGGAACTGCTATCAAAAAACGCAAACTTGGGGGCATCTGGGTAGCTCAGCTGGTTGAGCGTCTGACTCTTGGTTTCGGCTCAGGTCATGATCACAGGGTTGTGGGATTGTGCCCTGCATCAGGCTCCACACTCAGCAGGGAGTCTGCTTGAGATTTTCTCTCTCTCTCTCTCTCTCTCTCTCTCCCCCTCCCTCCACCCCTCCCACCCCTCATACACGTTCTCTCAAATAAATAGGTAAATAAATCTTTCTAAAAAAATGCAAACCTGACCAAAGCAATAACGACAAAGACACAGGGTTAATTTAATCTCTGAACCTATGAAAGCTTAGCAAGCCATGAAATCGCCACATAGTCTTCTGGAAGAAAATGAATTTGAAAAAATCGTCTCCAGTTTGGAAAAATCTTTCCCAAAGGTGTTGACTCCAGCTTCTTTCTTTTTATTTTGTGAAACATTGATTTTTGGTCCCTTCTCCTCAAAGAACAACTGCTCCAAGAGTATAAAACTTCCACAGGAACACAGGAAATTATGCATATGTGCTATCCCTGCACTAAGGAACAGGATTTCCTGCACTCTTTATTACAGACTTTGTCCCCTTCTTTTCACACAGGCAGTAACCATTCACACAATGCTGCCGCTCACTATTCCAGGACTGCTTCTTAGCACTTTCCTGGCTACAGTCTTAATCTAAGTTGCCATCATCTATTGCTATGGATTTTGTGCACCAACCCTCACACCCAGCACCGTCTCTCCTCCAGAGGAAGCCAGAGAAATCTTCTGGAAACGTAAACTGGATTGTGTCACACTCCTGTGCACACACAGAAGAGTAGCTGGTGTCCGTCCTGCAGCCTGCGAGGAAGGCCCCACACAAGCTGGCTCTGGTTGGCCCCAGTTCCATCCCCTCCCAGTCTCCCTCTCCTTCTCTAACTGGCCTAGAACACATCACACTTGCTACTTGCTTTTTTTTTTTTTTTAAGATTTTATTTATTTATTCATGAGAGATACAGAGAGAGACAGAGACATAGGCAGAGGGAGAAGCAAGCTTCTTGAAGGGAGCTCGATGTGGGACTCGATCCCAGGACTCTGGGACCATGTCCTGAGCCAAAGGCAGATGTTCAACCACTAAGCCACCCAGGAGCCCCGCTACTTGCTGTTCCTTCTATGAGAAGCTCTATGCTCAGATGTCCCCCTGGCCCCTCCCTCCCTGCCCTCAGGGTGCTATTCAACCCCTCCAGGGAAGACAAAGGTCTTCCTGGACACCTCGATATTTCCTCAAGCCACCACTCTGTACTCTTCCCCAGCTTCACTTAAACTGCTTCTATGTTCATTCTGTTCCTCAGTCTGTCTAGTTCACCCTATATCCTCACAGCAAGAGCTCAGTAGTCATGTACTGCATGAAAGAAGGGAGGAAGAGAATTCAGGGATTGCCTGGCACAAAAATGCATACAATAATCTGCTGGGGAAACAGGTTACATCCCTTTCTATGTGCTACTATTTTTTGGTATTTTCAAATATTTCTATAAACTGGGGTGGGTTTTTTAATACTTTTACCTGGAAATTTCTGAATTGTAAAAGAACAGAGACGAATTGCTTAATTTTGTCTTAGGATTTTCACCAAAAAATTATCAAAACTATCAAAATACTACTGATACAAAAGTGAACTGAATTCATAGTTTTCAAAGAAAAAAAAACATCAAAAATGCTATTACTGTAACTATACTATCAAGAAGCAGATGCTTCTGTTGTAAGCATACCAGCATTTCTCATTACTTTCAATGTTCTGATACAGCATTTAACTCTGTTTAAATCATATTGTTCATCACAGTAATATTTCCAGCTTTAACTGCTTCTTGGCAAGAAGTCCTATGTTTAAAAGTCTGCAAAAGATGACTCTAGAGTTTACACCTTCAAATAATTATTTGATTCCTGTGGTTTCTGTACCAGTGAACCTGCTGTCTGACAGGATTTCTTGAGGCCCACACTCCCCTCAACTGAGAAAGAAACAGGCTGGACTCCACAGCCCCAGAGGCTCTGGCCAGCTCAGTCCTATCTCATTTGCACGCTTTCAGATGCACACACAGAGCTTTCCAAAGCACCCCCAGTGCTGACTCAAAGATATCCAGAAAAAACATCCAGAACCCAGGCTTGGTAACGGGGCCCCACCGAGGATTTCCATGAGAGAAGGGGCCACCAGTGCTGGTCTGCAGCAGCCCTGTGCACTGAGCACAGAGGCCAAAAATCACATCCTGACAGCAGGGCTGAGCCCAGCCAGGCCGCTCACAGGCCGTGCCAGCTGGGAGAAACACGCAAAGGACAGGCTGGAGAGGCATTTTACAACCACAACTGGGGGACATGAAGAAAGAGGAGTACAGAGCGGCTCTGAGGTCTCTGTTACTGAGAATGTCTGAAAAACACCTCCTAAACTGGAGTGATGCCTTCCTTATGGGACAGGGCATGGGAAAAACCTACTGCACTGTTTACTTTCAGGGATATTCTAGACACAGACACCAAACAAAAACAAAGGATAAAAAAGAAAACATTTCTCATAAGCACATTTTCATGACGCCACTATATGTTTGACGGTACTATTTATTTAGCCATTCTGACAATGTCATTTAAAAAATAATTGTTTTTCCAAAGTGAATTTAAAACTTCAAATTTGAAGCAATAAAAATCAGTTAACAGCATTTCAGAGCAATTAACAACTTCTCCTGGGCTTATGAAGAACGATATTATAAAACACCACTTTTATTACTTTTCCACAAAGCAGTCTGATGACAGTTTAAAATGGAAAAATCTACTATTAAGTAATATGACTACTTTTAATTCAGTAACATTTTTAAAGCCTATAATAAAAATAAACCATCAAAGTACTGGATACTTACCTTCTTCAGAATTCACAGAAACTGTTACAAAAGATTGATTATCATCTTATTGTTAACTTTATAAAGCCATCAGTAAGTGGAGGCTTTAACATTTTAATTATTATGTTGAAAAACAGAAACATCTGTTTTACAGTATTAATTTGAAATAAACTTACCATGTCTTTTTATTCATTGTAAGCTCCATTATCATGCGCCTAAAAATAATCAAAACAGCTTTACAAGCATCGACTTGTTCTTTCAAGAGCATGGGAACTTCAGGACATGGTTCCAGCAAAAAGACGTTTGCTGCGTTTGTCAAAAATACCTTGAAAACAACACATTTTACATTAGAAAATTTAAATTAAACATATAAATCTGAACAAATTTTTCTTAAAGATAATGGTATTAATTTCCTTCTACTGAGGGATCACCTTTGAGTTATTTCAAGTAAGGCAAGTGGTACCAACACATACTCAAGATTTTTTTTAATTGATTCTCTTAGAATTACCTGAGATACCTGAAAGAGCTTTCTTAGAAAAAAAATTGATACATGTTAACATTGCAACTTCAGAAAATTTATGAATCAGAAAGCTTTTGAAGATTTCTTTTTGACATTCTTCAAAGGAAAAGGGGGAAAGCAGTGAAAGGCTCACTGCTTCTGGGTGAGAAATTTTGGGGTGGGGGACAGGGGAGAAGAAGAAGAGCAGTGGTCTACACTGAATGGAAAAAAACATCTGATTATTGTTGAATCTCCCAGCATATGAAGTTTGCTGACAGAAAGCACCACTGACACCCAACAGGGGTGTAGATTCCTAGGGAGCCTGGAAACAGGCAATGCCACATGATCAACACTGCACAGCTTCCATGAGCATATACTTTTAATAGGAGAACTATATTATGCAATAGAATATAAACCTAAGTGAATTTTTGGGATAAAAACAGATTTTTAAAAATTTTGATAGTCAGCTGACTGCTCTATACTCTACCTCAGACCTTTAGGATACAAGTTCACTGTCCTCTACTGGCAGGGGCATTTCAGTAGAAAACTGAGAAGCCCGAATCTAGTCTGTTCTGTCCTTGTGCTCCAAGTGGGACACAGGGCAGGGACTCCTGCATGCACTTCTCTGGTGAGGGTATAGATTTTACTAATAACAGGCACCAAAGTTCTTTGAAACTAGTCAAGTAAAATCATCTTGATTTTAATTTCAGATTATTTGCTGATTTTCACTGAACAAGAAAACTCAATAGTTACAGAGTATTAAACTGCTAATGAACCTGAATGCAAAAAGGATACCATGACAAAGAATCTTATCGAGAGACCGATGACGTCACTGAAAACTGGGCAACAGGCAAGCCATCCAGGACTGGCTTCTGTGTGGGAGGCTAGAAAAGTGGATATGAGGTGGAGGGTGGGGCGCCAGGGAGCAGGGGAAAGAGGCACTCTGTTTTAGGCACTTACAATCCTAATAACCTTCAACCTAGATGGGAACCAATAGGTTATCAATTTCCCAATCCCCATTTTTGAGATAAAATCCTGAGGTCTGGGAAGATTAAGTGATCAGCCAAAAGTTCTTTCCAATGTTCCCAAATGGCACTGGTTCTATTTTATATGCCCACTCAGATAAATATTTTAAAATTAGAGCATTTGTAATCATTATTCATAAACAGGCAGTTTTTAAGAATATTCCCTATAAGATCATATAATCATCATGCCTGTCTTGCAAATTAGAGTCCAGGTGACTAAATGCCCATATGTGTTCAGAAGATACTTTTCAAGATTTGGATCTCAGTAATTTCACATTCGATGCATAATAATCCCTCTCAGAAAACTGCAACCATCTCATAGGTCCCCTTTGACTAGAAAAAAAAAATCTTTATAAATTGAAGGTGAGCAGTCAGGAAGAAAACTCAGAATGAGAACTGACAGATCAAAATATCAATGTATTTTATATGACATGATCACAATAAAGAAAATGTTCAAATTGACTCCAATTGGAGGTCTTTGTGTCTCTGGCTGGCCACTACCTGCAGCATAGCCTGGGCTCCAGCTTTCACGTTCTTATTTTCCTCTTCTGTCACACATCCTCTGCTCACTGCACTCGTGAAGGAGTATGTTCGTCCCCAACTGGAAGATCGCTTATGACGAGAACTTTCAGATGAAGTCTTTAGAATATAAAAATCAGTTAATGGAGGGGGGGAAGTACATGTTTACATAGATAATTCCTTACACTCACCAAAATTCATAAGAATATAGGTTTTAGGAGGGGGGGTCTTTTTTCAATTTTGTTCACCATCTCCAGCACCTAAAATAGTGCCTAGTGTTTAGTATGTGCTGAATAAACAAAGGTCCAATGACTGAATGAGTCTGTAACACAGACCTTTAAAATGTGAGCTTTACCTCACCAGGACTGAAAGTTCCATTCCAACAGCACTCACTCTGAGGATACTGCCCACTCTGCAGTGAGGCTTTATTAATGGAGATAGCACTTGTTATTGGTGTAGACCTTGCAAGTGTGTAACATCCTAACTGCTCTAGAATAGGCCACTACATAAGAATAGACTGCCAAAACATGCTAAATTTAGTTTCTCAAATGCTATTTACTTAAACATGTCAATCCTAAGATAGTGACATTTTCAGTCTCATACAGAGCCGTGTAAAATACGATGGTTTATAAAACAACTCTTCTGCAACAGTGAATAATGAAGCTGCAATGCACATATGTACCTACCCTGAGGTTTAGGAGGTAACCAATGATCTTGAATAGAGCCCAGAAACAGCTTCACTGAAGCAGGTCCTCACAGAACTCAGCAACTTGAGAGCATCACATGATAAAAGAGACCCACCTGCCCATGTCCCACTGATTGGCACCCTTGACTGACTGTATACTTTGCTAAAATATGTGTACAGAAACAACAATTGATAACACACTACCTCTTTGTTGTCAGTTTCTGAAAATCCTAATTTTTCAGCATCTTCTTGTTCAATTTCTTTTTTATCTGGTTCTTCCATGAACACAGGTTTGTCCTGGAGGATCCACTTTCTATACACTTGAACTACCTTCCTTGTTACAGCTATGTCACAGGAAGGCAACAAAAATGCCTAAAATAAAAAGAGAAGGCTCCCTTGAACTCCACACCTGTTCACGTCACTATAACAGACATATAACAGACATTTCCAATCACCATCACCAATTGCAGACTTTCCTTTGAAACATACAGGGCCAGACAGGTTTTGTGCACACCAAATTGTCTGAGGAAAAAAGGCATTTTCAGTTGGGCCAGGAAATGTCATGCAATTTAAAAATAACTTCTTCATTCTGAATGATTTTTTTTTCACAAAAATAGCCGTATCTGTACCTATACAGATACTTTAATTGGCTATATAAGCAATAATAGTTTTACAACTAGGAATGAATTAGACGTGATCATGAATGAATTCAATGAATTAGAAAGTGATCATAAGACAACAGACACACTACTGCAGCCAGCTGCAGCCAGCTGTCCTGCCTCTTCCTAACTCCATGTTCAGGGATGTCATGCAGGTGACAGAGGGAGGATTTACCGCAGAAGTTGGCAATGCTACCAATTGGAGCCTTTTTTATCTTTGTTTTATTTTTCCCTTTGTTTTTCTCTTCCTTCCTTCTTTTTTCCCTCCCTCCCTTCCACCTTACCTTCCTTTTCAGAGAGCCAACATTCACCAGCACACAAGTGAGTACAGACACCAACAATAAAGAGAGCCCCTGGCCAGCTGTAGCATTGTACATATTTACATGAACTTTTGTTTTAAAGGTTTTTAAAATTTATTGGAGAGAGAGAGAGAGAGAGAGAGAGAGAGAGAGAGAATATGTGCACAGCAGGGGAAGGGGCAGAGATCGAAGGAGAGGGAGAAGTAGACTTCAGCGCTGAGCACAGAGCCTGATATGGGGCTCAATGTAACAATACTGAGATCACAACTTGAGCCCAAACCAAGAGCCCAAGCCTTAACCAACTGAGCCACAAAGGCACCTCATAAACTTTTTAACATTAAAGAAGGTCTTTACACACATGCACGTAAGAATTTTGATTTAATAAGATTCCAAAAATATAAACAAAAAGGTAAGGGAGAAATGTATTTGCTTTTTGAGTATCAGCTCTAAGGAATATTTCTGTCTGAGGGGTAAATACAAAGGAGAGGAACTCAATACTATAGCAAATGCTGTCATTCCACAGATGAGGAATTAAGATGAGGCTTAGCACACTTGAGATCTTTTTCAAGGTTCCAAAGTTAGTTAAGTGATGATTCTAGGTCTTGATCTCAAGGTTCAGAGATTTAATACTGTCCTTAATGTTCATACCACAGCATCCAATTACAGGCAGATTTCAGTATAACAAGGGTTCAGGGTGGCCCCGGTGGCTCAGGGGCTTAGCACGGCCTGCAGCCTGAGGTATGATCCTGGAGACCCGGGATCGAGTCCCATGTCGAGCTCCCTGCATGGAGCCTGCTTCTCCCTCTGCCTGTGTCTCTGCCTCTCTTTCTCTCTGTGTCTCTCATGAATAAATAAATAAAATCTTAAAAAAAAAAAAAAAAAAAAAACAAGGGTTCACACAATATACAAATTTCCATTGATGGTGGTCATGTCACATCGAATTCCACAATAGAGGAGTCTGTGTTCTAGCAAGACTGCAATGTATCAATGTAACAAATATTCTGACTTGTATCTCAAAGAAGATCAACAAAGACAAGAAGGGTATGACAAAGTACAGTGGTGTCCCACTCTGATTTTATTCCAAATTTTATTACAAATACTCTCACACATACAAAAAAGTAGAAATACTTTTATAGTGCATATTCACATACCACCCCCTAGATTCTACCATTAGCATTTGCTAGATTTGCTTTACCATATATCTGTCAATCCACCCCTATTTAGCCTTGTTTCAATCCATTTTATTTTTGATGCATTTCAAAGAAATTTGATGCAGACATCAGTACATTTCACACCTAATTATTTCATACCTAATGCATATCACTGACTAGAGTTCAAAATTTTTTATGGTACTTAACATAAAATTTATAAATAATGAAATGCACAAATCTTAAGTGGACTCATCTCATGATGAGTTTTGACAAATATAGACAATGAGGTAACCCAAATCCAAAATGAAGGTATATCATGTTACCCTCCTCCCAGGAAGCAAACAATTTTTCTCTGTAGGAAAATAATAGTAAAACACAAATTATTTGTATGAACTGTCTGATTAATATGTAGCATATTAATTTAAAAATCAGAAATAAAAAAATAAAAATCAGAAATATGAGAAGAGTCAATATTAACAAAATCACAGTAAAAACCAGACAATACTTTAAACACATAGGTCAGGATAAAGAAAATTTCAAAAAGAAATGTAAATGGAATTGAAAAATAACCAAAATTAAAAATCAGTGTTTATGGGTTGACAACAGAAAGGACATGGCTGAAAACTGGATGAAAAATCAAAAGGAAACACCCAGACTGAAGCACAGTGAGATGAAAGGATGGTTAATTCAGAAGGGAAGGCAAGATATAGAACAAAATGAAAAGCTTATTCTATGCATGGCTGCAGATGCACAAGGAAAGAAGATTAGCAAAAGGGGGCAGAAATAGTATTTGGGGAAAGAATAGCTGAGAATTTTGCCAAAATTGGTAAAAGATATCAATCCACAGGTTCAAGAATCACAAACACAAGCAGGGTAAATACAGAGTACATTACAGTAAAACTGCTAAAAACCAAGAACAATCAGAAAATCTTAAAAGCTTCCAAAGGAAAAAAGAGACATTTCCTCCAAAGGAAATGACCTCACATGACTTCTCAAAGAAACAATGGAACAAATATTCAATGTGCAGAGAGAAAACAGCTGCCCATGTAGAATTCAGTATCCAGACAAATGCACTTGAAAAACGAAAGCAAAATAGAGAAATTTTCAGATAAAAAAAGAAAAACCACGAGAAAATCTTTTACCAGGTGATCTGATCTAGGGGAAATACTAAAAGTTGTTCTTTAGGCAGAAAGAAAATAATCCTGGATTAGAGATTCAGGAAGAAATAAAATACAATAAAAGGGTAATTTTTTGGATAAATCTAAATTAATAAAATGTATATATGAATATATATGAATACTAAGAATAAAACTTGATAAAATAATAGTTCTGAAAGAGATGATATATGTATATATATAAATAATACATATTATACATATATTCATACTATGGATTTTAAATATAGACGGTCCTCAACTAGGAGAGCTATATTAATGGTCCAACTTAGAATTTTTTAACCTTACGACATTACGAAAGTAATGCATATTCAGTAGAAACTGTACTTTCAATTTTGAATTTTGATCTTTCCCTGAGCTAGGAATATGAGAGTAGGACACTCATGTTGAGGGGCAGTGGCAGTGGCTACAGCTCCCGGTCAGCCCTGGGATCACAAGGATAAACAACTGATAGACTTACAACCATTTTATACCCATATAACCACTCTGTTTTTCACTTCCACTATGGTATTCAATAAGTTACATGAGATATTTAAGACTTTATTATAAGCCAGGCTTTATGTCAGATGACTTTGCCCAATGAAGGCTAAAAAGTAAGTGTTCTGAGCATGTTCAAGGTAGGTGAGGTTAAGCCATTATGTTTGGTAGGTGTATTAAATGCATTTTTGACTTATGATATTTTCAACCTATGATGGGTTTATCAGGACGTTAACTGCATCATGAGTTGAGGAAAATCTGTACATAGCAGGGGCATATGAACGGAGAAGGAATAAATGGAACTAGAGTGCATACTTACAGGGTGAAGGTTGAAATTAATGCTAGATTTTAAGTTAGGGATGTTAACAATTAAAATATGACAGATGAGTGTAAAATACTAAACTAGAGGAGAAAAATGGGATGCTAAAAATAGTCAGCTTGAGAGAATTCAAGATAACTAGAAAGATAGTAAACTTAAACACAATTACAGTACTTGTTATGCCAAATGTAAAGAGAATAATTCTCCAATCAAAAGACAGAAAATTTAAGGTTTGATTTTAAAGACTTAAAAAGACCGTATGCCATTTATAAGAGAACATCCAAAACATATGGATATGGGAAGATTAAAAGTAAAAAGTTAGAAAGTGATATATCCCATGCAAACACTAACCAAAAGAAAACTGGTAGAGCTATATTAAGAATAGGGAAGACTAAAAAAAAAAAAAAAAAGAATAGGGAAGACTGAGGCAAAAAAAAAAACAAAACAAACAAACAAAAAGAAAAAAACACCATACTAAAGATAAAGAGGAAAAATTCTAACTGATAAAAGATTCAATTCAAAGGACATAGAACATTTGTGAATCTGTACTGAAACTAAAAATTATAAAATATATATTTTTATATATATTATGTTTATGTATGTGTACATATCAAATACTGATGGACTTTAAAAAGAGAATAGACCAATCCATAGTCATAGCAGAATAGTCTCAGTAACTTCCAGAACAACAGACAAAAAATAATGATAGAGAATAGAACACATGCTTCCTACCTTCTCACTGTATTTACTCTCCATGTCTCAATCTCTCATATTTTTCATCTTTGTCTCTCTGAGGGACCCTCAGGATAATTTCTTCAGATCTGTCATCCCATTTATTCTGTCCTCTGCTGTACCTAATCTGCTATTAAAGTTACCACTGAGGTTTTCCTTTACTATTTCAATTATTAAATTTTTTTCATTTCTAGAAGTTCTATTTTTTTTTATTATTTACATCTGCTTAGTCATGTGTTATAATTTCCGGTTTCCTGGAAACATTTTCAAGCTTGTCTTTTATTACTTTAAACATGTTGAAGGTATCCATACTGAAAGCTCTAGAAGTTTTAACTTGCAAATTCCTAATTGATAAAAAGAATGACTTGAAATTATTATATCCAGCTAAACTGCTGTTCATGTGGAAAGGCAAAAGGAAAATATTCCTCATCATAAAGGAACTCAGGGACACCTACTTGAAAACACCCACTCAATGATAAAATAAGGCCATCCAAGAAGTCCATTAAAGCAAGCATGTTAGGACTGAGGACAGTGAGGAAAGCATCTCTCTACATTCAGAACCAATACTAAACAACTCTGCACATTAGGATTTCAAAACTGACTGCAAATAATGGTAAATTTAGGCTATAAATTTACTATAGAATAAAATAAGTGGATGGGGAGAGGAGGCTTAGAAGGCTGATAATTTCTTCAGATTTGTTAAGAAATTAGTAAGTGCTATCTAAAATTATACCATGGGGCTAAAAAGTGTTTCCATCACCTTAATGTGATTATAATCTTCTCATTATAGATAAAACTTTTAGATGTTAATATTTCCTGTGATAAAGGAATGTTTATTTGAATTTTGAGAATTCTGTTTCACTTTATTTTCTTTTCTTCTGTTAAATTCAAATAAAATAAAATTCAGAGCTCTTCATTAAAAATGCACTAAAGAAAAAAAATGCAGTAAAGAATCTTAAGAATTAAAGAATCCACTGTCAGTCCCTCATCCTTACCCTAGCACTTCCATATACCCGCCCCTTGCCACTGCCTTCACCTCAGTCAACCTGTCTGGTTTTACATCTACCCATCCATGGCTGGCTGGCTGCCTGTCCGCCTATAACTGTAGGCCAAATTCTCTGTCTGCCTATCTGTCTGCACCTACATACCTGTCCATCTACACCTCCCTACTCACTTCCACCTCTGCCAGCTGGCCTGTTTACACCCACCTGTCTGATGTTCCATGCCTGCCTGCCAGTTTGTTTTTGTCTATCAGCTCATCTGTAAGCCCTACTGTCTGCCAGGCCGCTCCCTGTTTATATCCTGCCTTACCCACCTCCACTCTGCCAGTCTCTTATCTGCTCATCTAGCTAGCCAGGCCAGCACCAAATATACATACATAGAAATACCTGGAATGAGATTCTCCTAACATTGATAGTGGTTGTGTAACAGTAGTATTTTGAGTGATTTGCTTGAGACTGTGTTTACCTAATGAGTACTTTAAAAATATATATATAACATTATTCTTTAAAACAAAACCAACAACAAAGAAAACAACCTAATCAACAACTAATGCTCAGAGCAGTATTTTGAATGTTTCAGACTCATAACCTAAGTAAGACATTTTACAGAAGCATATATGCATCTGTATACAGATTATACATAAATAAATGTTTTAGAAGTTTCACAAAGAAATGCTAATCCTTACAACATACAGTGCACTCTGAAATGTTTTGGTCTATTCTATTTTATTCTATTCAATTATTTTTTTAAAATACTGGCTTTTGATAAGTTGATTTCATGACCTACAACAAGTAGTTGGAAAAACACTGGTAAGAAGCCAAGTTTCCAACAGGGCAAGGCAACCCCGAGACCAAAACTGCCCCACCTGAAGCCTCTAGCACTCACTGCTAATCTGCGTGCTGATGGCAGCAGTAAGCTGAGGCTGCCCTGAGTGCCAATGAACCTCATATCCCCTCAGTTATTTCCACTGCCTGCAACTGACTGGGCCAACCAGTCCAAGGAGACTTGCACGGTCAGCCCCTGTCATGAGCCTCTCTGCCCCTGGGGCCCCTCATCAGCATTCACTCCCACATCACACACATGGACATCTCATCTTCTGCCATCACACACCGCTCTCTGGTGCATACACACACATCTTACCTCTTCACTGAGAATATGCACTTATGCAATGTACATTTTAAACTTTAATTGCCTTTAGGCCTAAATAATAAATAGTCTCTGAATACTTTAAAATCAAAAAAGAAATCACTAGAAATTACGTTTTTGCCATCCAGAAAATAAAAATTCCTCATTGACCACAAGAGGGCAATAGAACGCAATGTTAAAATCCATGCCCCTTCAAGCATCTCTACTTAGTATTTTAACATACCCCCCCAAAAAAACATACCCAACATTCATATTTTAAATATTACATATATGCTTTCAAATTAGATTTGATGAAAAATAAATATAAAATTTAAGTAAAATGTTTTTTGGCTTCACAGTGCAAAGATGTCTAAGAAGTTCAATCATAAGTAGTCTGCAGTTACCTACATGACCCAAGCTACTTCAGAACAGAATTTAGATTGGATTTGGGACTAAATGGAATGCAGAATATAGAGCATGCTCTTGGCAAGTGTGCAATGCAATAATGGATACAGACAGAACTGTTAGTATGATAAATTAACAATTTACACAATAAAGGTAAAACCACATCAATCTAGCATGTATCTCTTGTGCAAAATTCATAAGCTTTGTCAGTCATATCTAGTCTTGTAGTAGGCACTGGCATAAAGAATTTAAAACACTACTACAGGGGATCCCTGGGTGGCTCAGTGGTTTAGCGCCTGCCTTCTGCCCAGGGCATGGTCCTGGAGTCCCGGGATTGAGTCCTATACCAGGCTCCCTGCGTCTCTGCCTCTGTGTGTGTGTGTCTTCATGAATAAATAAATAACATCTTTAAAAATTAAAAAAATAAAACACTGCTACAGATCAGGGTCTGAAAACTATGGCATATCATCCAAATCCAGCCTGCCAGGTGATTTTCAAAAATAAAGTTCTTTAGGAACACAGCCATGTTTCTTTGTTACATACTGTCCATGGCTGCTTTCTCATTATGAAGGCAGAGCTGAGCAACTGCAACAGAGCCCACGTGATCAAGGCCTGAAATATTATCTGGTCCTTTACTCTATTAAGTATATATGGCCTCTACTCTCTATTATATGCCCTCTAAGACCTAAGACCTTGATGATTTCAACTCAAATTAAATAGTACCAAGTACCTTCCATGTGTACAACAGGAACACAATAGGGCAACATTAATGGAGAGAATAGGGTAGATTTTTAAATCATGGACTCTTGATAAACGAATGTTTGGCAGCATGACATATACAGTATAGTTCATAAACAGATGACACAGATGTGGGGCTCCAGGGAGCATGCTGCTAACCATGGTCAAAGGAAAAGGAAGGAATGGGAGTAAGAATACCCCCACATGACTTGCTCAGTGACCGCTCATAGGAGGAACAGGAGATGAGGAGCACAGGAGGGCTAAAATTAATATGCACATAAGAACATGAGTATCATTAAAGAAGTGGTCAAGTCAGGAGAAGAAGCTGATGTTAGAGAAGAAAATAAGCTAAACTTTGGCCTCATTACCCTTAGGTTACCACTATAATGTGAGATAAGATCAAGTGGGCATTTTAAAAGGCAAGTATGGAAGCAAGGTCTGTACAAAAGGCTTGAGTGGGAGTCTTATGCCACAGTGACTCCTGGCTCTGCACAAGCAGTTGATATCCCTAAGGAGGCAAGTGTGGAGTTACAGAAAAGGCTCAAGTCCAGAATATTGGTCAACCCTTGGAATTTGGGGTTAAACAAAAAAAAGGGGCCAAGAAATGAGACAGAGGGGTGCCTCGGTAGCTCATTTGGCTAAGCACCTGCTTTTGCCTCAGGTCATGATCCCAGGGTCCTGGGATAGAGTCCCATGATGTTGGCATCAGGCCTCCTGCTCAGTGGGGAGTCTGCTTCTCCCTTTCTCTCTCCCTCTCCAGCTCTCTCTCTCAAATAAATATGTTTTCTTTTTAATGAGACAGAGAAGACACAGAGATTGAGAAGAACTAAAGCAGTGCTAAGACACAGAACCAGAAAAATAAGGAGAATTTTCATTGAAGCTTAAACTAATTATTTTAAGCCAAACACACTTTTACTCATTAAAATATGGTAAAACCTCCAGTTTGCTATGGATTATGCTGGGACTCTGATTCTTGGTTGATTTTTCTTTAATGAAAGTCTCAGAAATGAGAGAGTTAATCACCATCTAGAAGTCTTGCACACACACCATTCATTTGTGTACAGGACTCCTTGTTGTCTCCTCTCAGACCACGGGTTTCTGCTAGTCAAGGGCCTCAACCTCTGTGCTCACGTGTGGACTAAGCTATTTCCCCCAAATAGGCACATGCTCACAAAGGAGCCAGGCTCTGCTTCCCAGGGCACAGGTACCAAGATGCAGATGGCCAGTGGCTCCACCCCACACCACAGAGCTACTATTCTCTCCACTGCACTTTGAGTTCTGCTTCCCCGATCAGAGTTTCTTCACAGCAGTACTACTGACATTTGGGGCCTGATGTTCTTTGTCTTGGGGTAGTAGAGGCTCTGTCCTATGCCTATAGGATAATCAGGCTCCTACCTACTAGATGCTAGTACCACTGCCCTCTCCCCAGGTGTGACAACCAAAAATGTCTTCAGACAATGCCCAATGTCCCCTGGGGGGCAGAGCCAGCCCCAGGTGTCACTCAGAGCTTCTAATCATTGCCCGGCCTCTGATCTCTACAGTCTTCTTCCTCACTTGCACCTACTTTGTTTGCACTCCCCTCTCTTTACACCACCACAGTGTCCATCATTGGTTGCTATATCAGCATCTTGGCCTAAGCCCTTGCTTTCTTTTTTAAAAAATATTTACATACAGTAAATATACAATATATTACTGCCAACATATAGTATAACACCCAGTGCTCATCTCATCAAGTACCCTCCTTAGTGCCCGTTCACCCAGTTGCCCCATCCCCCCACCCACCTCCCCTTCTGTAATGCTTTGTTTCCCAGAGTTAGGAGTCTCTCATGGTTTGTCTTCCTCAAATTTTTCCCCACTCAGTTTCCTTCCTTTCCCTTATGGTCCCTTTCACTATTTCTTATATTCCACGTATAAGTGAAACCATATGGTAATTGTCTTTCTCCTATTGACTTATTTCACTCAGCATAATACCCTCCAGTTCCAGCCCATCAATGTAAATAGTAGGCAGTCATCCTTTCTGATGGCTGAATCTTATGTCATAAATACTTCTATCTCACTTGCATGCCATGTGTGTTTGCAGGGAAAGTACAATCATTTGCAGAAACCTCCAGAGAGCTGCATAAGGCCCTTGGAACACCACTAGTCTGGGGCTCCTCTTTGCAATATTCATCTGTTGATAAGTATTCAGCAAGTGCTTTCTAAGGGCTTTCTTCCCACCTACTCCTGGGTTTCAAGTTTCTTATGGAAACATGACAGTATTTGTGGGATGATCTGCTCATGTAACAAATTTCTTCTCCATGTGTAGGAATTTTACAAAAACCAAATTTTTAAAAATCATAAAAGAAAAAAAATTGCAACACTCCACATAAAAGCATGATTAGAGGGATAATTCAGTCCTGTAATGTAGCCCAATTCATCAATAGTATTTCTTGCAGGACTATGAGCAAAAGAACAAGAACAAAGTTCTCTTCAGTTGCATGAACTTACACAAACAAACTAACCTGGCGAAAGACTTCGTTCACAAAGTTGACATAACCTCGCGTTGACAAGAGAATCCGCTGTACCATTTCATACACAGTGCGGTGCTCTTCCTCAATGCTACAAAGGCTGGAGTTGCTGAGTCTTCGGTCAGATAAGGTGCTGCTGTTGGAATGGTTTTTGTCCTGCTCTGCAGGCCCGCAACCATCCAGCTCCGGCGCCCTCTCTTGACCCACACCACCACCAACAGTCTGGAAGAAAGTCATGACCACCTCTGAGTGAGCCTCTTCGACACTCAAGAATGCCTAGTGAAACTGAAAGCTTGCTTTATGTAAAAGAACTCTGATTACTATCAACTTCAAGGCCAGCTAGACACCAGCCCTGCTTGAAGCACAAGGGGCTCCAGAACCTGTACTTACCAGTTTTCCAATTCACCAGCTCAGTTACTTTAACAGGAAAATACTAAATTATTGCATGAAGGGAGGCTGTGAAATTTTATCAACCTAGAAACTTTAACTTACATTTGCAAAATCATAGAACAAATTGTGTTAATGAATTTATACTATGATCACCTTTGGGCTCTAAATTCAGCACTTACTCTATGGTCACAGAGATTTGAAAGTTCAGTGCAATTTTTGTGGCCACAATATTGGAAAGCATCATTTGATTCACAAGACTTAGTGACACCTGATGAAAGAGTGTCTTGATCTTTAGAGGGTATTTTGTGAGAAGAATCTTGATCTGAATTTTATATTCAGAATCTCAAACTTAACTGAAATATTTACCAAATTTTAAATATTTAGAAGACTTTAAGAGCACAAAGAAATAAAATAATTCATGTGATGACTCACAAATTTTAATATGGATTTCTGCTCTCATCTATCTACCCATAGAATTAAAGGTTTCCTCCAAATATAATACATGTATAATTTTGCTTCGTTTTTGCAAATGCCACTATTATTTAAGTGTCAAAAAAGTATAATCCAAATACCATTAAAATTCTACCCACTGTGAATATTTTTTACAAAAAATGGTAAGATATGAGAGGTGCAAAATAGTAATTTCATAACTACCAAGGACAGTTTGAAAGCAGATACCCAAATAGCAATCTCTAGGGAAAAGTAATGGAAGATTATATTTATAATAATTTTTCTCTTCATGCCTTAGCTATTAAGTCTGTGTGGCTTATCAAAGGCACTGTCATATTTTGAGATGAGTTGTCCTATAGAAATTATTTCATCCTTTTGATGCATCAACTATCTTCCACAGAAAAATAAAATTTTACTCATTTTTACTGATATATATATATTTTAATATGTAAAGCATAGAGGTTAGATTAAGTCTAATGTCTCTTGTGGCTCAATAACCTATGACTTTTTTTTATCAGTAACTCCCATCTTCCCCACAAGCCAAAAAGGAAAAAAAAAAAACCATGTACATACTAAGCAAATCAAAAATGATCACAAATTCTATGACCCTCCTCTTCCCTTTGACCCACACGGAATACAGTGGAAGAGACCTGTGCCACCTCCAGGCCCAGCTCCAAGAGGCTGACAGTTACTACTTCCCATCTCTGGGAACCTTTGCTATTGGAGCTCTGAGAAGCCAAGGAAGAAGTCCAATAACCCTGCTACAGAGACTGCATGGAAGGGGAGGCCCAGCAGCACCCATCAAAGTAACAGGAATCTGAATAAAGTCATCCAGAGCCCTCTAGACCAACTAGCCTTGAACTAAAGAACACCACCCCCTGACCTCAGGTAATGCCGTTATGAAGCACAAGAACTGCCCAACCAGATCTTGCCCAAATTTCTGATCCAAAGAGTATAATGTGTAATATGACAAAAGGGTTGTTTTAGGCCACCAAGTTTTGAAGTCATTAGATAACTAATTGGGTAACATAGCAATTAGGTAGCTAAAACAATGTTAAGTAAAGAGGTATGTTTATGGGTTTTAATGTCAATTAATGTTTATAGAACTGGTAAAAAAAAAAAAAAAGGTCACTGTTGAAATTTTAAAATCACCACTCTGTTTCTCTAAAGTGGGTTGAGGTACTTTTATTTCATACAAAAATGAACTACTAAGGACTAAATAATACTTCACGAAAACATTTTCAGCTGAAATGATACACCAAGAACAGTTTTGCTCAGGTTGATGCTGTTGTCAACACAGTATATGGGATGTAAGAGCAACTGTATTTTCGTTCTCCCATGAATATCTGTTATACCAGATTCTCCAAGTAGTAAGAAACTTTAGCCTAGAAGATATATTAATTCCTCTCCTCCCTGGTGAAAAATACTGTTAAAGGTATTAATTAGTTTTAGATCCAGAGGCAAATTCACTTTGGAAAAAAACACACCAAAAAATCCTCAAACATGATCTTTAAAATAATATTGGCAAAAGTGTAAACTCTATTTGGAAATAGCACTTAAAATATTGTTTTGAAGGGCTTTTACAAGAGTAATAAATCCTTTGAAAAGAGATTTTCGAATCAATTGACTTATAATATTCACTTTAAATAGGCAAAATTATATTAAATTTGAGATTCCAAATAAAAACTTTCAGGAGACAGGGATGCCTGGGTGGCTTAGCGGTTGAGCACCTGCCCCTGGCTCAGGGTGTAATCCCACCGTCTCAGGATCAAGTCCCACAACAGGCTCGCTGCCTGGAGCCTGCTCTGCCTATGTCTCTGCCTTTCTCTCTCTGTCTTTTATGAATAAATAAATAAAATCTTTTTTAAAAAAAACTTTCAGGAGACAAATGAAATTATATGTGCTTTTATTCCTGCAACTCAGTCTCCAAAATGTAATATTCAATTGTTTAAATTGCTTTTTCTCATGCACAATGAAGATGAAGAGAGGAATGCAGCAGACACATGTGAGATGAGGTGGGAAACACAGCCATAAGGCATGGAAGGGAGCACAGGAGGCAACTGGTCACCTGAATAACGACGACCCCCACCCCAAAGATGTCCATGCCTTAATCCCCAAAACCTCTGAGTATCTTACCTTACTTGGCAAATGGGATTTAGCAGGTGTGATTAAATTAAGGTGTGAGAGGGAAAGATAATCCTGGATTATCTGGGTGGTCCCAGTGTAATGACAAGGATCCATAAGGAGAAAGGAGGACCAGACATAGAAGGCAATGTGTAGATGGAAACAGGGAGGAAAGGTGACGTGATGAAGAGCCACAAGCCAGGGAATGGATTCTCCTCTAGAGCCTCCAAAAGGAACACAGACCTGCCAACACCTTGATTTTATCACACTGACACTGATTTTGGACTTCTGACTTCCAGAACTACAAGATAATAAACTTCTGTTGTTTCAAGCCACTGAAAGTTTGTGATTTGCTACAGTGGCACTATAAAACTACTATAACAACTCACTGTGAGGCATACTGAGAGTCTAAACAATGGCAGCAACCATTTTTAGGCAAGGCCATCTGCAGGGTGGTAGCCCTGGGCCTGGACAGCTGTCTGCCCAGCATCCATTCCCCCACCCCAATGGAACCCCAATGCTCCCTGTACCTCCTCCCCTGCAGCCCAGGTGATTCACAGGAAGCTGGCCCTATCCACAGTACCAACAAAGTGTTCTGTTTCTTGGAAGCCAGTTATGTGCCTCCTGGGTCATAGCCAGCTGTAAGTCAGTCAGTGCCTTATTACTGTTCCAGAAGGTAACCTAGATTGTCCCAGACAAAAGGGAAGGGCTTTGTATCTCTGGGTTGTCTCTGAACATGAACAAGGAAGGCAGTGCCCCAGCTGTTGGCAGCCATGTTATATTTGGCAGGGAAGCCAAAAACAAACTTGCCAGAGGGAAAGGGCAGAGTAGGGAAAACTGTAGCAAATCATGGAGAGAGTGTGAATAAACCATATGCGCTGCCAGCCCTGCCATGAGCTCCTTCTTTATGAGATTAAAATACTTCTTTTTTTATCTTTAAGACAGTTTGAGTTACAGAGTTTTTTTCTGTTAGGATGATACAACCATCAGAACTGATTCAGGAGGTCAGACTTTTATAACACTAAGAAAATCAGATAATAAAAGTAGAGGACTCATGAGCGTGAATAACCAACTAAGGAAAAAAACTAGAATCTTGAATCAGTGGTTAGTTTGCTATTCTCACCACTTCTCATCATCCAAATGTATTTTTCAAGAATGAGAAACTTACTTTCAATAAATATAGTGACAGTTTTCTGAAATTTTGAAACCAGGTAGGAAGAAGTCATAGCCTCTAAATAGACTGTTTTGAATGTCTTAACATTCACACAAGATACAATGTAAAACTTATCAAAGAGTGTGACTGAGTTTCTTATATGTGATTTCATACAAATTTGTGTCTACCTGATGATTTTTAGTTTTTGTTTATCTGATGGGTGAATAAAGGTCTCTCAATATGGCCCAGAATCAACAGTGTTCCCTGGCTCATAGTGAAATCCAGGGTCATTTTTATTTCCCTTTCTGTGAACTTGTCTTTCATCTCCTTTTGTCTGTTTTTCAATTGGACTGTTTGTCTTATCAATTTGTAGGCCCTCTCTACATACCAGAAGCATGAACTCCTTTAACAGCTTTGATGTTATAGATGCTTTTCACAGTCTGTTGCCTGCGTGTGGCTTTACTCGATCTTTTTACGTAAAAATCTTTTCAAAATTTTAAAATGAAGTGGAATCTCATTTCTTCTATGGCTTGTGGGTCTTATCCCTACCACTTCCCAAACTTATACCTTCCCCTAGATTATTTCCTAAATTCTTTATCATTTTGTTTTTATATCTAGGCCTTAAATCAATTTAGAAGTTAAATCAATCTGACATCTGCTTCCATATGTAGCATGAAGCAAGGTTCTGAAAAAGAGAGAGAAAGACCCATCAACAATTCTTTTAGCTCTCAGGGTTATAGATTAGATTTGATATTCAATGCTACTCTGTCCCATTTTCTAGAGGGAACTTGTAGTTTCTGTCTGGAACTTTGATAATTTCTTCTTAATCCCTGAAAGTCAAATAGGTTTATGTCTGTTCAGGTTTTTTGTCTGTTTAGCTAATTCTTCCTGGGACTTGAAGGCCTTTTTAGTCTAAGGCATGACTTTTTTTGCTGAAAGAAAGTAAATTTTGCATGTTTAATTTCACATCTGATTTTTTCTCCTTTTGCCCTCATGATACTTGGAAGGTGGATCTGGACCTGACCTCTGCGCTTATTTATTCATTTCCGATTTCTAGTGCTTTGAATTTTTTCTCAGTGTTGTGGGATATTCCTTTGGAAAATCAATTTTGTTCTTACCATCTCCATTTTACCTATTAAAATCTTAAACTAATGAACTTAAGGTTTTTTAAGGCTTTCTTTTTTTTAAAGATTTTTAAAATTTATTTGACAGAAAGAAAGAACACCCTTGATCAAGCACAAGCAGGGGGAGTGGCAGACAGAGGGAGAAACAAGCTCCCTGCTGAGCAGGAAGCCCAATGCAGGGCTCAATCTCAGGGCCCTGGGATCATGACCTGAGCCAAAGGCAGACGCTTAACCGACTGAGCCACCCAGGCACCCCAAAGCTTTCTTTTAAAACCTTCAGTAAGTCTTTTGTTGCTCTTACTACAATTGTATCCCCCTCAGATTTCTTTGAAAATAAGTTTCTTTAGTTAGTTCTTATCAATGAGGCCACGTGCTCTGGACCTGCTTGGTGCTCCTCCATCAACAGGCTAATTGTCACTCCAGTGTGTGTACTCTTTTTTTTTTAAATGTTTTTTTTTAATTATTTATGATAGTCACACACACAAAGAGAGAGAGAGAGAGAGGCAGAGACACAGGCAGAGGGAGAAGCAGGCTCCATGCACCAGGAGCCTGACGTGGGATTCGGTCCCGGGTCTCCAGGATCGCGCCCTTGGCCAAAGGCAGGCGCTAAACCACTGCGCCACCCAGGGATCCCCGGTGTGTGTACTCTTGAGCTCAGGCCTAGTCATGCTCTAGGAACTCCAGGCCATCAGCAAACCTGCTGTGAGTGGACCACATTTTCTGCATAAAACCATGTCCTTGCCATGAAGCACTTGCTCTCAAACTTCCCCAAGTGCTCCTGCTCTATGCGTGCAAACTCCCTAAGCAACTCAGCCTGTTGGGAAAGCTCCATTTGTCTGTGACCAAGGCCCACAAGAGAGGGAAGATACACCATGGGCCCCACACAGAAAGAGGTCTTTACTGAAGACCTCAGAGAGAGACAACCTTCTTTTCTCGGGATCCCATCATGGCACCCCAAAATCCTGAGATGCTCTTCTACTCCTTCCCCTGAGATCCCAAGAGGGGACTTAGCAGTCTCACAGGCCCTTCCCATGGCCCACCTGCATGTCTCCTGAGGGCCTTCTTAGTGCTGGGGATTGGTAACGGCAACACAGGTCCCTGGTCTTATGCTCCGAGGTCACTGGTACTTGAGCAAAAGGGGGAAAATGAGAGGAAGCCAGGAGTGTGTGCACAACAGCCATCTTCTCAGAATGTCTCCTTAGCCCCCAAGATTGCCTTGTCATGGCAATGTCAACAGAGCACTGCAAGTGCTACCTCAGAGCTCTCTCTGATACTTCAGCAATACAGACAGAGCCCACCAATAAAACCAATTCCTATAACTAACATCCTTTAAGAACCAAAAACCCTAAAAATTACTTTGGTATGTGTTAGTGAACTTTTACCTAAGTAAAAGATAAGAAGATGAATGACATACCTGTATAATTTTGGGTAGTACATCAACTCCATTTTTAGTGTTTTGTGTTGTAGTTAGATACTTTTTTTCCAAAAAGAAAGTTACAATCCATTTAATAAAAACAACACGAGCTGCCATGTATGGAATTTTTGTACTGTAAATGTTTTCACTGTCTCGAGTTGTAGTAATATACACTGGCTTTGGTCTCAAATGGGGGATGTCTGGAAGAAAAGAACATATGATTAGGATAGTGAGTGTAACCCCCACAAATGGCACAACTGGTTCAGTTTCTAACTAAGCAGATATATAATTGGTGTCTGAATAGCAAAATTAAAGAGCCAGAAATTATTTAAAATGACACCTTTTGGTAGACGTGCTTCTTTCTGATTCTGCCTCGCAATCTGACCAATATGGGACAGTGACTACTGTTACTGTTTATTTGTTGTAACTATGACATACAGCTATGGAAGTACTCAGATAATAACTCTTTTTAACAAATTTGAGAAATGATATGAGATCATAATAAAAATCTTTTCACATACATTATAATTAAATTAATCTTATTTTATGGCTGAAACAAATCTAAAAGCATCTTTGGACATTTTTCATCATTTAAGCTATTTTATTATTTTAATCATTTTAGGTATTTTAACATCCAATACTTCACTAATCAAATCCATGGGACTTTAGTTTTATATCCTCTTCCCTTTAGATGAATCCAAAGAATAGAATCAGTATAATCTACTTTATGTCTGAAAGAATTCATCTTTGAGGTGTCAGATACCACCATTTTCAAAGAATTAATAAGAAGTCCCTTTCTCATTCTTTAAATTCCATAATCAATACCAAAAAAATTACACAGTATTGGATTTGAGATACTACTTGCTGCATGTTCACCTCTCTTACTTTTTACATACCTGGAGGTACTTACATGAGGCAGACAAGTTCTCAACAAATAACTTTTAATTTCAGCATATTAAAGTATATTGTGTTTTTCACAGTGAATATAGACTATAAAATCAGAAACAAATTCTGAAAAAAATATCTACATATATATAGCTAACAAAATACATATCTATCCCAGTACCTCTAAAGGTTAGTATTTCTACATCTTTCAAAATGCACCAAGCTTCTGCTGTTTCCCCTTTATCCAAACATGCACGTGTGTGCGTGTGCGTGTGTATGTGTATAAATCCCAAAGACAATTGAATTAGTCCACATTCCCCAGATGGATTAATGTCTGTTGTGACCTCTTCCCCTCCAAAATTGTTCCTGATTATTCATTTTAACTAATTTCACTACTTTAAAATAATAAGGAGAGGAAAATTTGCCTTCGCCACCCCCACTCCTCTGCCACCAATCTAAGGGGTGCTTCTGTCTGTGAGCCTTCATTTATCATACAAGAAAAACTTTAGCAGCTAAATTAGAAATTCCATTATGTTTCCTTCCTTTCTGAGGCTTACTGTCCATAGGTTGCCCAGTTGCCCAAACATCAGCATCTGTTGAATGAAAGATCCAGTATAAAAGAAAGGGCCTACTGTGGGCAGCTATATGACCTAGGCTGGCCTGCCTCGCCACTGAGCAAGGTCTGGAGTCATCACACCCTACCATTCATAAGAGGAAATGCAAGTTTTATTTTAACATTAAAAGATTTTAAATATTACTACACCAAAAAATCATGACACATGTCAAATTTTTTCTGATTACAGAAGCCACAGTTCCCCTTTATCGCTATAAGTTGAGGTACCCCTTAGTCTGTACAAATAGGTAAAGTCATCTATTAGGAAATAATTTATTAGGAAACCTTAAACCTCCTACAATAATGTTACCATTAAATTTAGGAATAAAATGACTATTTTACTTAAAAATAATCAAAGGTCACTTTGAAAGAGACTGGACAGCTTCCCTGTGGACATCCTCTAGACATTGTGCAATCAGTACTTACCAAGTATGGGTTTGTAGATGTTTGTTAACTTAGTAAATGATGGAAATAAATGAGGAAGATAATACTTTCGAAACAATGTAAAAAGAAATTTAAAACCAGTATCTTGATTCTCCTTATTCTTCCACTCCAAGCTTGCAGCCTTTGGATAATATGTGGGAAAGAACATATGTACATTTACATTTCAACTTAATGTACACTAAACTGAAATGCTGTTATCTTATAAAAATTCCTACCCTAAATTAAAAAAAAAAAAACTTGACCAAGTTAACAATCACATAATGAAATCATGTCTTAAAAATCAAATGATGAGAAAAATGAATACTTCAAAACACAATGGTAACCATGTTAAAGACGTTTTTACTACTTTTAAAAAGTCACCCAATGGTATGTTTCTAACCTTGCTCTACTCATCATTCCTATAGTTTTTTCCACATGTTCTCTATAATGATTTAACATTCCTTCTGCCCTTAAAACATTAAGTCAGATGTAATGTAGTACTTTAAAAAAAAAAAAAACTGGAAAAGGGCCATTTATAATAATCAGGAATTAAGGAAATAATCCCTTACAAGGATTTCATCTAATGTTACCTACATGAAAAATCAGTATCATCAGAAGGCAAAGGTACAGAAACTTGGAAAGTGTACTGTCCTTATTAAAAGCAACCCAAGGGATCCCTGGGTGGCGCAGTGGTTTGGCGCCTGCCTTTGGCCCAGGGCGTGATCCTGGAGACCCGGGATCGAATCCCACGTCGGGCTCCCGGTGCATGGAGCCTGCTTCTCCCTCTGCCTATGTCTCTGCCTCTCTCTCTCTCTCTGTGACTATCATAAATAAATAAATAAAAATTAAAAAAAAAAAAAAAAAAAGCAACCCAAGAGCTAAGATAAGCAGATCTACCAGTCCAGCTACACCTGTCACCGGTTCTTGATACTTGTTAAAACACAGCACTCTGAAGCAAAGCTTTCCAACTTCCTTCATGACACAGCCCACTTAGAAAATCGAAACATCTGTGCAGCATCTGAGTTCAAGGGATGAGGGGCTTTGGCTGCCCTAGGGGCAGAGGGGCTCCGTGTCAGTAACCTGTCAGAAGTTCTCAGGGGTGAGCTAAGGGAGAAACTTGCTCTGAGGACTCAGTAGAGAGAAGGGAGGGAAGGAGAGGGGGATGAGCATGCACAAACAATTCTGCACATGATTCAGGGGTTTCACGGTCTCCATAAAAATCCCTACCCTATATCACCAGCATCCTTCCTCCAGTGGGATTCTGAGAATTATGTGACATCTGAAGTTGCACGGCTCATTACTGACACATCTAGAATGAGACTGAAGTGCCCCAACACATCAAAGTTCTCAATATTTCATGCTGATCTCCAGGGACAGATGGAATGCCCTACCACTTCTGAGCAGATGGAGTTAGAGATGCAGGTGGCCCCAACAGGGCCACAACATGCAGCTTCCAGAAGACAACACAATACCACAGTCTGCTCTCAGGATTCTGGAGTCCTTATGTTTCTAGTATAGGCTAAAGGAAATGGGAGAGGAGAGCAGACAAGATCGCCCAATAGGACAGAGTAGTCAGAAAGGGAGGTAAGTACTGAATCTTGAAGAACAGCAGAGAGAAACAAAACAGTCCCCTAAAGAAAACTGGTAAGAGAAAGGGAGGAGGAGAGAAGGAAGAAAACACTATGGGGGGAGAGACTATCACGAAGAAAGTATAGTCACTGTTGGATCATTTGAAAGATTAAGTAAGGCAAAAACTAAAGTGTCCTTTCTCTGCACTTGACCACTCAACCTCCTTCATGGCCTTGGGCCTCCATCTTAGCAGTAACAGGGCAGAGGCAGGCAACAGTGAGTGTTGGATGAGGAAGTGGACCGAGCAGAGATTAGAATGTCAACAAACTTGGTTGAGGAGGACACAGAAACTGGACAGAGAGTTCCCAGGAAGAACTCAGGACTAGGGACAAGAAAAGTGTTCATGAGAGAAAAGAATTCAGTGGTGTGGTTTTTTTTTTTTTCTCTGAACCATATCAGAAATGTAGACTAGGAGACAGGGATCACCTACTGAAATCATAACTAATGATATTAACTCTGTGTTCAGTTAGTAAACATCAGAGAGAAGGACATGTGACATCAAGGTGGCCTGTGCTGACAGCACAAAGAGATACCTCCGTATGCTTCTGTCCACATCTTCCTGCCTGCTCTGCCTGTTCCTCATCTGCCCGCACAGCTCTGAGCCTACCTCCTCCTCCATCCTGCCTTGCTAGCACAGAAACCAGGGGTCAGGAAGGAGCAAAGAGGCAAAAATAGGTTAATATACTATGAGATAACAGAAAATACATATGGTCTCTGCTCCCATTTCCTTGCATAGAGCCCCTAAAACCCTTGTAATTTCCTAAGTGATAAGGGCACTGGGAACATCTTTTGTTCTAATAAAACAACTCTGGGTGGGCTCCCAGAGGACTCCTAAAAGCTGGTCACCAGAAAGACCACGCCATGATTAGAACTTGGAATTTTCAGCACCTCCACCCCAACTCCTCCATTCCTCTAGAGAGGGTAGAGGGGCTGGAGACGGTATATGTCTATGTGAGGCAGCCTTACATAAAAATCCCAGTAGCAGGGGTTTCAGGGAGCTTCCAGGTGAGTAAACATATCTGTGTGCCAGGAAGGTGATGAACCCCAACTCAGGGGCTTGGGCCCTCCCAGACTGTGCCCTTTATGTCTCTTCATTAGTCTGTCCATCTATATCCTTTATCATATCCTTTAATAACCTGGTAAATGAAAACAAACGTTTCCCAGTGTTCTGTGAGCCACTCTAGCAAATCAGTTGAACCTGAGGAGGAGTTGTGGGAACCTCTGATTTGTAGCCAAGTTGTACAGAAGCTATGGGTAACCTGGGGCCCTCCTACTTGTGATGGGTACCTGAATGTGATGAAACAGTCTCATGGGACTGAGCCCTTAACCTGTGGAATCTGATGCCATCTCCAGGCAGACAGTGTCAAAGCTGAGTTAAACTACAGGACACCCTGCTGGTGTTGCAGAGTCACCTGGTGGCAGGAAAAACCCATACACTCGGGAACCACTAGTGTCAGAAGTGAAGTGTTCCGTGTGAATGTGGTAATAATATGAAAGTAGATGGAGAACTGAGTTTTTTCCTTTACATACGCACTCAAACAAAACAGTACGTATGCCAGGTCTTTACTGATATCATCTGGCACATATCTATTTCTAGTGGTGTATCATCTCCTCAAAGAAAAAGCAAAGATAGAAAATATGGATGAGCAGGAAGAAAAGAAGCCATGTTTTCTCTTTCCCACTGAGAGTAAGATCTTTACTGAGCTATCCACGATTTTGCTCTTACCTGAATAACCATATACTTCAACAGTATTTGAAGAAAAAAGCATGTTTGGTCCTCAGCAATCTTTTCCCCTGATATGGCTGGCAGTAGTGGAGTGATTTCTTCTGGATATATCTTTGCTGCAGAATGGAAAACAAGAAGAGCTCTTTCACCACAGTTAAAAGGGTTTTTTTTTTTTTTTTTTTTTTTTTTTTTTTTTTTTTTTAATGGCCTCTATTAGAATACATCTATCCCTCCACTGGAACTGGCTCACACTATACTCCAGGTCAGTGTGCATCAAGGGTTTAGAAATACTGTGTAAATGTCCATGAAGCCACCTCTCTCTCTGAACCATTCTTTTCTCTTTCAAATTCTGCTTTGGTCAGCCTAAGATCAAGTGACTGCCACTGAGCAATAAAGTGATATGCATTAATAAATCAATGGCCCTAACCGGCAAGTTTCTTGAAAACTCACAGGATATAACTGGCTGCCATTAATACTCCCAGGAGGCCACTACTGTCCCTCCATGAATGCTGCATGAAAATACACAGCTGGCAAAAAAGAGCATGGGTGAGCAGACCAATGTCCACTCATGAAACAATCATGATGAGGACAATGAACAGTAGTTCTGGATGGCAGATTTAAATGTCATTAAGAGCCATTAAAACACTCCAGACGCACCATGTGTCTCTATTTCCTGCTATTGCCAACATCTGTCCGCTCCCTTCCATTCCTGTTTCCACTACTTCAGTAAATTTCTCCTGTCACCATTTCATATAAGACAGGCTCTGATAACTTCAATTCTAATGTCTGTAAGACTTCACTGTGAATATGAACAGGTAGTAATTCCTCCTCCAAACAAACCCATCTATGAAATAAAGATTTCTATTCAAGGTAATGACAAACAAAGGAATTCCTCAATGTAACTTCAAGAATCATTTCAACCTGTAAGGTCTGCTAATGTTACTCACCATCCGCTACACTAGGGCTAGGATTGATGAGTGTCTCCAGCGTACAGGGACCTCGGGATGACATGATCGCTGGGAAACCAGGCACAAGGCAAGCAAAAATTAGCACCTGCTCTTCTGCACAGTTTGTCTGAAGTGCTTGAAGCCACAGAAGAAACAGCCTGATTCCTTCACATCTTATCTAAAAATAAAATTAAAGGCAACAAAATTAAACACTGACATGTTTACACAGAGATGTACTGCAATGCAGAATCGGTTCTGAGAAAGTAAAACTAGAAGTTAAAGGTACTGTTAAATTACTACACCAGGTTCCTTTAGTGACAAATAAGCAGGCATGCTGCAATAAGCACAAAGGTTAAGAGCTGGGGGCTGGAGCCTCAGTGACTGGATTAGAATGCAAGTTCTACTACTTGCTGGCTTAGCTATGGCCAGTGGAGAACCACTTAATTTCTCTATGCATTAGTCTCCCCCTCTGTAAAATAGGGATGATAACAAAATGTACCACAAGGTACTGGTACAGGGTTAAATGAGTTACAACAGTACCCATAACATTAATAGTCAATTATCCACAAAAATAATACAAAGATCATCTTTCTCCAGATTTACACTGTGCTTTGAATAGAGTTTTTGTCATGTCTCTACAATATGCACATGTATAATGAATGTAATGTTCCTGAAAAATCTTAGAACTAAATCAGACTTTGAAGACCTGGCTGAATGGGACAGGGTAGCTCTCCAGCTTCCCTGCCTTATGTCCCTACTCGGCTCTCTCCAACAGCTTCCCTGTGCTCTGAACCACCAGCACTACTTGGTGGGATACATCAATACAGGCAGACGGGCCCTTTGTCCTCTTCTACACGTACTTTCAGCTCCATCCCATTCCTAGAATTCATAAACACAGGTATGCAATTGTTTCTACCTTCCTAAATGGCTGGAAAGATAACACCAATAAAATTAAGGAAAAGAGATGAAAAACCTCTCATATGAAGCTGAAAGATACAGTGAGCTCCAAATGTAGGTAACTGAGAGACTGCCTGATCTCTCAACTACACCAAGGTGGTGCAGATTCCTTAAGCTTAAGGGTTTAAGCCAAACATGAGGCTCTGCAGAAAAGCCAAAAGAAGGGAAGGGAAGGGAAAGGAAGAGGAGAAAAGAAGGGAGAGGAGGGGGTTGGAGGTAGAGGAGGAGGGGGAGAGAAGGAGGGAAAAGAAGGATAAGGAAGGGGAAAGGAGGGGAAAGGAGGGGAAGGGAGGGGAAGGGAGGGGAAGGAAGGGAAAGAGCAAGCTTAGCTGACTCCCCAAAGAAGCCAAACACACCAAGACAGATATACCCTGTCTGGAGATAGTTCTACTCTATCAACAGTGGATTCCAGGACACACTCTCAGACATGCCCATGGACACACCACTGCTGTGCACAAACCTTCATGACCACTCACACCCGTCCTCCTCTCCCCAAGCAGGCAAAATAAGTGGTGGCACTGCTGAATACACAATAGACAAAAAAAATGACATGGCTCTATGTATATCTAACCAAATTATATTAAATTTAACAGGAGGAAAGTTTCTATAAAATTATATCATGTCTCCAACTTTTTATGTTAACTATCTTTAAGTTAATAATATATATATACAAGGCCAGTAATAAACCTGAGGTCACAACCTGGTAAGTTTTAACTGTAAGATTATTAATATTAAAATAGGAAGGATAAAATATGGAATCTATTGTGAAGCTATGAATAACTCACCTCCCTTTTTCAATATGTAAGAGATACTTAACAGCAAATTTAAGTGGCTAAGAGTGTTTAGACTGTTATAAAATAAAAAATATATGGGGAACTTATTAAAAGCACATACATAACTTGATTAGCTACAAGTGAATTACCTTCCATAAAATACATATTCCAGGCTGGCTTCTCTTGCTATTTATGTTTTAGGGTCATCTTACCTAGCATCAAATGTTATATATCATCATAAAAGGTATGTTCATTTTTAAATAAGCCAAAGGTAACCTGAAGTACAAGATCAATCTGCGGCAAACAAATAAGTAAAATATTAAGAGTAAGGCTCTGCTGCTCTTCCCCCGACAATGGTTCTCAAAACCAGCAAAAATAATTCAGATGCAACTATAATTTTAACAAGATTACTGAGGTGAACAGAATTCAGCACATTAACTCTGAAGCTTGGAGAGGAACTGGTTCAACCCCTTCCCTTTCCTGATGATAAAACTAGAGCAGTTAGTGCCTTGGCAATGGTTCCCTGACTACACAGCAGAATCAAAATTAGAATTCTGAATTCCAAACTCTGAATCGCAAGGTCTTTCTCTGAATAGTATCTAAAATGTGTATCACAGTAAGTTATGATGTAAGAACAAAAATTCTAACAATATTTGCCATATAATTTTTTTTAAGATTTTATTTATTCATGAGAGACACACATAGAGAGGCAGAGACATAGGCTGAGGGAAAAGCAGGCTCCCTGTACGGAGCCCGATGCAGGACTTGATCCCAGATCCCAGGATCACACCTTGAGCCAAAGGCAGCCACTCAAGCACTGAGCCACCCAGGCGTCCCGCCATATAATTTTCAATTAAAAATAAAAAGTTAAAAAAATAAATAAATAAAATAAAAATAAAAAATAAAAAGTTGAGTGGTTTTTAAAATTTTTTCCCCAAAATAGCCTAATTTTGTCACTTTATGGCATTAATAAATTTAAGAACAATGCAAGATGCCATTGCATATTCACCTAAAATAAATACCTTAATAGAATTTCCAGTGTGTAGAAGCTTCTTTAAAGTTGAGCCTGGAAGTTTAAAACACTGAGTTAGAAATAAAGTATATAAATTTACACCCACACACAAGAAAACCTCAAAATGTATATTTTAAAAGATTAGTTGGAAAGGAAATATTTGCTGATGACAAAAGATACAATTTTTAAAAAATAAAACTGACCTTCAGAAACAAAGCAATGTCACAGGAGAGATATCTTTAAGATGAAAGTACTTTAAATATGAATGAACTTCTTCAAAACTCTTAAAAGAGTCAAAATAACTGATATTAAAGTAACATATATGCCCACAGTGGATTATGTGTAAATATCTTATCATGTATAATATACATCATTTTTTCTAATTTCTAAAGGTAAAAATAAAACTACTACTCACAAAACATTTTTATAAGAATATTTTGCAAATATTCTAGACAGTGTGTTTCTTTCTTTTCAGTGACAATCACATTTAGGGGTTCAGTCCATCAAGAAGTCCTCTAGCAGAAACTTTGGTCATTGTCAAGGAGAAGGAATCAAAGTTTACTCAGAACTACACCAGTCAACTGCAAAAACTTTGGTGCTGCAGCCCACTTCAATTAGAAAAGTTTCTCTTATGAGGATGGAAATATATTACCTACATTCTATAAATGTGTTCATATCTTAGTATGGAGATGGCTTGGCAACCCCACCTAAATATCAGATGTAGGCTCTAAATGGGATCTTAACCTCAAAGAAGGAAGTAATCTTTAAAAATAAAAATATATTGGAAGTTAGGCAACAGAACCTTTCCTCCCAAATTTTTCTGGGAAAAAAAATTATATAGATCTGATTCGAAGTTTTATGCAATAATTAAAACCTGGACATCAAATAACATTTACTCTACCACTGTATTTCAAAGAGATGTTCCACCAAGAAATAGGGCTAGTCTCAACAAATTTCCACAGGTCATATTTATGTGGATATAGATACATGTGTGTTAGTTAAATGCATACAATTTTTTTAACTGCTGTGCTATTTATAACACTCAACACTGGGGCTTAGTGGAAATGACTACATTACAGCATTAAATCACCAACAGATTGTGAATAAGTAAGGGAAGTCAAAGTACCCTCTTCCCTCTACTTCTCCTGTCACCAAACCATATCCAGTAATTTTTAGTCTATCATCAGTCTATACTGGGCTAAGCTCTCTCACAGCCACGGTTCAAGCGTCTGTTCCCATGGGAGTGTTTTATCCCATACCTCCCCTTAATCTGGGGCCTGTCTCTTGCTTCCATGTTTATCCATTCTTAGACAAAGTCTGGTGTGCCTCCGTTTACTTTTATTTTTTTATTTTTTAAAAAATATTTTTTTATTTATTCATGAAAGACACAGAAAGGCAGAGACATAGGCAGAGGAAGAAGCAGGTTCCCTGTGGGAAGCCCGATGCAGGACTCAATTCCAGGACCCCAGGATCACGACCTGAGCCAAAGGCAGACACTCAACCACTGGAGTCACCCAGGTACCCCTGGTGTGCTTCAGTTTAATATTGGCTTAATTTGCCCATGAGGACCTCATGTGGTTGGCAGGGTCAATAGACACTCCACTTCCCAAGAAATTTGAGATCAAGTCTGCAGACACAGCTCTCTTCCCAGACATCTGGGAAATCCTTTATCTTGCAACACATTCTTGGAAACACTTTCTCCCGGTCATTGCGTGTGACCACTGGGGCTTATCAGCCCTTTCTCTTCTTTGAATGGGTCCACAGTTTTACTTTTAACATCTGATCTACCCATAGCTGCCTATATCCACTCATTTCTACACAGAGAGAAGAAAAACACTTACAGAAAGGATAGCCTTTACAAAAAGACATACAGAATGTCTCACCCATTTCTGCCAATAGCCCTTGACATTTTTTTAAAATTAACCTGGCAACTTGTGAGAACAGCAATAGAAAACTAGTACATATATATTTGATTTATCCCATCTTGTTGTATTCAGAAACTCTTGTACATGTGAAGCAGTACAGCTTGGCGGATGCAAGCCAGAAGTCAGACTTGCTAGGATTCAAATCTAGGCTCTGCACTTACTGTTTAACCTGAGTCAGTTACTTAATCTCACCATGCCTGAGTTTTCTCATCTGTTAAATGGGATACTAACAGTGCCTACCATAGTGGATTATTGATAAAGTTTAAATGAGTTAATATATACAAATGCTTAGAACAGTGTCTGGTACATGAAAAGCATATTTTCCCTATAATATAAGGCATCAATTATTCTCTAAGGCACTCTTTTAATTTTTTAAATTCATTCTTTATTTTATTTTAAAGAGGCTCCATGCCCAAACTTGGGGCTTGACCTCACAACCCTAAAATCAAGACCTGAGCTAAGATCAAGAGTCTGACCCACTTAACTCACTGAGCCACTCCACCGAGGTGCCTATTAAGTCACTCTTTTTAAATATGAACAACATTATAAAGAAGATTTGTACAGTAGGGGCACATAGCATAGTATTTCAATATGAAAATAGGTAATAAATACATGAGAGCATTGCCTGGCCACTTTAGGTATTTCTTAAGGTCCTAAGTTCACAAAGATATTGCTACTGTAACTACCATAATGAAATCCTCTTCATTTTAATTTCAAAAAGTTTCTATGTATCATACCTACTTGGACTTTTAAATACCACCCACACTATGATTATACTCATCTTTATCTCTTTTAGGTGCCTCTTCAACCCTACTGGTTGCTACTGTATTGATTCATGTGAGGAGAAGATGAATAAATGAGTAAATAAAATCTATTAGTTGGACTGATTCTATGAACTTCTAACTTCTATTCGCTAACTTGTATTTTATAATACAAGTTATTCTTAGAATACAAATATTCTTTGAATGTGAGTCTTACTGCTTTTAAGGAAGGCTGGATTTAGGATGAGAAGGGTAAGGAGGGAGGAGTCTAGACAAGACTTAAGGGGGCACCAAAAACTGAGTAATCAAAATAAATAATATTTTAATACAATAATTTCTAAAAATCAATTATTGCAATTAATGCAAAAAATCCATGATGAACATTACTGGTCAGTAAGTACCAGTGTTCAGCTGAGGCGTACTGGAGCCTATGGTAAAAGGAAAAATGTATACCACTCTAGATATGCTTTTGTGTATTTTTAATGGTTAATTTTTTTCCAGAACACTTAAGCACTGAAAAACTATTGCAAAAAACAAAAAGCTCAATACTGAACAATCAAAAAGTATAAAGCTCATCATTAGTTTAAATATTTTGTTTCATAACACAGAATATATTATAATTTCACTTTCCTGGCTTTAATGGAACAAATTCAGCAAGATTTTCAAAATCTTCTTTGCTTATCTCCTTTTCAATTGTGAGAACTGCAATGCTTGACCATTTCTCCTGACAAAATAACAATCTTGTAGATATCTTTTCAAAGCCACTAGTTCACAAAGATAATTCTAATCTATTATAAAATGGATTCTTACTTAGTTTTAATTTTTTAAAAACTGTCTCTGTATATCATGCGTCAAACCAATTAATAAGCAAAGGCAGGATACCACACCAGGGAAGGTACAAGAACACAGAGAAATACCCTTTGGGGTGCTGATGTGCAAGATGCACTGAAAACTGCCAGTGGAGCAGGAACACAGAACTTTCTGGCACTACAGTGTCTACAATAAGAACACAGGAGAAGGAGTTCCTGGAGGAATTTGAAATTAATCTCAAAAGGAATCAGGGACCTAAATGTGAAACATATTAATTACAGAATTTATAGAAGAAAACATAGAAGATCTTTGTGATCTTGGGTTAGGCAAAGATTCCTTAGGACACCAAAAGAACAATCCATAAGAGAAAAATTGATAAACTGGACTTCATCAAAATTAAAAACTTTTACTCTTTGAAGGACATAACTAAGGGAATAAAAAGACAAGTCAGAGATGGGGAGAAAATATTCCCAAGTCACATATCTGATAAGGTACTTAAATCTGGAATATGTACAGAACTTTTAAAATTCAATGTTAAGAAGACAACTCAATCAAAAAAAAATGGTCAATCGATTCAAACATATACACTGCCAAAGACATACAGATGGCAAATAGCACATGAAAGATGCTTGAGATCATTAGTCATTAGAGAAATGCAAATTAAAACCACAATAAGATATCACTACCATTAAAATAAAAGGACTGATCATACTAAGTGTCAATGAGAATGTAAAGTGACTACAACTCTCATACTGCTGGTAAGAATGTCAACCACTATGGGAAGTAGTCTGGCAGTTAAACATATAACTTTATATTATTTAGCCATTCCATTCTCAAGAGACAGGAAAGCACATGTGCACATAAAGGCTTGTTTAAAGAAGCTTCATTTATATCCAGATACTATATCCAAATCCAAAAACAGCCCAAATGCCCATCAATAAGTGATTGGATACACAAACTATGATATATCTATACAATGGAATATCATACTACTCAGAAATAAACTATTAATATATGCATCAACACAGAAGAATCTCAAAATAATTGTATTGAGCGAAAGAAGCCAAACAAAGAGTACACACTGCATGATTCTACTTCTTTAAGATTCTAGAAAATCAAATTAATCGATAATGACCAAAAAGCAGATGAGCAGTTACCTGGGGACTGGGTAAAGGGGTGGGAGAAGGGCACGAGGAAACCTTTGGGGATGATGGCTATGTTCATTATCTTGATTGTAGTAATGATTTCACAGGTATACTACCTATATCGAAACTATGTCAATTATAATCCCCCCAAAGAGCTGCTTTTGTAAAAAGAAGAAACAGAGCATATGGCCTGAAGTGACTAAGTGAAAGAAAGATCAGGAAGACAGAGGTGTGCTCAGATTCAGGTCTGCATGATGACAAGTGTACAGAGTCAGGAAGCCACAGAGGGTGAGGGATCGAGGAGGTAATGGGTAACTTGGCATGAAGGGAAAGAATTGGGAGATAGCTTTAAAAAAAAGCGGGGGGGGGGGGGGGAATCCCTGGGTGGCGCAGCGGTTTAGCACCTGCCTTTGGCCCAGGGCGCGATCCTGGAGACCCGGGATTGAATCCCACGTCGGGCTCCCGGTGCATGGAGCCTGCTTCTCCCTCTGCCTATGTCTCTGCCTCTCTCTCTCTCTCTGTGTGTGACTATCATAAATAAATAAAAATTAAAAAAAAAAAAAAGCCGGGGAGGGGGGAGGTAAGCTGGAGATCAGAAGACATGGTGGCAACAAGGAGGGACAAGGCATAGTCAAGGGAGAGGTTTCCACAGAGGGGGTGTGGAGGAGGTTTGGATGAGCCTTGGAGAAAAGAAAGACCATGATCTCACTCCCACAGCCTTGAGAGAGACAAAGAAACCTGAGAGAAAAGCCAGGTTTCAGATAGCCAAGGAGGTGACACCAAGAGGCTGAGGCTCTAGGGCTGTGGCTTAACCTATAAGAGGATTTCTAGAGGGCTGAGTACAAAGTGGGAAGGAGGGCTAGAAATGCAGGGCAATGATGATGAAAGCACCCCAGAGAGGAGCCTGGGAAGACACAAAATGGGCCAAAGGGGAATTAGGCTCAGCCATCCCCTGGTGGACACGAAGGCATGCAGGGTCCCTATAGCTTAGCCTGGCTGCAATGCACCTCTGAGGGACTCCTACTGTAAGGTGCACAGGAGACCTTGTTTCCTTGGGAAGAGAAAGCTGTGGTGTCCTGACTATGAGGGACCCAGGGAAGGCTATCAGGCTCGGGGTCCCAAGGAGTAGTTAGAGCTCAATGAGCTGTAGAAACTTTGAGAAATAAGGCTGCTTGGAGGTTGTGTTCACATCCCAAGCACTGCCAGGACACAGGGTAGCCCAAGGCATAAAGCAAGGAATACTCTTAAAAAGTCATAAACCAATCTGTAGTTTAATAAGGCATTGTTTCTTATATCATGTGTAAGAAGCTGGTTGAGCAAACTAGATTAATAATGACTAGATTAATAATTAATTAATGGTACTGTGTGAATTTTCCACCACTTGAGCCCACTCCTTTAAGCCCAAGGGCTATTTATTTTGAACACTTTTGATATAAAACATCTCTAGTACAAAATAAAACCTTCCACTCACTCAACAAACATTTATTGCATATAGGCACAGCCCTATACACTGAATGGAACAGGAAATCTGCTCTCTAGAAGCTCATGAGCAGTAAACCCTCTTAAAGTGAACACAGATAACTTGAGTTCTGTACTGATAATGCATGGGCACATGGAAGAGGGCCACAGCCTGCCCCTGCAGCAAATATCCTTGCTTTACTGATGTGCCATTCTTTGTCATCTCCTCGCATCCTGTCAGCTCTCATTACAGAAATAAAGCTTCAAGTGGCCACCCTTGTCTACCATGATTTATTGGTCTAAAACTGACTTTAGGAAAAATCTTCCCATTTGTAATTAATAATGGGAATTTACATTTGAGTAGCAGGTTGGCATATATCACAGTTGGTGAGTTGGTGAGTATTTTGTTGCCACTTCCCTAATCTTTTTACTCTCTAACCCTTGCTTGAAGCAGTATCTTTAGGTGCCTGGAATACTGGATGGTGTTCATTTCACATTACAAAACGTAGAGTTCATATAGGCTTCCTCATTCAATGGCTTATATATAGCAAGGAACCAGCCATAAAATCCTTAAGCAAAGAGAAACTTACAGAGTATTAACTCCCTCCAAAACCAGCTTTGAGAGAAACCGAACCTCTCTCTTTGCTACTGACAAAACAAGATGGCAGATAATATACAGACTTCAAACACTGTGGCAGTTGATATTTCAAATTAATTTCTTCTTTCTCTGTATAAAACCTGGCATCTAGAGATGGTTGAGAACTTTTTTAAGACTTGCAGAATATAGGAGTTGCTCTTATTTTAGGTTTGTATACACTGAGGGACATTATTTGTAGTGTGGGGCAGGAAGCATACCCAATCAGTGCTGTGTAAATCCAGCTTCAAGGCTCGGACCCAGTACTTTGGCCACTACTAGCCACAGTAACATTTTATTAAGAAGTTTATACAAAAAAAAAAAAAAGAAGTTTATACAGTAGTATTCTTCATTTTAGATACGAAATATATATACAGGTTATAAAACAGCTAAAATAAGGAATATTAGATACCTAGAATGCCTGGCACCAACTATTGATAAGCTTCTTGTCCTAGCCTCAAGGGGTTTTGCAGAAATCAAGACAACACTGATGCTATGGAAATATTTAAGGCACATTCTTTTCCCTTTAAATCTGGTGTTTCCTTATAGTTTCTTAGTTTTTGTAACTAACTTGGTCAAGACCTTGAGTGACAAATGGTAACCATTTTAACAAATCCAATAAACTGAGAATAATGAGGTCTGTTAAGAATGAGGTCTGTTAAGAAAACGTGTAGAGTTACAAATCCATAATCCACTACTGGCAATTTCCAAATCCAAAAAGCTATGAAAACTAAAGCTTATTGTGCTTAATTTACTAGTGGACAGGACCTGATCTGAATCTGAACTCACGTGGTGGCAGGCCCCGACTAACCTGAGACTGTTGGATTTAGTTATTCTACTGATGATGAATATTCATATCTTAGCCTAAGAGATAATACATAGATATATCTCTTATATAATTCTTATATAAGAATTCTCTTGGTTACAGGGTACTGTCCAGTCTCCTGGGTGTTATATATGGACATCAACACTGTATTAATGTTTGCTGAACATCAACACACCACAGTGCCATTCTAAAATCTGAAAGGGCAGCCCGGGTGGCTCAGCGGTTTAGTGCCGCCTTCAGCTCAGGCTGTGATTCTGGAGACCCGGGATTGAGTCCCACGTTGGGCTCCCTGCATGGAGCCTGCTTCTCCCTCTGCCTGTGTCTCTGCCTCTCTCTCTCTCATAAATAAATAAAATCTTTTAAAAAATAAAATAAAATAAAAAATAAAATCTGAAAAACTCTGATTCCAAAGTACATTTAGCCTGAAGATCATCATAAAGGGATGTGTATCTGTCTAACCACCAACTTCCACCCAGTTTGATATATCATGAAAAAATACATTTATCTGAAAACAGCCTGTTTGATTCAAGTATTAAGTATATAAGCATCAATAATAAGGATGATTTTATATGCAAATGCTCATACTGCAGCAAAATGAAACATGAATCATTCTGTGTTATAGAGTCAGTTTATTCTATATACTAGATAAAGTAGCTTATTTTACACACTAGATAAACAGCACCTGCTCTTATGCTGGCTCAGGGGACTAGTACTCTGCAACCCCAATCCAAGAGTCACTGTTCTTGGTCAGACACTATTAAACTTGGTAAAAAGTTACTTGTACCTGCAATCTTAACCAATCCATGTGGTAACAGTAGCCAGAATTAAGGTAATACCATACACCCACTAGATGCACAAATTTCATAATACAAACGGCAAATAAATTTCTATGCCCAGTTCTAGTAAGTTTATTCAAGCTGAGGGTGCCAATCTTCAGACATCTTAAAGTACTCTCTGTAGAAAAGGAGTATCGTTTTCATACATATGGCATAAACAAAATGGATTATATCTAGCATAAATAAAAAATACCACACGCAATTATTTATCATTTTCATCCATTTCTGCTATACCATAAAGCATTACAAATCCCTACGATTCCTCTTCGGATTATACTTATCATTTGATTTTTAAATTTTTACTCTAAATACATGGTCGAAGTATCAATTAACAGAAATGCTATCAATTAACAGAAGTTAATTAACAAGGTCGAAGTATCAATTAACAGAAATGCTATCATTAACTCTATAATTTAAAGGAAAACCTTCTTTATGTGTTTGAAAGATTTAAAGACCCCATGGTCATCTACCTTTAAGTAATGATTTAATCATTCAGTTCAGCAGATGTATGTACTTATTACACATACTTACTTAAAGTTCAGTTTATAGAAGGTTCAGTTATATTTTTCATATAAACAATACTAAATTAAATTTGGGATTCTAAATTTTGAAATATCCATCAAATATGTCATGTTCTTTCAGGTCCCAGGTCTTTCACATACTGATCTCCCATCTAGAAAACCCTTTCTACACTGGTATTTCAAGGCTCAGGTAGAGATTATCTGTCTTGATATCTTGTCAAGCCCTGTCAATAGAATTATTCAGCTTTTATTTGTTGCTACTGTTACACTTTTCATAGTGTAATTATATTTTTCTCAGCTATCCCCCAGCCCAGCAATCAGCTTATACAAGAATGGTGAGTTATTCTTTGTTTCTGCTCCAGAACTTTGTGTCTCCCTCAATAAGTATTTGAATGAATGAATGATCAGAGAGTTAAAATTCCATTATGAAGTTATGCTCTCCTCAAATATGATCATTTGGCAAGAAGGAAAAATGGGAGAACTGTCAGTTATCTAAGGTGGAAGGACCAAATCAGACACGCTTTAAACAGAAAGGATTCACAGTTGATACCACAAATTACATTGGTTGTGCCATGAATAGTAAATTGAGAGGAGGGGCACCTGGATGGCTCAGTCAGTTAAGCATCTGCTGCTATAAGCTCAGGTCATGATCTCAGAGTTCTGGGATTGAGCCCCACATGGGGCTTCCTGGTCAGTGGGAAGTCTGCTTCTCCCTCACCTTCTCCCTCTGTGAGTGCGCTCTCTCTCTCACTCTCTAATAAATAAATAAAATCTATAAAATAAATAAATAAAAATAAAAAAATAAATTGAGAGGAAACATTGTTCAATGTCAAGAGTGGCACAGAAAGGGCAGCCATGGTAACTTCACTATGCCTCAAGTTCCCTCCTGCTGCCACACCCTAATGCACTCAAACAGAATAACTGAATCAGTGATAAAGTCTTGAAGAACAAGATATTTTTGTAAGAAAAAATGAAGTTACTTAAGAAAAATACTCCAGATCAAGTGTTTCTCAATTTTTGTGCACAGGAATCCCCTGGAGTCCTTGTTAAAAATGCAGACTGTGATTTGGTAGTTCTGGTTGGGGCCTCACATTCTGCATCTTCTAATAAGCTCTCTGGTGAAGCTGATGCTGCTGGTCTATGAACCAATCTCTGTAAGTAGTACTTGTACAGCAAGGATAGATATTATATTTTCCTCCAAAGTCCAGGTTGGACTTGTCTTACTTTTACCTAGCATATCCTTGTTACCATTCCTCAATGGTGCTAATTATATTAAACCTTACTGAAAATTCAGTTGGAAAAAATCTGTATCACTTTAGAAATCTTTAAATTGTTCTTACCTATACTCTGGTAATGCCATCGAAAGAAAATTCGTTCAGGTAGAAATTGCAGTATTTTCTATAAAACAAATTTAAAAATTGATAAGATATAAAGAGAAAATTATCTACACATTTCATAATAATACTATATATGTGTGTGTATATATACATATATGTGTGTGTGTGTGTATATATATATATTTCAGAAAAGAAAAGAAACTATTTGTAATAACATAAGTAGCACACTTGACCCTGTAGCCCATGGGACAGCCTTTTACTTGCCCCAAGCAACCTTCCTTCCCTGAGTGCCTTAAAGGGATCACTGTCCTAAGTTTAATTCCACCTAAAGGAAAACAAGAAAAAGGAGGAGAAAAAAAACCTAAACTGATCATTTTATCGTTAATTAAATCATAGCCATTGCTTAAGTTCATATTAAAAGAGTAATTTCTCAAATGCCAGATTCCCCAGGTTTCTGCTTTTCCACCTTCCACTTACCCTCTCCAATATCATCATTATTAGTCTCTGGACAAAGGCCAGAGTTAGGAGGAAAAGATGAACAACAAAGAGGATAAGACCATGAACATACAGTGAAATAATAAAATGAAATTACTGCCAAGAATTTCTTGAAATTAACAACTAAAAATAAGTTTAGGATCCCAGTTAGGAATTCACCCCCTTCTCCCCACACACAGTGAAAGACACAATAATGAATTTATGATATACAAGAGTATTTGGCTATTAAAGCAGCTTTAAAGAAAAAAAACCTAATGACCTTTTTCTTTTCTTTCCCCATTCTAAACTAAGTTTTGGCACATTACTCTTGGGTCATAAGATTCTTTGTACTTTATCTGCAGCCACCGTTTTAAGAAATACGGAAATCCAAAAAGTATCAAAATATATTTCTTGGTATTGGATAACACATCACTCTTTTACCATGAAAAATCCTCATCCTAGGTTTATCTAGGCTAGTATTCTAATATTTTGAAAGATGAAGGTAAAAAATTTATATCCAGAGCCCCTGAATAAGTATATTTCCAGGTAGCTAATAAACTGCCTCCTCCATCTGAGCCAGCCTGAGGTTTTGTTTTATTTCACTGAATTTTCTTGTCTTAACCTCCCAACTGGGTCAGTTAACATATATATTACTTCATTTGCTCTCATTTGATAATAATGAACATGTAAGAACGTCTACTGAGAAAAGGCTCAACAGGTAAACTTCGTCAAATGTGGGTGACTTTAAATGGCACATACTCCTTGAAGGGTCTAGATGTTTTTCCACCCACAGACTTTTTTTTTTAATAATAAATGTATTTTTTATTGGTGTTCAATTTGCCAACATACAGAATAACACCCAGCACTCATCCCGTCAAGTGCCCCCCTCAGTGTCTGTCACCCATTCACCCCCATCCCCCGCCCTCCTCCCCTTCCACCACCCCTAGTTCGTTTCGCAGTTAGGAGTCTTTATGTTCTGTCTCCCTTTCTGATATTTCCCACACATTTCTTCTCCCTTCCCTTATATTCCCTTTCTCTATTATTTATATTTCCCAAATGAATGAGACCATATAATGTTTGTCCTTCTCCGACTGACTTATTTCACTCAGCATAATACCCTCCAGTTCCATCCACGTTGAAGCAAATGGTGGGTATTTGTCGTTTCTAATGGCTGAGGAATATTCCATTGTATACATAGACCACATCTTCTTTATCCATTCATCTTTCGATGGACACCAAGGCTCCTTCCACAGTTAGGCTATTGTGGACATTGCTGCTATAAACATCGGGGCGCAGGTGTCCCGGCGTTTCATTGCATCTGTATCTTTGGGGTAAATCCCCAGCAGTGCAATTGCTGGGTCGTAGGGCAGGTCTATTTTTAACTCTTTGAGGAACCTCCACACAGTTTTCCAGAGTGGCTGCACCAGTTCACATTCCCACCAACAGTGCAGGAGGGTTCCCCTTTCTCCACATCCTCTCCAACATTTGTGGTTTCCTGCCTTATTAATTTTCCCCATTCTCACTGGTGTGAGGTGGGATCTCATTGTGGTTTTGATTTGTATTTCCCTGATGGCAAGTGATGCAGAGCATTTTCTCATGTGCGTGTTGGCCATGTCCATGTCTTCCTCTGTGAGATTTCTCTTCATGTCTTTTGCCCATTTCATGATTGGATTGTTTGTTTCTTTGGTGTTGAGTTTAATAAGTTCTTTTTTTTATTTTTTTATTTTATTTATGATAGTCACAGAGAGAGAGAGAGAGAGAGAGAGAGAGAGAGAGGCAGAGACACAGGCAGAGGGAGAAGCAGGCTCCATGCACCAGAAGCCCGACGTGGGATTCGATCCCGGGTCTCCAGGATCGCGCCCTGGGCCAAAGGCAGGCGCTAAACCGCTGCACCACCCAGGGATCCCAGTTCTTTATAGATCTTGGAAATTAGCACTTTATCTGATACGTCATTTGCAAATATCTTCTCCCATTCTGTAGGTTGTCTTTTAGTTTTGTTGACTGTATCCTTTGCTGTGCAAAAGCTTCTTATCTTGATGAAGTCCCAATAGTTCATTTTTGCTTTTGTTTCTTTTGCCATCGTGGATGTATCTTGCAAGAAGTTAATGTGGCTGAGTTAAAAAAGGGTGTTGCCTGTGTTCTCCTCTAGGATTTTGATGGAATCTTGTCTCACATTTAGATCTTTCATCCATTTTGAGTTTATCTTTGTGTATGGTGCAAGAGAGTGGTCTAGTTTCATTCTTCTGCATGTGGATGTCCAATTTTCCCAGCACCTTTTATTGAAGCGACTGTCTTTCTTCCAGTGGATAGTCTTTCTTCCTTTATCGAATATTAGTTGACCATAAACCACTTCTGGGTTCTCTATTCTGTTCCATTGATCTATGTGTCTGTTCTTGTGCCAGTACCACACTGTCTTGATGACCACAGCTTTGTAGTACAGCCTGAAATCTGGCATTGTGATGCCCCCAGCTATGGTTTTCTTTTTTAAAAGTCCCCTGGCTATTTGAGGTCTTTTCTGATTCCACAGAAATCTTAAAATAATTTGTTCTAACTCTCTGAAGAAAGTCCATGGTATTTTGATAGGGATTGCATTAAACGTGTAAATTGCCCTGGGTAACATTGACATTTTCACAATATTAATTCTGCCAATCCAACTCTTCAGAGTGTAGGGATAGAGGGAACATTCCTCAACATCTTAAAAGCCATCTATGAAAAGCCCACAGCAAATATCATTCTCAATAGGGAAACACTGGGAGCCTTTCCCTAAAGATCAGGAACAAGACAGGGATGTCCACTCTCACCACTGCTATTCAACATAGTACTAGAAGTCCTAGCCTCAGCAATCAGACAACAAAAAGAAATTAAAGGCATTCAAATTGGCAAAGAAGAAGTCAAACTCTCCCCCTTCACCGATGACATGATACTCTACATAGAAAACCCAAAAGACTCCACCCCAAGATTGCTAGAACTCATACAGCAATTTGGCAGTGTGGCAGGATACGAAATCAATGCCCAGAAGTCAGTGGCATTTCTATACACTAAAAATGAGACTGAAGAATGAGAAATTAAGGAGTCAATCCCATTTACAATTGCACCCAAAAGCATAAGATACCTAGGAATAAACCTAACCAAAGAGGTAAAGGATCTATACCCTAAAAACTATAGAACACTTCTGAAAGAAATTGAGGAAGACACAAAGAGATGGAAAAATATTCCATGCTAATGGATTGGCAGAATCCACCCACAGTCTTGTATGACGGTGCCACTTCACCATCCAGCTCTCACTGCTGGTGCCGCCTCCCCACAGAGGCCTTCCTGGGCACCACCTCACCACTGCTCTGATGCTTTCTCTACTGCCTGTTCTGTCATCTCTAAGCCCTCACGGCTAGCTGAAGTTATCTTCAAGTTCACTCATTTGAAGGCAGTAATCCCTCCCCAAAGGTGTAAAGCCCAGGAGAACAAGAACACTTCTGTCTTTTCTCTGAAGTATCCCCAGTACCTAGAGCACGGCTGGCACATAGCATGTACTTAAATAAACACTCAGTTGAAGAATTATGCATGCTTTTTACTTGTAAAACTGTTTTGAGTTTTACAAGTATCCTAATCTTTACTATGGTCTTTTGTTCACATTAGCATAAAATATACCTCATCTTTCCTTACAGGTCATTGACTTAACGACAATATTTACATTAAAATACATTAAAATGTGTGGGCATTTTTTTTAACCCTGAACTTAGTAAAGAAAACCCAAACAAAAATATAAAAGCTGTATAATTTAAAAGAACTAATTTTTTAAGATCTGACATAGGTAAGAAAATATAAATGCATTTAGTTACAGTAGTTCTTATAAATTCTTCACACCACCCAACTATACAGATGAAAATGCTATACAAACTACATTGAAAACTATTTCTGATGTGTGGGAAATATCAGAAAGGGAGACAGAACATAAAGACTGCTAACTCTGGGAAACGAACTAGGGGTGGTAGAAGGGGAGGAGGGCGGGGGGTGGGAGTGAATGGGTGACGGGCACTGGGTGTTATTCTGTATGTTAGTAAATTGAACACCAATAAAAAAAAAAAAAAAAAAAAAAAAAAAAAAAGAAAACTATTTCTGATTATATAGGTTAAAAGCAGTATGTGGCTGATCTCATGCAGACAATCACTAACAGGAGTTCTCACCTACCTTTCCACTTCTGACTTCCTCTAGAACATGTTTGCTTGGTATCTCATGAGCACAATACACTAAAGAGTTTCTTACATCTTGTTTTACTATGTTTTAATGCTGACATATGCTCAAACACACTTATACACAAAATGGACACATTCATTATCAAACCTCATTTAGTGAAAAATATTTACACACTTGATACCAAGCTTGGCGCTTGAAATGTAGAAATAAAATAAATATTCATAAAATACTTGTTCTTCTAAGCATGATGTGATTAGTGGGCAAGAAATAAAGTATCATTCAGGAGAAGAAAAAAAAGGTCTGACAGAAGTTTGTCTGAGGGAGCTATGGAGGTGAGGGGGAAAGCACCTCATCTCAGTAGAAACTTCAAGGAATGGTTCTCTCTTTCCGGGGAAAAGGACACTTGAGTGGAGGCTTATAGGATTAATTATATTAGTCTAGTAGAGAACAGGAACAGAAACAACAGCATGTGTGAAGGCCAAGAGGCAAAGACAGGTTGATACCTGAAAGTAACGGCAGCAGCAAGAAGGCCCACTTGGCTGGCAGGTAGGTGAGGAGGGGAGAAGGGACTGGAGAGGCAGTCCCTCCATGACCTCATGGAGCACTGTGCAGTCACTGAACAGGTTCCAGCTGGAAGAGAATTTAAGATGGCTGAGAAGAGAGGCAGAGAAATCAATGAAGAGATATTGGTAGCTTTTCACAGGAGGATTGAAGTAGCCTGAACAAGGTCAGCAAAATAAAGAGGGTAAGCATATAATAGAGATATTTAAGAGGTAAAACTGTCAAGATGATGGTCAGACAGAGCAGTTGTGGTGAATGGAGGACTTAAGAATGACTCCCCAATGGCTCAGTCGATGGTAATACTCTTATCTAAGATATCAAATCCAGAATGAATCCCAGAGCTGAAGCATGCCAAGTTTGGTTCTGGATATCCTGGAACTGGAAGTGTCAAAGGACTTCTTAGAAGAGATATTCTAAGCAATTAGATATATGGGTCTGCAGGGCAGAAGAAGGATTTGGATGGTTAACAGGATATAGGTAGCAGCTGAAGATATGTGTATATAAGATCCCTCTGAGAGACCTTAAAATGAGATGAAATGAAACCTTAGAGACACTGGTGCATGGAAGTTCTTTCTACAAAGGCAATAAAGATGAAGAAGGAAGAGCAGACACTGGAGACAAGTGGATACAGGTCAAAGAAGAATTCTGGATGTGCCAAGTGTCTGAACATTTATTTGTTTTAAAGATTAAAAATAGGGGATCCCTGGGTGGCTCAGCAGTTTAGCACCTGCCTTTGGCCCAGGGTGTGATCCTGGAGTCCCAGGATCGAGTCCCACATCAGGCTTCCTGCATGGAGCCTGCTTCTCCCTCTGCCTGTGTCTCTGACTCTCTCTCTCTCTCTCTCTGTCTCTCATGAATAAATAAAACCTTTAAAAAAAAAGATTAAAAATACTTGTAACTATTTATGTATAACCAGTTAGAAAAAGTTAAAGATGCTGGAAAATATAAGAAAAATGATGCCACCTAATAGTGACTTCAGTATTAAATTAAGTGAACTCGACATTATCTGTTGCTGGAAGAACCCATAACCTTTGTCAGCCAGACATCAAACACCAGGCAGGATCAATCAATCTATAAATTGTTCAGAGGCAAGTAAATGGGTCCTTAGGGGGGAAAAATCAAAGTAAGTCTTTACCTTGCAATATATACCAACGTGTGTTTTGGATGAATAATACACAAAAGGAAGGAAGGGTAAAAACGAGGTTATTTTTTAAGATCTATTATACTAAAAGAGAATCAGAAGATGTAAAAATAAGTCAGTTCCCTATGGAATATTTTAATATGAACCCATGCAAGCACTATCCTGCTGGAAGAATATAAACATAAATATGCCCATGAGCTGTAGACAAGAACACAGAAAAGAGTCTAAGACCCAGAGAGCTGTCCACAGATTATGGGAAAACATCACAAGCAAAGAGGTTTGTCTGAGAAAATCTGACTGTGGACTTGAGAATAAGGACCAGGGTCTCAGCTGGCTGCTGTAAGCCAAATGAACAACTCTAGAGCCCAGAAAAAGCTGCTGCCAACCAAATGAACAACTCTAGAACCCAGAAAAAGCATGACCTGGGGATGGGCTAGGATGTCTACAGACTGAAGAGAGAAAAATGGCCTCCACTTACATCTAAGTTTTATGGTTCTAACTCATACTGTTCCTTCACAAAAAATTTATTGCAGAGGCTAATTCGGTATGTTTGATAACAAATTGAAAAACACTCGTTGTAGGCTGGGTTCTCTGGGGATGGACACTGTGGTGGAGTTAGGAGTACCCTGGTTTACTAAAAACTAACATCTGTGGAAGAGAAATAAGGAAGTAGGAGAGGACAGGGAGCCTCAGACCACCATGCAGAGCTGAAAGTCTTTGCCAGCCTAGCAGAAGCTCCAGAGCAAAGAGGGCGCATTACAGGCGTCAGACATTCCTGAAAATAGCTAGGTCCTTGTTGCTGGCTAGCGATGAGAAGAGGTGAGGAGAGGGGACTACGGCTGGAGAGCTGAAGGCATTTATAGCCTCAGGCTGCCCTAACCCTGCTCTTTGCAGCTGGGTAGCAAATTCTTTCTTGAAGGGCAATGTAAGCAGCACTCTCTCTATCTACCACAATAATCTTCCAATTATTAATTAGAATATGTTCATCACATCAAGAGGCTGAAGTACTAAGAGCAGTGCACCCTACCTCAGGGATACCATCTCTGCTGGCATTGTTTCTTGTCAACGGGCTGCTGCCTCATGTTACTGAAGCTTAAGCCTGTTGAGTTCTTCCAGTTCTCTTTCTGCCTTCTTTTTCACTCTTCCTGAGTGAATGGTACAGCAGTGACTCAGTGTCCTACTTTCTCATGTATTCTGCACCAAGGGCATGGGGCACCCCAGCTGCATTCCAGCATCATCTTCTGAACCCATCCTACTACTTAATTTTAAAACATCATATAGAAGATGCTAAGAGAATTACTCCACAGAGTAATAGATCTACTGGACTAGATGAATGCTTGGCATGCCCACTGTTCTTCAGACCTTTACTTTAGTCAGGAAACCAATTTGGCTCTGAATCATCCTTTTCAACTTTCCAAAATGCTTATCTGTCTCCTTGATTTGGGTTTCTTTTCTTAATGAGTAATAGAGAAAAATGTCTTTTTAATATAAAGAAACCTAAAAAACACAGCAAGATGATGTGTGTCTAGATGCCTGGATATTGCCATTCACCACTAGTAGTCTGCAACTTGTTCTGAGGTCAGGCCTATTATCATCACCACTTCTGGATAAAAGTTTTCAGATTTATAAAGTGGATGTACTTTAAAGACACTCGAAAATAAACTCTAAGGTTTGGATATGAAACAAAATGCCCAAAGTCTGAGCTACTAAAAACATTCCCAAATGGACAGAATCTTACATAACTCAAAGGTGGAAACACCACCCACACACTGATGCTTCTTTTTTGTACCCAAATATTCCAAGGACCATTTTTTATGCATTAAAGTCTCTGAAGTCAATAAAAATAAAGCCCCACATGCCAATCTGTGTCCAAATGCTAAGCCTGTCCCACAGATAGTCCCAGATGAAGCCTACCTTTACTGAGACAAATACATTATGGCATTTCTACTGTAGCCGATATTCTAAGTTACAATACTGTGAATGCTACATAAGCTATTGATATCTTGTTTGTAGTTTCACTAGAGAGTAAAATAAAAAAATTTCAAGAAAGCCACACAGTGTGAATAAATATTACTTTTCTGAAAAACACATGGCTCTGTTTAATGCTCAGTGCTCAGCTGCATCTATATGGTAATCCATTATAGCACACTTGAAATCAAAATTAGGTATTACTACTGATCGGCACATCAGGGAATCTGTCATTCTTTTAACTGATTATCCATAGTTCTTTTTGCTTCAGAACCTACTGCATGACCAGGAATAATGTGAAATGTAAGCTGGAGTTTATACAAGATGCTATAGTGTACTTTAAAACTGCTGATCTTTGTTTAATTTGTGTGGGAAACATTTTTTCCCCAAATTATTACCAGATGATTGCAACATATCCCAGTAGATTCACACTGATTTTGATTCCACTTAGAAAGGTAGGACGATGAAGAATGAGGACAAGATTATATCCTAACTCATGTAAGGTAATCTACCAAAACAATGACCAACTAAACTTGTTGTGTCCAGAAATAGGGAGCACAGGGTGCAACTCTCCCTGAAACTAGCCACATGACCTAAGGGTTCAAGGTAAAGGAAGTACTGACTGGGGAAAAAATAGGGAGTTTGTTTTAAAAGGACATTAAGTCTTAGTTACTTGATCTTTTGAGTTATAAATGGTCAGAAAACTTCTGACAACTGGGCACTTAGGTCAAGACGACACCAGGCCACCAGGACAGTCTGGTTTCAGACAGACTCATGGGAGGTGGAGGCTGGCAGTGCTGATGCTTCAGGATAGACCTACATGGAGGGTAATTTGTTCTTTAGCCATCATGGGTCTAGCCACACACACATCTCTTACTAACAATGACTTGATCTTCCAGTGTGAACAAAATATCTGTATTAAACTCTGGGTGTCAACACTTGTTTGATAACCTAAAATTTAAGAGAAATGAGTTAAAAATAAGAACTGCATAATGTTAAATATAAGATGGCTATATTTTTAGCCAAAACGGTAGTGCTTTTTTTCTTATATGGCAATTTCTTGCAGAACAGTGCATTATCTATCTAATTGCTAGCCACATTGTTACAGGGCAAGGAAAGTACAGCTCATCTCATTATATTCTTTTCAGTCTTTAAGACCAAACTGAACCATTACCTCTTCAGAAGGGCCCACTTCAACCATACATCTCACCTAACCCCTCACCAGCATGCCTCTCGGCTAGATGAACACAGGGCCTACCCCATTGCTAGGTGCTAGATTCCTTGAGAGAAGGGACCCTCTTGTATCCCCAACCCAGAACAGTGCCTGGCTCATCATGTTTCTTAATAAGCACTGCATACACAAAGAGACGAATGAGTGAAAAATGAAAAAGCAGAAGACAATGGGAATTCTGATTTTAGTTCACATGTACAGGCAGACACAAGGAAATTCTCCAGTTTAAGGAAGGTAATACTCTAACATGGTAGAAACCCAGAAACTGGCAAATAGGCATTTGATAAAGATAACTGAGCATGCAATTGTGCTTCTAAACATTACAGTAAACCTTAATGCTTGATTACATCATTACTTGAGAGGCAATACTTTTCTCAGCTAAGGTAAAAATGAATGAAAATATTTCAAAAGAGAGACTAAAATACAGGACAAAGACACTTAAAGGATATATGGAATGTAATAAAAATGGAGGCATATTTAATTTCTCCCTCTTATATTTTAGAAAATAACCAATATTAAAATGGTGAAAACCTCATTAAGCAATTAAAATCCAGAAAGGGTAAAGGATCCAATCTATAACCAAAACTTAGAGAAATTACTGCTTAAAGCACAGATGAAATTGCTAGGCATCAGTCATTAGGGTGAGTTGGTGCCCCTCCCATGAAAGTAGAACATAGCCAGAATATGTAGTAAAGGAGGAGACTCTCCTAGAGAGAAATGGAGATTCCTTCTTTTGAACAAGAGATCTGCTGAAATAGGGTAAATTTTTTTAGAATTTGAGTCACGTTCTTAAAAGATCCAGGACACTGAATCTTTTTTAAAATCTTGGAAAATAAAGAAAATGATGATGCACAAATAAGCAACATGCTGAAATCAGAAAATATTACATGGAGATGCAAACACAGAAAAAATGAATCTACAGTTTACCACAGGGTCCCCCAAGTGTAACGCTGTGCATCACAAGGCCTCCCTAGAACTAAACAGGTTGAACAGAGATAAATACCAAGATACAGTACGTTTAAAGTTGTAAATTCAGTATAACTAAAAATCCTACAGAAACCTACAAAAACGGGCAGCCTGGGTAGCTCACTGGTTTAGTGCCACCTTCAGCCCAGGGCATGATCCTAGAGACCCAGGATCGAGTCCCACATCAGGCTTCCTGCATGAAACCTGCTTCTCCCTCTGCCTGTGTCTCTGCCCCTCTCTCTCTCTCTCTCTCTCTCTCTCTCTGTCTCTCATGAATAAATAAAATCTTTAAAAAAAAAAAGAAACCTACAAAAACAGAATATGTATGAAAGAACAAAAATCAGACTAATCTCAGTTTTTTTCCTCTGCAACATTAAGCTTCAGAAAACAGTAGTCAATGTTAACTGTAAGCCAAGCCAATGGGCACCAGAATACCACCAATACAGAAGTCCCAAAGCAGACCAGGTACTTACATAAGAATCCAGCACATGATAAAGATAGCTAGAGTAAACTATAACTATTTTAAAAAGAAAACAAAATTCAGAATTTTGAGGAAAAAAAGATTATTATTCAGAAAGTATATAATCAGCTATATATGTCTGAAGCTAAAAGAAAGATATTCTATAGCTGGAAGTATACCTGCCACATATCTCCCTTTCTTGACATACTAAGCAAATTCATATTCCAGCAAATACAGAGAATAATCAAACAATCCAAAAACAAAGGTAAGGGGTATAAACACTGTGACAGTGAACTAGATTTATATAATAGGAGTTAAGGTGGTTATGAAAACTAGAGTAAATCTTCAAAATGATTAACCTAAGAAAAATAACATTCTAAAAATACTATTTTTATTTATTTTTTTAAAAGATTTTATTTATTTATTCGTGAGAGACACACAGAGAGCACAGAAAGAGGCAGAGACATAGGCAGAGGGAGAAGCAGGTTCCCTGCAGGGAGCCCGATGTGGGACTTGATCCCAGGGCCCCAGGATCATGACCTGAGCCAAAGGCAGATGCTCAACCACTGAGTCACCCATATGCCCCTCTAAAAATACTATAATAAAACAATCTGTACACAAAATATTTAAAACAGCTGAGAAGCGAGAAGTACAAAAGATACACAGGGTTAAAGTAAAAGCATAGAGCTATCATCAAGTACCGCTTTTTTTTCATATAAGTAATTAGAAGAAAAAAGTTTTGAATAGTATTTTGCTAATTTAAATATAATTATTGGAATGATAGAAAATAGAAAGTAAATTTTCCAAATCATAAAGTATATTCCATAAAGTGAAAGTGACCTCCCCCAGAAAACAAAAGAGGAAAATACCCCAAAAATGTTGATTATCACATACAAAAATCATAAATACAAATAGATTAAATTCCTTTACCAAAGACCAAGTTAGCCAGAACTGGCTTTCAAAATCAGAAAGGTTAACAATGAAGTACAGAAAATAACATATCAGGCGTGCATGAGCACAAACACACAGCAAAGTAGTATCACTATCAAGTGAAAAGGCTTTAAGGAGGACAACAGGAATCACTTCAAATAGATTAAAAATGTAATTCACAATATACTAATACAATCCTTTGGGCAACCAATAACCAATAACACAGTATGAAAAAAGTACATAAAAATAGAACACATGCAGTAACTGAGGAGAAATACATTTAGGAGATTTTAATGTATTCTATCTTCGACAGATAAAACAGGCCATATAGTGTAATACAACATCTTTGAATATAGTGAAGAGAGTGGTTAAATATATATATGTAGAGAGATAAAATTTCACTTCACAGACAGAAACATTCATGAAAATTTACCAAATTAACCAAAATTTATTTTTCTAAGCCATGTGAATAAACCCTCAAAGTAGGAGTTGCACAAGTCACAAGCAAACTCCATGTATTGCACATCCACCTTTGAGAGTTTAAACTAAAAAAATTTCCAAGCACTTGAGGGATTTTAAAACATTCTTGTGAGCAACACTCAGGTTTAAAAAAAAAAAAAAAGACTGTAATTACAGACAAAAGATCATCAACAATGTGAATGCTATATAGAACAAAAACTGGTCAAAGCTGAGAAAGAGGCAAATCTGTAGAGTTTAATTTTCTATAATACCAGAATGAAATAAACAAAAATAAGTTTTCAACTCAAAAAGTTAATAAAAGGTGATTTTTAAGGAAGAAATAAATAAAAAAGAAAAGAAAATTTCACAACAAAAGCATCTCCAAGTACTGCAAATCACTAAGCTATTAGATGGAGATCTGAATTTGTAGTAGTATAGGTAATTAAAACAAAATTTTCTCTAAATCAACCATTTATTAGACTCATTAATAAGTATTGTTAAGTGTCCCTTTTGTGCCAGATACCATGTAAGGGATCAGAGATAAAATGACATAGGATACTGTTCCTGCTCTAAGTGATAGTCCTGAGGGGAAAAGACAAGAATATCAGGGCTGTCAGTACATGTGCAAGGAAGTGAGCACAGACAAGGCACACTTCCAAAGGGAGATCACCTTTGAACTGAATCCTCAAGGGTACACTGGAGTAACCCAGGCAGTAGGGGGCATTTTAGGAAAAAAAAAAAAAAAAAAAAACAAAAAAACCCTGCTGCTTTGTGACCAGTAGGAGCAAAAGTAAGGTGCGTGACAAGAGATGGAGAGGCAGGCAGACGCCAGATCGAGGGCCTTTGAACATCTTGGTGGGGGTTCAGTCTTCATCTTAAAGGCCACGGGAATCAGAATTACATTTCACAAGAATTCCAAGTAGGTGAGGGAGACAGAAGGGGGCAGAAGATCACAGATCAAAAGACTAGTTAGTTAGCAGGATACTCAAGTAGGAGGAAGAGTGATGCTCTGCACAAAGGCTGAAGTAGTGGGAAAAGAGGGTATTCAAGAGCACCAGCATAAGACATACAGACCATGGAGTGGATAAAAGTACTATCAATATTGATCAAAATTGATAGATACAGATCGGAAACTATTTTCATCATACTAAAAATGCAATATTCCAAAACACAGAAATGTAGGCACTTGGTCGGTTGTTTTTTTGCTTTGCTTGAGATCATGCAAAGGTCTAGTATCTTTTTAAAGAAAATCAAATTGCACTAGACTCTACTTTTAAGTAGTAGCTATCCAGAGATCTTCACAAATCTCCAAATTAGTAACATGTAATTCTACACATGATATATGGTTTCATTCTGAGTAAAATACTCATCAAAACAGATTCAAGAGAGGTCTTCTTTTCATACAAGGATCTTACATGGTAAATCTCAGGCACAAGCAAACATGCTATACTTTTCTTCATTTCATACAAGCTTCTATTTTCTGGCTAAAAACTGTATTTTTCAGGTCTCTTCAATTTTGGGACCAGCACAACCAGTTAGTTATCTTTTCTGTGCCATTTTTTTTCACAAAACAAAACAAAAAAAATCACTTCCAGAGAGTTTCCAGGTAAGTAATGAGTAGAAATTAACAAAGTGTCAGTTAGATGCCACCTTATAGTTTCTGCCATCCTGGAATCTTAGAGGATTTAAACGTTTGCCTCAACGCAATTGGCTCAGGACTGGCCACTCCGCCAAGTTCACTCAGCAAATGCCCAAAGTCTGCAAGAACAGTTGGTGCACTGCACGCAGACTTTATAAGCCAGAGTCTCCTTCCAACCAGGCCAGTGTCACAAGCACATCAAACACTAGATGTCACTCTGTACCAGACACCACACTACACATCCAAACAAAATAAGCCATAGAAAATTTATACCATATGTTTGTACAAGTCTCTCCTAAATTTATTTAAAAAAAAAAAAAAACAACTCATCCAAACTGTGTTAACACACTAATTTCAAACCAATTTAAAGGGAGAGGAAAAGCTCCTTACATATCTTCTGCTATTCTAACAATAAACACAACATGCTATTGTGAATTTTCTATATATTTTGCCCTGATGCCATTTCTACCATGTGCCCTTAAAAGGATTCTTGGAATCATCTGTTAGTGCTGCCTTCCAGGGGCCCTGTTCCCTAGGGTATCAATTACCAATGAGTCAAGTAGCACACTACATGAGAGAGGGGCGGGCATGCCAGGAAGCTCAGGGCATCTGGGCTGCAACAGATAATCACCAGAATGTAATTTCAGACTTCCACAAACATGTCTCCAGTTTCCTTTCCCCCAAGGTGAATTGGGTAATTCAATATATCCTGTTGGGTCAATCCCAACTTTCTTACCTATAAGTTTCAAGGCATAAGGAAAACTGTAGTCTTAAATATTAAATTTAAAAGTTAAAACATCCATTGAAAATTTTCAACTTAGACACTTGTAGTCTAATTCAAATTATTAACATGCTATAATAAGGTAATCAAATTTTAACCACAAGCAATGCATTCAAAGAATCCTCAAAAAGACTGGATGTTTATATTTTGTTTCCACTTTCCCATCTGCAGAGATCATAAACATTTCATGATTCAAAGCGGACACCAGTATAACCACAGGCTATAGAAACAAAAGGCCTGGGCCCTATGTTTTATTATCCCCCCAGTATCCATTATAGGGCACAGAACGGAGGAGTGATTTCTGAGCTAACTCACCACCACTGGCAACCCGTGAGACAAATGAGAAGGGGCATGGCGGGCCATACGGGCCTCTACTGTGTGCCTGTAGAGGGGCCTTAAGGATTGTCATGGAGCAGATCACACTGTGCCATAACAACACTGCCATCATCTGGAGCTGTTCCCAACCATGGGCTCAACATTAATAAAAACAAGTATGACTAACGTTATGAAGCCAGAACACTTACATACATACCTCTATTATCATTTAAAATATATAAAACACATTAAAATATACCCCTGATGTCATAAAAAGTGACCTAACATTCTGGTCAAGGTAACCAGTGGTACTGACTATGCTTGTCAGCTAGAATTCAGGACAGCTTTGAGGGTTGGAGATGGGTGTCTCTACTGGCTCAGTTCTTTTTAAAATGTTCTCCAGGAAATGTGAACTAACACTAGGTTTGTTTTGTTGTTGTTGTTTTCCAATTGTAATCAGTCATTTAGAATTATTGCAGTGACCCAGGAGCTGCATTCAAAGTTGGCAGCATTCTTAAAAAAAAAAAAAAAAAAAAATCCATGGATAAGCACCCAAACATTTGAAATCCTCAATAAGAACTTAAATTCCAAGGATTTAAGAAGAATCTGTTTTTCTTGTTCATTTTATTTGTACTTGTCCCTCCTCCACTCAAAAACAGTAAAGTGGTCCTTGTGGGAAAAAGAATAAAAAGCAATAACAACATGAGAGGTTTGTGGAAGGAAGTCCTTCACCTCAGCATGAGAAGGAGGGAGTAGTGTGGAAGTATTTTTGCACACTGGACAGTCTAAAATAAATAATGACAAATAAAGCAAAGGAGAGCAGGGGCTGTGGAAACTAGTTAATTGCAAAACTACAATTCTGCTGCCTTGCTATGTGGTATTTGCTTGTAAGAAAAGGCGTTAGCCATTGTATAAAGAAAACAAAAGGATTGTGACTTAATACTGCAGGATACCTGTCCTGAATATGTGGATTTGTCTATAATTCAGCCCAAGCTTTTCCACTGAACCTCTGTGGGAGCTTTGGATTCATTTTCATCTGCAGAGTTACAAAAGATACGCAGTTCCACCAAAAGAAGGAGAAAGAAAGCAGGGGAAGGAAAATGAGGTGGGGGGAGGGGCAAGGAGAAATGGAAACAAACACCTCAGCATTTTTTTTTAATCCTATGATATTCATAATTCTAGTTTTTCTTCAGGAAATTTACCTCCATTTTCAATATCTGAGGTAGGATGATGCTATTAAGTGTGAAGTTATAAATAATTTCCATCTATATTGGAAATAAAATCAAAACTCAAATTATTAATAGCAAATACAAAGCAATCCTACAGAGAGTGAAAAGGAGCCATTCGTTTCACCTTCTTTTGCACGACTCTGGGCACTGCACTAGATCCAGTAGAGGTATTATTATCAGAGAAGATAGCAAAAATCCTTTCCCCCTATTCTGAGGAAAAGAATTAGAGACTCAATCTATTTATAATCTCACTTGGAGCAATAAAGAACAAGAGACCCAGTGCTGAATTCCATTAAAGTAAGACAACTTCCACTATAGCCCTGGTTTCACTGCCAGTCAACTGTGACTCCCAAACTAACTACTTCCAGCAAGACTCCATGTGCATGAGTCCTGTCTCCAATCCAGCGTTACTTCCACACCAGAGAGAGGGAAGGGAGATGGTAAGACAAGAGGCCTATAGTAAATTTCAAACAACCAAACTTCATCTTTAATAGTAAAGGAAAAACAAACACCAGTGACCATAGTATATTATTCCCCTTTCTCTGCCCCTGAAGAAGCAAGCCCACAGTTCATCGGCACTCTCTGGGTAGCTCCCCTGCTACAGTTTGTCCCCAGTGCCCATGCCTCTTCAACCTGGATGTCCTCCCACTGAAGCAAGGGAGAAGCAGAAACAGCATACAACATCCTGAGATGACACTGTGTTTTCTTTATCTTGGGGTGAGGAGTGTGGGTGCAGGGAAGGTGGCAGCTGTGACGGGGAGATGAAGTACTACTTAATTTGGCCATTATTTAAAGTATTATTTTCATCCTAAAACAAGGATGAAAAGAGTAGAATGAATCTGTGTGTGGCTTTTCAAGTTTGTGTTTGTGTACGGCCACTCTGGAGCCAAGCTTCTCCAACTGGAGGAAAAGGCACATTCCACCTAGCCAAGGGCACTTTGGTCACAGTGCTTGAGAAGCCCAAGGAAACCATCTCAGTAAAAACCTAAACCTTAAGTCCCCTGTCCTACAAGGACACAAATGTGCAACGTGTTGAGGATTTCACCAAGTGTTTAACAAGGCAAAATAAGCCTTTCTAATGAGGCAACAAAGCTCTGTTGATAGACTATTGAGCTTCTCTGTCTAATCAGGGGCCACTAGGCATATGAGGCTATTTAATTTTAAATTTTAAATCAAATGAAATTACTTAAAATTAAAACTTCAGTTGGTCACAGCAGCTACATTTCAAGCACTGAACAGTCCACTTGGCTAATGGTTACCTAATTGGATAGCATCGATAAAGAACATTCCCATCATTTCAGAGAGTTCTATTGAACAGAGTTGCCCTAGAGAAAAAGCAACTGAGATGTTAAGATCTGCAAAGGCTAGTCAGAGTTAAGTCGACTTAATATTTAAAACTAAGTGGAAGCGTGAAATTAAATTTCATGCTAAAAGACTTGCCTGTGAATTTCCTGATTTGTAGTGTTGTGGATTGTTAGAGCTGGAAGAAACCTCAAGGCTATCCAGTCCCACTCCTCCACATTACAGACAAGGAAGCCAAAGTAAAGAAAGGGCAATACTATATGTTAGCAAATCAAATTTCAATAAAAACAAATTAAAAGGAAAAAAGAAAGGGCCAGTACCAACCTCAAGGCCACACAGCTTGGCAGTATCAGTGTCTGATCTAAAGCTACTTTCTTCCTATTTCTTTTATCCAGAGAGGTTTAGGTGAGAAAGAAAGATGTTTTAACATAAAAATAACAAATAACTCCATGGGGGAAGAGAATTTAAGAGCCTTTAATCCAACAATAAATATAAACAGGTGCAAATCACTGCAAGGGCTACAAAGGATTATACCTAATGGTTGCTGGCCTCAGGAACTTTACAGTCTTACTAAGAAGCTAAGACACAGCCACCTTCAGGGAAAACTAAGAACATCCAGCTACAATGAAATGGTAACTAGCAGGAGTCTATTATACAAGTTCACAGAAAAAAGTGGGCACGTCTAGCTGGAGTTGCCAAAAGAATCAGTGAATCTGAACAGAGCCTGAAAGTATGGGCCAGATGACAAGTAGAGCAAAGGGCAATCCCTGAAAAGAGAATTGCATAAACCAAGAGGCAGATGTAAAACTATGCAAAAAGAGGTAAAGGGGCAATAAGCAAAGCAGTATGTGTGTGAGAGAGCACTTCCACAGAACAATATCCCCAACAACACGTGAAAGAAAAATATATGGGGACCTCAGAGTGACTCAGAGTGTTAGCCCAGCTTGGGCCACATTTTACAGGTTATAAAGAACCTATTCAGGTCTCTAGGAAGGAAAAAACAGGGCTTATTTAATCTAGTGGGGTAATATTGGATAAATCTAAAACTAAGGAATCTAGAAGTCAAGTGTCCTGTATATCTGTGATTTCTAACTCTGTGATATTTGAAAAATATATAAATGAGTAGCATTCAGAGGCCAACATGTGTAAGCTTCGAAAATTAAACCTCTTCTGTCAATGCATATTTTAATAAGGGGGGAGGGGAAGGAAATGCCTTGCTATCAAATCCTAGAATTTTCTCAACCATATATGAGTAACTCCAAACTACTGCATTTCTGTACTAAAAGGAAATGGCATATCACATGGAAGACAGCTCAAAACAATATCTCTGTTGTTGTTAATATGCTCTTATTGTCTATATTTTTGATGCTCTGACATCTAGGCCTTTGCTGACCTCAGAGGGACTATCCCTTCCAGGGTTAGCTAAGTCATACACACAGTCAGCACCTCCCAACATGCCTTTAACAGGCAAATCAACCAATCCAAAATTCAGTCCGGCAACCACCTCCTTTGATAAACTCTGATACGTGGGACACTATCCTCCTGCTCAAATCACCTGGGGACTAGGTACAAGACAACTAGGGGCCACCTCTACAGCCTAGAGCCTGCCAAAATTATTCAAACTATCCAATCCTAAATCTGCTTAGCTTGCTTACCTTGCCTTGCCCATTACTTCCCTCAAAAATCACAATAAACATCCCACTCTCAGTTCTGTGTGCTCTCTGGTGCTTTTCTCCATAGCCCTGCTTGCATGACATGCCTACTGTGCCTATCTTACCATAACTGATTAAAACAAATCCTATGTACCACTAAAACAACTTCTCAACTACTGAATCCAGACGGTTCTCAGAGTTAAGTGAATTATTTGACCTTGAAGTCCATTCACCAGATGCCTTACATTTCTACATCAGCCCTCCTTCTCCCCTATGCAAGTAGCTACCTCAAGGGCTGCCACTACAGTATCACTTCTACAAAGGGACACTTAGAATTTTCTGTGACTGAGAGTTATTCCTGGAGCTCTGGAATAAGTTCATTGTTACCAGTGGTAACTTCAGTTAGCATGAAATGTTACATATGCTGAATGAGGGCATGGGGTTCTGTGTAACCTGTGCACTGCCATATCTCTAGCACCTAGAAATGTGCCTGAAACACAGAGCTGGCACCCAGTAAATGTGTGTAATAAATGAATGAACTATCCAAGAATAGATACATATTGGCATACATGGCCTGTAGAATACAGCTTCAAAAGCAGAATATTGAGACTTCTACATGGTAGGTGGCATGGCACTGAGTTAAGAAAATGGGTTCTGCAATTAGACAAGAGGTTAAATTTCTATCAACCATTTGATAGATGTGCAATCTTGGGCAAGTCACCTACAACAACAAAGACCTCACTCTTCCATCAATAAAAACTAGGAAGACAGAATCTACTTCAGAAGGAAAGGATGACACAAGATGGCCATTTAAAACACTTATATTGTGGTCAAGATGGCAATGTAAATTAATTTTAGGAGGTTCCACACCATCATCCACCCACTGCCATTTGAAACACACAGCAATGACAGATGAAATACGTTTTTTAAAAAAGTAAAATTAACAAGTGAATCTCAGCTAAAAAAAAAAAAAAAGACAAACATCCCCATGAACCAGCAACCACTGAAACTCTAAGTGATGCACAGATTTGCAGCCATAGGCAAAGGTGTCTAGAGGTCAACTTCAAGGAGTATAAGGGCTCCCACTGGAGATAAAGGCAGATGGAAAGGTCTGTCCACTGCCTGAAACTGCAACTTCAACTGGACTGGCAGCCTTGATTGCACACCACTTGCTTCATCAGAGCACTACATCGTTACATCTAAACACTACTGCTTCCTTTTACAGAGGTTCCCTTCCAGATTGCCCCTGACTTACAGAGATAGGCTGAAGGTCTCCCTACACGCTCTCCTTCCAGACCTTCCAAACTCTCTCATTTCTCTGCTTTCTTCCAATCTATTTTTTATTCATAGGCTATCTTTACATGATAAGCCCTCTGTGATTTAACATATCTCAATAATTCTACCTCTTGTAAAGGAAGCCTTCCCCAATTATTTACACCTTGATAAGTATTTACCTCTGAATCCTCATAAACCATCTCTTTATATGGCTCTAACTTGTAGAAATAACAATGAAGTTACTTAATTTTCAGAATGAACCATACAAATTAATACCTACCTTCTAAAGCCAGAGACAGAAAGAGAACATAAGCATAAACAAAAGTAATGCTGGTTCATTATTCATTCATATTTACTATGCAAAATGAAAGTTTTATGAAGCTCTGAATAATATATATTTGTTGTATTATATAGGCAACTAATCCTCTGTAGATGGTAATGTAACTGTAATAACACCCTTCCTAATCTAGAATTTCTGGACATAAGAGAGTATTAAAACCTCCTCTGTGGGAGGGAGAGGACTACAGTCTCTGATGGGCTTTCCTGCAGCAGGACAATGAGACTTGCAATTAGTGACAGTAAGGGTAATTCTCAAAACATTTCTGGGCTTTAGATGACACTGGGAAACTAACAAAGGACTGAAAAAATGGTAGGAAAAGGAAGTAAGAAGAAAGAAGGTGGCAGGAACAAAGTAAGCCAAACCCTGATTTGTAAGCAACAAGCTCAAGAGAAACAATTCAGGATTGTGAAAAAAAAAAAACTCTGCCAGAGAACTAACGCCAATTTCACTGCAGGATCTTTAGATGTCTGTGCCCTCCAGACCCCAGTTCCCACCACACAGTAAGTTTAAGGAACTGAACCTGAGATTCCATTAATAAATCAGGACCCTCAAATGAATCCAACGTGGTCCCAACCAAGAACACTCCCAGCCTCCTGGCAAAAGAAAGACAAACCCTCTAGAAAAACACAGGACTGAAACTGATTCAATCTATGTTCAATTAAGCCTGAACTCAAAATCCCATCACAAAGTATGCAAAAGAAGAAGCCACTATGAGAGACAGCAGATTTAGACAACCGAAGACTTTAGATATTGGAATTATCAGATACAGAATATGAAATAGTAGGTGTCAAATGTTTAAGAAAACAAAAGAGATCTAAAAATGAAGGATCAAGCACCTATCAAAAACAACAGGCCAAATATGAACACCGAACTTAAGGAAGTTAAAACATGAAACAAAAATCACTGAGAGGCAAAACACTGCTTGGAAGAAGTGAAAACATTCCCTAGAATGCAGCACAAGGCAGCGGGGCGAGGGGGGGGGTGCGGGGGGGGGGGGTGCCGGGGGGGAAGAGGGTGAAAGCAATCTTGAAAGACGTGGAGAATAGATGGAGGTTTAGATAAGAATCCTAGAAAGTATACCAGGACAGAAAAGAGTCAACATTTGAGAAGATAGCAGCTGAGCATTTTACAGAAATGATAAAGGATCTGAGTCTAGAAATACAGGAAACCCACAGACACCAAGCAAGACAAGAAATCTTCAACTAGACATTTTGTAGTGAAGCTGAAGAACACCAAAGACTAGGAAAAAAGATTTTAAGAGAAGCCAGAGAGAAAAGGCATTTAAAGGAACAATCAGATGGAGAGCAGAGTTTAAAGCTGCTGCAATGGCAACTAGAAGCTAGTAAAATGGTATCTACAGACACTTCTACTGCCACTACTGTAATGCTTTGTCTAACATACATAACAACTGAAGACAATGAAGCTTAATCTGGAGCAAATAGAACTGAAAAAATTATGACCCTCAAAATAAGGGTCATGCCAATAAATTTTAAAACTCTGGTGATCAGAAATTCTTAGATACTCCCTCTTCGCCGATGACATGATACTCTACATAGAAAACCCAAAAGCCTCCACCCCAAGATTGCTAGAACTCATACAGCAATTTGGCAGAGTGGCAGGATACAAAATCAATGACCAGAAGTCAGTGGCATTTCTATACACTAACAATGACACTGAGGAAAGAGAAATTAAGGAGTCAATCCCATTTACAATTGCACCCAAAAGCATAAGATACCTAGGAATAAACCTAACCAAAGAGGCAAAGGATCTATACCCTAAAAACTATAGAACGTTTCTGAAAGAAATTGAGGAAGACACAAAGAGATGGAAAAATATTCCATGCTCATGGATTGGCAGAATTAATATCGTGAAAATGTCAATGCTACCCAGGGCAATTTACACGTTTAATGCAATCCCTATCAAAATACCATGGACTTTCTTCAGAGAGTTAGAACAAATTATTTTAAGATTTGTGTGGAATCAGAAAAGACCTCAAATAGCCAGGGGAATTTTAAAAAAGAAAACCATATCTAGGGGCATCACAATACCAGATTTCAGGTTGTACTACAAAGCTGTGGTCCTCAAGACAGTGTGGTACTGGCACAAAAACAGACACATAGATCAATGGAACAGAATAGAGAACCCAGAAGTGGACCCTCAACTTTATGGTCAACTAATATTCGATAAAGGAGGAAAGACTATCCACTGGAAGAAAGACAGTCGCTTCAATAAAAGGTGCTGGGAAAATTGGACATCCACATGCAGAAGAATGAAACTAGACCACTCTCTTGCACCATACACAAAGATAAACTCAAAATGGATGAAAGTTCTAAATGTGAGACAAGATTCCATCAAAATCCTAGAGGAGAACACAGGCAACACTCTTTTTGAACTCAGCCACATTAACTTCTTGCAAGATACATCCACGAAGGCAAAAGAAACAAAAGCAAAAATGAACTATTGGAACTTCATCAAGATAAGAAGCTTTTGCACAGCAAAGGATACAGTCAGCAAAACTAAAAGACAACCTATGGAATGGGAGAAGATATTTGCAAATGACGTCTCAGATAAAGGGCTAGTTTCCAAGATCTATAAAGAATTTATTAAACTCAACACCAAAGAAACAAACAATCCAATCATGAAATGGGCAAAAGACATAAAGAGAAATCTCACAGAGGAAGACATGGACATGGCCAACACGCACATGAGAAAATGCTCTGCATCACTTGCCATCAGGGAAATACAAATCAAAACCACAATGAGATCCCACCTCACACCAGTGAGAATGGGGAAAATTAACAAGGCAGGAAACCACAAATGTTGGAGAGGATGTGGAGAAATGGGAACCCTCTTACACTGTTGGTGGGAATGTGAACTGGTGCAGCCACTCTGGAAAACTGTGTGGAGGTTCCTCAAAGAGTTCAAAATAGACCTGCCCTACGACCCAGCAATTGCACCGTTGGGGATTTACCCCAAAGATACAGATGCAATGAAACACCGGGACACCTGCACCCCAATGTTTATAGCAGCAATGTCCACAATAGCCAAACTGTGGAAAGAGCCTCAGTGTCCATCAAAAGATGAATGTATAAAGAAGACGTGGTCTATGTATACAATGGAATATTACTCAGCTATTAGAAACGACAAATACCCACCATTTGCTTCAATGTGGATGGAACTGGAGGGTATTATGCTGAGTGAAGTAAGTCAATCGGAGAAGGACAAACATTATATGTTCTCATTCATTGGGGAATATAAATAATAGTGAAAGGGAATAGAAGGGAAGGGAGAAGAAATGTGTGGGAAATATCAGAAAGGGAGACAGAACAAAGACTCCTAACTCTGGGAAATGAACTAGGGGTGATGGAAGGGGAGGAGGGCAGTGGGTGGGGGTGAATGGGTGACGGGCACTGAGGGGGGCACTTGACGGGATGAGCACTGGGTGTTATTCTGTATGTTGGTAAATTGAACACCATTAAAAAATAAATTTATTATTAAAAAATAAAAATTAAAAAATAAAATAAAAAATAATAAAAAATTAAAAATTAAAAAAAAGAAATTCTTAGATACCTCAAATTCTTAGAAAAATATATACTTTACGAAACCTGAATCAAGAAAAAAAGAAAACCTGAATAATCCTAAAATGACTAAAGAAATTGAACAAGTCATTAAAATCTTCCCATTAAAAATAAAACCAAAAAACATCAGTTTCAGAAAATTCAGAAAACAAGGAAAGGAAATTTAGGCCAACCTCAGCTGTGAACATAGATCCAAAATGCAAAGTATGAGACTCTAAAATTCAGAACTGCAATTCACCACATTTATATTCATGAAGAATCATCACTTAGTTATCTCAGCTAATGCAGAAAACATATATATATATTTGGAAACTTTAAAATCCATCTATGACTTTTTATAAATCTTACCAAACTAGAAATAGAAGCGCACCTAATCTGATAAACAGAAAACTTCATTAAGAAAACATCGGGGGGAGGGGCAAGATGGCGGAAGAGCAGGGTCCCCAAATCACCTGTCTCCACCAAATTACCTAGAAAACCTTCAAATTATCCTGAAAATCTATGAATTCGGCCTGAGAATTAAAGAGAGAACACCTGGAATGCAACAGTGAGAAGAGTTCGCGCATCTATCAAGGTAGGAAGACGGGGAAAAGAAATAAAGAAACAAAAGGCCTCCAAGGGGGAGGGGCCCCGCGAGGAGCCGGGCTGAGGCCGGGCGAGTGTCCCCAGGATAGGAGAGCCCCGTCCCGGAGAAGCAGGAGCTGCACCGACCTTCCCGGGCGGAAAGGGGCTCGCAGGGAGTTGGAGCAGGACCCAGGGGGGCGGGGATGCCCTCGGGCTCCCGGGGACAGTAACAGCAACTGCGCGCCCAGGAGAGTGCGCCGAGCTCCCTAAGGGCTGCAGCGCGCACGGCGGGACCCGGCGGGACCCGGAGCAGCTCGGGGGGCTCGGGCAGAGGAAGAGGCTCCGCGGAGGGGGTTGCGCGGCCCGGGAGCGCGAATCCATCAGCGCAGGCTCCGGAGCACAGGGCGCCGGGACACAGCCCAGGATCCGGCCTCCCCCCGGGACAGGCAGAGGCCGGGAGGGCCCAGGACAGCAAGGACACTCCTGCCCGGAGCTGGGCAGATCAGCGGCCCCGCCCGGAGCCTCCAGGCCCTGCAGACGGAGAGCTCCGGAGTTCCTGCGGGGGCTGAATCCAGGTTTCCAGAGCTGGCCCCGCCATTAGGGCTGTTCCTCCTGCGGCCTCACGGGGTAAACAACCCCCACCGAGCCCTGCACCAGGCAGGGGCACAGCAGCTCCCCCAACTGCTAACACCTGAAAATCAGCACAACAGGCCCCTCCCCCAGAAGACCAGCTAGACTGACTGACAACTTCCAGAGGAAGCCAAGGGACTTAAAGTACACAGAATCAGAAGATACTCCCCCGTGGTTCTTTTTTTTTTCTTTTCTTTTTTTGTTCTGTTTTGTTTTGTTTTGCTTTTTGATTTGTTTCCTTCCCCCACCCCCCTTTTTTCTCCTTTCTTTCTTTTTCTCTTTTTCTTCTTTTTTTTTCGTTTTTTTTCTTCCTTTTTTTTCTCTTTCTCTTTTCTTTCCTTCTTTCTCTCCTCTCTTTTTCTCCTTTTCCCAATACAACTTGCTTTTGGCCACTCTGCACTGAGCAAAATGACTAGAAGGAAAACCTCACCTCAAAAGAAAGAATCAGAAACAGTCCTCTCTCCCACAGAGTTACAAAATCTGGATTACAATTCAATGTCAGAAAGCCAATTCAGAAGCACTATTATACAGCTACTGGTGGCTCTAGAAAAAAGCATAAAGGACTCAAGAGACTTCATGACTGCAGAATTTAGAGCTAATCAGGCAGAAATTAAAAATCAATTGAATGAGATGCAATCCAAACTAGAAGTCCTAACGACGAGGGTTAACGAGGTGGAAGAACGAGTGAGTGACCTAGAAGACAAGTTGATAGCAAAGAGGGAAACTGAGGAAAAAAGAGACAAACAATTAAAAGACCATGAAGATAGATTAAGGGAAATAAACGACAGCCTGAGGAAGAAAAACCTACGTTTAATTGGTGTTCCCGAGGGTGCCGAAAGGGACAGAGGGCCAGAATATGTATTTGAACAAATTCTAGCTGAAAACTTTCCTAATCTGGGAAGGGAAACAGGCATTCAGATCCAGGAAATAGAGAGATCCCCCCCTAAAATCAATAAAAACCGTTCAACACCTCGACATTTAATAGTGAAGCTGGCAAATTCCAAAGATAAGGAGAAGATCCTTAAAGCAGCAAGAGACAAGAAATCCCTGACTTTTATGGGGAGGAGTATTAGGGTAACAGCAGACCTCTCCACAGAGACCTGGCAGGCCAGAAAGGGCTGGCAGGATATATTCAGGGTCCTAAATGAGAAGAACATGCAACCAAGAATACTTTATCCAGCAAGGCTCTCATTCAAAATGGAAGGAGAGATAAAGAGCTTCCAAGACAGGCAGCAACTAAAAGAATATGTGACCTCCAAACCAGCTCTGCAAGAAATTTTAAGGGGGACTCTTAAAATTCCCCTTTAAGAAGAAGTTCAGTGGAACATTCCACAAAAACAAGGACTGAATAGATATCATGATGACACTAAACTCATATCTCTCAATAGTAACTCTGAATGTGAACGGGCTTAATGACCCCATCAAAAGGCGCAGGGTTTCAGACTGGATAAAAAAGCAGGACCCATCTATTTGCTGTCTACAAGAGACTCATTTTAGACAGAAGGACACCTACAGCCTGAAAATAAAAGGTTGGAGAACCATTTACCATTCGAATGGTCCTCAAAAGAAAGCAGGGGTAGCCATCCTTATATCAGATAAACTAAAATTTACCCCAAAGACTGTAGTGAGAGATGAAGAGGGACGCTATATCATACTTAAAGGATCTATTCAACAAGAGGACTTAACAATCCTCAATATATATGCCCCGAATGTGGGAGCTGCCAAATATATAAATCAATTATTAACCAAAGTGAAGAAATACTTAGATAATAATACACTTATACTTGGTGACTTCAATCTAGCTCTTTCTATACTCGATAGGTCTTCTAAGCACATCTCCAAAGAAACGAGAGCTTTAAATGATACACTGGACCAGATGGATTTCACAGATATCTACAGAACTTTACATCCAAACTCAACTGAATACACATTCTTCTCAAGTGCACATGGAACTTTCTCCAGAACAGACCACATATTGGGTCACAAATCGGGTCTGAACCGATACCAAAAGATTGGGATTGTCCCCTGCATATTCTCAGACCATAATGCCTTGAAATTAGAACTAAATCACAACAAGAAGTTTGGAAGGACCTCAAACACGCGGAGGTTAAGGACCATCCTGCTAAAAGATGAAAGGGTCAACAGGAAATTAAGGAAGAATTAAAAAGATTCATGGAAACTAATGAGAATGAAGATACAACCCTTCAAAATCTTTGGGATGCAGCAAAAGCAGTCCTAAGGGGGAAATACATCGCAATACAAGCATCCATTCAAAAACTGGAAAGAGCTCAAATACAAAAGCTAACCTTACACATAAAGGAGCTAGAGAAAAAACAGCAAATAGATCCTACACCCAAGAGAAGAAGGGAGTTAATAAAGATTCGAGCAGAACTCAACGAAATCGAGACCAGAAGAACTGTGGAACAGATCAACAGAACCAGGAGTTGGTTCTTTGAAAGAATTAATAAGATAGATAAACCATTAGCCAGCCTTATTAAAAAGAAGAGAGAGAAGACTCAAATTAATAAAATCATGAATGAGAAAGGAGAGATCACTACCAACACCAAGGAAATACAAACGATTTTAAAAACATATTATGAACAGCTATACGCCAATAAATTAGGCAATCTAGAAGAAATGGACGCATTCCTGGAAAGCCACAAACTACCAAAACTGGAACAGGAAGAAATAGAAAATCTGAACAGGCCAATAACCAGGGAGGAAATTGAAGCAGTCATCAAAAACCTCCCAAGACACAAGAGTCCAGGGCCAGATGGCTTCCCAGGGGAATTTTATCAAACGTTTAAAGAAGAAACCATACCTATTCTCCTAAAGCTGTTTGGAAAGATAGAAAGAGATGGAGTACTTCCAAATTCGTTCTATGAGGCCAGCATCACCTTAATTCCAAAACCAGACAAAGACCCCACCAAAAAGGAGAATTACAGACCAATATCCCTGATGAACATGGATGCAAAAATTCTCAACAAGTTACTGGCCAATAGGATCCAACAATACATTAAGAAAATTATTCACCATGACCAAGTAGGATTTATCCCTGGGACACAAGGCTGGTTCAACACCCGTAAAACAATCAATGTGATTCATCATATCAGCAAGAGAAAAACCAAGAACCATATGATCCTCTCATTAGATGCAGAGAAAGCATTTGACAAAATACAGCATCCATTCCTGATCAAAACTCTTCAGAGTGTAGGGATAGAGGGAACATTCCTCGACATCTTAAAAGCCATCTATGAAAAGCCCACAGCAAATATCATTCTCAATGGGGAAGCACTGGGAGCCTTTCCCCTAAAATCAGGAACAAGACAGGGATGTCCACTCTCACCACTGCTATTCAACATAGTACTGGAAGTCCTAGCCTCAGCAATCAGACAACAAAAAGACATTAAAGGCATTCAAATTGGCAAAGAAGAAGTCAAACTCTCCCTCTTCGCCGATGACATGATACTCTACATAGAAAACCCAAAAGTCTCCACCCCAAGATTGCTAGAACTCATACAGCAATTCGGTAGCGTGGCAGGATACAAAATCAATGCCCAGAAGTCAGTGGCATTTCTATACACTAACAATGAGACTGAAGAAAGAGAAATTAAGGAGTCAATCCCATTTACAATTGCACCCAAAAGCATAAGATACCTAGGAATAAACCTCACCAAAGATGTAAAGGATCTATACCCTCAAAACTATAGAACACTTCTGAAAGAAATTGAGGAAGACACAAAGAGATGGAAAAATATTCCATGCTCATGTATTGGCAGAATTAATATTGTGAAAATGTCAATGTTACCCAGGGCAATATACACGTTTAATGCAATCCCTATCAAAATACCATGGACTTTCTTCAGAGAGTTAGAACAAATTATTTTAAGATTTGTGTGGAATCAGAAAAGACCCCGAATAGCCAGGGGAATTTTAAAAAAGAAAACCATAGCTGGGGGCATCACAATGCCAGATTTCAGGTTGTACTACAAAGCTGTGGTCATCAAGACAGTGTGGTACTGGCACAAAAACAGACACATAGATCAGTGGAACAGAATAGAGAACCCAGAAGTGGACCCTGAACTTTATGGTCAACTAATATTCGATAAAGGAGGAAAGACTATCCATTGGAAGAAAGACAGTCTCTTCAATAAATGGTGCTGGGAAAATTGGACATCCACATGCAGAAGAATGAAACTAGACCACTCTCTTGCACCATACACAAAGATAAACTCAAAATGGATGAAAGATCTAAATGTGAGACAAGATTCCATCAAAATCCTAGAGAAGAACACAGGCAACACCCTTTTTGAACTCGGCCACAGTAACTTCTTGCAAGATACATCCACGAAGGCAAAAGAAACAAAAGCAAAAATGAACTATTGGGACTTCATCAAGATAAGAAGCTTTTGCACAGCAAAGGATACAGTCAACAAAACTAAAAGACAACCTACAGAATGGGAGAAGATATTTGCAAATGACATATCAGATAAAGGGCTAGTTTCCAAGATCTATAAAGAACTTATTAAACTCAACACCAAAGAAACAAACAATCCAATCATGAAATGGGCAAAAGACATGAAGAGAAATCTCGCAGAGGAAGACATAGACATGGCCAACATGCATATGAGAAAATGCTCTGCATCACTTGCCATCAGGGAAATACAAATCAAAACCACAATGAGATACCACCTCACACCGGTGAGAATGGGGCAAATTAACAAGGCAGGAAACAACAAATGTTGGAGGGGATGCGGAGAAAAGGGAACCCTCTTACACTGTTGGTGGGAATGTGAACTGGTGCAGCCACTCTGGAAAACTGTGTGGAGTTTCCTCAAAGAGTTAAAAATAGACCTGCCCTACGACCCAGCAATTGCACTGTTGGGGATTTACCCCACAGATACAAATGCAATGAAACGCCGGGACACCTGCACCCCGATGTTTATAGCAGCAATGGCCACGATAGCCAAACTGTGGAAGGAGCCTCGGTGTCCAACGAAAGATGAATGGATAAAGAAGATGTGGTTTATGTATACAATGGAATATTACTCAGCTATTAGAAATGACAAATCCCACCATTTGCTTCGACGTGGATGGAACTGGAGGGTATTATGCTGAGTGAAGTAAGTCAGTCGGAGAAGGACAAACATTATATGTTCTCATTCATTTGGGAATATAAATAATAGTGAAAGGGAATGTAAGGGAAGGGAGAAGAAATGTGTGGGAAATATCAGAAAGGGGGACAGAACGTAAAGACTGCTAACTCTGGGAAACGAACTAGGGGTGGTGGAAGGGGAGGAGGGCGGGGGGTGGGAGTGAATGGGTGACGGGCACTGGGGGTTATTCTGTATGTTAGTAAATTGAACACCAATAAAAAATTAAAAAAAAAAAAAGAAAACATCGGGAGGGAATCCCTGGGTGGCTCAGCGGTTTAGCGCCTGCCTTTGGCCCAGGGCGCGATTCTGGAGTCCCAGGATCGAGTCCCACGTCAGGTTCCCAGAATGGAGCCTGCTTCTCCCTCCTTCTGTGTCTCTGCCTCTCTCTTTCTCTCTATGTCTGTCATAAATAAATAAATAAATCTTTTTAAAAAAAAAAGAAAAGAAAAGAAAGAAAACATCGGGAGCCTGAGGGAGCCTCAAATGATGAAACATTAGCAGAACTCTTTAAATCAGAAGCGGGATGACCATCTTTACCACGTCTATTTGCCTATGTACTGGGGGGCCAGGCCAGAACTGTGAGACAAGAAAACAGACTAATTGGTGAGCCTGTTATAATTCACAATCTGTCCACCAAGGAAAAAAGAAAAATTAGTAGACAAAATGCTGCAATTAAATAAATCATACATATTCACTTGCTCCAGCAGTAAGAATGGAATGAAAGAACTTAAGCTAAATTCAAAATCATGGATAAATCTCAAAAATAATGTTAAATGTAAACAGTGGGCAGCCCGGGTGGCTCAGCGGTTTAGTGCTGCCTTCAGCCCAGGGTATGATCCTGGAGACCCGGGATCGAGTCCCACGTTGGGCTCCCTGCATGGAACCTGCTTATCCCTCTCCCTGTGTTTCTGCCTCTCTCTCTCTCTCTCTCTCTGTGTTTCTCATGAATAAATAAATAAAATCTTAAATAAATAAATAAATAAATAAATAAATAAATGTAAACAGCAAGCCACAGATAATTATGTACCATGTGAGACCATTTTTATTATACTCAAAACCAAACAAAACTGCACAATGCATTGTTTAGGAATACAAATACTTGTGGTAAAACCATTTTTTAAAAAGAAGGGTAATGGCATAATGCAGAGGAGTGACTGCCTCCAGAGGAGAAAAAGAACCATGAACAAGGATAAGTACCCAAGTACTTTCTAGTTCTTAAAATGAGGGATGGAGAGGGTGTTAAGAGAATGGACTTCAGCACCATGCTTTAAAACTTGCATATATGTTATAGATTCTTTAGTAAGTTTATCAAGTGCTACATAAATCATTTAAATTAATGGATAGTTCAAACAAATGATGGTCATTAGAGAACCTATTTATGTGACAGGCTTAATCAAAGCTCCTGTTAAAAAGACAGCTCCTCTGTACAGATTTCATTCACAGGAGGGTTACCATAGGAAACACAAAAACCACCATAAAATATACAGTGAATCAGTCTCTTACTCTGGGGAAGTAGGACAGCCCTTAAAGGAGAGAAAGGGGAACCATAGTCACTGAGTGCCAGCCATGAGTCAAGTACTGGATGGGAGGTCTTCACTTCTGTTTTATTCCACAAACCCAAAAAAGTCCATGCAATCTCACTAGTAGTCAGGAAAATATATATTAAAAACACTGAGTTTTTAACATGTCAGTTTGCATATGTATATGTACTTATATATATACATACATAAAATCATCAGTGTTGGTTAGGGCAACTTACACACTACTTGCATTTAAGTTTCCATATAAGTTTATATGACTTTTTCAGAACAGTTTGGCAATATCGGTATTTTAAATGTGGATACATTTCCATCTAATAATTTCACATCTAGGTAACCATACAGGAAAAATTCTCCTACATGTTTGCAAATAAAAAAAAAATCACAAGATTATTCTTTGCAGTACTATTTATTAAAGTGGAAGGAAGAAAATACATGTTCATCATTTTTTATCTTCAAATGAAATTAAAGATCTAAAATACCACATTTTCAACAAAAATTTAAAAGTTAAACAAATTTAACAAAAACTTACTTCAAAAAGAAAGAGGATAGAGTCCAGCTCCTCTCTTTGTGATTTATTATTCCCTGGAATATAGGAAAAAAAAATGTGTTATCACAGCAATGTGTAAATTTTAGAATATTAAAAATTATCTTAAAAACATTTAAGCTTCAACATACACTCATTTATTCAAAAAAATACCAGGAGATAGCATTGAACCCATGTCAGGAATGTAGACAGACACCCAAGCCACACAGCCTGAGTCCGCATCTAGCAGGACTGCTCCTCACTAGCTGTTTAATCACGGCTTCCACATTTTCCAAGTCACTGTCAATCCGTGGAAGGCAATTTATTCGTTTCTCAGTTTACTTATGAGCTCAAATTATGATGGAACGCATAGAAGAAGCAAAGAAAAAGTTGTAGTTTTTTTGATGTGAAGAGGCACAGAACTATGAAAGCCATACATGTCTTTAGGCAACTCACACTGTCCTTTTGATAGTTACAATAACAGAAACTAGAAAACTATATAGCAGCTAGTTACATTTATTGTGTGGTCTCTATGCAGTAGACTCTGTGCTAAGTGCTTGTCATTCAGCATGCAACTTGGGAAGCAGCAAACTTTTTCTGTCAAGGGCCAGACAGTGAATATTTTAGGCTTTACAGGCCCCTCTTACAACCACTCAACTCTGTCATAATGTTGCGAAAGTAGCCGTCGGTAACATTTAAATGTTATGTGTCCAACAAATTATTTATAAAAACAAGCAGCCAGCTCTAAATTGTGGACTCCTGCTCTAACAAAATCCCCACAGCTCTAGCAAGTAAGATAAGATAGCACCCATTCATTGAACAAGTACTAAAGAATGTCTCTGGGTCAAGGGATTCTTTCAGGCCCTGAGGATACAGGAGTGATACAAAACACAACAATCCTTGCTGAGGAAGTTTATATTCTGGCAAGAGGAGGCATTCAGTAAATGAAAAAACCAAGACAGGGGGATCCCTGGGTGGCTCAGCAGTTTAGCGCCTGCCTTTGGCCCGGGGCGCGATCCTGGAGTCCCGATCCTGGAGTCCCGGGATCAAGTCCCGCATCGGGCTCCTGGCATGGAGTCTGCTTCTCCCTCCTCCTGTGTCTCTGCCTCTCTCTCTCTCTCTCTCTGTCTATGTCTATCATAAATAAATAAATAACCCTTAAAAAAAAAAAAAAAGGAAGAGGAAGGAAGGAAGGAAGGAAGGAAGGAAGGAAGGAAGGAAGCCAGCCAGCCAGCCAAGGGGGAATGTCAAAGGGATGGAATTCAATTTTAACCAGGGAAGTCAGGGACCCCCTTGCTGATAAGATGCCATCTGAGTCAATATTTGAAAGAAGGAAGGGAAGGAAGACACATGGACATTTGGGGGTAAGGAAACAAGCGATATGGACATTTGGGAGAAATTTGTTCCAGACAGAGGAACTGGAAAGTGAGAAGTCCTTATGGCTGAGCAAGTCTATCATGATCAGGAAACAATGAGAAGGCCCTTGTGCCTAGAGAGAAGGGGGAGAATTGCCACAGGTGGAGTTAGAAAGTGGGTAGCTTAAAGGCAGGCAGGTAGGTGGGGTCTAAGGCCATTGTAATGACTTCCAGAATTGAGAAGCTATTTGGGGGTTTAGAGTGCTGAGTCATGATGTGACATATGTTTAAAGCATCACTCCAGCTGCTCTTCTGAAGAAACTCTGGCAGAGGCAGAAGGAGGGGGCACAAGTGTGGAAAGGGGAAGACCATATCTGAGGCTACTACAAATGCAGGTGAGGATAATGGGAGCACCAGCATTACCAGCACAGGCAGTGGGAAGAGACCATTCTGGATGTATTTTGAAGGTAGAGTCAATAAACTCAGGTTTTGGCCTAAATGACAGAAAGTTGAAGTTATCACAAGATGATTTCATTATTCATAGCAAACATGTCCCTTTAATCTGTTGTTTTGGTACACTTTCTTCCTGGTACTCCAATCGAAACACAGGTTGTGTTAAAAGAAAGAAACTTTGAAATCTCACCCAATTTTTATTAGTTCTTCATTATGATTCTTTGTAGTAGACTGCAAGAATGCAGAGTTTTCCCTCTCCTATCAAGAGATGTCTATTTCTCTATTTGCATCTGAGATGTATGTAACTTGCTCTAGCCAGTGTGACATTAGCAAATGTGAGGCAAGCACAAGTTTGAAAAGCCTTATGCACTTGCTGAGCTTGGAACCCTACAGCCAGCATGTAAAGGAGTTCAAAATAGCCTGCACACATAGAGTGTCCCAGTCAATAGCTTGCCCACCACAAGACATGTAAATGAAGCCATCTTCCACCAGCTGATGTGAGAGGCATGCACAAGCCTAAACTAGAACTTCCCAATAACCCAGAAAATTGTATGCTAAATGATTGGTTGTTGTATTAAGGCACTCCGTTTTGGGATGGTTTGTAATACAATTTGTTATGCAGCACAAACTAACTGATACACTCTTGAACAATTATATTTTTCTAAAAGGACAGAGAGAGCAAAAGTGGGGAGGAGGGGTGGAGAAGCCTTTAAAAGGGGTTCCTTGGTTATAGGGCTTTTTTTTTTAAGACAAGGGATTTTAGTATCTTTCTTTTCTATTCTGATTACCCATTACATCACACCTTCTCCCTCCACATACCTGTGATAAGAAGTTAAGTGGGGCAAAATTAGAAAACAGGATAAAAATCAAATTGTTTCATATCTGAAATATCAATTTTGGGCAGCCCCAGTGGATTAGCAGTTTCGTGCCACCTTCAGTCCAGGGTGTGATTCTGCAGACATGGAATTGAGTACCACGTGGGGCTCCCTGCATGGAGCCTCCTCCTCCCTCTGCCTGTGTCTCTACCTCTCTCTCTCTCTCTCTCTGTCTCATGAATAACTAAATAAAATCTTTAAAAAAAAAAAAGAAATATCAATTTGGAAAAAAATTAGGCTCAAGATTTACATCAACCTATAATTCAAAAAGGAAAAAAAAAACAAGCAATTCACTGAAAAACAAAAAACAAAAATAAAAATCCTTGTTGGCATCTTTGGGCACATGCCCATATTTGATTTGATGAATACATCTAGCACCTATGCTAGATGAGGATGCTATAAGACTCTGAACCATCTGGTATGTGTCCTAGACCACCACATTCCTTCCCCTCGGAGCCTGACATCTGCCTCAGGTTCTGCAGAAGCAGTCAATAACTCCTCTCTGTATCCTCTTCTGTATACCTGACCCCATCTCAACTCACTTCCCCCACCATCTTGCACCATCAGTAATACCCCTTTAGTTAGCCTGCAGACAGGCAAATGTAGCCTTTAGAACCCTCCCTTGACCAAGCTTACGCCTTCAGCTACAATCTTCTGTCTTCAACATCAAACTGTCCAAAAGGGTATTCTTGTGTGTAGCCTCCACTGTCTCACCCCCAGTCCCCAGTCACTCCATCTCTCTGGCTGGCTTAAGATCCCACTACTCACCTAGACTTTTCTTTCAGTACTCAGTGACAACTTCCTCAATACACAACCACTTCCTAATCCTGCTGCTCCGCAATTTTTTGCATCATCAAACATTGCTGACATTTCATTCCTTGAAATTCTCTCTTCTCTGGACTTCTGTGACAAAATGCCTTCCTGGCACCAAACCCCCTTCCCAGCTCCACACTACTCCCCTATCTTTCCTCTTTATCTGTCAAATAAATGAAGGCATTACACCAAATCCTTAACTGTCACTCTTTCTACAAAGAACTAGTCCCTTGTCAATAGCATGATTGCACCTCTCTTTTCCCAAGCTCCCATCCTTATATTTTTACTGCCCAGCCAGAACCTATACCTGGGTGTCCCACAGGCACCTAACCCAGACTGTCCAAAACTGCACTCATCATCCTACCTTCTAAACTTGGCTTCTCTCAAGGGTTCCCATCGCTGTTGTGGCAGTTTACAAACCAGACTCAACATTCTGAAAGCACAAATGCACCCCTATGCCTACTGCAGCATTACTGACAATAGCCAAGATATGGAAGCAGCCCAAGTGCCCATCAATAGAAGATGAAATGGTATATACATAGAACGGTATATTACTTAGCCATAAAAAAATGATGAGATCTTGCTATTTGCAAGAACATGGATGCACCTAGAAGTTATTATGCTAAGTGAGGTAAGTCAGACAGAGAAAGACAAATATCATATGATTTCACTCATATATAGAATCTAAAAAAAAAGAAATGAAAAAGCAAGCAAACAAAAAGCAAAATCAAACCTATAAATACAGAGAACAAATTGATGGTTGTAAGAAGGAAGAGGTTAAAGGGATGTAAAAAATGGGTGAAGGGGAGTGGGAGGTGCAGGTTTCCAGTTATGGAATGAGTAGGTCATGGGGATGAAAGGCACAGCATATTGAATACAGTCGGTGGTACTATAATAGCACTGTATGGTGACAGATGGCAGCCAGATTTGTAGTGAGCATAACTTAATATACAAACTTGTAGATCTGGGGCAGCCCCAGTGGCTTAGCGGTTTAGTGCCACCTTCAGCCCAGGGCATGATCCTGGAGACCCGGGATCAAGTCCCACATCGGGCTCCCTGTGTGGAGCCTGCTTCTCCCTCTGCCTATCTCTCTCTCTCTCTCTCTCTCTCTCTCTCTCTCTCTCTCTTCCCTTCTGTGTATCTAATAAATAAATAAAATCTTTAAAAAAAAACAAACTTGTACATCTGAAACTAATGTAATATTGTGTGTCAACTATACTCAAGTAAAAAATATTTTGTAATAAATAAATAAAACTGAGGTAAAAATAAGTGTGTTAACATGTAAGGATTTCCAAAATAGATTACATGTAAATAAGAAGGTGATGATGGCAGCTAATATTTACCAAGCACATACTACGTGCCATACTCTGCCTGAAATCCTAGGATATATGTTAACCTGTTTGATGCTGACAGGAGGAAGCTGAGTCAGAGAGAGGTGAAGTAATTCGCCCAAGGAGAAACAGCTGGAAGGAGAGGGCAGGATCCAAACCCAGTCTGGCTCCCCAGGCTACACTATCCAGTCACCTAAATACAGAGCAGATTGTGCAGTGTGACCTTATTGGTTTGATTTTTCAAAGAATATTTTATATAAGTATATGTGTGTGTAATATACATTAATAACACATACAGAAAAAATACATGAAACTTTTAATAGTGGTTGTGTTCAGAGTAGGATTGGGGGTCTGAGCAAAACATAAGGTTCAATTTTCATTTCAAGCCCTTCGGTGGAGTTTGAATTTTTTTTATAGTGTGCAAATATTATTTTTATGTCTTTCTTTTCAAGTAAACTATTCCTATGGAACTCATGCCTCCTTTGGGTTTCTTCTTCCATTTTCTCTGTAGCCATTTGTGGTTCAATTAACACTGTAAAGAGAAAGTTCCAGGGAAACAAAGATGCTAACCACTGCAATCTCCCAGCTTTGCTAAGATTAGTCTGGCAAGAAAGAAAGCTTAATAGCATATAACTTGGGGCTCATGACACATACAACCTTTAAAGCTTTCTGAATGTTAAAAAAAAAAAATTTACATATAAAAAAGTTCCTTTTGTAGAAGTGCTTACCTTTTAATTTCAAACTATTTTCCAGTGTTATAAAATTTTCATAGAAGATAAAATATATCTGAGAATAGTTGGTCTCAAAAAACTGCTTAAGATCACTTGCATCCACATTATCTGAAAAGAAAAAGTTACCATTATAACAATAATCTTATACAATTATCAGAATTCACAAACCTTTTCAGAAGTAAAGGAAAGTAAGAACTAGTTTTATCCCCCTATGAGATAAAACCAAACAATGAAAATAGTATCCCCAACCATTTGTTCTCCACTAAGAGATCTTAGTTGTCCTGGGGCCTCTCCCCCACAGGCAGATCCCTGCAGGGGACTGATTCCAGGGCATCAGAGCCACAGGGGCACAGCACTCACAGAACAGCTAGAAGTCCAGGGGTAAGTACAGGTTGGGAAGAACAAGATGCCTTCCTGTTGGGAGTGGGGAATAGAGGTTCACAGAGGAGGTGACTTTTGACATAGGCCATAAAGAGGAATGGGTCTGTACATCTGAAAAAACAATTTTGCTGCTGGATTCCTACATGGCTCAGTTTTTCCTCCCTCCCAGCTGACCTGAGACCAGCTCAACAGAACTGGCTGGCGCTCCCCAGCACACCCACCCTCTTCCACCTGGGCCACTGGTCAAAGCCTTCCCTCCAGCTCCTAGGTGAGCTGTTCCACTCTCTTTGAACACAGAGAGGCCTACCATGTGTTTCTAGAGTTGCCCTGAGCAGTGTTTCTCCCTGTTGGACCAGGACTGCTCAACCAAGAACTGTGGCTAGAAAGGTTATGCATGGAACTTAGCTCAGCCACCTGCTGGAGCCCAGCAGCAACAGAGCCTCTTCTTCCAGGGACCCAATTATCACTCACAACTCTGGTCAGAGTACTTATCCACTATCAACATGCCTTTGTACATTTTCCTTAGCAAACAGGTTATTTGTACCATTTACACAAACAGGTTGTTTGTGCCTGACCAAGGTGTTAGCTCTTGAGAAGAATACACTAGACATCTCAGGAAAATTAAAAACAGCTTCTTTAAATTCTGCAAGGATTACTCAAGAAACAAATGTACTGCTATTCACTCTATGATAAAGTAGATCCAATTGCTTTTGGGGTCCTAATACTATGTCTATATGTGAACACATCCATTACTATATTTAAGTTCTATAAACGTGACACTAATGCTGGTGAATCAAAGGAGTTGTTTTTCTCCTTTCCCTCCTCCATAGGGGCTTTTCATGGGAAAAAAAAAAGAAAAATCTGACCTGATTCTTTGAAATGATGCACATAATGTGTTTGTAAAGTCATATCAGCAGCCAATTTCACACTCTGTTCTGCCCCCAAATAATACCACAAAGCCCTAGAAGTTCCTAAACTAGTTACTAAACTAACAAATTTACCAGTGAAACTAGTATTATCATTCTTATGAGCTACATAATCCTGCCAAGGAATCCTTGAGTGCCTTCCACAGAACGTGTGGTTCCAAGAAAAGATTCTGTTCATTTTCACTCCAACACAAACTACTGGTCCACCCCCAACTAACTGTTCCCCCTGAAACATACTTCACCTGCTAACTCCTGTTCGCACTTACTGGTAGCTGAAACATCCCCAGCCTACCCCAAGACTAGGTCAATGACTCTGCTAGTGCCCCACCAGCTGGTTCTCCCTGGTCAAAAAACATATCTATTGCTTTACTTAATTCCTGATGGAATCCCTCTCGAGAGAATTCTTGACTTAATTCTGAAGGAATGATCTGTCTTCTCTGTTAGAGATAATACAAACCCTACAGAACCTCTAGTCCATCCCATGCATCATTATGTCTCCTGCATCTAGCACAGTATTTATCTAGCTCAATATTTTCTTGAATGAGTTGAACAAAAGAAATGTCCTAAAACATATATATATACACACGTGTGTGTGTATATATATATGTATATATGTGTTAATATATATAACAATGACAGGATAATGGCCACCATATGTAAACCATTAATTAGATCATATGCCTATAGGAAAGAAATGGCCTAGCCCACTTTCAAATCCTGCGTACTATCGAGAAAGAGATTTCACCCCCTACTAAAAACTCCAGATTTCACTCCACAAACCTACCGCCAGCTGGATTTCTCCACGTGAGGGTCTACAAGGCTCCTCAAATCAAACATGTCCAAAGAAAGTATTGTTCTCTCCTCAAATTCTGTTCTTGCCTTAGGCCCTGCCACCCACCCAGCTACTCATCATCCTGGGTTCTTCTCACTCCTTCACAGCCCATCTCCGAGGTGTCAGTTCCACCTGCAACATGCTCCAGCCCTGGGTCCTTCATGTCCTCCATGGCCCTGCCTACTATATGTCACCATGAATCCTCACCCAGGCTGCAACCATGCCCTCTGCCTGGGCTCCTGTTTCCATTACTCCCCTCCACGGTCCATCCTCCACCATGCAGTCAGCAGAAAAACTCAACACTGTATATCAAACCAGGTCACTCCTTCACTCAAAACCTCCCAGTGGCCTCCAGTAGTACTTAAAATCCAAACTCCTGACCATGGCCTACAAGGCCCTGCAGAATTTCCTCCATTCGATGCCAACTTCATTTCATAGCACTCTGTCCTTCACACCCTACACTTCAGCCACTGGGCTTCTTTCTATCCCCCAGATTTCTCAAACGTGTTCTCCATTTGGGCTACCTCTAGTATGGTGCCCCCAACCCCAGAGCCCCATATAGCTCATTCCCTCTCATCCTTCAGAACTGGGATCACACATTACATCTTCAAAGAAATCTAAAAGTGCCACTGTGTCACTCTTCATATGTCATCTGATCACTCTGCCTTCTTCCTTCATAGGCTCTGCAATGGATGGATGCCTGACTGCTCACCAGTAAACAGGTCTTGGACATAGAATGCCATAAGCAAGCAAGCAATTTCCCTGGCATTGAGGGTGTGAGTGTACTGACACAGCAAGATGGCACTGTGAGGTTATTGGATGATTGATGACTCCCTCATCTTCCCTGGGCCCCCCTTGGTCTATCAGAGATACTTAAATAGAGCAACCTGAACAAAGAGGGTTCTAGTCAAGGTTGAGAAGCACTCATACAGACTGAGGTGCTCTCGTGAAACCAGAAGTCCAGGTAATAGCCACCTTCCTCCTCAACCATTTTCTGTCTTTCTTGTGGATGAGGCATGGATGGGACAGAGCTCCAAATACTCACCATCAAGACCATTAGATACTTTTCAGGTAACCTGAAAACTAAGAGCATAACATAGGTAACATAATCAGTTTTATTTATAACATGAGGACTCTCCTCACTGGTCTAGGAGTCCTCTTCACATGATTCCTTCTAGAGCACTTAAGATTAGTTGAAATTATCTCATTTATTAATTTCCTTCTTCACTGACTGACACTCCACTAGAATGGAAGCAGCATAAGGGCAGGAATCTCATCTGATTTGTTCACTGTTCTATTCTTAGCCCCAGGAACTGAGCTTGGTACCCTAAAGGTACTCAGGAATATTTGTTAAATGAATAAACAAACAATAAATATTACATATTTTATATCTCTAATTCAATAGCTGAAAGGACTGATTTGTCTTATTTTTTAAAAGCAAGATTCATCAGATGAATATTTATAAAGTAAGCCCAAATCTTGGAGAAGACCACAGATCCTGGAATTTAACATCCTGCAAAAGGGAACACAAGAAAATAGCCTGATTTTTAACAAGGCTAACTTCAAGAAGCATGGAGATAAGGAGTAAGGTTTGTTCAGAAAAAACAATGAACAACAAAAACAAAGTAACTATGACCAGAAACATCCTTTAGATAGACATTTTCTTTTAAGATTTTTTTAATTTATTCCTAAGAGACACAGAGAGAGAGAGGCAGAGACATAGGCAGAGGGAGAAGCAGGCTCCCTGCAGGGAGCCAGATGCAGACTCAATCCTAGGATCCCAGGATCATGACCTGAGCCAAAGGCAAACGCTCAACCACTGAGCCACCCAGGTGCCCCTAGATAGACATTCTTTACCCATTCATTCAAACATTACTGAGCAAGTTCCCATGCCAACTAGCCTTGAGCTAAGTGCTAGCAAATTCAAAGAAAATAAGACACAGGGTCTTCAAGGGTTCAGTGGTAAACAAACAAGTAACACAAAAGGCACCATGACCATAGCTTATGCAGAGCATCAAAGCAGGAAGTAGACAAAGCCACTTGGGGAGGTTGAGAATATTAAAAATGCTATACATTTATGCTTTAAAGATACTTTCAAGAATTTCTTTTATTTGACCCTCACCCATAACCCTGTAAGGTAGATGGGCAGGTATGATCAAAATAAAGAAACCACAGGTTCTAGATCTTATGTGACCTGCCCAAGGTGACACAGTCAGAGATCTGGGCAGAATTCCTATCTGGTGTCCCAACTCAAATCTGAACCACACAAAGGCCTCAGAGACAAGGAGGAATAAATCAAAACCGGAAATCAGGTCAGGAATATATAAAAATCATCATCACCTTGGGGATGTAAAGAAGAGCCAGATAAAAAAATGAACAGGAAGATAAGTAAACAGATGAGAAACGAGGGGTATGCTACTCAAGCCCCTCATTTCATGAAAATGGGAATTGCCGATTTCCCCATTGAAGGAGCTCATGCCAGTCCCCTTCACAGCACTATCAGTGGCCAGTAAAGAAAGGGAGGACAAATACTGAACTACAGAGCCCAGGCCTTTGAGGTGAGGATTTTCTGTGTGTTTGGCAACAGACATCAGCACACTGCCTGACATAATCACAAAGCCCAGAGAAGTACATTCAAACTAACCACAGAGAAGCAACCAGTAGATAGCTTTATGGAGCTTGGGGTTATTCCTTAATTTTCAAAGAAATCTTTAATTTCTCACTCTCCTTCACCACCAACCAAGAGCCAATAAACTGTTTCTAGTATTTGCCCATTTTATTTCAAAAATAATCTATAAGCCACACCAAAAGCTACACTCCCCCACTCCTCTGTCCAGCTAAAACCTCTGGTTTGCCAACCAGAGGCAATCATTTCTCCCCATCTAGCTGAAAGGCAACAGCAAGGCTGAGGGTGAAAACCTCTGGAGAAGACTGCCTGAGTAAAGTCCAGAAGCCACAGGGACTAATGCCCTCCCTTTTCCCTTTCCATATTCACTCAAGAGAACCCCAGTCTCAGTTTTGACTTTGAATCAATTGAATGTATTTATGCGTGCATAGGCCATGTGCTACACATAAAAAAGGATTTAAATTGTTTTAAATATTGAATACATGTGAAATAAGTTTCATAAATATGTAACTTGTGATATATAATAAAAAATTAAACAGTTTAAATCCACCCATCTAACCTAGTATCCAAGCCAATTAGGCTTTTGCCCCACCATTGAAGTGAGCCTCATCCACACTGTTAATCCAATTTTCAGTCCTCTTCAGGGCCAAGAGCAGATACACATGTGCCTCTATGCCCAAGCACCACCAGCCTGACCCAAGAGAAGAAAAAGGCCCCTAGAACCCACGTATAATGATTCTGGAAGCATACTGGGGCCTAAACTACATTCCTATTTGCAGAAAGTGGACCAACTCATCTTTAACTTTGTTGATAGTTTTGTTACAGCCATGTTGTATATACCAGTTATAGTGCAAAATTTTAAATTCTTCCATTCTTCCCTAAAACTACACACAGGTATTCAAAATTTCACCATGACTGATGATTTACTTTCACAGATGCTCTCCACAGCATTTAAACTAAAAAGCAAGAGTGGCCTAGAGAAACACTATTGGTTTCCCTCCAGCCTCCCACCTCATCCGCTCCCACAGACAGACCTTTTCCTCTTCCAAACAGAGCCCCTACTTGTTCAGGGCTCATCCTCCCCCACAGTCATGTCCTTCATGAGGCTGACCTATCCCCAGCCCCAGGAGGTAAGACTTGATGCTGCTGAGCCAATTACAGTGCCAAAACGCCCCTTGCCAGTGATATGTTTAGGCTCAAGTCTATGACCCAACACTGGTCAATAAGAAGTGAGAAGAATTCTGATGGAGATGTCTGGGAAAGGTTAATTGGTTTTAAAGAAACACAAAGAAGTATTTCCTTTTTTCCTGCCTCTAGATGTTGTTCTGAGTGCAATGCTTGTAACGGCTGCAGGCCTTTTGCCACCTTAAGAACAAGCCAGCCACACTGAGGACACTAGGGATGACAAGGCAAGGAAGCAGAAAGAGTCTGGACTGTCAACATCACAGAACTGCTGAATGAATTAGCTGATTCTGGATTGACCTGCCCTGGGGCTGCTTTTATAGGAGGAAAAAAAGTTCCTTATTATTTATATTTATATTTGTATTTTCTGTTACCTGCATCCAAAACATCCTTGTAAATACCAAAATGAAATCTGACAGCTGAACAGGAAACAATTAGTAGTACGACTGAAGAGGTTGTAGAAGATATCCATCCTACTAAAATGTATTATTTTCATTTCTCTATACCTATAAGGTAAACTAGATGTAGAAAGTAAAATTCTTATAAGTCAGGAAGATATTAACACTTAGTTACCCAGGACTGACAGTCCACATGTGAGTAATTCTGTATAAAGATGTACTCCAATTACTTAATGCTAAAGTTTTAAAAAGCAGAGCTACTTTATTTAAACATTTTGACATACATTTCTCAAATACAGGATTCTAAGACTTTGTTTTTAACCAATATGAAGTACCAGTATAGCAAAACATGCATATACACCAATGAAATACAATGTTTAAATCAAATGTGCTTTACATACATTTTAATATACTAGACTCAAGTTTCATCGGACTTTTTAAGTCCATGCAAAATGGCTACTTTTCTTGATCTGAATTGAGGCTAGCCTATATTACAGTCAAAACCACTCACCAGGGAGTCAGAGATAGAAATAAAACAGATAAAATAGTAGCTAGCTGGTAACCTCTACCCACCCCCATTGCCAACAACTAGGGAGGCAGAGAAGCGGTGATGAAGGCAGAGAGCCATCTTACTTACATCAAATAATTATTATTAATAATTATAGCAACAGCTTACAAGAGAGTTTTGAATATATTAACTTAATTAAGCCTCTAGTAGCCATAGGAAACAGGTACTGTCCTCATGGCCAGTGGAAGGTCAGAGAGATTAGGTCACTGCCTGACTCAAAGCCAGGCAGTCAGGCTCTCACACTGCTCCCCTAAATCCAGTATTAACAGGTGCGACAGAGGAGGTACAGAGAAGCATAGCGGGAAACATGACTTTTTTAAAAAAGATTTTATTGATTCATTTGAAAAACAAAGAGAGGATGAGTTGGCAGAGGGACAGGAGAGGGAGAGGGGAAAAAGACTCCCTGCTGAGAGAGGAGCCTGACATGGGACTTGATCCCAGGACCCTGGGATCATGACATGAGCTGAAGTCTGATGCTTAGCTGACCAAGCCCCCCAGGTGCCCCTGGAAACACGGTACTTTTTTTTAAGCACACAGATCTGGTAGAAGTCACAAAAGAGTTACTAAACCTAAAACTGGAGCCAGAAGTTAGTTTATTTAGGACACCAAAGTTAGCCTGCAAGTGAAAGGACTTCCTCCTCCACAGGTTAAAAAGGTGGTCTTCCTATGAAGTTACCACAGGAAAAGCTGAAATGGCCTTTCCCAAGGGCCTCTCTTTACCTCCGGAAATCCATCACAATGTCCCTCACCCTCTCAGCAGCCGTGAACACTAGTCTGCTGTATCCCTCACACAAGAAACCAAAGGCCTCTGGTCACCGGGCAGCCATCTTGTCACTCCCAGGCTTCAATGTGATGGCAGCATGAGAAGACCAGAAACTATCTGAGGAATGGGTGGCAAGATAATTTGTTATATGGACCCAATAGAACCTAAGGTGGCCACTGAAGTATTATACAAGCCTTTACTTACTCGTGTGGAAAAATGTCCAAGGAGTGTTAAGTCAAAAATCTAGGGTTAGGGGCACCTGGTGGCTCAGTGGTTGAGCATCTGCCTTTGGCTCAGGTCGTGATCCTGGGGTCGAGTCCCGCATCAGACTCCCCCACAGGGAGCCTGCTTCTCCCTCTGCCTGTGTCTCTCCCTCTCTCTGTGTGTCTCTCATGAATAAATAAAATCTTTAAAAAAAAATCTAGGGTTAGACCATGCATAAGGACTATTCATGTAAAACTATGTTTATGCATGTTCCATAACGCAGAGAGACAGACAGAGATTGGGTGAGAGACAAAAAAACAGAGAGAAGAGGATACATGTAAGCAAGAGCAAGCATAGAAAACATTCTTACCAAAATTCTAATGATGCTCATTAGGGGACTGCAGAATTTGAAGAGCTTTCTTACACTTAAATTATTTTTTATTTTTTGATTTCTACCATTCAAATGTTTATAATGAGTACATTAAATTTCATAACCAAAAGAACTATGCACAACAACATGTATGGACCTTAAAGGCCTTATGCTAAGTGAAGTAAATTAGAGAAAGATAAATATGTACTCAGTGATCTCACCTGTACATGAAATCAAAAAAAAGGAAAAAAAAAGCCAAACTCATAGAAAAAGAAATCAGACTTGCAATTACCAGAGAGGGGAGGTAAGGCAGGAAGGGAAACTAGAGGAAGGAAAAAACAAAAAACTATAAACCTATTTTTCATTTTGGAAAAAAGAAGTTGCCACAGTGTTTTGGAAAGAGATCTTTTTCAGGTATTTTTCAAAGCCTGACTATTTACCATAAAAAAGAAAGGAACAACTCTGCAGACATGACACCAGACTATAATGTTCTCTAAACTTGTCTTACTCTCCAACTTTGAAGTACATTCAAGACCCATACAATATATTAAACACTATCTTTACCAAGACCAAAAGGCCCTAAAAACAGCAAATAACTTAAATTTCCTGTCCAATGCTATAATTAAACTTATACTATATAGCACATATGTTGCACATGATGCCCTGTAATGACCTCGTTACAGGGGACTTTGCTATCTTTAGGGAAAATGGTGTTTCTCTAATTGTCACTTACCAAGAAATGCAGAAAAATAAAAAGCCAGACAAGAAGAAATTATCTCTGTCCAGCCACTCAATAACTTACACTGAGTAGGGACAAGCACATGTGTGACACCCTGGAATGGAAAAAGTGATGACATTTCCAATCATGATAAGATTCATTTACCTTGTAGCCTTAGCATATATTAAGTCACATTTCTTCATTCTGTGTAAAGCTGGCACTGACAAGCAACTGCTAGAACAGATTCTCCATCAGTGCACACTCAACTAGCAACATCAGTTCATAAAAAGCACATCTCATCAATTAACACTGAGCCAGAGATAAGACTCCCCCAGGCCTTTCCACTAAAAAACATGATATAAAGTACAAATGGGGCTCTAATTTAACAGGTTCCTGAAACAGAACCAACCATTGGTTTCTCTTCGCAATCATTGATATAGATAAATTAATATTACACTGACTAATGAACATTTTCCTGTGGTCATTCTTTTTCAGCAGCTGGTAGATTTATCTCCATTTTTTGTCAACATCAAGGGTACTTTTTTAATATTAAGAGGCCGAGACAGAGAGAGACGGAGAGAGACAGAAAGAGAAAGAAAGAGAAAGAAAGAGAGAGAGAATCTTAAGCAGCCTCCATGCTCAGCACAGAGCCCAAATTGGGGCTCTATCTCAGGACCCTGAGATCATGACCTGATCCGAAATCAAGAGTTGGACACTTAACCTACTGAGCCACCCAGGTACCCCAGGGGCATACTCTAATGTATCTGCTTCTTGCCTCTTACTGGAATTTGGGGTAACCTAGCAAGCCCACCTCCATCCTGTTACATGCCTGAGCTGCTGTGTGCACCCCATCACATGACCCCACTGCAGTCTAGCTCTCCTGTCCCCTGGGCTGCAGTGTTACCTGCCTGTCTTCTCAAAACTACTCACTGATGCAATAAGGACAGACACAGGCCACATGTTCCCACCTTCCTCAAAACCTGCACCTGCCATGGCTTCCACAGCTACTCACTTCTCTAGCACCACTCCTTTCTCTCACCTCTTCCCCTTTCTGCCTCCAGCCACTGCTCAGTATTGGGGCAAAGGATCAGACTTTCTAGAAAGTAAGCCAAAAGAAAAGAAAGCTTTCCTCACAAAGGTCCTAAAGGTCAGCTCGGGTCACTCCCCATGTCACCTTACTTAGAGAAAAATCTGAAGTCCTCACTGAGACCTACAAGGCCCACTGGTCCTACCCTTTCCTCTCTTGCCCACAACTCCTCCACCTCTACTGACTTCCATTAGATTCTCAAGCCTGTTTATGACTCAGAGCCTTTGCACTTCCCTCTGTTGAGAACACGACTCCCGTAAGTAATCACCAAGCTGTTGCCTGCTTAACTCAGATCTTGACTCTAAACCCCCTCAGAGAGATCTTCCCTGATCCTGCTGCCTAGACCAGCATAAACACACCCCCATCAAGCCTCATATTACTATAATCATTACCTGAAATTATATTCTACATTTACTTGTTATTTATTGTCCATCTGCCCTAAAGGAATCCAAATCTCATGAAATCAGAGCTTCATTTGATACACAGCAAGCCCTCAGTGTCTCCCTGTGGAATGACTTAGAAACAATGTATATTGTCTAAGACAGAACTCAAAGAGTGGTAAAGCCATTTATTAAAAGGAAAATCTTTACTTCCCTCAACTTAGATAAATCTTCAAATATAACTCCCACAGTCTTAAGTAAAACTTACAAAATGTCATGTAAAGCTTTCTCCATGACCTAGGATTATCAACACAAAAGTCAATACCCTTGGGACATACATGGGCATGAGCCGAGATATAAGCAGTACTGTTTTGTGTGGCAATGTATCAGAACACCTTTCCAGAACTACTTTCTCAGAAATATATGAGCCAAAATGAGATTCAGTTTCTAGGAACAGGGCAAATGATATCCAGGCTGGCCAATCAGAGTACCCCATCTCTTACAAGAATGGGCACATAAAAAAAAAAAAAAAAGGGCACAAGACCTACGTAAAGCTAATCAGAGTATTCTCAGGACCCAGGGTCCTAGGGAGACCATACTCTTCTCAAGGGTCACTAGCTTTCAGGGACCATCTCTCCTGCACCAGGCAGAGTCAGCCTGAGGATGAGGAAGAAGCACAGAAAACAAACACAGAACCAAGAGTGGAAAGGAATATTTTTCACAAGAGGGAGGTCAAAAAGAAAGTGGACATGAGAATGGGTGAGTGTCTCTGGACTCCACTTATATTTCTGTCAGCAATCATACATACCTAAAGCCAAATGTTCCCCTAGAGTAGTTATGTGTATCATTAAATCCCCCTTTTAAGTTAGTTTGAGTTTCTGCCACTTGTAACCAAGAGTCCTGACTAGTATAAATATGCTCAACATATACAGCTGACCTTGTGAACAAGCAGGGATTGGGGGTGTTATTCCCTGTATCTTCTGACTCCCCAAAAACTTAACTAGTAACGGCCTATTGTTGACCAGAAGCCTTACCAATAACATAAACAAAACGTACTTTGCATTTTCTTTTTTCTAACTTGCTTTATTGTAAGAATACAATCAAGTTAGAAAAAAGAAAATGCAATTAAGAAAATCATAAGGGGGGATCCCTGGGTGGCGCAGCGGTTTGGCGCCTGCCTTTGGCCCAGGGCACGATCCTGGAGACCCGGGATCGAATCCCACATCGGGCTCCCGGTGCATGGAGCCTGCTTCTCCCTCTGCCTATGTCTCTACCTCTCTCTCTCTCTGTGTGACTATCATAAATAAATAAAAATTTAAAAAAAAAATTTTAAAAAGAAAATCATAAGGAAGATAAAATACATTTACAGTGCTGTACTGTTTTTATCAAAAATAAGTAAATAAATACATATAAGTGGACCTCCACAGTTCAAACCCATCATTCAAGGGTCAATTCTACTATCACTCTGGTGGAAAAGAATGATTTTAAAAAGAAAAAAAAAATCTCCCAGCTGGTTAAACACACACACAGGTGGTTGCCAGGGGCTGGAGGGAAGAGAGAATAAGTGATGGCTCAATGGGTACTAGATTTTCTGTTGGAGTGATGAAAATGTTCTGGAACTAGATAGAGGTGTGGTGACTGCACAGCACTATAAATGTACTATATGCCACTGAACTGTTCACTTTAAAATGATTAGTTTTAAATTATGTGAATTTCAACAAATAAAATTTTAAATGTGAGAACAATGCTGCAATGCATTTCTTAATAGTCTTTAACTATACCTATCACCATTTCCTAGAAAAGGGAATCAAGTCAAATGATACATACATTTTTAAGACCAGATACCAATAAATTACTTTCCAGAGAGATCATATGAAATTATAATCCTATCAAAGGTATATTCAAAAGCAAACACAGATAACCAGGAAGAATCATTAAGGGAAAAACACACAACAGCAACTTTGCTAATATAATAAGTAAATACATTTTTATTTGTAAGTTTATATATCCTAGACAACTTAAAAGTGACATTTAAAACATTGGTTCTTGTCATTTTTTCATTTGTGTTACACATATATATATATTTTAAACTTCTGTTATACTTTTTCACCTTAAAATGTAGGAGCTCTCTATGTACTGAGGATATAACTATATCCTCTCCTCTAAGTTTCAAATACCTTTCCAGTTAATTATTTACTTTTTACTTCAGTTAAAATGATGTGTCTGTTTGTGTACATATTTGTTTGAGGAGCAGGAAGAGAGGAATGGAACCTTTCTTTCCAAAATAAACAGCTGCAATATGATATACACACACACACACACACACACACACACACACACACACAGAAAGACAAGGTGATATTTTACTTCTACTCTGGAGTTCAGCATAAGCTCTACTACCTCAAGCCTAATTAACTCAAAGACATCCTTATCTTATTATATATAAAATCCATGGAAAATAGTGGTCTACATTATCTGTGGCAGAAATAAGACCAGAAATAAAACATGTTAATCCCTCTAAAAAGTTGTAAAGAAGCAATATATGTCATCTGTTCCCCTTCTCCAAGCAGTCTTGAAAATACTATCAAAGATTTCATTGAAAGAATTTTTGCTAGTTATAATCGGTCCTTTTTGGGGACAGTGACTGTTTTGGTTTTTGTGTATTTAAATTTTTACAATAAAGTCTCTGCAACTTTATTTCCATGAAAGAATATCTAGGATACTTGCCTAAGCTTCACTTAAGCCTATCCTTACCAACAGCCCTCTGGTCCTGCTGCCCTCTCCCCAAACCTCTTTTCCCAATCTCTTCTCAATCCTTTTGTCCATGCACAGTCCCCTTTTACAGCTGTTCACCTTGGGATGAGAGGGGTGGGTCTGATAATGAGTGCACATACACAAAGGAGAAGGTTGGGGGGCTCTTTCAGGAGACCTTAATTCACAGTCTTGAATCATTACTTTAATCATGGGAACATGTGGTTTGTGAAAACAATCTCTGGGGCCGAAAGGCTTTCAGAAATTTTTCAAAACATCAGGTGGCTGCTACGCCCCCACAGACTTATATCCATCTATTTGGAAATCACATTTTGAGGTCTGTTTGCTTTTTTTAATACTTATTTATTCTAGACTTGGATTGCAAGCTCTGGCATCCCCAATGCTGTATATAGCACCTGGCATGTGTCGTGTGTGGATAAAAAATAACTGTTAAATGAACAAGGGAGCTCTGGAGCCAGCTACCTGGGTTCAAATCCTGACTGTCCCTTACCAGCTGTGTAACCTTGGACAAGACTCTTTTTTTTTTTAATATTTTATTTATTTATGACAGATACAGAGAGATAGAGGCAGAGACACAGGCAGAGGGAGAAGCAGGCTCCATGCACCGGGAGCCCGATGTGGGATTCGATCCTGGGTCTCCAGGATCACGCCCTGGGCCAAAGGCAGGCGCCAAACCGCTGTGCCACCCAGGGATCCCCTTGGACAAGACTCTTAACCTCTCTGTCTCATCTGTACAATGAGGATAATAATATTACAATATCCCACTTGGGAGGATTACATAAGTTAATGCATGTAAAAGTATTTCTGGCAGTTTGGCACATGAAAAGTGCTGATTCAATGCTAATTATTATGGTTACAAATATGGAAATACATTACCAAAAGGAATCAGGATGAACAAGAAGCTCTTCATGTTCTCAACGTATTTATCATTTAATAGGGGAGATTCACCAGACACAAAGCCAAAGGCCATAAATGTCAAATGAGAAGTTCAAACTGCTATGGGAATTCTGAGGAACGATCATTTTAGGGCAAAGGGACAAAGAAAGTTTACGTGGAGGACATAGTGTGCTCATGCTGTCTCCTGGAAGGGTTTTGGATGGTAGGAATGGCTACACCTTCTGGGGAAAAGGGTGGTGTGTCAGTTTGGGCTTCCTGAGAAGTAGACACCAAGACAGAATTTCACATACAGGAGATTTATCAGTGCAACTGTCTGTAAAGGGGAAAGGGGAGAGACCTGAGAAGGCAGGGAGAGTTGGCTTCAACCACATTGCACATCTGACCCCTGTGAAGGAAAGGGGGAAGGAAGGAGGGTTGGGGAGGAAGAGTCTCAGACTCCAACTCGGTGGTGAAAAGGTCCTTACCATACCCATGGGGAGTCCTCAAGCAAAAAATCATTCTTCAGGGCCATCGGGATCTTGCATGAGTGGACCACAATAGCACTCCTGCTTACTCAGTAACTCCAAGTAGTCCAAGAGAAGCTCAGCTTTGGCTAAGAAGTGGTGGTGAACATGAGGGCAGCAGCTGGAGCCACCAGTCAGTCATGACCCTTACAACAGAGATCTGAGTGCCACATTCTTGGGGCTCCCACAGGGGGACACAAGCAATGTCACTAGTACCTATGTGTCCCTGAAACCACAGTTGAAGTTCAGTGAATATGTGTCATCACTTAAAATCAAGCACAAGAAAATATCAAAGGGCTCCTTATCTTTATCAGCTAAACCACAGTTGTGATAGCAAAATTACATATTTGCAGTTAAAAATCACAATTACTTTTAAAATACCTTTCAAAAAAAAATTTAAAAAACCAATAAAATAAAATATCTTTCAGATGTGGTTTCAGTTTCTAAAACAATACAAAAGGGGCAGCGGGGTGGCTCAGTGGTTTAGTGGCACCTTTGGCCCAGGGTGTGATCCTGGAGACCTGGGATAGAGTCCCACGTCGGGCTCCCTGCATGGAGCCTGCTTCTCCCTCTGCCTGTGTCTCTGCCTCTGTGTGTGTGTGTGTGTGTGTCTCGTGAATAAATAAAATCTTTAAAAGTAAATAAATAAATAAACAAAACAATACAAAAGATATAAAAATGGTGATGAAATATCTCTTTTGTAAAAATCACACTTAAAGATTTGAAATGGGGATTCAGAACTAACTCAAAAACAAGGTTTAAGAATCTAGAAGGTGAAGTCCTTTCTGAACTGGTAGCATAAGGCAGCACATTGAACCAATGAGAATATGAGAAAACATTTTGCAAAAGTGTAAGGTGCCACATGCATATGAGCAATCAGTACAGTCAAGTTACATCTTATCTGAGGTTAAGCCATATTAAAGGCAAAAATGGAGATGAGCAAAATTACCCCTAACCACTAGAACCACACCCAGTAGGTCAAATGGTTCCACAGCCAGAGGTGTGAAGAAAAAAAGAAGACCACTGAGAACACAGCATTTCCCTGGTCCCATCTGCTGCCAATCTGGGACACATGGTCACCAAGTGGAAGGCCAGATAATATCTGCACTACCTAAACTGTCCTTGTTTTACATATGTACATTACCCCCCCTTCTGGCCAAGCACTGAATATATAAGTTAATTGCATTAATAAGATCGCTCCCCAAAAGAACAATAACAACAACAAATCTTACAGATTACAATATTTCTCTTATTTTAAAGGGATGCATGGCACAGGAGAGGGAACAAGACATCCTCAGTTCCTATCACTACACCAGCAAGAAAACTGGCTCAGCAGCTCTACCTACCTCTTACCTTTGCCAGGAAAACAGAAGCCATGGTGTTAGAGCTCCCTCCACATTTAGCACCCCATTCCTACTTCCTCCAAGTGGCCTTACAAGAAGCGGTGTCCCTCTTGTCAAGCCATCTGATCTCCTGCCCCACACTCTTGATCTGACTGCAGACCACACCTTTCTCCATTTTTATTCCCTCTCCTTCAGTTTTGCTCTTGTATTAGTTCCTTCATATATATTACTTCCTTCATATACATATATATATACACACTCAAATTTGCTCAGCTTTTAAATATAAAAAGTATCTACACATGTGCACCTACCCACCCATCCCTGATCTGGGATTTCCCCCTCTCTTCCTGACATATTAATCTGTACTCTTTCCATTTCAAGACTCAGAAATATAACTTAAGCTAGCTAAAGCAAAAACAGGGTGTTACCAGCACCTTAAGCAAGAAGCTCAGGAGTGGAGATGGCACAGACATGGCTGACCCTTTCAGCTCACCTTCCATCTCTCTGTCCTATTCCCTCCTGATTATGAATTCAATTTGAGGCAGGTTCCCTCCATGCTGGGGAAAGATAAACACTGGCAGCCCATGCTATACCCTTAGGGTTTGCAATCCAAAAGGATGGGAGCTCTTACTCTCCCAGCACCCGTGTTTTAAATCTCAGGGCATCTGAGCCACTCACCAAGGTGACACATAGAATTTGGCTCCTATTCTCTACTTACGTCTTTCTGATTCCAAACATCTACCTATACCACAGGATAAAGGCTACTGTACATTTAACTCCATGGTGTCCACACCATTACCTTCACGCAAGTTTCTCTCTGCAGTCCCATCATCCCCAACTTGTGCACCTGGGAAATCCTGTGTTCGTTATTCCAAACCCACCTCAGACCTTCTCCCCCTTCATGAAGCACTGGAGACCTCTCCCAGAGGCCTCTCTGCTGGGCCTCTGCACCATGTGTGGCCACCTCTACAGTTTCATCCCCTCCACTGAGATGGGAAATGCAGTTATTTATGTGTCTACCTCTCCTATTAAACTACAAGTCCTGGGCTTCTGCCTTAAGAATATCTGAATCCACAGCCCTCCTGAGCAGATAGACATACACACACACACACACACACACACACACAGACGTACACACATATGCACTCACCCATACACTCTTGAAAAAAATGTCTGTGGAACTGAAATTTTTTAAAACGCAAAGACAGGATAGTCGTTTATCACATTTATATATTATTCCTAATTTTATAGTACAATAACATATCTCTCCTTTAAAAAATTTTTTAAATTTAAATTGAATCAATTTGCTATTTTGAAAGTGAATTTTTTTAAATAAACAATTCTCTACAGTTTTATCTCTGGAAAAATCAGTACTCTAAATAGCTAGTAAAAGTATTTATTCCCTGTTGCAAGTAAAGCACTTACAAACAAAATAAAAGTACAAATTACAAAAGTTTACATCAAACTATTCTGGATCTATCAATTCTCTCTCTTCCCAGAATAAAAGGAGGAAGCTAGCCTTTTCCAGTTGTCCCAAACAAAACATCTGAGCTCGACTGGACTTTTATCCTAGGTCCACCCTTCTTGCCTCAGAAGTCCAGACATCCCTGAGCCCTAGAGGCAGGGATTGGTGTATTTGTGTTACACGTACTTGAGTCCAAAGCTCATCTTACATTCCAGAGGTTACAGATATAAAATGTTAGTAACTGATGAAAAATTGGCAAAGGGAGCATTATGGCAAAATGACTTTGCTTCAAACCAGGTTAAAAAATAAAGAACATATAAGACTACCTGAAGAGCCTGAAATTACAGCTCAGGCTTTGCTCTGGTTGGCACTAATGCCCATCCAAATATTTTACCACCTGCTAAGCCCACCAAGGGCAGAGAGAGGCCAATGAACACAAAAGAAGTCTTTTTATCTTCTGCCATGCTGCAATCAAGTATTGTCTCAAGTCTCCCTAGAAGAATCTAGTAAAACAGACCAGGAAGAGAGCAGCACAAGTCCCAGCAACATTTTGGGAGACATGCAAAAATCCCTGGGCTTTTGTTTATATGTTAACATTCACTGTGGTGTGTAAATATATTTTCTGATATATAAATATACTTTTGAGTCAGATAACTAGTAGAGGCAAAACATGGGCTTTATAATCGGGAGTCCCAGCTCTGCCACTTATCAACTGGGTGCTGACAGACAAGTAGTTAACTACTTGTGAGCTTAAGCTCACTAAGCCTCAGTTTCTTCATCTATATATAAGCTGAGGGTAGGAACACTATCTGCATCAGAGGTTGTGGGGAGATCTGATGGAACCAGATGCCAATAAACAACCATACCATAGCTTTCTATCCTCTTATTAATCTCCAGACCCCATGTCCAACAATCTCTTAGACACTCCCACTTGAATCTTGCCCTTTTCTCAAACTCAACACCCCTAACACCAAACTCATCTTCCCCTATCATTGGCCAGGATCTCCTCCCAACTCCTCTGGCCCTATCCCTGACACCTCCATCCTCAAAAATGCCTACCTCCAATTATCAAATTACACAAATATGTTTATTGCTAGCCAGACTAGAGTGGAAATTCTTGCTGCTAGCAGGCTCATTGGGAGCAACACTTAGGAAAGAGCACAGTGAATCAAGTCATAAACATGTTTAAATTCAGCAGTTTGACTTCAGTGGAATCTGTTCTAAGGAAATAACACAAAATATAGAAAAGCTGCTTCCCAAGATGTTTAGAGCAGTATTATATCAGAGAAAGAAGAAAGAGAGAAAGGAAGGAAACAATTTAACCATTCAGGAAATGGCAAGCTAACTTACAGTACACAGTTTCAACAACTGTTTATAGTTAATAAAAATGAGAGGGGAAAAAAAAGGTAGGAAAATGCTAATAATAAAATGAGTTTAAATGGCAACATTTAAAATTGTAAGTGAACTTGTCCCTACCTAAAGTAACAGATGCTTAAAAAGAAATATACCAAAATGTTCCACTTGACTCAGTATATACAGAGCATTTGTGAGAGACTGTTCTCTCCACTCTGGGTCCAAATATTTGGCCCAAACCCTGATGTCACATGATTTGACTTGACTATGGCCTCTTATCCCAGATCTCTTCTCCTTCAGATTGATCACTCCTCGTCTGGCTTCTGCGAACCTCAGTTTCATTACTTCACCGAGACAATCACTAGTTCCTGCTGCATTTGTCCTTTGAAATCCCACCCCTCCTCTCCATTTATGGAGCATCTTATTTCAGACTCTTGTCATTTGTCTGTTCCTTTGCTGTCAGCTGTGTCACTCCCCTCAATCTATTTTCCTGGCTCTGCAGACAGAGAGGCAGCTCTCAAATCTTATCATTTGACCTACTAAGAGTTCTTCCAACAGGCCCTCTCACATGCAAGGTAAGATATGAGCTTCCAATTCAGACAAACAAGACCTTTTCTGATCTGACCCCCAAAGTGCCTCAGCTTCTGCCACTCAGGCCACCACTCTTCTACCCTCACCAAGATCTCCCAGTCCAACTCATTCTCCTGCCCCTACATCTGGCCTACACAGCACTCTGGTCACACATCTGACACTGTGAACACCCACAGGGCAAGAGTTCTAGCACTCCACCTCATGACTAACATCACCCCGTGACTCCCTCATTGGACAGGAGGAAGATGCAGATTAGTGTTCCTCACCTTTCTATATCATTGCTATGTGTATTTCCACTATCAGCTCCCATCTCCCCTTGCTCAGAGCTGCCCTCCCCCTGTCCTAACCTTGCTCTGTCCAGTATGCAGCCACTAGCCACATGAGGCTACCGAGCTCTTAAAACGCAGTTTGAAATGAGATGTGTTAGAAGTATACAATACACACTGGATTTCAAAGACTTGGTATGAAAAACAGAATGTAAAAAATATTATTATTTTATATTGATTACCTGTTGGTATAATTTACATTAGATCTGCAGGATTAAATAAAATGCATTATTAAAATTAATGTCAGCTGTTTCTTTTTACTTTTTTAAATGTGACTACTAGAAAATTTTAAGTTACATTAAACTTGTAACTCAGATTATATTTCTACTGGACAGAGCTAGTCTAACCATCCTTCAGGGACCAGAATGAGTAAAACTTCCTTCAAGATGCTCTTCTGTTTGTACCATGCTTAATGATCTTTTTTGACCCTTTGAAATCCTATAAAGAAGTCCACAATATAAGCCACTATCTAATTACATACCATACTATATGCTTACTATTACATTAATTCTTCCTGCTACATCAATACCATTTCTATTTAGGGACTCATAGTAAGCACTTAATTTTTAATTAAACATGGAATCTAAAAAAAAAAAAAAAACATGGAATCTTTGCTAGAACAAGACAGCAATACACAGATTTTGGGTGGATTTCTATTTTGTTTTGTTTACTCATTTACTCTCCCATTGATGATTTCAACAACGCAGGGAGAACTGGAAGTCAGGGGACCTGAAAGATCTTTGCTCTACCTGTAAGTAACATAATACATACAGACCATTTAGTCCATGGCTTGGCCCTTGTAATGTCTGCCTGGGACTCAGTCTCCCACTTTGTAAAATAAAGTTGGGGCACTTGAGTGGCTCAGTGGTTGAGCATCTACCTTTGGCTCCAGTTGTGATCCCAGGGTCCTAGGATAAAGTCCCACATCATGCTCCCTGTGGGGAGTCTGCTTCCCCCTCTATGTCTCTGCCTCCTTCTATCTCTCATGAATAAACAAAATCTTAAAAAAAAAAATGAAGTTAATAATATCAAGCCAATCTACAATACAAAGCAGGATGAAAGTAACTAAGCAAGTTCTAACTGGAGCCATTACCATGAATGAGAAATACTCTACTTTTTTTTTTTTTTTTAAGATTTTATTTATTTATTCATGAGAGACATAGAGAGAGAGAGAGAGGCAGAGACATAGGCAGAGGGAGAAGCAGGCTCCATGCAGGGAGCCCAACGTGGGACTTGATCCTGGGACCCCAGGATCACACCCCAGGCCAAAGGCAGGCACCAAACCGCTAAGCCACCCAGGGATCCTGAAATACTCTACTTTCCATGGTTCACTGTGTGTTTCTCAGCCAGTTGTCTTAAATACGGACTAATTTTTATAAAGAGAGAACAAATTAACAGGTATAAAGGGTGTGTGTGTGGGGGGGGGGAATCCCTGGGTGGCTCAGTGGTTTAGTGCCTGCCTTTGCCCAGGGCGTGATTCCAGAGACCCAGGATCGAGTCCCACATCAGGTTCCCTGCATGGAGCCTGCTTCTCCCTCTGCCTGTGTCTCTGCCTCTCTCTCTCTCTCTCTCTCTCTGTGTGTGTGTGTGTCTCATGAATAAATAAATAAAATCTAAAAAAAAAAAGGGGGGGGGGAGGAGTGGGAAACTACCTATCAAAATACTTGACCTATCCTATTAAGGATGGGAGGCAAGTAATAGGAGAGGAAACTGTTACATGCCTGCCACAAGCTGAAGTAGTTTATACGTTATACTCGCAATAACCTTTACAAGGTAGTCATTACCATACTCATTTGACAAAATAAAGAAACTGAGGTTCAAAGACAGGCTATTAACCAGCCAGAGTGACGCAGCCACAGGCAGCAAATCTAGGTCAATGGTATCATCTTTGTATGTAAAAAAAAAAAAAAAAAAAAAAGAACATCTTTATTATCGCTTGAGGACAAAATATGTGCAAAGCTAGAATATTACATAAATATGCAAATAAAAATACAATAATAGCCATTCATTTCCTTCAAATAGTTTTCTTGATCTTGGCTAATTCCTATCAGATCAAGAGGCCTTTTTTTCTAAGTAGGCTTTTTCTTAAGTAGCAAACAAATAAGGTACATGATGTGCTAGGAACTGATACATTAATGTACTGTTTTTCTTTTAAAGTCTTTCGTGGTTAGCGAAACTTTGTTAGGCATTATGAATAGAATTCTTCAGACACATTTACAAAAACCTAGTCCCTATGGATAAAAATTACAGCAATAAAGGACCCTGGGTCATTCCACAAACATATGTGTCCACAAAAAAACCCCACAACTTAATATCAAAGAATCTAAGCTACAAAACTGAGATCATAATGAGCTCAACGACATGAAAAAAAAAAAAAAAAGTTCCTCAATATAAGACAATGCACCCTAAAGTGAAACCACACACAGCCTTGAAAACTACTTTCTCAGAATGGTAACAATGTACTGTGCATCTCTAAGAAACCAAACTGATCTAGGTTTAATGATTTTGCCTTTACAAAATGTAGCCAATTTAATCCTGCAGACTTGGACAGAACAAAAGTTCAAATTCTCTACCACAGAAAGTCCCAGAGTCTCAAATGCTTTAAAATACTGTTCAACTCTCCTTTATCAAAAATGTTCCTGCAGTAGGTGTTAATCAGTCACTACTAAGAACTCTGCACAATGCAACCTGTGTGTGCATGAGATTTTACTACAGGTAGCAGACAGTTCAATTTACCAAGGACAACTACCCTTCACTTCCAAAACTCTTGAAAACTAATCCCTGTAGCAATAAGTAATTAATTTACATTTCATTCCAAAGTGAACAACAGTATAAATCTCAAGGAATCTGAGACCCTAAATTTGCTTGGGGAACCAGGTAGGTGTGTAGATGAGTAGGTGTGTATGTGTGTTTCCTCAGAGGTACTTCACAGAGTATAAATAGAAATAATTAGCAACTTTTAATCTCACGAACAAGATTTTCATTTAAAGTTCTCTCGTATAAAATGAATTCTTTTTTTCGTATTTCCTCAAGTGAACAGACACATTAAGACTATGTGATTCCTGCTCACTTTAAGAATAAAAATATATATAGAAGAAACAAGGTGTCCTTTTCTTAGCCCCCCCTCCCCCCCCAAAAAAAAACCACTAGAGACTGCACAGGTGTTTGGTCCTAAACAAAACTTCAGACTAGGTAGGTAAGAAAACAGAAAACAAAACAGCCTAGCAAAGCAGCTAGAGATCACATGCAGCGGGTGACAGGAAGCCCTGTGGACACTTCGCAGCCACAGGATGAGCTTCATCACAGGTCAACGGCAGGCCCCGAGGCTCCACGGAACCTCCCCCCAGCAGTCCCTAACAATGGGAGAAGGCGAAGGGCTATCGCCGTCACGCGGGCAGCCTCTTTGACCCCAGGAGAGCCACCCCTCCTTGCCAGCACACCGCAGGAGCCCTCTTCACCCCAGCACACAAAGAAACACAAGCAGCCAGACCCTAAATAAAAAATGAAAATAAAAGGAGGAGCATGGGGAGAGGGAACAGCTAACTCAAATTTATCTTGCGAGCACTTCGAGTCCCAGTCTATTTGAAGACTCCGACCCAAAAGTAAAAATAAAATGTAAGGGGCGGGGGCCCGCTTAAGAGATGACAATTCAGGAGATGCTGGGCACACCTGGAGACTCAGTCTACCCGGGGCGTCAAACCCCGAAATCACAAAACGAGCGAGGAGGCGGCCGCTGTGCGTGTGCGCAGGGCGCCCGGAGGGGAGGGGCTGGGCAGGGGTCACGGCGCCGCCGGCCTCGGGTGGCCCCGCGCGAACCCGGCGACAGCCTACACCTGCCCGCGGGAACAATGCTGGGCCCCGGGGAGGAAGGTCCTCGCCGCCGCCGCCGCCGCCCCCGCCCCCGCCCCCGCGCCCCGCGCCCCGCGAACCACCCGCGAGCCCAGCCCCGCGCCCCGCGGCGCGCCTCACCCAGCAGCGCCCGCAGGTGCTTCAGGCGCGTCAGCACGTCCTTCTTGGGGTCCAGCACCTTCTGCGCGGACTTCTTCACATCCCCGTGGCTCCTTCGGGAGAACATCCCGCCGCGGGAAACCCGGGCCCGCCGGCAGCACAGGAGGCGCCTGCGCCGCGCGAGTCACCGCATACGGGCTGGTTCGGCGCGTGTCGCGCGAGCCCCCGCCGCCCCCCGCCGGGCCGCCGCCGCCGCCGCCGCCGCCGCTTCAGCTGTGGCTCCGGGAAGGAGGGGCGGGCCGGCCTCGGCGAAGGGCGGGGCAGGAAAGCGGTGTAGACGCGGAACCGGCGGCCCCGCCCCGCGGGAGGTGCCGGCCAGCCCTGCGGGCGCGGCGCACGCGCACACGGTTTGGACCCGCCTCTCGGGGGCGCGCCCGGAGCGCCGCAGCGCCGCCGCGAATCGCAGAGAAGCTTGACCCATAAACACGCTGTACTACAAGTCCCAAGATGCACTGCGACACAGCCCTCCAATCAGGCTGGCGCGTCTTAGGCACGATGAGAGTCAATAGGCTGGGTCTGAGCACGTTTTTCCTCACCGGGCTGTGGGCCGCAAGGCCTCCAGGGAAATGTAGTTCTCCAGTGGGGGGCGGGTGCCGTGACAACTTCGGAGGGTACCCCAAGCTGCTGGACAGCATCCATCCGCCTACTTCCCCAAGAGGCCCTGAGCTCGCAAACCTTCACCTTTGGTGTATATTACCAACCCAGTTACTTCTAGTGCAATGTGAACCACAAGAACATCTCAGTAAGAAAAGTTTCAAGGCTCCTAAAGTGCAAACCATTTTTCGTTTTGACTTCTGAACTCACACCAGGGAGGAAATTGAATTCCCTTTGACCATGCTAAAATCGGACCTCCACTAAAATTAATGGACCTTCACACTAAAATTAATGGCTTTGGCAGCAGGAAGGGCATCCCTAGACTCTGGGTAAGGAGTCCAGCCAATCCCCTTGGTCCCTGAGATCCAACTTCACTTGGGTTATGAGGTTCTCTTACTCAGAGGGCTCCTCAGGATCTTGTTTCTTTCTTTGTAGGAAGTGCACGTTCTCTGTATTGTGCAAAGCCACATAGCAATCCAGGAGCAGAACCAGAAATGGAACCTGAGGGACCTGACTCTCAAGTTGGTATGCTTTTTAAGGTTAGGTGCCTGTAACCTCGAGCAAAACTCTTTGGAAGATGGCCTGGAGGTTTCTTACAATAGATCTATACGATAATTTACTGGCATCTGGATCCTTCCATGCTCCAAATTTTGACAATATTTGAGAAAGTGCTTATGCTGGCTTTTTAAAATCATGTGCTTCCTCTCCAATTGGAACAACACAACTTTTTCTCCTCCAAGGGAAACCTGTAACTTGGGGTGAAAGCCAGAGATTTACATAGCTTTGTATTCTCATAACTGGCATAATATTTGACCTCTAGAAGCACTCAGTAAAAGTTTGTTAAATAAAATGGAATAAAAGCTAAAATAGTCCTATTTATCTCATCCAGGCATGCAAAAACATATCTTCTAGTTGTTAGAGCCTCTCTATTTTTAGAGTTGTCAAAATAGCCTTGATAGCACTAGGACATCTTCATGCAAAGAAATATTATTTAGCTATAAAAAGGAATGGACTACTGATAAACCCAGTAACATGGGTGAATCTCAGATCTAGATGAATCTAGCATAGGAAGCCCTACTCAAGATGATGCCAGCCTGGGTCCCCAGATGACCCCTTGAAAAGGGCCACAAACCCTCCAAGACTATTGCAAGAGAGAAATAACCTTTTCCTTTAAGCCATTTTGGGTGCTATCATCACAGTACTTAGCCTGTACCTGGTTATGCATAGTATGTCACAGTATTCACTGCCCTGTTCCCTTAGAAGAAGACACCTTTAATTGAAAAAATAGGATGCACCTGTCTTAGGGAATTCAAATTGTCTATCATACAGCAACCTGTCATTGTCATCAAACATTTACTGACCTATGTGCAAGGCATGAATCTAAACCTTGGAGATAAAAAGATGTATAAGATGTAGTCTCCTGTCCTCCAAGGCTTTCAATCTAGTTGAGGGACAGAACAACTAAATAAATGAAGAGGTAAGGGACAACATAAAGTAAACATGTGACACTGTGAAAAGTTGGTAACACCAAAAACAGGCATTCATGCTTTGAATGCATCTCATCCATTATACCTAACCTTTGCTTACTGATGAAAATGTAGAACTCCAGGATTTCTCTAAAAAAGCAAGAAATATAAATCATTACTTCGATGCCTATAAACCCATGTTTAATATTCCACATGAAACAAAAATAAAAGAAAAATACTTGTCATTTTCTGTTGCTTTCAAAAAATCATTCCTACAGAACTGTGAACTCCTTGAGGACTTTACCATCTTTGTAATTAATTCTTTATTTCTGGAGGTTCAGAGTGCCAAGCATTTTTCAGACACTTACATGCTGTTGAATTAATGTCCCACTTTCACCAATAAATGAAGATAATTAATAAATGATAGATAAACATAATAAAGTTTAAAACTTCTGAACTTAAGAACTATGAGAAAATAAATTTCTGTTAGTTTAAGCCACCTAGTTTGTGGTAGTTTGTTGCAGCAGTCGTAGAAAATGAATGCCACCAGATGCTGGAGAGAACCCACTGTGACTGTCTAGCAAGATCAGAATGAATGATATTAATTATAACACTTTGAATACATAAAATTCAGGAATCCATAATGATATTCAAAAGAATTTTTTCCATGTCCTAGGTGAGTGTTTCAGGTAGAAGACATTGCTTGGGGCAGACTTTTTTTCTTTTTTAAGATTTATTTATTTATGATAGAGAGAGAGAGAGAGGCAGAGACACAGGAGGAGGAAGAAGCTCCATGCTCCATGCACCCGGAGCCCGACGCGGGACTCGATACCAGGACTCCAGGATCACGCCCTGGGCCAAAGGCAGGCGCTAAACCACTGAGCCACCCAGGGATCCCCTGGGGCACACTTATTTTTTTTTTTAAGAGTTTATTTATTTGAAAGAGAGAGAGAGTGAGAGCGCGCACGCAGGAGCAGGGGGAGGGGAGGGGCAGGGGACTGGGAAGGGCAGAAGGAGGAGGAGGAGAAGACTCCCTGCTGAGCCTGCGGGCTCCAAACAGGGACACCGGGATCAGGACTGGAGCTGAAGACACACACCTAACTGACTGAGCCAGCCAGGAGCCCCCAGGCGGACTTTTCGTAAAAAAGAAAAGAATGTAAGAGCCCTCAGGTGGCTAAGACCCTTTCTCAGTAACAAATGCGGAACCTGATCTGAACTGGGCATGTGTTTCAAGAATCTAACAGGGAAGAGTGAAGGGCTGTAGAGCTTTGTAATTTCCTCCATACATCACTTACCAGAAAAGCATCATGTTTTCCTGATAACAGTAAATTGAATTCAGGTGTTCAGGAAGACAGAGCCCAAGTAACCATGACAGAGTGATGGAAATGAGAGACCAAGAGCTCTTTATTCCCAAAGAATAAAGAGAAACACTTGCCAATTCCTGATGTTATCTGTAATAGAATTTTAGATTTTAATTTTGTTTTTGTAAACTATTTACATAAATTCAAACTAACACATATTTACTGAACAATAGATATAGCTAAATTGTGATGACTGGTTTTGCACTTCCCATCCTTTTCTATTTTGCTGAAAATTGATCTTTCAAGGACCATGTGAAAACTGCAATTCCTACCATCATTGATGTTAAACACTTATCAAACAGTTCTATAATTCATCATTGTTGGACCTATGCCCAGCATAGGGCTGGTGTCAGTATTCAGTCAATATTTGTTAAATAAATAAACTCATTCATTCATTTCTTCATTAATTTCTCAGTCAGGATTATTAGGAAATGTTGTTTAGTGCAATGTTTTCAATTTAACTGATGTGTTATATATCCAAATTTTAAAAGTCTACCCTTCTTTCCTCAGAAATATTTCTAAAATATAAATAGACTTCTCTGTCTTCTTTAAACAGCTTATTCATGGTTTATGAAAACATATTTGTCCCCCCCCCCCCCACACACACACACTGTGATCCCCTTCATTGCCTCCTAAATTGGTGTTGCTGCAGACACAAAGGAAATGCCTAGTAGATCTTCTCCCCCAATTTTGACCACAATTTTCCCCCAAATTCAGTCATTGCTATCAGAAACAATTTGTTTGTCTTTTTAACTTCCATAGATGGAATCATTCTATATGCTTAGACCTGCCAGCTCTTAGTTTCCAGATAACCTAAATGTTAATATATTTTACTTTCTAGTTTTCACTTATCAGAGTTTTTCAATTTGGAAGGATTTGGGTTTGGTTTTTTTCAGATTGACTAAAATATCTTGTGCCCGCACATTAATCCTAGTTGTCATGAATATTATATTAATTTTAGTATATGGAAAAATTCAACTTTTAGCTGCAGATTTTCCTATCAGATAAGCTCATTGTGCCTGTACTCAGGAGTAAGATCTTTTAGTATGTCAGACATACTGCGGAACTTCATTTAGATTCTGTTGCCACAGAGAGCCAACCCCTTGTGACCAACCCCCCCCCCCCCCCATGACAGTCTATTTTGATCATTGGAGTTTTGCATTCTTATTTTCTTAAAAAAAAAAAAAAGCTACAATCTAATAAATTCAAATTTTCCTTATATTGGCTTTTACCCTGAAATATTGACTTATTCATTCAATGTGCATGTTGTGACCCTGAAAACCTACACCTATCTAAAATTCCTAAGAAATAAGGGGTGGCCCTTCATAAGAATGAAATGCCAAACTCAATGCTTGAGATACAAGAAACCCAATGTCCTCGTTTTCCAGATGATATATTACTGTAGAAACTGAAAATATATTTTTTCTTCTCCAGAAATATCTCTTAATAGTTTCTTTCAAAATATCTGTCAAATGAGGAGATTTAATATTTAACTTTAAACTTGACTATAAATCATTTTATATGAGAATTTCACTTCAGGACAGACATGAAAAAGTTTTTGAAAAAGTACTAGCTGTTTTGATATGTCTGATGGACGCTTGATAACAAAGCAATGCCTTAAAGGGAAAAAACATCATCATGTTTCTAAATTTAGTCAAGCAGATGTTTTCACAGTTGTGTGTTTAAACCACAATGTCATCTGCTTTGGATATTTTTTTTTTTTATCATCACAACAGTATTAACATTGCAGTGGTAAATTGTGGAAACATGTCAACATTAGAAAAATATAAGCCCACAAGTAAGTATCATAAGAACTTTTATAAATTAAAAAAAATGTATCTTTGAATAATGTTGGAAAAAATCAAGAATCATGGAAACTATCTAAATAGTAAATCAACTTGAATAGAAGGATGATGCACAAATGCTAGAGAGGTATAAAATTTCATGGGTGAGAAGCCTGTGAAAATGTGCTCATTACCTCACCTCTTCCTCCAATACACAAAATGCCATTAGGTTTAATATTAGATAAGATTTACTCCCTAATTTAGGACAAGGTGCTAGATTTTCTAAAAATGCATGTAGATTATAGAATTTCAACAAAAACTGCTCGTTCAAAATGGAGGAAATCCATCACACAGTTTTACTTATAAATTCCTGTAATTTTCTAGAAAAAAATCAATTTCAAAATAATTCTTAGAGAACAACAATTCTTATCAACCACAAAGCAAGAATACAAATTATTTTACTAGTCTACATGTAAATGTATGTCCTAAATTGAGACTGATTTTACTTGGTTTTTCAGACAGCATTCTCAGTTTAAGCAATAGAAATTGACTGGCTATTTAGGTAATTATGATTCATCTAAAGAATGCCAGGCTCTCAAATCAATGGAAGGTTGGACTTGGAAAATAACTAGAAAAATAGATACCAAGGGAGGTCTGTGTTAAGTTTTTTTAGTAACTAGATGGAAATGAGACCGCCAAGGCAAGCGAGGGTCCAAGAACAGATTTTATTGCAGGCACCCTCGGGCGAGGTTCCACGACTCCCCGGGGAAAGAGAGTGAGTCGAGGAAGTCAGTCGCGCCAAGACAAGGTGGCCGGGGGTTTACATAACGTTGTAAGGCAGAACGGTTTCCTATTGGTTGGCTCATATGCAAAGGAAGGATTGCAATCCAACCAGTCAGAGTGACCCTCACTATGCAAAGGAAGGATTGCAATTCGACCAGTCAAAGGTGACTTCCTCCTCTGGGGTTTGAAGGGCGTTGGGTTCGGTTGGGGAAGTCCAAAGGAGAGGTGTAAGGGTCTGCTCAAGCTGTCAGCAGGTCATTGGTCCATTGGCGTCCCAAGTGGAGGTGGTGACAGGAACCTCAGCCATTTTGGCATATCCGCCATCTTGAGGAGTTTCCCTTCCCGCCTGGCCCCAACAGTCTGGGAGGCCCAGACAAGTCATAGAGCCGAGCACATGGGTCAGTATGCCAAGGCTTCCTTGACAATGAAGGACCTCCCACCATCCTGAACATCTCCAAGTTCAAAGTCCCAAGAACATCCAATTGGCCAAGCCTTAGATGGATGCCTACCTCATGTGTCCACCCACCTGGCTGCCCTGAATCAGGAAATCTGAGGTGCTAGCCCTTTTTGTAAAGTAGGAGGTACCTACCTCCTACCAAGACTATACAGAATAGGACATACCCCCCCAAAACAGTGAAGTATATTATTGGAGGAAGGGATGTTGGATGCTGAGTAGCTAAAATAACAACAATAAATAGTAAACAATAACAAAAACAGTAACAAAGCAAATCATCATCATTTCTGATTCACTTGACATAAATTAACAGGTGTCCTGGAATATGAAAATGACCATCCATTTAACTGATTTATTTTTTTTTAAGATTTGTTTATTTATTCAGACACACACACACACACACAGACACACACACACACGGAGGGGGAGAGAGACAGAGAGAGGCAGAGGGAGAAGCCGACTCCATGCAGGGAGCCCAACGTAGGACTCGATCCCGGGTCTCCAGGATCACACCCTGGACCGAAGGTGGCGCTAAATCACTGAGCCACCCAGGCTGCCCCACTTAGCTGATTTATAATTAAGATCTAGTACTTCAGTAAGATGATTGGAAGACACGGTTTACTGCTTTCAGTAAATCTTAAAGGAAGAATTACATCTGACAGTTTTCTTCCCCAAATTTTATCTGGGAAACCCCTGATGTCACTTAGACATAGGATATGTGCAAATTATACAATTATTAAAATCATCATACTGAATAATTGGAAGGAATTGAACCATATTGTTGTTTCTGTTTAGCCAACACCAAAGAATTTAAATGTCACAGGAAACATTACTAAGTATCTCCCTTTCTATCCTTTTATTTTCCTTCTTTTTTCTGAATTGAAGTACCTCTCCATGGGCCACACTTTTATCACATTTTAATGTCCTTCTTGGTCAAGTACATCAGGTGTGACTCAGCAGTAGTCCCAGGGCATATTTTACTTCATCGGGTTCCTGTTAGACCAAACCCATGAATAGTTTATGGGTCCTTTCAAAAGCGAAAGTCATAAATCAGATTATAGCACATCGAATTCATAATTTCATTCTAACAGTCATAAAACAACAAAAGTAACACCCCACAGTGTGAAAGGTTTGGTTTAAACAATCTATCCAAAAGATGTGAATTGAGATTTTTCTCCATTACTTAAATGTTCACTTTTAAAATCAAAATAATAAGCCTCTTTTTTTGGAGCCTCTTCATTATCTGAGGACTTTCTGTGTCATTCAACTATTCAAAAAGCATTTGCTGAGTTTCTTTCTGCTGGTCATTTATTTTAGTCACTGAATAGATAGAGATTTAAAAAAAAAAAAAAAAAGACATGACCCTTGTTCCTGAGATGCTCACTATCTGGTTGGGTAAACTAACTGAAGATGACCCTTACAAAATAAATATGAAGCTGTGTTTATTTTTAACTTTCAGAAAGTATTAAGAGAAGCCCCTCATTTAATTTGCCTTTGTATAATTCTGCCCCACTCCACCTCAGCTCTGGTTGTGATATTGCCTACTGTAAATGTAGGCTAAATAATTTCACCTAACTGTCAAGTGTTATCAGCAAGGAAATCCTGGAATCATAGAACATTTTGAGAGTAAAATGTGCCTGGCAGATGTATTCCCTCATCAGAAAAAGGAGAAATAAGAACCAAAGTTGGCTAGTGATTGGTTGTCACCAGAACTAGGGATGGAAACACTTACCTAAATCTGACATGATGGTGCTTGTGGCACTAGGATGACTGGACAATGCCATCTCATCTGAGTACTATTTTGCAAAGCAATTTTGTGCACTTTCTCCCATTCAATCCTCGCCACACAGCCCATGAAGCTGGGGGTTTTATCCTCATTTTGTCTAAACTAAGAGAAGTTGTGTGGCTGGCCCAAGGTCATCCAGCTCACAGGAAGCAGGTCAAAAGGACAAATCAGAATAATTTAGATCAACAAAGCATAGGAAGTAAATAAATGACTTAGTTGGTCTCCTGCAACTGCAGATCAAGATAGACCAGTTCAAAAAGAATGGGAAAGACTTATGAAGGAGAATATAAAGACTTGCTGGAACTGAAACCTACCAAGACTTTATACTCTGCCTTTAGAACCAGAGGTTCCTTTAACATTTATCTGGACAAACTTCAAAGATAGGCGACTTCTCCAAATCTCTAGTTAATTAATAGTCAAGCTATGTAAGAAGTTCAGGTCTCTTGATTTCTAGGCCAATGCTCACCTTAACCACATTATTTGCTGGCTAGAAAGGTCAGTGGAAGCTCATTCTTTAGTAAAAACGAGTAGGAGGGTGGGCTAATCTTTTACAATGGTTATTCTCAATGAACCATACTCTTAGTGTTTGTATGCCCTTGTATTTTTCTTTTCCCCTAGAATCTGAGCTGATTCTATGATCTTTTTTTAAAAAAAGATTTTATATATTTATTCATGAGAGACACAGAAAGAGAGGCAGAGACACAGGCAGACGGAGGAGAAGCAGGCTCCATGCAAGGAACCTGATGTGGGACTCGATCTGGGAATCCAGAACTACACCCTGAGCCAAAGACAGACATTCAACCACTGAGCCACCCAGGCATCCCTATAATCTTCCCTAACCAATAGGACATAGAGGAAATGACAGGGTGCCAGTTTCCATTGTAAGCCTTAAGAAGGCCTGGCAGCTTTCATTTTTGCACACTGGAAGAAGCCAGTCACCATGTAAGAGGTTTGACTATTCGGAGACTGCCACCCTGTGAGATGTCTAATCTAGCCATGTGGAGAGACCACATAGAAAGGAACTGAGGCCTCTGGCTAACAGCGTCAGCTGAGCTTTGAGCCAACAGTTAACACCAACTCCTCAGCCATGGGAGTGGCACCATCTTGCAAGTGTACCCTTCGGCCCCAGTCAAACCTACCAGCCATGTAGAGCAGAGATGAACTGTCTCAGCCAAGCCTTACCCAAATTATAGGATTGTGAACAGATAAACAGAAAGGTTGTAATGAGCCATAAGTTTGGAGATAATTTGTTACATAGCAATAAGTAGCTAAAAGAGAGAAGTGTGTGCTGGTAGCCCCAAGGATCTGGAACTAACAAATCTTGAAAACTTATCTCCTCAGCTAGACAAAGCCATACATACTGCATCCAGTGGCTTATCTCTGACATCCTTCTGGTTCTAAAATTCTCTGTAGCTCATCCCTATGACTCAAAATAAGCCTGATATCTAAATGATAAAGAGATTTTTGCCCCCAGAAGGTGACTGGCCTGACAGGGATTGCTTTTCTCACCAAGGATTAGAAATGTAGGTGACAGGAAGGGAGGGAGAATGGGTCTTCCAGAAGTAGAGGCAGACAGAAGAAGTAGCTCCAAGAGTTTGGGTGCTGGCAACAAGGAAAGAAAACTTGGTTTGTCTCCATAAAGGACACTGGGAAGTATTTACAGACTAGGTAACTGAATATCCATAGGAAAAGCACCAAGCAAGCCTGAGATAGGCAGGTCACCAGAAATTGACTTGAGAAATTAACTTTTCGATTCATTATTACAGGAAGCACTTAAATATGTACTGAATTTGTAAGTAGTTACTTGCAGCTGGTGAGCAGGCAAGAACATAGATGGAGTCTCAAGAAAAGTCAGGAAGAGGGCAGATCAATTATCTATACCACCAAGGTGTTACATGGCAACTAACCACAGAACTTCAGTGCTGTACACCAGTACACATTTATTCATCTCTTGGGTCTGTGGGGTTCGCCCAGTCTGGGTTGGGCTTGGCTGCTCTTGGCTGAGATCACTTATCTCAGTGTTCAGAAGCTATTAGCTGACCTAGTGTGGCCTTTGATGGAATGACTGAGGCAACTCCACCATGGTCCATATTTTTCTCATCCTTCTCCTGAAACCAGTGGACTAGCCTGGGCATGTCCTTCTGGTGATGACAAAGGGCAGAAACGAGCAAACCCAACCCAATTGCACAAGCAGTTTTAAGCCTCTAATATGACCATTAATGAATCTACCATGGAAGTTATTTTGTAAAAATCAACCATGACAGTGGAAAAGGGAATTTTTTTGAAGGAGCTATCAGTACCTTCTGTCTGATTAGGCAGCATTATTAGCCTGTGGGGACTTGAAGCACAGGAAACTTGCCTCTTCAATGAGGAGAGACTGCTGCTCCTCATGATCCTCAGTCCCTTTGTGACATTGTTGTGAGCGTGCTATGAAGGCACACACACAAGCTGTGTCTTTCCCCAATGTCAGCTTCATTCAGTCATAAAGCAAGATTAACATAATTATAAAGTAGGTTCAATATTCCAAACTCGATGACATTTCATCACCTATGTTAACTTAGCTTCTTACATGTTACAAAAAGCAAAGCATAAGACAAGTCACACAACAAACAAGATAGAACAGGGACAAACCAAATGCAAAGTCAGCCTGTGAGCATGCAGCTGAAAGAAGTCCTCCGTCTGGTCTGGGTCAGCTCTTGGCATGTGCTGCCTATTATGTTTTGGCAGTAGAGGATCTCTGTTACATTCCGAGATCAATTGGGCAGAGTATTTGGCAGCAGCTGCCTTTGTGATGTCATAGATATGAAAGGGTCAGTGTCTAGATAGTCAGTTTGCTGTAAAAATCTTCCCTTTCTAAAGGGATTTAATGAGTCTTGGGCCTTTGGAGATGTCCTCTGGCTCTTCTGGTTATCAGTTCTGGGTGATGCCAGCTGTTGCTGGTTTTGACAATATCTGGTCTTAGCTGCAATGCCCTTGGTTGCTGGCATCACTGCCTGACATAAATTATGGCTTGACATAAGTGACTCCATCTTACTATCTACAAACTTTAAAGGATTTATCTTTCTGCCTGGTTATTCACATAACTATCCTTTGGTGACCACCCTTCAAGAACCCCTGCCTTTTTGAAGGCATATAGAAACCACTGGACTTTGGAGTCTGGGGAAGAAGGCTGTCCTGAGGGTTAGGGAATAAACGAGCTGTTGGTGATACTAGTGGATTTTCCAAGTCTCTGCTACAAGACCCAGGTGTATTCTTAGGAAAGAATTGCTGAAATGAGAACAGTGTGATAAACTCAGTTATATTACACTTCCCCTACTACAAAGTAAAAAGAATGTGGATGATTGATTAAAAGGCAAAATAGGAGGCACCTGGGTGGCTGAGTGGTCAAGCATCTGCCTTTGGCTCAGGTCATGATCCCGGGGTCCTGGGATCGAGTCCCACATGAGGCTCCCTCGAGGGAGCCTGCTTCTCCCTCTGCCTGTGTCTCTGCCTCTCTCTGTGTCCCTCATGAATAAATAAATAAAATCTTTTAAAAAAATAAAAGGCAAATAGATAGTAAGATATTGCCAATGTTTATCTAGGAATCCCAAGGTGGGGGTGGGGGGACAGAGCACCCGTCTTAAGTCTCATGATTATCAAGAAGAAGACTGCTGGAAGGTGGGACGTATCATTCGAGAACTGCCAATTCTCAATTCCCAATGCTCAAATTGTCCCTGACTTCGTAAAGTCTTTTATGAATTGTGTTTTTTGGTATGGGCTACAACAGAGCAGATGTGGTAACACTTGAGTTTCTGGACCCGAATAGCCAAACTCCAGAGATCAAACTCACAGCGATCCCACTGATAAACTCAGATTTTAGCACTTCTCCTCAGCTGACACATTTCTTTAGCTACAAGATGCTACATTAGATGAATGCCTAATGATAGAGTCCCCACCCTTTAGAAGCTTTGACGCTGGATGTGTGTTCAGTATCCTGATGCAAAGGAATTTTTTAATAAACGTTCAGCATTCAGGGCACCTGGGTGCCTCAATCAGATGAGCATCTACCTTCCGCTCAGGTTATGATCCCAGCTTCCGAGGATGGAGCCCCACTTCAGGCTCTCTGCTCAATGGGGAACCTGCTTCTCCCACTCCCCCTGTTTGTTGCCCTGCCAGATTCTGCTCATTCGTGCTTTCTCTCTCACTCTTTGTCAAATAAATTAATAAAATCTTAAAATAAAAAAAGAAGTGTAGCGTTCAAAGCACTACTTATATGGGTGTATATGATTCTTGCTTTGGAAAGTGAAATCTTAGGGAACAGCAGCTTGTACTTAACTGGCTCTGGTAGACCACAGGCTAAGTTGGAACTTGGTTGGAAAATACTGGCAGACAAAAAACTTCCTCTAGTAATCTTCACTCAAGAGCTAAGCAGATGTTTGAGGTGTTCCATCCACCCACTCCTGCACTTAGCCTCTACACCTGAAAGCCACTTACTGTGAAACACTGTGACAGTCTGCCTGAAAGACCTTTTTTCATTATGGGAGCATACTTGATCCATGCCATGGATGTGGCAGAGAGCTAATGCTCTCAGAAGCACCCTCAACCCGTGACACCCAGATAGTTGATGGGTAAAGAGTCTGGTTCCCTCACTTTTGGAGTAGAAAAACTCTGAAGAATGTACTGGTTCCCTGCTTGATAGTGAATCCTGTCAGGCCACCTTCCCTACCCTGTCTCACGTCCCTGTTCCCCTGCCAGTGTTTCCTGGGATATCCCTTGCCCCTGCCAAATTCAACTGCTTGCTCTCTAATCTGTGTTTCAACCCAAGATAGCACACAGTCTCACGAGAGAACACAGTCCAAATAATGAGCTAAGGTTTTTGCAGAATAATACCTAGGGTTTTCATAGCTTGTCTTTCCTAATGTTGAATTCAGCAAACTGGCATGACAGGCTAAATGAAAGTGAATTAAGTTTATGATACTCAATAAAGACAAACCCTAGGGCTCCTAGGTAAGTGATATAGACCGTCTTATTTTAACTGCTTCATTGTAATGAATACAGTACAATTTATTGATTCATTCTCCTGTAGGTGAATGATCAGACTGTCCTAACATTTCATGATTGAGCCCATGCTGTGGCAAACATTCCCATCTGTGCTTAGCCCCCGTGTGTGTGCATGTATATGTGTACACACATAGGATTTCTAGGACATGTGTGTGTGAACGGGCTTGCTGGGTAGAAAACACCAAATCCACAGGAGTGGTCATCTCTGGTGGAGAGCATAGTGACAGCAAAGTCCTTAGAAGAAGTGCAATTGCTCGATGGTCATTTGTCTCAACTTTGCTGAATATGTCTTTGTGCATCTGAAATACATTGTTCATAATTTTTAAATATGTGAATGTATTCTGGCTTTGAATCAGTCAAGAAACAAAACTTTTCTGTCTTTACTTTGTTACCTGTACATATTAAAATTTTTTCTCAAGCACACTGTAATTACTGCCGGCTCTAAGAAGCCTGCACTAAACAATCAATCTCATGCAGACTTTGCAAAATGAAATTATTTAATCTGTGGCTGAGAAAGGTTTTCTCTGGTTTTGTTTTTTCTTTGTCTCCCAACTTTTCAAAAGGTCCGTTTCCAGAATATTGACTTAAGTATACAGTCATGACTTTTTGGGAATTCCAGAGTATGCCTTATGCACTGGGCACTGAAACCAAGCAGCTTTGTAAGAAAAGTGATCTAGGTCATTTCAGGCTTTCGTCCTTTGTGATTTCAAGTCAATAAAAATAGTTGGCCAGGAAGGTGACTCAGGATTTGGCTTGCTCTGTCTTACTTGATTAGAATAATAGCAGGTTGATTTGGTTTATTTCATTCCTTCTCACTTCTTTATTCTTGCTTAAAATGAGATAAAGTGGCTATTATTCTTTTCCCACCTCCAATCAGTTAACTCCAAGCAAAAAAAAAAAAATATATATATATATTTTTTTACCAAATTTATGTGATCACATGCAAGATTTCTGAATTAAATAGCCCTGATTTTTCCTCACTTCCTCACCAAAAATTCCATCCATGAAGGTATATTTCAAAAATAGAAAGTGAGCACAATGACCATGTGAGTTTCCATTAGGAGGAATCGGGGCTATGATTCAGCTGTTTGGCGGACACTGATTACCTAATCAAGACAACGTCTGCTGCTATTTAGAGGTGATACCCCGAAGAATGTAATCTTTTCCTTTTTGAGTGACCCTTTAGTTCAGTGATCTCAAAGTATTTTTTTAAGATATGAATGAGATCTGAAGGCACTTCTCTACTAGCAGTTATCAGGCCATCAATAGTTTATCTTACCCACCCAAAATAAATAATACTTTAAAAATATGAATAGTTAAAATTCACAAAGCACATAATATGTATGAAGCCCTAAGTGTGGGTTTTTTTAAAATGTTATTTTGTTTAATCCATATAATGTTGTTAGGAGGTAGAGATTATTAGTATCTCTATTTCACGGATGAGGGGGATGAGGTACAGAGAGATTAAGTAATGTGCCTAAAATTTCACAGCTGATAAGTGTTCAAGCTGGTATTTGAACCCACATGGTCTGGCCCTTCACTTCATATTTCTGATTCCTTTGCCATCCTGAGGTTCAGAGTGAGCAGGTAACTTGAAAATGGTCACACAGCTATGGTATGGTGGAGCCAAGGTTTTAATTCATATCATCCTGTGAAGCCAGAGATGTTAATTATTGCTTTTCTGGGAGGGAGTCCTTATTCAAGGTCCTTCTGTAGATTTTTGGCAATGCATATAAGAATCCCATTTCTCCTAGTTACCAAGCTACCTCTGAAGCATTAACTAACAGTTTCAAATGATTTATGGGGCATGGATTTTATATATTTAAAGACTCTGCCTAACACAGAACTAAGGACCACCTAAAGATCAAGTCAGTTACAGAAGAGAGGTAAAATATGTCCTTATGCTCCCAAGAAAAAAACAAAATAATCAGCTGTCACTGTGTGGCTTGGAATTAGAAATGATCCAGACTTTTCTGCTTTTGAGCAGAGAAAAGAAAAGCTAAGTGAGAAGCCACTGGAACAGATGCTGTAAATAAGATGCTTTAAGAACCTAGGTTCAAATGATACTTTTTCTCTAGCAAAATCACCAGCTCTCTTAACATGATCGAGAGTGATTTGTAGCAGAGAAGGCATCGTCGGTGAAATCCCAGCTTGGGGCCACAAACAGAAAATGGGCCAGTGGGGGAGGTGCCAAGATGTCAAGATTTAGGGGGGACTCACCCTCTCCAGGACTGCACAAGTGACAACCTACACCGGACTGAATTTGCATAATTTTTCCAACCCAGACTCTTGAGTGCCGGTAAAGGGCCGTTTCCATGAGGTCACCAGGGCTAGACAGAACAGAGGTGGAGAGAGAGCTGAGCTAGGTTCTGGAAAGTGCTCTGTGGGGATGTTAACACAAGGGCACTGCCAGCGTCTCGGGCTCATCCCAAATGGACCTGTGAAGAAGAGGCCAGGTGAAGGGAGGTGGAGAAGGGTAGGGGCCCCCCAGGTAGGCTGCATCTCTGGGGATGCTTCCTCCTGCCCATGAGGAGCTTCTAGGCTGTAAATACCACATATGGCTGCAGAGTCCTGCATGTCTGACGCCATAACCCCTCGCAAGTTTTTCCCTGCACTCTCTCCCTCATCTGCCCCACTTAGTCGATGCTGATTTTCTTTCCCTAGAATGTTCCCACCTCGTGGTTTTACACCTGCTGTCATTTTGGCAGGAAACCAGTCCTAGTTCTCCACACAGCTGCCTCCTAGTTGTCCCATCTCCTCTCTAGCATCACCACCTTGGGGAGTCTTCCCAGCGCCCCCCCAGACTAAAGGAGTGCTTGGGGAGCTTGATGTGATACTTGATCCCAGGACCCCAGGATCATGACCTGAGCCAAAGGCAAAAGCTCAAACACTGAGCCACCCAGGTGCTCCTCCCATGATGACTTTTAAGAAACATTTAAGCTTTCTTTTTTTTTTTAAGATTTTATTTATTTATTCATGGTAGACACACATACAGAGAGAGAGGGGGGCAGAGACACAGGCAGAGGGAGAAGCAGGCTCCATGCGGGGAGCCTGATGCGGGACTCGATCCCGAGTCTCCAAGATCATGCCCTGGGCCAAAGGCAGGTGCTAAACCGCTGAGCTACCCAGGGATCCCTATTTAAGCTTTCTGAAAGGCTTTTTGGTCATTCATTTTCCAAAACATGAATCTACAGTTCTGAGGAAGCAAAGAGCATGTGCAGGTTCTTTTGTTTCCAGTGTGGACAAAGTATAATGTTAATTACCAGTTTAAAAAAGAAAAATTTTAGTATTCTTTACGAAATGGTTGTTAACATAATTTACTTATAAAATAAAATTAGACCATTTCTATCAGAATAAGTTCTGGAGCTGGTAAGGAATTAGTTGTAAACATTGAAGTGATTTTAACAAACTAGAAATACATGTGGGCAAGTTTTGTAAAAGCCCAGTAAATAAGTTTAAAATCTGATGACAGGCAAGAGAAATATCTGTGATGAATTTGATAGGTCAAATGTTTCTATTTCTAGGGTATATGGACCCATACCATTGATAGGAAAATTACCAAAATTCCAATAGAAAAATGAGCTAATGCTATAAACAAAAAATTTCATAGAAGAAACACAAAAGGAACTATCAATCTCACTACCAGGCAAAGAACTACAAATTGAACAAAATTGGGATGCCATTTTTCTCCTAGTAAGTAAGCAAAATGGTTTTTAAATGAGCAGTTAAATGAACACATTGAAACATCACTGGTCACAGCATAAATTCAGACAGTATTTAATAAGAAACTCGGCCTTAAATAAGTCTATATTCTTTAGCCTCATAATTTCCCATATAGGAATCAACCTAAATAAATAACAGGAAAATTTAAATATGCATGTAGATACCTATCACAACATTTATGTACAGCTTTCATAGCACTGTTTAATAATGTTACAAACTGTAATTGGCTCAAGTGTTCAATGGGAAAAATGAAGGGATTATAGTATATTCATTCAGTATCATGTATTTCACTGTATGCAGCCACTAAAATTATTTTACGAATATATCGTGACAAGGGAAAATATTAACGTTTAGGGGGAGAAAATGTTAATATTATAATACCAGATAAAAAAGATTAGGAGATTATATATATGCAATATAATGCAGATTTTACAATGCTATATAAATACATGCATGCATCTGCTATTCTATATAATGCAAGAAAAAAAAGAAGACACAAGACCCCAAAATGTTAACCTCGATTTTATGCAATGGTATCTATTTTCAGGGCTGTGCCTTTTCAGATTATTACAGGAGCATGTGTTACTTTTGACAACCAGAAAAAAAAAAGTCACTTAAAAATAAAACACATGAGAACTTGAATGGCATCCTCTTAAAGAAACAAAAGAATTATAAGAGTAAAGCTTGACTTTCTACCTGGATTATTCAACTTCTTTGTTAAAATATTTTCATTTTCAAGCCTGTACAGGCCCATAAAGCAAACTAAACACTTCGGACCAACTTACTAGAGAAATTAAGTGGACACTAAGATTTATGTTAATGGCTGCTGACAGGAGGTGTCATGACTAACTGTCAACAGGGTAATAAGAATCCCCTCCTCTGAGGCAATTGCTTCTGCAGTTTAGCTGAGCTGGTTATGCTTGGGTTCCTGGGTTCCCTCTTGAGGCGGTTGAGGAGTTCACCATCATGGAGGCTGTCTAAGAAGGCTCATTAGGTATCCCTCAACTAGGTTGGGTGACATAAGCCCCTTTTTAGCATTTGAGCTGCACATACCTATGATAGCTTAGCTGGATGGGACCAGAATCACAGGAAGCATCTCATCTCCAGTTTCTCAAATTGAGGGGGTGGTGGAGGTTAAGAAAACCAAGTGCCATCTTCAAAGGGCTATGAAGCATAAACGTGACATAACATGAAAACCAGGGGCACCTGGGTGGCTCAGCTGGTAAGCATCTGATCCCAGGGTCCTGGGTTGGAGTCCCACATTGGGCTCCCGCAGTGAGCCTGCTTCTCCCTCTGCTTGTATGTCTGCCTCTATCTGTGTGTCTCTCATAATAAATAAATAAAATCATTTTTTTAAAAAGAAGAAAAGAAAAGAAAAGAAAATAGAAAATCAGAAGCGGCCCATTCCATCAGAGACAGAGAAAACCTAAGGCATGTGTTTATGTGCAATTGGTAGGAGATCCCCTTGTCCCGTTGTTTTAGTCGGGGAGACCCTGAAACTAGGATTTAGATGCAAGAAGTTGATTTAGGTCATTCCAGAAAGCCCAGTGAAGGAATATGACTATGATTAGGAAAGGGAGGCCACCTGGTAAAAGTAAGGTATGTCAGTGAGCAGGTTATCACTGCAGGCAACAGGAGCTCAATCCTACTGCAGACCCTCTGAGGAAAAGTGTAAAGAATAAGGCACTATTGTCCTACTGAGGGGCAAAAAGCTGGGATAGTTATTTACCAGCTCCCATCCCTCAAGGGGTGAAAAGTATGCTTTGGGTATTAACTCCAAATCTCTGGTACCTGCAAACTACCCTGTGCTAGTTAGACACCCTACTAGCCAGAAAAGACTATTGGGCACAAAGATGCAGAAAGCTTTGGAAGGAACTGGGCACCTGGGTGGCTCAGTGGTTGAGCATCTGCCTTCGGCTCAGGGCGTGATCCTGGGGTCCTGGGATTGAATCCTGCATTGGGCTCTCCACAGGGAGCCTGCTTCTCCCTCTGCCTCTCTCTGTGTCTCTGCCTCTCTCTCTGTGTCTCTCATGAATAAATAAATAAAATCTTTAAAAAAGAGAGAAAGCTTTAGAAGGAACTGTTTGCAGGTGAGTCGGGGGAAGTATGTGGCATCAAAACATAAAGCCATACCTCAGACACCTCACAGTACTTCCTGGGACTTGTTCCCCTAGTTTTTCCCCTCAAGAGCCACACCGTATAGTCTGAACTCCTTGAGATAGGCCCACTTTGCCTCCAAATGGTGATGGGTTCTCATTAGCCTCTTCCTTTGACTTCTGGAGTCTTCTAAATGGCTTCTTTCCCCTGGTCTGGTTTCCTCAGTCTGGGTCTCAGGTCTGCCTCAAAGGTCAGATAAGAATATGAATGGATAGATGGATATTTCCTTGGCTTTATCCATCTATCCATTCATCCATCCATCCATCCATCCATCTACCCACCCATCCATCTATTTTGATTGGAAAAGATGGGAGAGGTATAGAAAGAAAAAGAAAATAGGACAGGGCTGTAGCTCTGAAAGAAATACAAAAGCAGAGAAGGAGAGAGAAGCTTCAAGATATTATCATGTAAATAGTTGTGAAATCTGCTTCCATACAGTAAATTGGAATGAAGAGATGGATCGTGTAATGAATGGACAGAAACAGTGTAAAGTCACCACCTTTGCCCTTTGGAATGGATAATTGTCTTTATAGGAAGGTACCTTGAGGCTATGCAAATAATTGGTTGTTGTACTTTGCCACCAATTTTTTTTTCCTGTTGATGTTTCTTATTTGGAACAATTATCACTGTGGTGTTTGCCAAGTGGTGATTTTCTAATTCCATTCTGTCTTCTACATCTATGAATTGGAATTTCACTGTAATAAAAAGCTTTCCCTCCTCCATTTATTTATTTCTCCAATTATTTTTATTTATATCAGTATGGATGCCTGGATACCTACTGTATTCTATAATTATGCATAGCATGATTCATTATTATCCTTCTTTGGTCATTCAAAATGTCCCAGACCTCAGGACCAGAGTTTTCAAGTCTATTTGTCACAAAATGCTGTTTTCCTGGTTTCCTGCAGTTTAGAGAGAGATACAAGTCCCTGCAAGGTTGAAGGAAAGAGGCACTAGGATTGTTGAGACAGTGTGAGCTGTACAACTGTATCCTTTCACACTCAAAAGCAAGATTTGGCTGGAATAAATCCGAAATTATAGGACAAGATCACTTGATTATTTGCATATTTACCTCTGTGCTTCCTTTGCCTTTGACAGCAGACTTCTGACCCAGTCGAGATATTGATTTAGCAGAAATTATAAACAGCAGTTGAATCCTGAACTCTCTGCCTAAGGCATGGGGGTCTTCAAAGATGATTGTGGTATGGGACTGGCACAGGGGCCATCTCACTCACCAAAGTCAGCTGGAGAAGGGCGACATGGATAATGAGGGGGATTTTTAAGTGTGATATCCTCCCAGGAAGACAACAGATGAAATCTAAGTCAAGTCTGTAGTTTGACATTTTCAGAGTCATCTATAGTGAGTGACAACATGTTGAAATTACTTTCTTGAGCAGAAAGTTGGCCTGACAAAGACACTGAGGGTTCCAGACTACTTGTCACCAAGAAAAGAATAAGTGTGGGCAATATCTAGAGCTCAGCATTCCGGGGTCTGAGCAGGGAAGGTACAAGGCCATGGACAAGTCATGGCAGAGTGCCTTAGGCCACGAGCTCCAGAGACAAACAGCCTGGTTCTGAATCTTCAGCTTTGCCACTTCCTAGCCTGGACTCATTACTGAAACTCCATAAGCCTCAGTTGCCTCATTTTTTCCATGGGCATTTTATATGGAGATGACAACAATAATAAGTATGCTGTGTGGGTTTTTCTCCATTTGCTTCCCTCGATCCACTCTCCACTCCTCTCTGTCCTGCTCTGTGCCCAGGAGACCAGTCTCTCTGGGCAGCATCACCATAGGGGCCAAGCCTGCTAGCTGGGTGCGACCAATAGGAGCCATTCATAGGAGATTGGAAGGTGGTAGGAGAGAGGCATCAGGGATACTTATGCCTTTCCCCCTTCTCCTACCCTTCCACCCATGCTCCCTTTAGGATCCTCCCAAAGCCTTTCCACTACTGCTGTTCCCCTGGTATTTCCCTTTCCATGTTAGTTCCCTAGACCTGCCCTCACCCCTGTATATATCCCTTCATTTGAGCTTTTGAGTACCACCTGTTACTGGCCAGATTCAGACAGACATATGGAGCACAGAGCTGCTGGCAAGATTCAATGAATGTCCCTCCAAAGTATGTGGCATGCTACCCTAGACGTCACAGGTGTGCCTTAGAATGTTGTAATAATATATCATAGCCTCCCCCATCACTCTTGGAAGCTGGTGACAAATGCATAGTTGCTTTAGAAGGGAGCATGGAAGGGTGACATTCTGGAGCAGAGCAGGATTAGAGTCAACAATGGAAGGAGTTCTGTCCTGGCACTCCAGGCACCATGTCAAAAGCAGTGAGGGCAAATGTAGTTGCCATGGACCCAAGAGCCTTAATGGTGATATCACGTTAACCTGATTTATGAAGAAAAGCCCAACTGAGTGATTAAAACCTGACCTTTTAACAAATAGTAATTTGTCTGTATTCTTACCCAGAAACAACAACAACCACAAAAATCCAGCAGAAACCCAAGTAGTGGCTTCTGTTCCCTAAAATAACAAACACTTTAGTAATACCTTGCTGGTTCAACTTATTTCCCAGAACCAGTTTTGGGAGGTAATCCTGCAGCTGTGGTGATAGTGGGCACACAGAAATAAGGGGTGTGGCACAAACACCCTACAGGTCACCTCAGTGAATTATGGAGTACAAAAAACAAGTTCTCATTCAATCACCTTGCTACCATGTTTTTTCCAGACATGGTATGGAATGTGCATGCATTTGCAGTATGATTGCCATGTAAGATAAAACTGATATGATTGGAACCAAACCACAGGTAGAAGCTATAGGGTCTGAAGGATAATTTGAATTCACTAATTTAAAAATATCATGGATACAAGCAATTCAGCATTCATTAACCTTGTCTGGGATGTGGAAGGGGAAAGATGCACTCCACAGAATGCCTCTAAAGACCTCTTTGTTTGTCAGTGTATTTCTGGAACTGAAACAAGAGTCAGTGCTGGGAGGTAAGAGGAGAAGTTCTGTAAAGGAAGATTCAGCATCTCAGAGACTTCAAAGAAAGGTCACCTTGTTTGTTTGCCAACGAGAGAGGAAAGTAGGTCTATGCACAAAGGTTCTACTGAAATAAATTAAATAGAGGTGAAAAATTTCAACACATCCACCTTGCTCACCTTGTGTCAAACAGGAAACTATACCCATAGCAGGTGACAAACACCCAGTATCTTGAGTCAGTACAGAATTTTGTAATATTATTTTATTTTTAGTATTACTTCATTTTTATTTTTTTTTAAGATTTTATTTATTTATTCATGAGAGACATAGAGAGAAAGGCAGAGACATAGGCAGAGGAAGAAGCAGGCTTCCCGCGGGAAGCCTGATGCAGGACTCGATCCCAGGACCCTGGGGTCATACCCTGAGCCGTCGGCAGATGCTCAACCACTGAGCCACTCAGGCGTCCCATATTAGTTTATTTTTAAATAATGTCATGGATGAAATGACTTGATTTTAGAGCTTGGGGGGAAACTGTCAATGTTTCGTCTCAATTTTTGATTTGTAAAACCAAAGATTTTAGAGAGAGTACCATAGGAGAGGAAGATGTGAGAAAGCAACAGAGACAGACAGAAAGAATGACAGAGAAATATAGATAGAAAGCAGTTTAATGAGTAGATCCGGATAGTAACTGGGGTTTCCTGGCTCGGTCGCTCAGCAGTTGTAGGTTTAAAATTTGAGGCAAACTAGTTTTCTTAGCCCAAGTGTCCTCAAATGTCACATGAGACAGTGATAGTAAAGGACTGCCCTGGGTGGGGATGGCCTGGCACATAGAAGGGGCTCAACGCACAATGTCTACTACCGGTGTTGTCGTGACAGCTGTGATTTTTCCCTGCAAGCCCTTTCCCCTTCAACATGAGCTGCAGACGGGCCTCTGGCCCTTGCCTGTTGAACTTACCCTCATGAAAAGTGACTATTCTGCCAGTAAAGGAAATGGCCCAGAGCCCTCTTCTCAGACACTGTTCAGGACACAGGAACCAGTACTTACGGTGTGTTTACTCAAGTGAAAGGGTTCAAACTACTTCCTCTAATGTTCAGAGAAGGGCTAAAACTTTGTCAGCTGAGCATTCGTGATCTGGCTGGCTGGGAATGAATAATTAAACTCCTGCCAACACTAAGTGCCCTGTAAATTCCTTACAGCAGCCTCCTGCTCCCTCTGTGATACATGTCTCCCCACCCCCCCAAATAATCATATCTGTGTTGTTTAGCTGGGAGCTCACCTCGGAAGGCTTACATACTCCCCTTTCCCTCTTGGGCAGTTTCTCAATAGCAGTTGTGTGCCAGCTTGCAGGGAAGCCCGGGCACCCTCCCTCAGATCTAGCCGAGAGGGGCTGGATCCAGTCCACCCAGCTGAGGCCAGCTCCCATCCGAGCAGATTCAGGAAGAGCTGCTCCAGCAGAATACAAAGCAGAGGGGACAACCAGTGTATCCTCCTGGAGGGACGAGCTGGCCTAATCACCTAACATCTTCGTCCTGGAGGGCCAGTACTCAAGGGTGGAGAGGTGGTACTTTGAAACAAAGCGCACTCTTGAAAATGTGCTGGGATTGAAATACAAGCCTGTTCAGGAGACACTGGACTGTGCTTCTCCGCTCTGCCCTTCAGGGGCTGGCCTAGGATAGTTCTCCAAGGTCCTTGATCTTAAGGGAATTGGCTCATACCGTGGTCACCTGGGGTTCAATCCCGCAGGCTGCTCCAATGGAATCATATGTTTTAATGCACAGCATTAAAGGAAGCCTCCTCCACTCGTGAGCAAGAGAAAGCAATTAACTTTTATTCTGTCAATCTGATCATTTCACTGTCTCATGAGGCAATGCTCAGTCTTTCAGATTTCTCCCTCTTCTGCTTCTTTCCCAGAATCCTTTGCAGGATGTTTATTTTATTTTGTTTTCTTTTGATGTTGGGGGAAAAGACTTAGTGTCCTTGGGGATGATATCCTCTTGCTCCTTCTGGGGCCAAAGTCCCTTTGAACCTCTAGTTCTTACCTTGCTGGTCTTTGGGGCTCCCACCTGTGGCTGGAGGACTAAGGGTCAGCCTCCTGCTCACAGAGGATGTCAACCAACTTCCTCTGTCTGCTCAGCATCACCTCAGCTCTCCTTGATGGCAGACTTCAAACTATGCCAAGTCTGCCAAATCCTCCAGCAGCCTGGTGCCTGAGCACCCACTCCGATCTCTGCAGACACATTCCTCTTCCCACTTGGCAGACCCCCAGATTGTTCTTAATTCAGAGCTCTCAATGCATGGGGCCCACGAGGAACCTGTGAGAACTGCCTCTCAGGGCCCCACTAACCACAGTGACTCAGCTGAGCCCCTGACACAAGTTCGTGAGTGCAAAGCATTTCTTTGGGAGGTGGCAGTTGGAAACCTGGGCAGAGAGTGAGGAAGGAAACAGCAACTGGAGAAGCCATTAAAGCTAGCATCATCACACAAGTTGCCACTGTGGGCAACTGGGGCTTCATCCCCCAGAGGAACACTGAGCAACAGTGTAGAACATGCCTCGGAGTTATGGGCATGTTAATAATTCATAAAGATAATTGTGAAGCAATTACATGGAATGTGCATGCAAAGCAATTCGCACAGAACCCAGTACATAATAAGGACTCAGTAGATGTGAGCACATCCTGCTTCCCTACCAGTTCTCCTATTTGCCAGTCCTTTCCATGGCTTCTTTGGCTTTTAGTTTTTTTCTGATGTTTTTGATCACTTCTTCTGTTCCTCACTCATTTTTATTTTTATTCCCTGAACCCAAGGCAGGTATTTCCCAAGGTCCAGCTTGAGCTTTCTACTCTTTTCCTGTATAGTGAATCCATCCGTATGTGAAGGTAATAGGAAAAAATACTCAAGTCCCCCTTCGATGTTAAAACATAGATGCCTCTAGAGTACACATTCCATCCTACCCCCAGCCTGAATCAGTTTGTGTTAAAACAAAACTTTGTCATTTCAAATGTTTTAGAAAATAGTAGAAGCAAATTCATGAATACTGATAAGTCTGATAATATGAAGTGTTATAAAGTACTGTGGGGAAGTGAATACTCTCATACCATTTTGGTGGAAGTCCCAATTTATATGGCCACTTTAGAGGACCTCTTGATAGAGATTATGAAAGCTGAAAATGCAGAGACAGACTTCTTACCACCCAGCCATTCAACTTTTGCATATCCATCATAGGAAACTCATTCAAAAGCATACAGCAGAGGTGCCTGGGTGGCTTAGCAGTTGAACGTCTGCCTTTTTGGCTCAGGACGTGATCCTGGAGTCCCGGGATCAAATCCTACATCAGGTTCCCTGTGTGGAGCCTGCTTCTCCCTCTGCCTATGTCTCTCCTCTCTCTATTTCTCTATGTCTCTCATGAATAAATAAAATCTTTAAAAAAAAAGCACACGACAATATTCATTAATTTTTGCTACATCAGCAAAATATTGGAAACAACTTAAGTGTCCATCAGTAGGGGAATAGATAAATGAAAAATAATATATTTATACGATAGAATAACTAGCCATTAAAAAGGAATAAATCCGAACTCTACATATCAACCTGAATAGGACTATAATAAATTGAAAGAGAAAGCAACTAGCAACAGCTGATATGTTTTCTCTCCCTACAATTTTGCCTTTTCTGGGCAGCCCTGGTGGCTCAGTGGTTTAGCGCCGCCTTCAGTCCAGGACGTGATCCTGGAGACCCGGGATCGAGTCCTACGTTAGGCTCCCTGCATGGAGCCTGCTTCTTTCTCTGCCTCTCTCTCTCTCTCTCTCCATGAATAAATAAGTAAAATCTTTAAAAATAATAATAATAATTTTGCCTTTTCCAAAATGTTGTATGGATGACGTTACACAGGATGTAGTCTTTTGAGTCTGGTTTCTTTTACTTAGCTTAATGCATTCAAGATTCATCCATATTGGTACAGATATCAGTAATTCCTTCTTATTGTTCAAATATTTTGCCTAGTTTTTTATTGGGCTGTTATATATATAACACTGTTTTAGTAAATAAACAATTTTTTTTGGAAAGGTAGAAACCAAACTCCCAATTATAAGCTCAGGGAGAATGGAGGGAACCAGGATTGGAGAAAAGAATGGTTAAAGATTAAGTTTTATCTGTAACGCTATCATTTAAACAGAATAGTGGATTTCTATCTTAACGTGCATAATTGAAAATTCAGCTTACAAAGGCAGCAGATGAAGTTGATAACAGCACTGATTATTAAGGGATCTCTATTCTTAGATAATATACACTGGAGTCTTTAGGAGTAAAAAGCTATGATGTATACAACTTACCTTCAAAAGGGTTAGGAGAGAGAGAGAGAAAGAGATTAACTGAGAGAGAGAGAGAGAGAGCACTTGAAGTGGAAAGGGAACCACCTTCTAATTGTTTAAAAGCTTGGAGTTTGGGACTCCTGGGTGGCTCAGTGGTTGAGCATCTGCCTTTAGCTCAGGTTGTGATCCCGAGGTCCTGGGATCAAATCCTGCATTGGGGTCCCTGCATGGAGCCTGCTTCTCCCTCTGCCTATGTCTCTGCCTCTCTGTGTGTGTCTCTCATGAATAAATAAATAAAAAAAAAAAAAAAAAAAAAGCTTGGAGTTCATGGAGCTTCCTTAGATACAGGCTGCTAGTTGAGATAATAGGGTTGAGGAGGCCAGATATTCAAATTCTATGAAGAAGGAAAAGAGACCTACTGGGAACAGCATCTATGTTCCAAATCAACAGGAAAACAGAGAAGAAGAAAGGAAGGCATTGCTCCTCCTGAGATATTGTGGGGATGCAGTGGGCTCCATGTGAAAAAGGAGCAAGAGGATGAATCATTCTGAACTACCTCCTCAGGGGTCAGGTCTAAGCTTATGAAAGAATGTATGCATAAGGGGTTGTGAGGCTTTCAGCCTGTCCTTCCACCTATGACAGTTGGCTGTGTCCATGGCTTCAAATTCATTTAAACCTGAGTGATGTAAATCACACTTAGGAGATACCTTAGTGATATAACCATATTCCCTTAGCCTTGCGACCAGAACAGTTCATGCTGGATGATGGAGGTCAGGTGTGCAATCAGGGAGCCCACTGAAGAACTGAGAAGAATAAGGGTAAGAACTGGAATTTCATGGCTCCCCCTACCATCCCTGTACCATTCCTACTCTGCCATTTCACTCTTGACACATGAAGGTGAAGAGCAAACCCAAGGTGGTCTGGGAATGTAGGTAGGGACCTCGTCGGCATCGCTGTAGGATATCAACTCTAAACAGGGGACTTACTCTTCAATGTTGTTTTACCTAACCTCTCACTCCATCTCTTGACCCTTCTAGATAATCCTACCAGAGTGCCAAGTGTTAACTTATACTTATTCTGTGTGACATTAGGCTTCCCTCCCAAGCTAACCTTTCTTCCCTATGTCCCCATCTCTGTCAGTGGGCCCAAAGATTTCAACATCCACTTCTACTCTATACTTTCTCCTTTTCTTCTCAGTTGAAACTTTCACTAAAGGTGAAGAGGTGTCCTCTTCTTTGTGCCAGCATCCACCAGTCCAGCTGAGGAAGTGACTGCTGTTTAACTGACCTTGCCTCCCTCTGCTCTCTCCCTGTGTGCTGCTTCTGCCCACTGCTCTCAATAGTCCCCACTCCTCCCCCTTGCCTCCCCAGAGCCCTCAGCAGCATCCTACTGTCCATCTCTTTAGTCCACTTAATAGTCGTCTTTAGCTTAACTTCCAAGAAGTCACTGCCCTTTAGATTTTTTCCTTCAGATTGTCTCACATCTACTCTTTTCCCAACATTTCCATTGCAGCCCCAGTACTCGTCATCTATGAACCCAGTAACCATTGGCCTCCTTGATTTTAGTTCCTCCACTTTAGCCTACATGCTACTTTTGCAGTTATCTTGTTTAAACATCATTTCACCAGGCCACGCCTCTGCTGAAGAATGCACAGTGGCTTACCACTTCTTATCACAACAAATCTCAACTTCTTTGTCTGGCTGTCATCATCAGGCCCTACACCCCAATTTTACTACCCACCTCTACCTTTTTCTTCTTCTAAGCCAAGATTCCTCCACCCTCTCTGCTCTGTCAGCATCCTATGCCTAGTCCTAATTGCACAGCCTTGCTCAGACTCATCTCTGTCCAGTCAGAAACTGTTTAACTTATTAAAATCTATGGAATCTTTCATGGCTATCCATCCACTCCCATCCCATTCTCTATCAATGTTAGAACCAGGGTATTGGGAGCAATAGATCAGATTCTACATGGACAGGGTGGGACTGAGAGTCCATGAAACCCCACAGAGGCAATTGGGTTCCAGGACCCTAAACATAGGCCAGAGAGAGAGAACCCCTTACACTAAGGATAATTTTGTGGGACTAGGATGCAGGAGTTAGTCAACACCAGAAGACTTTCAGTCCCTGGAAAAACGCAGGCATCCTACATTTAGAATGCCTTCAGAAATCAGGTTCAGTTCACACAAGGGAAGAACAGGTGGGAGGAAAGACAAAGAAAGGAGACTGGTGGCAGAACTGGTAGCAATGGCTCTGGCAGGCTGACCCACATAAAGATATTGCATTCACCACACATCTTGTGCATTTGCTTGAGTTCTGTGGTAGATAGTGTCCAACAATGGCCACCATAAATGCCTTCCCTCACCTTTATGCACATGTCACTCTGCCATTGAAAGGTGGCCTTTGTTTCTTCTCCCTACGCAGCCAGGCTGTCCTTGTGACTGCTTTTGTCAATACACTGTGAAGGACAGTGATATTCTGGGACTTCTAAGCCTGAGCCATAAGAAGCCTGGTGGCTTCCAGTTTCTTATTCTTGAAACACAGTCACCACATGGTAAGGAGACCAATCCACATGGATGCACACTGAGATACCCAGTCTATGGTCCTAGCACAGTTCCCAGCCAAGAGCCAGCATCAAGTACCAACCATGTGAGTGTTCCATTGTGGACATCCAGTTCCGTCAAGCCCCCACATAGTTGGTTACAGTCCTGGCCAACATTATGTGAAGCAGAAAAAACACCCAGCTGAGCCAAGTCAACCCACAGACTGGAAAGAGAATGAAATGATTGTTGCTCCTAAAGTACTAAGTTCTTAAAAAATAAATAAATAAATAAATAAATAAATAAATAAATAAATAAATACAGACATACATACATACATACATACTAAGTTCTGGAGTGTTTTTTTTCCTATTATATATAACTAAAACAGACTGTACAAGTTTTTTGGCTTCTGATGAGATCTTTCCTTAGCCATCATTCATGACAACTAATATTCCAAGAGTCCAGAAGGCAAAGAGCCTGGCATGTCCTTGTGGGGAGCCAATTCCACGATGACTTGAGTTCATATTAATAATTCCCTTTTTTTCTAGGTGTAGCACAGATGATCTCATCTATCAGTTGGATATAATCCATTTTTATTTTTTAAATTATATTTAATATTTCTGTTTTATCAACAAATCTCATATATTTGAAAAACAAAGCTTATATTTGTATCTTTTTTCTCCCCTTGCTTATTGCAAAATAAACATGCAACACATATTATTCAGTTGAAAGTTCATTTCCAAATATTCCTTCATGCATATTGAATTGTCTTCTAAGTCTAGCTCAAGCTATCAAGAGACAACATTCATCTTAATTCAACTTTATGTGCAATAAATTAACCACTTGAAGCTTCCTTAGAAAATAAAGCACAAAACTGCATATATACTTAAAATACTAAAAATTTGCTAAGATAAATTCAGAGGAAAATAAGAGAATTTTTAATCAGAGGTTTATAATAGTGAAAATGCATAATGACCAGTGACATGAGTCAAAACCTGTTCCAGAAAGGAATCTTGACTTATTTATAATGCCAGCATACTTATTACTTATTGATAAAAGCTTCAAACATTCTATTTTTAGCACTGTATTTGTTTCCTTTGTTCATGTGCCTAATGGTGGGGGGGGGTGTCAAGTTTGACAAGGGGCCATACGCAATGCAAATGAGGTCATCAAGATTCCACAGCTTTGTCTGAGACCATTCAAATCCCCTGAAACATAGCCTTCTTCAGAATCAAAATATAATTAGAAGGTTATTATATTGCCTGTAGAGAAGTGTTAGAATTTTCAGTTCATGGGGACATCATATGGTGACTGCAGGATAAGGATTGAGACATGAGTAATGCTCAACTTAATCTAAATACATTCAATTGTTCATGAGATAAGGGATAAGCAAGTTCTTCTATAATAAAAATCAGCATACTTAAAAAATTTAGAGAGAGAGAGAGAGCATGAGTGCAAGTAGGGGGAAGGGCAGAGAGAGAGAATCTCAAGCAGATGCCCCCATGAGTGTGGATCCCAACACAGAGCTTGATTCAGGGACCCTGAGATCATGACCTGAGCCAAAATAATGAATTGGCCACCTAATTGAGTTGAGACACGCAGGTGCCCCCAAATCAACATACTTTTGAACTTACAAATTATAATTAAATATAGCTGAACCTGTTTGGTCAAAGAATTAGCCCAAATACTTGTCAATTCTTCAAACCAAAATCTAATGCTTTGCTGGGGATCTTCTCTTCTCACCATAAGAATTAAGGTATTGCTCCTGATGGTCCTTAAATGATTGGAAAATTAAAACCAGTATCTATAGTTCCTCAGAACTTAAAGATGTCTCAGATCAATGAAAAATGAGATTTATGTCATATTAAGGCCCTAGTGTAACCTAAAAAAAGCAACTAGAGTACACAGAGACCCACACTCCCGGGTTTCTGTAGCTGGAGAATTCCATTGATGGAATTAGGGTCACAGAAAGCGTGAGAGAGACTGGACAAAATAGGAGGTGGTCTGTGAGAGTCATGAGTATGCTCTGGGTCAAGATGGTCTAGAACACTCTTCTGGAAACCAGTGTTGAGGCCTTGGGAGGGTAGACAAGCCACCTACTCCACTGAGTCTGTTTTCAAGTTTACTTAAGTAGAAAATGATGATAATGCTTGTCCTGCTTACCTCACAGGATATTATGAAGTTCAATTGAGATAATGTATGGTAAAACATGTTAGAAACAAAGTGTGAAACACTATAAAAATACAACATTTCAGGTATAATTCCAATGGGGAGGCATAAACAAGAACAGAAACATTGAACCAGAATGCAAATCAAGTACTTGGATGAATAAATAAATGTGTGATTGATATGATAAGCATATAGTAATGTGAGTCATTAAAATTCATGGATGATTTCAGAGGAAACTTGATATGTAAACTATATCTTCTGAATAAATTGTAAAGTCTTCATTGAGGAATTGGAATTTGGAGACCCATGGGAAGGATGAATGGATGAAAGGAACCAAATTAGCTGGAATGTAGGAGACATTCTGAGCACTGTGAACAAAGATAAGGAGGAGATGGTGGAAAGAATTAAAGGATAGACTGAGGAACAAAAAGTGACAAGATGTGCCAATTGTGACCAACTAGATACTTTTTCATACTTTGTCTCATTTAAGCCTCATTTAAGCCTCACAAACCACCCTGAGTGGTAGCGTTACCTTCTCCAGTTGATGGAGGACAAAACTAAGGGTAAGAGAGCCCTATCTGGCTGGAGGCTACTCCAGTATATGGAACTGAGATAAAAACTCCGGTCTTTTCTGAGGATTAAACTTAATGTTCTTTTTCCTATGCCTTGGATCCATATTTTTAAAGTACAGGGAGGTCCCAAAAGTCCCATTGGAGGTGGGGGTGGAATGGTGGGATGAAATGGGAGAAATATAGTCCAAGCAATAGGTAGAGAAAAGTCTTCCTTCTCTACCACTTCATTTTGGTTTTGAACGACCTAATTTTCTTCAGATTACTTTAGTATGCTCATTTCCTGAATCAGAGAATTTATCTCTTTCCCTCTCTCTCTCCCATCTCCCTCTCTCTTTTTCTCCCTCCCTCCCCCCAAAGAGAAGATAATTAATTACCTTCAGGCCAAGCTGCCCTATTTAAAAACAGAAGAAATAACCTCTTAGCTCTCCTCTTCTTCCCCACCCAAACCACCTCCTCTGGAAACAAACACATTACCAATGCCAGAACAGCCACACAACCAGAATTACAGGACAATCAACAGTAGGAAATGATATTGCAAATACAATTGAGAGCATACTACACACGAGAGCCTTGTCAAACCCCTCTTACAAAACTTCCTCTTACAAATATCCTCTCATAACTGTGGTGTGATGCCATCAGCCCAAGTGTCTCATCAGGGCTTGAAATAGAGAGCCCCCTGGTTCTCATTATAATTAATTGGCTGTAATAGAAACTTTAAACAATTGGGCTCAATTGGGCTCATGATGTAATTCCAACACTGGCTTCCTTTGATGAAATCTTCCATGGGCTTCAGGAAATACCTCAGTGGGGAAGGATACATGTGCCAGTCACACAAGATGGATTGAAACTACCAGTTTTAGTTTCTATACCTGCTTGCCAACTCTTTTTGCTGCACTCCTGTTCTCAAGAGAACTTGGTTAAGAACTGGTTTCCAAACAAAATAACCATGAATCTTTCAAAAAGCACACAACATAATTTCACTTGGGACTTAAAAGCAAGGTTTCAGGACACAGGGGATTGCTCCCTAAGATTTCTCCAGATCTAGTTTGGAGCCCTGGGTGACCATCAACACCATCTGCATAGACCCTCAACTCCCTTGGCCCTCTCTCTTGGCAACACTATAACTCCAGTTAAGTCCCATGTCACATCTGCTTTGTGCTTTCACCCAAGCCAGGATTGTGCCTGGACAACAGCATAACCACACTATCTAGTCTACCTTTAAACTCATGATTATGAAACTCCAGTGGGCTGCAAATATTGCTCAGTAAGCCAATCTCTTGCCTCCAGCCACTTACCCTCCCACTAAGAAAACGGAAGCACATAAGTCAGAAGTTAGGCTTCTTCCCACCACCGTGTTCATCTGCTTACCTGCATCTGTGCCCATAGACTCTGCCTCCCCTTCTGCAACTATGAATAAACTGCTTATGCTTGAGCTACAGCCACCCCTTCCACCTTTGTCACGGAGTCACAGACTCCAGACGTTCTTATCTCTTATGGAAGTGGCTCTAGCAATTTTCTTTCTCTTTTATGTCATTCATTTCCCCCTCTTTACTAAATCATTCCCAATAGCACACATACTAGTGCTTCTCCCACATCAACGAGAGCCTGTCTCCTGACCCTGCTTTCCTCTCCAGCTAGAGCCTCATTTCTTAAATTTACTTTTTCCAAAACTCCTTGAAAGAGTTATTGTGACTGGCTCACATTACAATTCAATTCTCGTTCTTTCTTTAACCCACTTCATTTCAGCTCTGCCCTTGCCACTTCTCAGTGTTTCCCATGCCTTTTTACATTATGTTCAGTGGTCAGTTCTCAGCCATCATCTTATTTTACTTATAGCAGCTTTTGACACAAGTGAGAACTCAATTCTCTTTGAAACTCAGTCTTCACTTTGTGTTCCTATTACTAGGACAGCATAACAAATTATCTCACAATTTGATCACTTAAAACAATGGGGATCCCTGGGTGGCGCAGCGGTTTGGTGCCTGCCTTTGGCCCAGGGCGCGATCCTGGAGACCCGGGATCGAATCCCACATCGGGCTTCCGGTGCATGGAGCCTGCTTCTCCCTCTGCCTATGTCTCTTTCTCTCTCTGTGACTATCATAAATAAATAAAAAAATAAAAAATAAAACAATGAACACACCTATTTTGCTCATAAATCTGCAAACTGGACAGGGCTTAGAGGGGACAACTCATTTCTACTGTACTCTGTGCTGGCTAGGGGGACTCAAGGGCCAGGGACTGGAAGCCTCTGAGGCTCATTTACTCACAGGCCTGGTGCCTGGGCTAAGAAGACTCGCACATCTAGCTGCTGGAATGCTTGGACTCCTCTGGCATCTGTCTGTTTCTCTCTGTGGTCTCTCCAGCATGGCGGCATCTGCATCAGAGTAGCCAAGTGTCTCACATCCTCAAGCCTCACAATGTGTGTGTTGTCAAAGACTGAGAGCGCCAGGCAAAAGCTGTATTGCCTTTACCATCTAACCCAGGAAATTCTAGTTTCACTTTGGCCATAGTCGGGTACAGGGTAATTCTGTACCCTACCTGTCGATGGTACAGAATTAAGATCACATTGTAAAGGAAACAGGGCTGAGGACATCTTTAGAGAATAGGTCCACCAAACTTGGCTTCCGGGGTACTACATCCTTCCAGGCTTTTCTCCTGTCTCAGTAGCACCTGCTTCTTAGACTCACTGGTTGCTCTTCACCTTCTTTACTCCTTAAACTTGGAGTCCTCAGAGCTTTGCCCTTGGACTTTTCTTTTCTTATCTTTTTGAGTAATATCAGAGAGTCTTATGGATTTACTTGTCACCTATATTCTAATGACTCAAATTTATATTAGACTGGAGATCTTCCATGAACTGCCTACCCTATCTGCTCGGATGCCTGATAGGCATCTCAAAGTTAATATGTCAAAACTGTGCTTCACTCATACGTTTCCCCATGGAGTTGAGCAGTTCCATCCTGTTGGTTGCTCATGTTCAAACATGACCTTCTGTCACACCCTCCACCAATTCATTAGCACGCTGTTGGCCTTACCTTCCAAAACCCCGCCCCGGATCTGACCACTTTTTTCATCTTACTTCGTTGGTCTGGCTTGGACCAATCACTGACTTTCTTTGACTTAATGCTAAAACTCTCTGTTTGCTGCTCCTGTGCATTCTGCCATAATTTCAATAGTCAAATTGAGAACAAATTAGAAAACATGACTGTGTGGTATATACATTTTAGACCTGTTCCGGTTGTCTTGATTTGCTTTTCCTTTCCAGTCCCTAAGCCGCCTCTGATGGTTTGTAGTAATCTCTTATCTTGTGTCTTGAGGCTGGCATGGCAAGAGGCTAGATCAGGGTGCCCCCACCCTAGTCGAAGGCTGTATACCATGTGAGCAAAACTGGGACATTCTATTGCAGGGATTTTTAACCCAATTCTGAACATGAGCCCATTTGAGAATCTGGTAGAAGCCACAGACACCCTTCCCCCAAAGGTATGTATGTATGACATAAGAAAAGAACCTGAGGAGATCCATGATGAAATTCTATCATCCATTATTGTATATGTGCTGCAAAGTGAGCACTCTACCATCCATTCTTGAATTGTGTCTGAAGATCTTGGCTAAATACTTGGTTCCATAAAGACCATGAAGAAGGGCCATTTATTGGGTCAATTATTTTCATTTTTAAGATTATTCATTGATTTATTTGAGACAGAGATAGTGACAGAGATAGCAACAGAGAGCACAAGCAGGGAGCAGGAGAGGGAGAAGCAGGCTCCCTCCTGAGCAGGGAGTCTGACACAGGTTCAATCCTAGGACCCTGGATCCTCACCTGAGCTGAAGGCAGATGCTTAACCGATTGAGCCACCAGGGCAGCCCCCATTTTCATTCTTTGACATCACTGTTAGCCTTTTTTTATGGGTATGGTTGAGGAACAGGGAAAAAGAACTGCCCCTAAGTTAGCAAGGTCTCACTCTTCAGAAAAATAGTGTGTAGCAGTGATTAATAACCTAACTAATAACTGGTTCTGTTTTAATTTTTGACTTGTGAGAAAAAAGCATCATGTTAGAATGGCCCTGTTTTTGCATCCTATTTTTAGGCATGCCACACCTGTTGTAATCTCTAGGATTTAGCAATTACTTGATTGGTTGATTATTTCTAAATACAGGACAAAAGCAGAAATTGAAATTGTTTACCCTAATGGTTACTTATCTAATTATTCCTATTATTCCAGGGAGACTTAAAGAGTGACTAAAAAAGTAAGAATTTCCTTTGATGTTAAAAATTACAAACAAGATTGTTGAATAAGGTCTCCTGGGCTCAATAAAACTGAAACAGGTAGCCAATCATCTATGTTAAGGGATATTGTGAATTCAAGATCACTCCTTGTAGAATGTTTGACTGTGGTTCTCCAAAAGGGTCGAAGTATTTTTCACTATACATTTCCAGTTATGCACATGGAGTGAAAAATGGGCAAGAGATCTAGTTTATTTCTTAATTACCTATATTTCAAATGCATGAGTAGTGATGTGTCACATTATATTTCAACTAGCTATGCTGCTTTGTAATAACAGTGCTTTATAATAGCACCAGACTTGCAAGACCTTGATAGGAAGGATTTACATTTATACCTCCAACCCACCAGAGGTAAATTTGGTAAGTAGCTTACAGTTCCAACACTTTTGCACTACAAGCCATTTTAAAGTTATATATAGTCAACCATGCTGTGGTATACATTTGGTGCTAACACTAAGTTGACAGCCCAAAGGTGCTGAGTGTATAAAAGGGAGTGTGGGGGAGTTAGAATTGAATTCTTACAAGAATAAAAAGAGATTGGGGGAAAAATAGTGATGGTGAGCAGACCTCAGCTCCTGTACACCTTCAAATCTTGATGCTGATACAGCATTTGTGAAACTTACATTGTGGGTAACAGGGTAGGATTTGGGGTCGGTCATGTCTTAGTTCAGATTCTCCAGAAGCAAACTCTAAGATGATGATTTATGTGAAAGGGATTAAGGAAGTACCTCTAAGGAAGTGGAGGAAGCAGTGGCGGGGACAGGGGGAGCAGAAAGAGAGGGGACACAGGGCCTGGGAAGGTCCTGCATTAAGTGGTTTCAGCCTGATCCTGCAGGAATTCAGAAGGATAAGTGACACCTCAGAATTTGTTCCAACCTGAGACAGTCTGAGAGCTGAGCTTCCAGAGTCCTGCCCCCAACAGTTGCTGGAGGGGTATAACTTCCCAGCTCTCCAGGCTGTCTGCACATTTGGGCAAAATGGTTGCCCAGTAGCTAGAGAACCTGCCCCAAATAAGAGCTGTAGGTCAGGCTGTTGGAAAGAAAAGAACACCAAAGTCAGAGGAGGGAGCCAGAGAGGGGGGTATGTAAACATAATAGAAACCATGCAAAGAAAGCTGGGCAGTGTGCCAACAGTGTATGCTCCAGATCAGCTTCAATCTTTTAACTTTGTGGCTTAGGAAGATGAGGACAATCCATGTGGTGGAACTCATCCAAAAACAACCACAAGCAAGAATTTTTATGATCTCTATAGAAAAGAATAACCCCCTCAGCTCTAGACTCTATCATATGATTTTTATCAGTCCCTTCCATGTTTTCTCATATGTCTGAGATTTATCTAGTGCCAGCTCTCTGGGGTAGAAGTTAAAAAAAACAACTGGAAATAGTAATTGTGTGTGCAGTTGAAAATAAACATAAAACTGCCCAGCATTTTCTGGTAATTCAGGGGCTTGATATTTCTTTTATTTCAAATGGGTTGCTGCAAGGGAGATTGCAATAATTATAGCTTCAAGATTAATTTCATAATTTGTCAACATTTTTTCCATCTAACGACTGGCAGAACACAACAAATAGATTCATTTTTAGCAACACAGCTGACATTGTGCAGAAAACCATGTAAAAATCTTTGAAAATGTATTAAAAGAAAAATGTTAATCAACCTATTCTTCACCAGATAGTATCTGAGCAAATATACACAAGCAAGTATTACAGGATATTTGTAATTAGACAAGGACATTTTTGGATGATAAGGTAATTAAAATGTATAACATCCTAGAACATCCTATATGACCCAAATCATCAAAATCAAATAACTTTGGCAGTGAGATTACTATCCATGCAACTGAGAAATAAATCATGTTTAGTAAAGACTGTCCTTAATTATTGTTCATCCTGAGAGATTCATATAAAACAAATTGATTTATTAATTACCGAAATCAATTGTTTTCTAAATATGGCTCAAAGTAATTGCGATTCTCTTTGTTTTCATAATTCCTTAAAATAGTCGAGAATAATTTTAAATTATAGACAGATTATTTGCAAAATAGTAGTCATAAGCTACCACTGTGTGCCATGCGGTTTTTACTCAATTCTTTGATTTTTTAACTTTATTTATTTACTTTTTAGTTATATGCAGCAAAGAACAAAAATAGCAAGTAGCTATTGATAACTTTTACATATGTCTATATTCACAAAAGCATCAGAATATGGAATATTTCAAGCACCCAGAAGACTGTCTCATGCTCTCCTCTATAACGCCTCGAAGCAGCCACTATTTGACTTCTATCAGAACAGGTCAGCTTTGTCAGTTTGTGAACTTCATACATGTGGAATCCTACCATATACAGTCTTTTGTGTTCAATTTCTTTTGCTCAGCATTATGTCTGTGAGACCCATCCATGTTGTATTTCTCGCTTCTTTAACTATGTAATTTCCTCTTAAAGAACAAAGAACCTTAATAATTAAGGCCTAATTTTTTGTGTTAGACAAAAACAGGAGAGCTGAAACTATGCTAAAAATCCCATGCCTTGATTGGCTTGCTCCAAAAATCCCACCATAGCAAGTTGTCAGAGGAAAATATAATGTTTTTCAGTAACATAAAAATTTTTAATAATTCTACTTGCAATTTCAGTAGTGTTCTCCATTTATTATTAAATCAGATTGCGTTTCTACTTCTAACTAGAAGACGGATGAGAAGCTACATGGCTAAATAAAAACTTCATTGCATAAATTCACTGACTTGACTGAGGCTGTAAATGCCAATTTAAGTTCAGCCTTATTTAGCAAAAACTTCCATGTGTTGATATACAAAGATGTTTTTTTCAGACACCAATAACTCAAGTGCAGTTGATAAGAGGATAATACCTTGGATGGTCCCAAAGCCATTTGTCTGTTGTGCTGCAGAGAATGACCTAAAGTCTTCCTGAGGCTCTTTATAAATGAAAGTGACCTCAGGATCATATCTACAAGGAAGATCTTCATGCACAGATAGGAGAAACCAGAGCCATGAGCAAGGTCACTCAAAGCTGGCCATCATTCTGTATGGGAGTTGGCTGATGCACTTGGCCCTCTGGGTTTCCCTTTGGCCCTCTATTAGGCAACACTTCCTGGCATTGAATTTCTCTAGACGGTATGACTTTTAATGAAACATTCAAATATGTGCAGAAATCAAGCCTATCACTGAAGCTCAACGAGCAGTCTCCACAAACACAAGGCCAAAATAAATCATTAATCAACAAATAGACCGTGATCACACAGAATAAGTAACGAGTAGGGAAGTAACAAGTAGATAGTAAGTGGTAGAACTCACTTCGTTCAAGTTAGCTTAAACAAAACATACATACATACACGAGGGGTTCTTTCAGGGAAATATCCGAAAGTGAAATAGCTGGATCATCGGGTGTGCATGTTTTAGGTTTTAATAGCTACTGTAACATTTTGCAGTGATGTTGACACTTCTGTTTGACCTTCCTTCATTGGTTAGTATATAAAGCTGGAGCTCTCCCTTTATTTTTGGTGTCTCCACCTTATGCTTTACGCCACATCAATCTTCCCTGATCAGCCTGCCTTGTATCTAGACAGCTATCTGCTGGAAAAGGATGGAATTTCTGAAAGCCAGAGTAGCTTTGTCATTTATTTCTCACTGGCACACTTTTTAAGGAAGCAGAAAAACATTTATAGGTGGCAATGCAGGTTTATGTAGGGGAGGGTTTTTGCTTTTTAAAGATTATTTATTGATTTATTCGTGAGAGAGACACACAGAGAGAGGCAGAGACATAGGCAGAGAGAGAAGCAGGCTCCCTGGTGACTTGATCCCAGGACCCCAGGATCATGACCTGAGCCAAAGGAAGACACTCAACCACTGAGCCACCCAGGTGGCTGTAGGGGAGGTTTTTAATTGCCACCTTGTTGTACCTAGAAACCTTAGGCCATGGTTTCCAAACCCAAACACCTTTGGGGACTGTATAGCATAATAGGAAGTGGTGAGGACCTCTGAGGACCTGGCTAGCCCATCCTATGAAGATGGCAGGACCTGGAAAAACACAATCTTGAAACTAAAAGGAAAACTATAGACTACTTAGGCAGAGCTCCCCTTTACAAATGAGGATAATGAGGTTCAGAAAGGCTACTTCTCTTCTCCAAGACACAGAACTAGTGAGTGCCAGACCCCAGAGCTTCTGGGACTGTGTTTTCCCCCACACTTCTATACCTGCATGCACTGCTTAACCTGTTTCCCCCATCTCAATCCCCTACGGATCCACTCCACTTTCCTTATTTTCCTTCTCTGGGTCCTGAGTGCCTCATCAGTGCTTGCTTGTTCTCTAGACTCTGGTTGGATTTGGCCAACAGCAGGCCCCAGCAAGGGAATGAAGGGCGGGGAAGACAGAGAGGTTAGGTATCTCTTCCCCATTTCCTCTCCATCTGGACAATATTTTATGGCAGTGACTATAGCCTTCCACAATTACAGCTTATGCCAGAAGGTCTTCCTCCCTGGAGCCATCCTCACTGGGCTTTTGGGAAACTGTTCCATCTTTTTGCCTCTTTAGGTCTAGGGTGATATGGCTCTTCACTCCTGTGGATCTCTGGGATTCCTTGGTAGCCTGTTAATCCTACCTGCACCACTATAGAAATCCCTTCACTAATCCATCTAAGTGAGATTGTTTCCCAACAGCAAGCAGATAATACACCTGTGTGTGTACACCAGGATCAAAAATTAAGCAAAAGCAAAAGCTTAGTTTTTTGTTTTTAAATATTTTATTTATTTATTCATGAAGTACACACAAAGAGAGGCAGAGACACAGGCAGAGGGAGAAGCAGGCTCCCAGCAGGGAGCCCAATGCAGGACTTGATCCAGGGACCCTTGGATCATGACCTGAACCGAAGGCAGATGCTCAACCAATGAGCCACCCAGGTGCCCCCAAAAGCTTAGTTTACATTTTTATTTTTTAGTGGAAATGTTTCTTCTACGTTACTTTATATTGCACAAGCAAACACTCCTTGGAAATACTAAAAATCTGCTCCCCAAGTATAACTGAATGGTCAATGAACATATGAGACATGCTCAATTTAATTAATTCATTAAGGAAATATAAATTACAGCCACCATCAGAGTGGCTAAAATAAAAGTATAGATGATGCCAAGTGTTTGGTGAGGATGTGGAACAACTGGAACTCTTAGGAATTGCTGGTGAAAGTATAAATTGACACATCACTACCTTGGAAAGCAGTTTGGCAGTACTGAATAAAGCTGAACATATACATACTCTATCACCCAATAATTCTACTTTAGGTGTATTCATTAGAAATGAGAATATAGGGACACTTGAGTGACTCAATGGTTGAGCATCTTCCTTCGGCTCCTGTTGTGATGCCGGGTCTGGGGATCGAGTCCCACACTGGGCTCCCTGCATGGAGCCTGCTTCTCCCTCTGCCTATGTCTCTGCCTCTCTCTCTGTGTGTCTCTCATGAATAAATAAATAAAATCTTAAAAAAAAAGAAATGAGCATATATGTGCATCAAAAGTCATGTATGTACCAGAATGTCCATTAATAGTAGAACTATTTGTAGTAGCCAAGCACAACAACCAAGTTGCCAGCAATAGTAGAATAAATTGTGGTCTATTCATATCATGGAAATACAGGTCTCTACAGCAATAAAAACGAAGGTCTGCAAGTACATGCAACCAGGGATTGATCACAAATATGATGTTTAGAAGCCATACTCAAAAAGTATGGAAATAGAAAAATTAATCTAAGCTGTTAGAAGTCAGGATATGGTTCCCTTGCTGGAGAGTAGTGTCTGGGCAGGAGTTTGAGAGGGATTTTGGGGACTGCAAATTTTCTGATTCTTGCTCTGGGTGCTAGTTATAAGGGTGTGCTCAGTTTAAGAAATTCAGCAAACTACTTACTCTTGGCATGTACTTTTTTTTTATACTTCAATAGACATTTTTGTCCTTTAATAAAACCCTCTTTTTCCCTTCAAATCCATACTCTGGCAACTCCCCAAATCGACATGACACGTGTTCTAACCAGTGATGGTGTTTAGATCTTATAGAAATGTCATAAGAGATTTTGAGCAAAATGCAGTGTCAATAGCTGATAGCTTAACCATAACTGTAGTGTTTTGCTGGGATTCAGGACACAGTACCTCAAAATATAGCTCGTTGCCATATTGGATATTTTGAGAGGATGACAGAAGCAGGAAGGTCACTCCGGTTTCCTCTTCCAGCCCTTCTTTCCCAAAACAGGCCATAAAACCCTTGTGTGAGGTGTCCCCTTTGCCCAGAGGAAAGGAATCTCCTTATCTCTGAAGACAAAGGGACACTGAAAGAATCCTAATAAGCAGGACTTGCTAAGTTTCCTACAGTTTACTACAATTGCTTCATACTTCTTACCTGTCATATTCCTTCATGACAATCTACTCTCCATCAAACCTAGTGCAAGGGTACAGAGATCTTACTGCTTCTTTGGGTCTTCACTTCCTTATAAAATTTCTTACGTCACATAAAATTTATATTAAATAAACGTCTGTGCTTTCCTCTTTTTAATCTTCATCAATTTATTTTTTAAGTTTATTTATTTATATTTTTAGTAATCTCTATACCCAATGTGGAGCTTAAAGTCACAAACCTGAGATCAAGAGTTGCATGCTCTTCTGACTGAGCCAGCCAGGCACCCCTAGTCTTCATCAATGTAATTTCTGGACCCAGCCAGGAAGCTTAAAAGGATTGATATATACATACTCTATGACTTGGTGAATTCCCCACACTGGAAAATTACTCAAAAATAGAGACACCAAATTGTTTCTTTCATAAACATCTGGCTATTTCAAATCTTGTAGTAAGTGTTGTTGCAAGTAAATGGCTATACTAGAACCAGTGTGCTATTGGGAATGAATCCAGTTGCAACATTTGCACTGTTTATAAATTGTGGATTCCACCACCAGAATAAATGAAATTTATTGGATCCGTTTGCTCATTGGTTGTGCCTATACAATTCCTGCTGTGTTCATTGTATACAAAATGGTGACTATGTGGGCTTAGATATCTTTTTTTTTTTTTTTAGAAGAAGTGTTAAGAGTTTGGTCTAAATACCTAGAATATTCTTTCCACTGAACTGGGTCACCACTTGGGCAGGAGGAAGTTTGTGGAAAGTTGTGTTGGGGATCAGAATGAGGGGTGGGCAGGTCATGCTGCAGTTACAACAGTGCAATGGCTATGTTCCCAATGGCGAGGACACTGGGGTACAGGGGTAGCCTCTCAAACACATAATTTTGTTAAAGATAGCTCTTAGCAATATTTAATCCAAATCACAGTCATCTATATGCCCGCCATGTCCAACCTCAGAACCAGAGAGTGAAGAAAGGAAAGACAAGCCAACTTGGCTCAAAACAGAGTAGGAACTATGTAGCTTCTGTAGGAAGGCCAAAAAATGATTACAACCACACGCCTATGCCAACTTACACTGGGATCTATTTTTTACAGCTATGCTTGGAAGCAGAGCCACACAACAGTTACACCAAAGGGTGAGTTCATGGCTGTGGTTCTGGGACACAACAGTTCATTAGGAGAACACTTCCAATGACCATTTTAATTAAAGCATTAATTAGTGATGGAGCCTCATTATATTTTCCCCAAAATCTTGGTGTAGCTTTCCCACATTCCTATTTGCAAGAGAACAAAGCCTAAGTAAGAAAAGCAAGGCAGGAGAAGAAGGACAAGAGAAAATATATTGGCGAGTGTAAGTAATTGCGTTTTTAGCTACAGAAAATTAAAAAAAAAAAAATTACCCAGTATAAACTCTCAATAATTTAAGTGTTTGGAGAAATATGGTAGTATGAGCACAAGTAACTAATGATTCTTATAATTTTTAGTCAGTAATCAAGGGAGGGATGGAGGGGAACAGGGAGGGAGGAAAGAGAAATAGCCATAAAAATCTCCAATTGTTATATGGGAGAATCTTATTAGATATTTATCTGGAAAAATAAAGATTCCATAAATTCGATCCTTCTTTACATGCATTTGGGACACTATGGTGACTTGGTTAGTAGATCAAAAATCTTTTGGTAGTGTGATTTCAACAACCATCATTTGTAGTACTCCTGGCAATCTTTTTGGACAGCAAGTTTTACAAAATTCTTATAGAAGGAAAAATTAATATCCTGAGTGAGAGTATAAATTACTTCACCAAAATATATACATTGAATTATTTGGAAGTAAATGGCAGCCTTTGCATAGGCATAATCACAAGTGGACTTAAGTATCTTAAACTTTTGATTTTGCATGTTAGCTCAGACTTCTTTACAAATCATATATTTTTACTCCCCTTTCTAGTTAAAAATAACTTTAATTCCTTCCTTTGACATTTGTTAGCAGGAACTGTTCATTCATTACCTTTGCGGAGAAGTGTCTGAGGTTGTTAGAAGGGTGTTAAAATCACGTGACAAGGAAAGGTGACCTTTGAAATTCCTGTTTGACTAAATTTCTCAAGAGAAAGAAGGAAGGAGGAAAGACAATATTGTGTATCTTTGTCAGTTTAATTTGCTGACCACTGGTGATTACTGCCAGGAAATTGTTATATTGTTCTCTGGAACCTTGAAAGGGATAGAGTGACTCAAAGTTTGCCCTCCCACATCAAGGGAGCCTTTGCAAATAAGACATGAGTCTCAGCTTCCAAACACAGAGGAGAAGAGAGCAGACCTTCAGGGCTGTCCAGAATCTGACATTCAAACTCTCTAAAACTGTCAGTTCTTGGAAACTAGACTTTCTTTGGTAGCAAGGAATAAATAAGAAAGCTAGTTCAAATAATTCAGAAAAAAAAGTACATTCATAGTGACCACAGCCCTGTGATACTTTTGTAATATGATCCCTGTTACATTTTTATCATTCTTATGTTCTTCCTGCCTTTTTTTTCTTGTCTATTTTCCTAAAATGCATCTTGGTGAAAGAACAGATGTTGGTGAGGATATGGAGAGAAGGGAACCCTCTTATACTATCGGTAGGAATGCAAACTGATGCAGCTATTCTGGAAAGCAGTATGAGTTTCCTCAAAAAGTTAAAAATAGAGCTACTCTACAACCCAGTAATTGCACTACTGGGTATTTATCCAAAGGATACAAACATAGTGATCCAAAGAGGCACCTGCACCCCAATGTTTATAGTATCCATGTCCACAATAGTCAAACTACGGAAAGAGCCCAGATGTCCATTGACAGATGAATGGATAAAGAAGATGTGACAGGGGCAGCCCGGTGGCCCAGCGGTTTAGCACCGCCTTCAGCCCAGGGGTGATCCTGGAGACCCCGGATCAAGTCCCATGTCGGGCTCCCTGCATGGAGCCTGCTTCTCCCTCTGCCTGTGTCTCTGCCTCTCTCTCTCTCTGTGTCTCTCATGAATAAATAAATAAAATCTTTAAAAAAAAAAGAAAAAAAAAGATGTGACATATATACATATAATGGAATATTACTCAGCCATCAAAAAGAATGAAATTTTGCCATTTGCAACAATGTGGATGGAATTAGAGGTTATTATGCTAAGTGAAATAAGTCAGTCAGAGAAAGACAAATACCATATGATTTTACCATATGTGGAATTTAAGAAATAAAACAGATGAACTGAGGTGAAGGAAAAGAAAAACAAAATAAGACGAAAACAGAGAGGGAGACAAACCATAAGAGACCCTTAACTCTAGGGAATGAACTGAAGGTTGCTGGAGGGGAAGGAATGGAGGGATGGGGTAACTGGGTGATGGGCATTAAGGAGGGCACGTGATGTAATGAGCACTGGGTGTTACATGCAACTGATGAATCACTAAATTCTACCTCTGAAACTAATAATACACTATATGTTAACTAAATTGAATTTTAATTTAAAAAATCTTAAATCCATCTTTGTAATTGTGGCATGTGTTCAGGTTTGTATTTTGTTTTCTTTTTCACCAGAGCATTTCTTATATTGCTACAAAGTCACAGTCATTATTTTTTTTTTCACAGTCATTATTTTAAGTAGCTGTGTAAAATTCCATTGGTGGATTATCAAAATTTAGCAGACAGGAAGGTGCTTCATTCAGGGAATCTTTCTTCTTCACTGCAATTGGCCAGAGGGAGTCAAGCTCATGGAAATGAAATCCAAAGAAAAGTTCCCATTGGAACCAGCTGGATCTACTCCTCCTGCCTAAGGACTGGTGAACACTGGGTGAGGATGGGGATAATGAGTATCCATATCTTTATATTCCACTCCTGAAGAGCTTTGGTGGCAAGGAAAAAGCTCTGTGAGTTCCCAGCCCAGAACAACTTATCAAATACCAATGTCCCCTTTCATGCTAATTAAAGAGAAGATTTTATATGTATTGACCTTAAAAAACAAAAGAGCTATATTATAGGAAAATGAATTTATTCTTGAATAGCAGAGAATTGCAACTGGGGACAAGAAAACTGGTGAAGCAGAGGTTTAAGTCTGGAAAACAGAAAGAGGGTTTGTTTTTGTAGAGGAAGAGAGGAAGCGCTGGGAGGAGGGGCTATTACGGATTCTCCTTGGCTAAGTGTGGCAGTTTCTCACTGGCTAGGCTATTGCTGGGCAGGGAGAAATTTTTTCTTCCTACTGCTGGGATATATAAAGTAAGCGTCTTCCAGTTGAGTGATGCAAGTTGTGTTTCTTAAGGTGAGGGATAGTCTTAGAGCTCCCCCTTCAGGGATTCCAGACTCCATTTTCATTGAGGTTTCCTTTATTTTCACACGTGCAAGCAGACTAATTAATTAATGTGTTTTATAGACTATTTTTTGAGCTATAAGTTCACAGCAAAATTGAGCAAAAGGTACAGAGATTTCTCATATATGACCCACACATGTATAACCTTCCTCATTATCAAATTTCCCACCAAAAAGGTACATTTGTGAAAATTGAATTTATATTGACATGTCATCATTATTACCCAGAGTGCATATTTTACATTAGGCTTCACTCTTGGTATTGTGTATTCTATGGCCTTGGACAAATGCACAATGGCATATACCTCCCATTACAGTGTCATGCAGAATCTTCTGTATTCACCTGTTCATCACTTCCTTCTCCCTAACCCCTGGCAACCACTGATCTTTCTACTGTCTCCATTGTTTTACCTTTTCTAGAATGTCATATAGTTACAATCATACAGTATGTAAATCTTTTCAGTCTGGCAGTTAAGTTTTTTCCATGTCTTTTCATGGCTTGATAGCTCAATTTTTCTAGGCTGAATAATATTCCATTGTCTGGAGCTACCACCATTTATCTACTCAGCTGCTGAAGGACCTCTTGGTTGCTTCTAAGCTTTAACAATTATAAATAATGCTCCTAAATGTTCATATACAAGTTTTTATGTGGTCATAAGTGTTCAGCTCCTTTGGGTAGATACCAAAGAATGTGATTGCTGAATCCATATAGTAGTAATAGTATATTTGACTTGTTTTTTTTAAAAAAGATTTACTTATTTATTTATTCATGGGAGACACACAGAGAGAGGCAGAGACATAGGCATAAGGAGAAGCAGGCTCCCTGTGGGCAGCCCGATGTGGGACTCGATCCCAGGACCCTGGGATCACGCCCTGAGCCAATGGCAGACGCTCAACCACTGAGCCACCCAGGAGTCCCTGTATATTTGGTTTTGTAAGAAACTACCGAACTGTCTTCCAAAGTGGCTCCTCCATGTTGCATTCCCACCAGCCATAAATGAGAGTTCTCACTGTTCCACATCCTCACTAGCACTTGGTGTTGTCAGTGTCCTGGATTTTGGCCATTCTAACAGGTCTGTAGTGGTATCTCGTTGTCTGAATTTGCATTTCCTGATAACATATGTTGTGGGGCACCTTTTCATATCTTATTTGCCATCTGTATATCCTCTTTGGTGAGGTGTCTGTTCAGGTCTTTGGCTAGTTATAAAGCTATTGTCTCTCACTCTCTGGGACTATGTATGTGGACTGGAAACACAAGTGCCAAGAAGTATTTGTGGGATAGGTTCCTAATGTAAAGGAGTCCTCGACTTTGAATTGTACCTCTGGCCAGCTGTCAGAAGTTCCTTCCATTATTACTGCCCCTAAAATGAGCACACTCAGAATAGCTATTATATTACTCTTACCTCTGCCCACTGCCCCCCAACTCTCCTCTCCAGCCTAGCCTCTTCTCAACTCAGCTGCCATGTGTACATGTTGAAAAGGAATTCATATCATACCACTCCTCTGCCAAAACTCTGCAGCAGCTCATCCCTGGCCACCCTGCCCTCTAGTTGCAGCTCTAACAGGTCAGGCACACTCTTACCTCAGGGCTTTCACATATGCTTTCCTCCTGCCTGGACCAGGTCTAGTGTGACCTGCCTCATTCACACTATTGAAAGTTACGGCTCCCAACCTTACTCCATCTCGCTCTTTGCCAGCTTTGTCCTTTTCCATCACACTTACCATCATCTACTACCCAATGTATCCTTTTTATCTATTCATTGTCATGACACTTCCACCAACGCAGGAGTCTTTGTGGGTGTGGCTCACTGCTATATCCCTAGCATAGAGACTAGAGCTCCGCTATTACAAGATTCTCAACAAATACACGTTAAATGAATGAATATTTAAGAGGTACTTGGATGGCTTGGTGGGTAGAATATGAGCCTCTTGACATCAGGCTCATGAGTTCAAGCCCCACATTGGATGTGAAGCGTACTTAAAAAAAAAAAAAAAAAGAACAAGTATTTGAAACAAGTGATTTAGTCATCATTTTGATACTGCCATACTGGGTCATATCATGTTTAGAAATACATTAAATTTGCCCTTGAAATCCACATCATTGAACCATCTTTTAAGTGATACCATACAAGATGTTCTGATTTTTTCAGCTATAGAACTTCTTGACTATGACCTCAAATACAACCAGTAAATCACAGTCTATTCTATAAGAAATACAATTCTTAAAGCTCCTCCCCTCTCCCCTTTTTTTTTGCTCTTATTTGCTTAGGACAGCCGTGTCTGCTTGCAGTGAGTCATCTCAAGCAGTGAAGAAAGGCATTCATATGAAATACATGGAGCTACTTTTTCTTTTGTCTAGGGTAATTGAAGCTGAAGCCAATTTACCAGAAGTTAGGAGGTAACTTCGTGGCTGTGTCCCCAAAGTGTCCACCCCCAGGTCGGCTCTACTAAGGGGAGGATATCTTCAAGTCAGAGGATTCAGGTCACCTAGGTCTGGGACATTTTAGCAAAGTATTGGAATCAATTCAAGTCAAGCAAAAACAATATCATTGCCTTTCTTTGAAATACCGACAATAGAGGTTTACAAGAAGAGGAGGTTAAACAGAAAGCTGAGCAGATAGCTGTGGTCTACACTGGGTGCCCTGCTCTCCATCCTCTTGACCTCCCTACTTCATGCCCATTGGCCTCATTTTCATGTGGCGCTCATTGCATTTCCATTGAGCATTTCCTTGCTACAGAGGAGAAGCACTAGAGGAATTAAGACCCTGAGGGAGCAGCCATGAAACAATGGTTACCATAAGTAGATGTATAAATAGGCTGACTCCTTCTACTTCAGGTGAGATCATTCTGATGTGGGTCCTCCACACAAGGCCTAAGCTCCAGCTGCCCACCATGCTGGGCAAAGATGGTAGCATCTTTGATTGACACCCCTCCCATTCTGGATCACTTCCCTGCTCCCTCACCTTCACTTCTCACGTCAATCCTTTGCACTCTGATGCTTATCCTGAGTCAGCTTCTGAGAGAATCCATATTAAGACAATATCCATTTCAAAGGGCATTTACCTGTGCCAATGTACACTTTCAAAAAAAACCTTTTTTCTTGTTGCTTTCAGTCTCTTCTTTCCTTCTCTTTCTCCTTTTCCTTCTTTTCTCCAGATTTCTTTTTTTTTTTTATTTTGTTTCTCCAGATTTCTAACCCCCACATTCTTCTTTCTCTCTGCCTTTTCTCATCCTCTCAAGGGACAGCTCACCTATCTGATTGCAAACCCTGTGTTGCTGCTAAAAACCAAGTGGTTATTGTTATAGAGCTGTATATCCCTTTGGTAGGCCATTGAGAGGTCTTAGAGGGATTAGAACATTATCCATATATTCAGACAAGGTAAAATATGATCTCCTTGCCTGTGGGAGCCTTAGCTTACTGACAGTATGCCAGGGCAGCCTCTGGAAACTTGGCACAGCTGCCTTTCAAACTGACGGTCAGTCTTGGGAAGACAGGGCATATGACAGCTCAATAAGCAAGTCGATAAACCAAGGGCAAAACTGCTCCCTGGTAGCACATTACTCTCTACCAAATGCTGCTAATGAGCCCAGACAATCTTTGCCTTGGGGCTTCCATTTGCATTGTCTTGTGGCATCCAAGAAGCTAGGAGTGCCAACCCAGAAAGTTTTGTGGAAGTTTGACAACACAAAGGGAGGTGATGAGCCAACTACTACTTGATCTCTGTATAATCGAACAAGAATGAAATAACTTAAGCCTAGAGCAAAATATTACTCACCCTCATTATGTGTTGCTTGGGTTCACTGCACTGCAGGATCTACGCTTTTAAAGCCACTCTTTGGTAATTCATGTTTTCAGAGCCTCGGATTTGGGTGGGATGGAAACATATAGAAAGGAATTATTGAGGGTAATAGTGATTATCAGAAGTGTAGATTTGATCATCTATATGCTGATTTCATGCACTGTATCTTTCTAAAGACATAGATGGTCGCTAGAGCACACACTCCCTCCAGACACCCCATCTCTCCTCAGTACCCCCATCTCTGGACATGCCAACCTAAAAACTTCCACCTATAAGCCCCCAAGGACCTTCTGGGGCTTCTGGAGCCCCTGAGTCCTCAGAAGTAGCCCTCCACCCATGGCTGATGGGAACTGATGAATAAGCACCCCAGCAACCTAGCTCACTGGCTAAGGTAACTCTGAGGTGTGCCCCCACGAGCTCCAAAGTCCCCATTAGGAGTAAGCTGCGCATCCCCTTCACTAACCTGCTGGATCACCTGGCTCCACTATTTTCTTTCCTTGTCCCTCTCCCTCTTTCTCATCTGTGTTACCTGAAGTCATCTCGAAAGTAAACACTTGCACCCTCATCCTTGTCTCAGGGTCTTTTCTGGGGTCGCAGGCTAAGATTGACACAAAACTCAGAAGTCTATTGAACATTGAAATTATGCTAAAAATTAAAAGGTTAATGCTGGAATGAATTCAATAAAGTTTGCCTGATACTTTGGTTTGAGCTTAGATGCATTCTGTTCAGGGACAACCCAGGCAAAAATGGGAAGCAGCAGGAAAACTTTGTTTTACAGGTGTCCTTGTTCTCCTTTTAATGATGCCAGGCACACAGAGTCCTCATCACTATGGCAACTGTCTGGTTGTATTGAATGCCCTCCTCCCTTCCCAGACCCCTTTCTAGTTCCTAAATCATATTCTGGGTCTTCTCAAAACTCCTTCCAATGCAGTCAACATTTGCCATCCTGTATCTATGAGTCCCTTGGACAGAGCAAAATGTGTGAATCTTCTTAGACATTCATCCCCTCCTGCAGCCCTTGAGGCATGGGATGTCTGGCCACAGCTTCTGTTCCCTGGTCCCCTAACATCTCTGGTTGTCTCAGTACCCCCAGATGAGACAGTCTTCATTAGAGGCTCAGTCAACCCACCAAGGGCAGGAACCACAGCAGGTATGGAACCCAAGTACAGTCTGAACCGCTTCCTCCTGTCACTACTGAATTCCAAAGAAGTATTATACCATATACAGTAGGTTAAATATCTATCTATCTATCTATCTATCTATCTATCTATCTATCTATCTATCCATCTATCATCTATCTCTCTATATATATCTATTTATCAAAAGTTAGAGTCTATCTCCCCTCTCCATGATTCTCAGCTGGCCTTTTTTTTTTTCAAGAGCATTAAATTTTAATAAGTTACAGAACAAAGTAGTTAAGCATATTGTACACTTTTTAGAATCACATAGAAATGGAATAATTCAGAATGTGCTCCAAAATTTTGTACAACTCTTTTAATGCAGCAAAATGCAACTTTATTTATTTATTTTTATTGAAGTATAGTTGACACACAATGTTACATTAGTTTCCTGTACAACATAGTGATTCAACCAACAACTCTTTATGTTATGCTGTGCCACCACAGGTGTCAAAATATACACTTTGAATAGGTGCAGTTTGTTAAATAAAAATATTAAATGTAATTATATTTTAGTTATATAGCTGAAAGGAAAAAGTGTAGTGGAGCACGGCTGTGGGTAGGATCTAGAGCACTGATATAGCTTATTCACATTAAACAGGGATGATAGATATACCTCCTAACTTGAAAGGGAGGATCTATATGGATATAGGACCAATGAAATTAAATTAAGCAATCAGCTGGCCTTGTGACTTTTTTTTTTTAAGTTTTATTTATTTATTCATCAGAAAGAGAGAGAGAGAGAGATTGAGGCAGAGACACAGGCTGAGGGAGAAACAGGCTCCATGCCGGGAACCCCATGTGGGACTTGATCCCGGGTCTCCAGGATCACACCCTGGGCTGAAGGCGACGCTAAACTGCTGAGCCACCAGGGCTGCCCTTGTGACTTGTTTTGACCATAGAATGTAGCAGAAGTGATGTAGGCAAGTCCTAACCCTAGGCCTCAAAGGCTTTGCCTACTTCCGTTCTCACCATCTTCCACTGGCCTCTTCCATGGCTTCATCTACTGGGGTGAAGATTAGGATAAAAGACACCAGAGAGGGAATTCCAGTCATACCAGCTATCACAGCTGAGCCTTGCCTTGGACAACCTGCTGGCTGAATGTGGCCACATGAGTAAGTCCAGTTGAGGCCAGCATAACTGCCCAAAATTATTTTAAAAAATCAATTTGTTCTTGTTTTAAGCTCCTGAGTTTTAGGGTAGATTGTTAGAAGCAATTAATGATTGAAATACCATTGGATGTGGGATTTTTCTTTTTCAATGGACACCTAGGAGGTCAAGATAAAACCACCCAAGAATGCAGAGGAATTAACATTTTGGGAGGGAAATGTAGTTCACTGAGAAAGAAGAGATGAAAAGGAATCACAGTAAATCCTTCTCCTTTCTTCCCCCTAACAGACTGTACCAAGGCCAAGTGTACTTCCCAGTTTCTCTGGGAAACCACCAGAAAGACTGAGCAGTCAGCTGTGTTTTCTTAAGAAGCTATGATTAGGGCAGCCCGGGTGGCTCAGCGGTTTAGCGCCACCTTCAGCCCACGGCGTGATCCTGGAGACCCAGGGTGGAGTCCCACGTTGGGCTCCCTGCATGGAGCCTGCTTCTCCCTCTGCCTGTGTCTCTGCCTCTCTCTTTCTGTGTCTCTCATGAATAAATAAATAAAATCTTTAAAAAAAAGAAGAAGAAGAAGCTATGATCAGCTCAGTAATATCCCACTGGGTCTTTCTCCTCCTTGTCCCTCACTCTTGCTGCCTTGTGATTGCACCTCCCAATAAAGCCTGGGCTCAGGTCTGCTTTCCAGAGAGCCCCCGCTAGGACTTCATGCTGTCTTTTCCCCTTAGGATGCGAGCGAGCTACTATGGGGCACCCTCCAGGGCCCTTATGCCTTTTATAGAGGCAATCTCAAACAAAGACACTACCCCCAAAGAGTGATTGTAACTGCAGTGCAACACTCTAGAGACACTTCTGGCAGATGTAGTCTTTTATCATTTTAATCACCATAGGAGGCTATTGACTCTGCTCCTGGGACTAGCTTAGCCATATTGTTTTTATGTGCAGTTGAGCTTAAAACAGCAGAAGAAGATTTGGATGTGAAATAACAAAATAGTCCAAATTTGTTTAAAACACATGCATGTGTTCGTGCACGTGCACACACATACACACACACACACACACACACACACACACATTTACTACCCTTAACAAAGAAACTAGTTTGTATTGGTTGTGTAGGGTTGCCCTAATAGAATACTGCAAACCAGAGGGCTTAGAACAACAGAAATTTATTCTCTCACAGTTTTGGAGTCCAAAATCAAGATGTTGCTGGGACCATGCTTCTGAAACCTGTAAGAAAGAATCCTTTCTTGTCTCTTCCTCATATCTGGTGGTTTGCTGGCAATCTTTGGTGCTCCTTGGTTTATAATAAGCATTATTCCATGTCTTCACATAGCATTTGCCCTGTGCATGTGTTCTTCACATTCTGTACCCTCTGTGCATATCTGTCCACATATCTAACTTACTCATTTTTGTAAAGATGTCTGTTGGATTTGATTAGGGTCCACCCTAATGACCTCATCTTAACCTTTTCATAGGAAGTTTAGTATCCACTTGTTCGTTCCTACAAAAAAAGCCAACTGGGATTTTTATAGGGAAAGCAGTAAATTAGTTGTTTTTTTAATTTAAAGATTTATTTATTTATTTATTTAGTTATTCATGAGAGACAGAGAGAGAGAGAGACAGACAGACAGACAGAGACATAGACGGAGAAGCAGGCTCCATGCAGGCTCCCTGATGCAGGACTCGATCCCAGGACTCCCGGGATCACACCCTGAGCCAAAGGCAGACGCTCAACTGCTGAGTCACCCAGGCTTCCCTGAAGATTAGTTCTAAGGAAGATGGCCATCTCACTATTTATATTTCTAATTCACAAACATGGGATACCTCTCCATTTATTTATGTCTTCTTTAATTTCTTTCAAATATGTTTTATGGTTTTCAGTGTACAATTAGCTCTAAAGGATGTGTGTGTATGTGTGCTGTGTGTTCCTTAGGATTTTTTGTAGTAAAGATCATGTTATCTACACATAGATATAGCTTACTTTTTCCTGTCTAACAGGAAATACCATTTATTTCCTTTTTCTTGTTTAATTGTGCTGGCTAGAATCTCCAATACAATGTTGAATAGAAGTAGCAAGAGAATATATCTTCGTCTTTGTCTTTTTTCTGACTGGGGAAAAGATTTCAGCCTTTCATCAGTAAATATGGGGCTAGATATTGTTTTTTTTTATCAAGCTCAGGAAGTTCCCAGAGTGTATTTTTAATTTGTTTGAAAAAAAATATGCTTTATATAAAATTCACATATCATTTTGTGTCTGGAAACTTTGCACATGGGAAATCAGACATTTGCCGAAATGTCCATGTAATGTAATCTTCTGTCTATGAATTCTTTGGGGGAACCCCAGTATTACAATGAGCCTATGGTCAACCAGCTCCGATTTCAAGGGAAGGAAGTATTCTCCTAGGTTGCCTGGCAGATTTGGAGGGAAAGGGACTGGAGACTCTGACTCCCTGAGGAATTCTTCTGGGCTTCAGAATTCAATAGGCAAGTCCATGTTTCAGTAGCAAGTTCTGAAAAGAGCGTCAGTGGTCTTTCTTTTTTTTCCCCCCCAGAGGAACCCACGGTTGTAAAAGGGCTTCATTTATGAGTTTAGCATGAAAGCGCTTTGTGCTAAGTATGGAATAATGTTTCTTTAGGAGCCACAAGGGATAGGAATTTTGCTTAGCATTGGAATAGATTTACATAAGACTTTGGAATTAAATGAGAAGTGTGATACCCATATCTTAGACCTCAGGAAATCCCAGCCAAGAGCAAGCATGTGCTGAGATTTTGGGTTTTTTCATTTTGCCATCACAGAGAATGCAAGATGCAATAGCCATCACTGAGTAGCCATATAAAAGAATTCAAGATGTCAAGCAGACATTACTTATGGACAGTATATGTGAAAGTGTGGTATTCATATTACTGGTGGAGGCAAAATCTAGATGTCAAACTACAAGAGTAAAAATGACCAAGAACAGCTGCTCAATGCTGGCTTACTCAGCTGAGCAATTAGTTAGAAACTTCTTTGAGATGGAGGGTTGCTTCTCAGTCATCACTTACAGTGGTCAAGTTATATTGACACTTGGCCATTGGTAGATGTCAAATACTTTTGCCTTTGAACTGGTTGGATTTTTGTTGCTATTTCAGTTCTTTTCAGAGTGCCTCCATACTGCTCCCAGGAATAGGAGAAAACCTTGAGTTTAAATATAATAGATGTGACTAACTTACTTGTATAGGGAAACATGGAGCTAATACTGCACATTGACTAGTAACTAATGGTTCCCATTACAACATATTGTCTCGCTCATAGCTTGAGCTGATAAACCCAGTAATTTACTGAACAGTGATAAAACCGCCCAAAACATTGGTTTATTTCCACTTCTGACAGTCAGAAATATGCAGGATCACAGACTCTACAGGTCATTATGCAAATCGCTACAACTACTATATAAGAGAAGAGAGTGTATATATCTGTGGATTGTGTCAATATTTCTGAAAATGTGGTATTTATACTACTGACAGTGTAACAGATAATTCTAGGAATTCAGAAAGATCAGCATAAAAATTTTAATAGTTATATGTTTGTGCTAATCTATATTTAATATATAAATAGCACATAAAGTCTATGTTTCATGATTGTTATAGCTTATCGTAGAGCTAAAATAGGAAACTAGGTTTTCAAAGTGAGCCTATTTAAAAAAGTGACAATGGGGCAAAAAATCAAGAAAATTGTTAGTGAATGTCCAGTAAGATATTAACAAGTAGTAACTATAAAACAAAACATGCTCGGTGGCATACAAGAATAAACAAGCATTTCCATGTCTCATGTGATCATCTGGGGTAGTCCTATGTCATGTTTCTCGCTGTGCGGCACGTTTACATGGGGCACAGTTTTCTTAATACAAAAGTTAGAAGGTCCCAGAGGGATGAAAACACATAGGTGTGAAAATGCATGATGCCTTTTGAGGCCTCGCCCTGGAACTGGCACACTGTCACCTCTGCCCAGTTTCACTGATGCAAGCAAGTCACACGGCTGTGACCAACATCAGCGGGGTGAGGAAATATGCTGCTCCCAGGCCTCCATGGAGGTGGGGGGTGAACATATACTAAGCAATAATCTAACCTAATCTAACCATCAGAGTAAATTATTGAGCTGTTAGGGTAGCTGGGTTTGTGAAATTCATCAACTTAATTAAGAAAGCATATCAAAGTCATACCCTCATTAAGTGCTGTTTTATACTGGAATAGTTACATGTTTTAAAAATTATAAAGGAATATTTTATTGTAGCAAAATATTTAAAAAGAAGAAAAAACACAAAAGAGAAGGATTGTATATCTCTCTTTATTTTACTTTTCTAATCCTATTCCCAAGTAAATCCCTATTAGTTCTTAGTGTTTTCATCCAGACTGTTTCCAATGCCTATTAGTTTGTTGTTTCCCAACAAATGTGAAGTGATACCATACCTATCATTTCTAAATACTCTTTTTTTTTTTTTACTTAACAAATACATTATGGATATTTTTCCATGGAAGTACACAGTATCAACATTATTTTTAATGGCTGCACAGTATGTCATAGTATAAACATAGCATGATATATTAAACTACTTCTATGCTGATACTTAGGCGGTGTCCAATTTTTAGTAAAAACACAAACAATAGCAAAGGAATATTTCTGTACGAACATTTTTGTATACTTAGGAATTTCTTTTTTTAAAAAAAAGATTTTATTTATTTATTCGTGAGAGAAGAGAGAGGCAGAGATACAGGCAGATGGAGAGGCATGCTCCCCGCGGGGAGCCTGATGCAGCACTCGATCCCGGGATCCCAGGATCACGCCCTGAGCCAAAGGCAGATGCTCAACCACTGAGCCACCACGTCCCTGTACTTAGGAATTTCTGTATTATTATTCCTAGGAAAGAGTTGCCATGTCAATACACATTTAAGACTGGTGGATATTCATCCTTTCTAATGGCTGAGTAATATTCCATTGTATATATATGCCACAACTTCTTTATCCATTCCTCAGTCAATGGGATTCTGAATACTTTCCATTTACATGACATAGATGGAAGTGGAGGGTATTATGCTGAGTGAAATAAGTCAATCAGAGCAAGACAGTTATCATATGGTTTCACTCATATGTGGAATATAAGAAACAGCACAGAGGATCATAGGGGAAGGGAGAGAAAATTGAGTGAAGTCATCAGAGAGGGAGAAAGACCATAAGAGAGTCTTTACTATAGGAAACAAACTGAGAGTTGCTGGAGGGGAGGTAGGTAAGTGGATGGGGTAATTGAGGGACAGGCATTAGAAGGGAATGTGATGTGAAGAGCACTGGGTGTTATACGCAACTGATGGATTACTGAACATTACATCTGAAACTAGTGATGTACTAGTATATGTTGGATAATTGAATTTAAATTTAAAAAAATAAAAATAAAACTTTGGTGGATACCTTTGAATTACCCTTCCAAGTAGCTGCACCAATTTCCATTCCTTCCACCACATTATGATTATTCATAGAACACACTTGAGACTTAACAATAATTACATTTGAGTCTTCCAATATTAAGTATATAATTGATTGAATCCAGAAAACTTTTCTACATACTTAATTCTGTAGGAAACAACATTTGCCTAATGTTGAGAACGTATTTATAATGGCTATTCCTTCTTCTCAGCTTATAACTTCTGTTTTTCTCAAAAGAATTTCTGGTCCCCTGGAATGGCAATAATAAAAAAGATGCAGAAAACCAAAGCTGGCAAGGAGGAGGAACAATGGGAACTTTTGAACACAAATGGTGGAAGTGAACATTGCTACAGCCATTTTAGAAAATTATTTGGTAAAATCTACTAAAACTGTACATATGAGCTAATAATTCAGCTTCTAGATATATACTCAGCAGAATTCAGGACATGTATTCATGTAAAGACATGTACTAAAATGTTCACAGCAACACTATTCATATTAATCCAAACTTGGAATAATCCAAATGCCAAGCAAGAGTAGAAGAATAAATAAATTGTGGTAGTCATAGAATGGAGTATCATACAACAATGGGAGTAAACATTTATAAGTAAAAATACAGATAAATCTTAAAAACAGAATTTTGAGTGACATAAGCCAGATGTAAAGGGATTTGTCTTGTATGATTCCATTTATATGAGTGTCAAGGAGAAGTAAATTTATTATCATCATTTTTAAAGATTTTATTTATTCATTTGAGACAGAGAGAGCAGGCACAAGTAGGGGGAGCAGCAGAGGGAGAGGGAGAAGCAGACTTCCTGCTAAGTGTCAGCCCCACAAAGGGCTCAATCCCAAGATCCCGAGATCATGATCTGAGCTGAAAGCAGATGCTTAACCAACCAAGCCACACAGGCACCCAGAAGTAAAATTATGTAATGCTATTAAAAGTCTAGATAGTCGTTATCTTGTGGTGTGTGGAGATCGTGACTGGAGGTGGCATGAGAGGGTTTCTAAGTGTTCTATTTCTTGACCCGGATGCTTACCTAGAGGTATGCCACTTGTGGCATTTCATTGAGGTGTCCCAGTAAAATTGGTGCGCTTTTTTCTGTACATGCCATATCTCGATACAAAGTTTGTTAAGAAGGACATCTGGTGAAAATCCCTGTCTCTGTTTTTTGAAGATTTTTCTTAAAAATTTGATTGTATCTTTGAACCCTACAATTTTTGAATTAGAGATGATGTAATGGCTGTATCTACTCATGCCCACCCAGCATACAATGAAACCAGCAAGAGTGAAGCAAGGCACTGGGCGTGTCCTGGGCATGCCCCTTCTCGGTGCTGGCAAGATCCTTTCCAGGTTTGCAGCAATCCACCCTGCCTGATTAAATACTTGTGCCGACAGGATGCTATCAAAGCCTGCACACCAACGTGGAACTGGAGCTGAGCTGCGTCTGTATTAGAATGTTGAGAAAACTTAGTTCCAGAGCAAAGTGGTGATGAACAAAAGCAGGGCTCAGTCCAGAAGGTGTTTTCCATGCTCCCTGAATTGGAGGTTTGCAGACACTATGAAAACACTGATCACTGTAATCAGCTGAGGCTTCCTCATTCACCATTACTCAATGCCTCCATCTGACCCAGTTTGCTCACTCATTTCCCCATGCAGCCCATCCCTGACTTCATTGCTTGCCAGGCCAAGCAGAGTAGAGCAATCACTTTTATGTCAAAGGGGGGTTTCTGCAGAGCTATTGCTAAAGCTTGGCCAAAGCCTTCAGGCTTCTTTGTCATCCCCCAAGTTGCCAAATATCTGGAAACTCACCTCTTAAAATGGCTTTAAAAAAACAGACAGGTTTCCCTTGGAATCTTTTTGGGGGGAGGGTAGGGTCTTTAACACAGTAATAGCATCCATATCATAAGGATTTCTTCATGAATTTCTGAAAGATAAATATGTTCATGAGATCATGGCCACGATCAAAACATTTTCTTTTTTTTTTTTTTAAGATTTTTTATTTATTTATTCATGAGAGACACACACACAGAGGCAGAGACATAGGCAGAGGGAGACGCTCTTAGCCAAAGGCAAAAGCTCAAACACTGAGCCACCCAGGTGTCCCCAAAACATTTTCTTTAACCATAAGTTTTCCTCAAACCACATTGCAGTCCACCCCTTCCCTCCCCTTACTCCCACCTCCTTGTCACTAGGCTCATTTGCATTTTCTAGAATAAACTTGCTTTTGAATAGTGGGTGTGGCAATGGGCCAAATCTAAGCATCTTTCACATGTTTGTGTATATACATGCACATGTCCACACACATGAGCAAATGGCAAGCATACATGTGTACACACACACTGGCACATGCACTGGCACGCACACACACACAAACACACCCCTTTTTAAGGGGAGTCTTTCTTTTTTTTTTTCTTCAAGATTTTATTTATTTTTTCATGAGAGACACACACACAGAGAGAGAGAGGCAGAGACAAAGGCAGAGAGAGAAGCCGGCTCCATTTAGGGAGCCCGATGTGGGACTCGTTCCCAGGACCCAGAGATCATACCCTGGGAGTAAGGCAGGTGCTCAACTGCTGAGCCACCCAGGCATCCCTTAAGGGGAGTCTTTCTATAGCTTCACAGCAAAGTAAACAGCCTTAGGTGGCTTGGGAGCATATCCTGTGACCTCCTGGCCACAGAACTGGAAGAAGGCAAGAAACCTGAACTAATAGCCTGAAAGGGTTGTTTGAGTGCTTTGCCCAACAGGAAGAGCCATGAGGCCAAGCACAAGTCATGGTCTGGAGATAGGAGGTAAGATGGAGGGTAGTGGCAGCAGCTTCTAGCAAGCACCTAGTTCTGGAGGCTATAAGTCCAAGACCAAGGCATCAGCAGGATTGTCTCTTCTGAGGCCTCTCTCCTTGGCTTTTACGTAGATGTCCTCTCTCTGTCTTTTCAGGATCTTCCCTCTGAATGGGTCTGTGCCCTAATCTCCTCTACTAATAAGGACACCAGTCATATTGGAGCAGGGCCCACCCTAATGACCTCCTCTTAACTTAATTACCTTTCTAAAAGCGCTATTTCCAAATTAGGTCACATTCTGAGGTGCTAGGACTTCAGCATATGAATTTGGGAGTAGAGGACACAATTCAGTCCATAACACCCCATAAAGGCCAGGGATGGGCAAATTCCTGTGGGCTGGGGGCCAAGGGCCTCGTCGATGGAACTGAATCCTGCAGTCAGGAACCCTTCTGGGCTCCAGGCACAATCCTTGAATTTCAGTGAGTCCTTCATTCTGCACGACCATCTGTGAGTTCCCAAAAGATTCCTCTTTCCCTTTTCTTCATCTTTCCTTGGAGTAAACCTCTGCTACTTGAGGATAGCCCAACTAGGTAGCTTTTCCTGAAAGTGAAAGCATAGAGCACTGTGAGTGATCACAAATGTTGTTTGCTTACAAGTAGGTCGATATTAGGAGAAGGGGTTAAGAAATGAACTCTCTGCTTAGATGGGAGGGGAGGTAAGGAGCTATACTCTCCCTTTTACTACTCATTATGGCCTTTCTCTTTTTTATGTTCTGGCATCTAAGGTAACAATAAAATCAGGCAATTCCAATGATTACAAAGAGGGCTTTTATTGTGCTCTTTTAAATCTGTGCTTATAAACTTCTCTTGGGCATACAAGTCAGAAGTATCCAATTATATGTTTAATAAAAAGTCCTCTGGAGGGCAGGCAGAAATAGGATGCAGCTCCCACTCCTGTAGGTTTACAGGTTGTGTGCAGCTGATAGGGGAATTTGCCTGGCTCTCCACTTTTCTAAATATAATCTTTTGCCAAGCTTTCTCAGCAAAGTAGACTTGTTACCTAAAGCTATGAGATAAAAGTGAATTCTCAAAGGAAAAGGATTCGTAAGCCATAGAATTGAGCAGTGAAAAGGGACATGTTCCTATCTACTTGGCCTGGGAGAGAAAAGTTCACGTCAGGAAGCATTTTTGGGGTGCCTGAATGGCTCAGTCAGCAGAGCATGGGACCCTTGATCCTAGGGTTGTGAGTTCAACCCTACATTGTGTGTGGAGCTCATGCACAAAAAAAGCAGTTTTATTTGTATTTCATAAATCAAACTGAACACACACACACATAAAGATTTGGGAAAGTGCTATTGCCAAACAGTGACATTTTGATGAGGAAAGAATAAAGGTCAAGGGTTAATTTTTTCCCCAATTAGTTTATGCTGAGGCTGTAAACTGGTGGTTCCAGGGCCATGGTTCACCATGGTCCATGTTCATAGACAGGTTTTGTGTGCTTGTCCTGCTAAACTTAAAAATATATGTATTGGCATAAGCTATCAACATTTTTATATTGGGGGATTTTATGCCAGTTATCTGCATTTCTAGCTTTCCCTCAGCAATTGAAAGACTTGGCAATGTCGGGTCCAAAGTGGCCATAACTATTTGAACTAAGCAGTGGACATAACCTTGAGACTGACCAAGATCCAGTCCTTGACTACATCCTAGCTAGACTCCTCTGAGCCCTCCTCTCTACTGGGCCTCAACCTTGGCCCTAAAAAGATCTGAGGGGGGGGGAACCAAACATGAATATTTTCCAACAGCTCAAGGTCATATCCCTAGGATGACCCAACTCCCCTTAAAGTGCCTTCCTAAGAAAGCTCAAGGCTGTCGAAAGCATTTCCTATTTGTTCTAGCCAATGCCTGAGGGTAGGGCACCTGTCTCCTAGGCTCTGTGGGAGGGCAGGAGCCTAACTTCCCTAAGTGTCAGTTAGCAAACCCAGATGCATTTCTCACGGAACACCTTCCTGTTCCACTTTTTGTGATTTTTTTCACTTCCCTCACTACTGAGAACTCACCCCCCCCACCATTGCTCCATTCTCTCTTTAAAAGGCCCAGTCACCTCTGCACAAAGCAAAGTTGACTTCAGTTCACACTGCATGTTTTTCCTTATTGTAATCATTATTACTGATTAAAATCTGTTCTTACCATTTAACAGGTGTCTGGCTTTGTCTATCTTTGACAAGATGTAATAGTTTACCCTGGTCCCCACCCTTCCCACTAGGCTGAGTATAAGTTGGCAATTATCGACTTGTTTGCTCTGTCATTTCACATACAAGGAAGTAGAAGGTAAAATAATTTTTATGCCCTCATATCTGTCCCAAAGAGGGGAAATGATAGATACAGAAAGCCACCTGTCTCAAGAAAAATGGGAGCATGCGTGAATCGTTTAGAAACAAAGGCCATGTCTACTTAATATAGAATACGTTGCTCTGGCAACTTTACTCCAAGACATTATCTGCCTGCTTCCTGAAGGCACCTGCATCTGTACCTCAGAATCTCAAGTACCCACATCAAGCCATTATTGAAGGCCTAAGTGGTTAAGCCTTCTGGACCACAGTAATGAAATTATAGGCTTACTTCCTGAGATACCTTCCCATAGCCCTCAGCCTCCACTTTAGATGATCCTCAGCTTTTAGGTCTCCATGTGAGACTGACCATCCTCAGCTTTCATAACCTGATTTCTAATCCCCCCCAAATTGAACCCCCAAGTGTGTCAAGAAGAAACAGTTTAGAGAAACTTGGCGTTGGGCAAGTGGGTGGTCCTGCAGGAAGGACTGGTTTATTTTTTTCCCCATCTGGCTTCATCCATGGAGTTGGTGGGTAGTTGAAGACTGATAAACTGGGATATCATGTCAAAGATACTAAAGAGAATGAAACATTAAAACTGTCCACATTAAAAAAATAAATTAAAAAAAAACTGTCCACATTAGTTACAAGGCAGCATCAGCTTCTGTATTCATGCATCATGAGCTGTGCTGTACTTGCCTGCTTATTCTTTTCTTTCTTTAAAGATTTTATTTATTTATTTATTCATGAGAGACACACACAGAGAGAGGTAGAGACACAGGCAGAGGGAGAAGCAGGCCCCATGTAGGGAGACCGATGTGGGACTCAATCCCGGGACCGCGGGATCATGCCCTGAGCGGAAGGCAGACACCAAGCGCTGAGCCACCCAGGCATCCCTTGCCTGCTTATTCTTATTAAAACTTCAATTCCAAGTGATATTGTCTCAGCTGAGGACCTGATGACTGCCTGAGTAGCTAAAAGGACTTGGTTGTCCTTTAGTCCAAGACTTTCTTGACAAAGGATATAAAACTATTAGCATTTTTGAACACGCAATGGTCCAGGCACTTAAGCTTAAGATAATAATTTGCAAAGGAATGCTTTTATCCCTGGAGAGCAGTTTGCTGAGTTATGGGTGGCCTAATTTTTTTCCCCTTTCTCTCCTGTTTGCAAGAATGTGTCTAAGAGTCTGTGGCCCTCCATCATTAAAAGAGAATGCAGTACAGTCATGAGAATTCTTGACAAGACCTTGATTGGTAGGAGTTGGCAAGGTCAGGGACCACCCAAGGTGACCCCAGAGAGGAGGGAGATGAACCAGGTTTATAATTCCTGTTTCCACATGCTTCTGGAATCCTTGGGTACCAGACCAAAGAAAGATATATAAATGACAAATACCAAGCCCCTGCTCAGTGGTGATGTGTGTGGACTGGACCATGAATGTGGGGTGTCCTGGAAATAATCAGAATCATTTGGGTTCATTCCATGCATCTTCCCAAGGAAGATGGGTTTATTTATTTAATTTTCTTTTTAAAAAATATTTTCCTTAAATTCAATTTGCCAACATATGGTATAACACCCAGTGCTCATCCCATCAAGTGCTCTCTATTTAACTTTCTGTTGTGGAGAATTTGAAACACACAAAAATCAACAGAATCATATAAAAACTCATGTGCCTACTACCAGCCCTAACTTCTATCAACCAAAGGCTAGTTCTGTCCATCCACACCCCATCCCATATTATTTTTGCTGCTAAATTTAAACTTGTGACTTCATATTTAAGTAGATAGCACTAAAATAAGCATTATTTTGAACATAGCCACAATAATACCATTTTCACACCAAAAAAAATTAACAATAATTTCTTAATGTTACTGTTTAAATTTCAGATTATCTGAAAAATGACTTTTTTTTCCAGTTTGTCATACTGGAATGAGATTCATACTATGGTTAGGTTGCAATTCTGAATCTCTTAAATCTTGTCTGATCTGTAAGATCCCCCTCTATCTTTCTTTTAACTTATTTATTGTATTGTATCAAATTGTATTGTATTTTAATCCTAGTATAGTAAATATACATGGTTACATTAGTTTCGGGTGTACAATATAGTGATTCAACAATTCCATATATTACTCAGTGCTCATCAAGATAAGTGTATTCTTAATCCCCTTCACCTATTTCACCCATCCCCACTCCTACCTCCCCTCTGGTAACCAGCAGTTTGTTCTCTACAGTTAAGAGTTTTTTTTTTTTTTTACTTGTCTCTCTTTTTTTCCCTTTGTTCATTTGTTTCTTAAATTCCACAAAGGAGTAAAATCATATACTATTTGTCGTCTCCAACTGCCTTATTTCAGTAAGCATTATAACCTCTAGACCTATGTTATTGCAAATGGCAAGATTTCATTTTTTATGGCTGAATAATATTCCATATATATATATATATATGGAAAGAAATATATATACACTACATCTTCTTTTTCCATTCATCTATCCATGGACACTTGGGCTGCTTCCACAATTTGGCTATTGTAAATAATGCCACAATAAACATAGGGGTGTATGTTCTTTCAAATTAGTATTTTTGTAATCTTGGGTAAATACCTAGTAGTGTGATTACTGGATCATATAGTGGTTCTATTTTTTACTTTTTAAGGAATCTCCATACTATCTTCAACAGTGCTGCACCAATTTACATTCCCACCAACACCATCTTTCTTTTTCTTGCTCCATATCTGTTGAAGAAACTGGAATTTATTTTTTTAATTGCATTTTCAAGTAAAAGCAGAACACATAAATGAATGAATAAGTCTTACCCCCAAATCTTCCAGCCACTATAGCACTTTGCCTTAACCTCTATTGTGTCCCCTACTATGTCACATTAGAGTTGTTTGTCATGCTATTTCTTTTTTCACCACTCTGGTGCCTTGAGCGCAGCAACAGTGTCTTACTCATTTCTGGATCCCCAGAACCAGTACATACAATAAGTGTTTTCTTTATTAAATACAGTTGAAAATTCTTGTACAAATGGAAGTCTGTGACCCATATGGAATCTGAATGGGTCTGGGAGGAAGGTTTGTTTGTATAGAGCCAGCAATGTGGAGTGACCAGATGTGTCAAGGTCCCTGTGGCAGAGAAAGGACATGTATGGGGAATTAGAAGACATTTCCACAGTGACTCTGATGGCTGCCCTATGACAGATTGTGAGAATGGCCTCAATGGCCTCAATTCTCCACCCCTCCCTGTATTCAGACTCTCTGCCATGTGCCTTTTCAGTTGTCTCATGGAAGAGGCGAGTCTCTGTTTCCATCCCTTGATTTGGTTTTGACCAAAGGGTGTTTGCCGATATAATGCATACAGGGGTGTGAGATAACACTTTTCTGTTTGCTCTTCCTGTCCTGCTCCTCTGCTCTCACCAATGGAAAGATGCCAGAGCTAGCCTGCCAGAGGATGAGTGTAGAGCTGAGTCCAAATGCCCCAGTCATTCCAGCCAAGTCCATGTCCATTCTGATAAGCCAACACCAACTGTCTCCCAGACTTGTGAGTAGATCTCACTAAGTCAGAAATATCTAGCCTAGTCAAGTTTAAATCAGACAAATGAACAAAATAAATGCTTCTTATTTAAGGCACTAATTTTGTGATCATTTGTTATGCAGCATTATCATGGTGGTAGGAAACTGATACAGATCCCCCCCTCACACACACACACACACTTAACACACTCATTTAAACATACATACAAACACATAAATACATACATTCTCCAAATTGAGAACCCCTGATTTCAATCCACAGAGAAAAGACTAAAAATGATAAAAATAAGCTATGAGGATATAAAGGTGCTTAAATAGTGGTAGTATGGGTTACGGTTCTTGTGAAAAATTGCTCTGTAGTCCACTTCTGGATACAAACAGAGGATTCTAAGGCTATAATGAATAAATTCTGAGGTTGGAAAGTGATAAGATAACATATGTGAAGTATTTTTAAATGATTCCTTTTAGGTGACTCTTCACTTTGTAGCCATAAATAATGTATTACATAATCAGGTATTAGACCTATTGTTTGTCTTCCTCAAAATTCTAGAAGTAACTAGGTGTACCTGGGTGGCTTAGTTGGTTGGGTGTCTGACTCTTAATTTCAGTTCAGGTTTTGATCTCAGGGTCATGAGATCGAGCCCCCCTGTTGGGCTCTGAGTTAAGTGGGGGAGTCTCCTCTCTCTCTCTCTCTCTCTCTCCCTCATCCTCTGCCCCTTCCCCAGCTTACACAAACACACACACACTCTCTCTTTCTCTCTCAAATAAGTAAATCTTTTTTAAAAACTCTAGAAGTAACTAGAATTAAGTAGGAGAGGGTTGAGAGATAGGATTTTGCCTTCTTAGGAAAATCTTTTTGCCTTATAATTGTGACAAATAGCTTATCCCTCTTCTTCACAGCAGCAGCAGCAACAAGAGCAGCTGATCATTACCAAGTGCTTTCCTTGTGTCAGGCCCCGTGCTTGGCACCTCATATGCATTGTTTCATGTAATACTCAACATAAACTTCTCAGGGAGGAACTGATGCTATCCTATTTTACAAATGAGGAAAAATCTCAGAAGGGTCAACAACATGTCCTAAGTTTATCTAGGTGGAAAATGGCATGGCACTCCAAAGCCTGTACTCCATGTTATGTCACATAATGTCATAAAACATTCCATTCCATTACACTACTAGATATAATTCCCTGTGAGAAGGGACCGTGTCTCTACTGTCTGTGGCATGTATCCCACATGTATCTCCCACACACCTGGGCAGAACACCTTACGTATTCTATAGGCTCAGTAAAAATTATTGAATTAAAAATTAAAAGACTTAAATTCTTGCTCCATCCCACCCTTGGCACCCTGTTTTTTCTCAGTATAGCCGACTTTTTGAGCACCTCTGACTACCTCTGATGTTCTTGCGGTTGCAGTGCACATCACAAGCTTCTTGCCTCTGCCACCACAGAACTTTTTCACCTTTCTGTCCCAGGGTTTCTCTAATGCTAATGGAAGCCCACATAGTCCAAAGCAAGTGCCAGAGGGTAGGGAGTATGGGGGAGTTCACACTTCTAGGGGCACCTCTCCACTAAAGGGAGTAGGAGCTGGTATGTAAACATCCCAACCCCGTATCCTTCAGTGGAACATTCTGAGGCATGGCCTCAGTGGGACTGAGTCCAGTGGCCCATAATGATGACTCATCCTGATGGATCATACCAATAATGGCCCAATGACACATCTTTTGTTGACTTTTCTCTTTCCAGATCACTATACTTCACTCCAGTTTTCTGGGACCATCTTCTAAATAAACTTGGGCACCTGTGTCCTGCTTGAAGGCTCTGCTTTCAGGATTATCCAAACCAAAGCCTCCAGTCTTCCCACAATAAATGACACCACTATTCTGGCACCTGGTTCAAGAAAAAAACTATGTCTTATCTTTGACTTCTTTCTTTCCATCTTATATTCCATCATGTCCATTGGCAAGTAACCTTCTCCTTCTCTCCATGCTTGACTCTGTGCTGCTCCAATCCCTCACTCAGATTTCTAACAGCAGCCTCTTAGCTTCCTCACTTCAGTTTCCAGAATGATCTTTTAAGATGTTAATCATGCCACAGTGCTCTTCCACTGAAAGCTTGTTAGTGGTAATAAAACTCGGAGCATTTGTGAAGCATTTTCTAGGTGCTAGGATCTCTTCTGAGGCTATCAGAACTCATTAAACCTCTCTTCTGAGGTTTAAACTAATTTAAACCTTATAAAAACCTTCAGAGGTAGGAATCACATTTACCATTTTGTGATTCAGAGGAAAACTGAATACATAATTACATAGGAGTTAAACAATTTGTCACTCTCCTTAACATGCGGCATGCTTTACACCTTCTAAGTATTCAGATGTTGATGGCAACTTTTTTAGGTTGCTGGATTACCAGTGAAAATGATTTTGCCACTCATATTTTCTGTTCTATGCAATCTGAAAAGGAGAGAAAAACCACTTCAAATTTACAAATCTGAAGCAAATTAAGCAGAATCCCAGAAGGGAAATGTAGACTAAGATAAGAGAATCTTACTGTATTGAAAATATGAAATAACTTCACTGAAGAGAGTCAAGGTAGGGGGATCTAGGGGAAGGTGTTGACCTGTCACTTTGGAAATGAATGCAGTCTGTAATTCTAAAGGTGAAAGGAACTGCCAAAAAACCATTGCACTCTAATTGATGAACACATTTCCCATAGGGGATGGGCTAACTAGTCTGATATTGCTATACCTGTATATGGAATGGAACAGTTAAACTAATGGATGGTGATGATGGGAGCCAGTTTCTCATTGTTGGAATGGGAATTTACATATGAGCAAGGGGAGGAGGGTAGAATGAACCATGTGGTAATGGGTTGGAGTTACAGAAATCAGAAAGAACTCATGTTTAACTCAATATAAATACACATGATTACAGATAGATTTATGTGTTTATACATGTATTTCTTTGCTCTGTCAGCTTGAGACAGCCTACTAGCAATGACATCCTCATAGCAATAAGCACATCTAGTGCCCACATCTTGGTTTCTAATGCCATTCTCCAATAAAAGGAATCAGGGCTCCTTGGAGTAATTGCTCATTTTACAACAGGGGTGGGAAATATACCAGATGACACTGGAGACCTATAGTGCTATAAAATAAAAAAGCACTAAAAAATATAACACACACTAATAGGGGTATGTCAAAAGGCCACAAGAGCCAGCTGCAAGAACTCCCCATGGCCAAAGCTAGAACAATGTGGGCAAGAAAATAAATAAAATAGTATTTTAAAAAACAGGAGTAAAATAAAAAATAAATATCCATGAGCCCATATTGATATAAGTGAATGATGAAAAGTTAATGGAGAAAAGAGACAGATTTCCCAGGTAGAATTCCAAGAAGATAATGTGGATATGCCAGTCTCAACATGGTGGGGCACGACTCCCTACTCCTTGAGTATGGGCTGCACACAGTGACTTCCTTCCAAGGAGCACTGTGTGGAAAGGGGAAACAAAAGAGGACTTTACAATGGAGAAACCTGGCAAACACTACCTCCATCAGGTGTTCAAAGGCAATATCAGCAGTCATATTTGTGTCCGTAACATGTGCCCTTGATACAAAGTGAAGAAAATGTGATCTTCCTCCTGAAAACCCATAATCCCATTTTAATGATGAGAAAAACACCAGATAAATCTTAATAGAGGGACATCCTGCAATATACCTGGCCAGTAACTTCTCAAAACAGAAGACACGAATAGACACTTTTCCCAAGAAGACATCCAAATGGCTAATAGACACATGAAAAGATGCTCAGGGATGCCTGGGTGGCTCAGCAGTAGAGTGTCTGCCTTCAGCTCAAGGCGTGATCCTGGAGTCCTGGGCCTGCGTCAGGCTCCCTGTAGGGAGCCTGCTTCTCCCTCTGCCTATGTCTCTGCCTCTCTCTCCCTCTCATGAATAAATAAATAAAATCTTTAAAAAAAAAAAAAAGAAAAGATGCTCAATGTCACTTGTCATAAGGGAAATACAAATCACAACCATGATGAGATACCACCTCACACCTGGTCAGAATAGCTAAAATTGACAACAGAAGAAACTACAGGTGTTGGCAAAGATGCAGAGAAAGGGGAATCATCTTGCCTGTTGGTGGGAATGCAAACAGGTGTGGCTACTCTGGAGAATAGTTTAGAAGTTCCTCAAAAAGTTAAAAATAGAGCTACACTATGATCCAGCAATTGCACAACAGAATACAGATTTGATATTTACAGCAGCATACTAACCAATAGCCAAACTATGGAGAGAGTCCAAATGTCCATTGATTGATGGATAAAGAAGATGTGGTGTATAGATACAATGGAATATTATTCAGCCATCAAAAAGAATGAAATCTTGCCATTTGCGACAAAGTGGATGGAACTAGAGGGTATTATGCTAAGTGAATTAAGGCAGTCAGAGAAAGACAAATACCACATGATTTCACTCATATGTGGGATTTAAGAAAGAAAACATAAACATATGGGGAAGGATAAAAGAAAGAAAGAGAGAAGTCATAAGAGACTCTTAACGATAGGGAACAAACTGAGGGATGATGGAGGGAGGTGAGTGGGGGATGCACTACATGGGTAATGGGGATTAAGGAGGACACTTGTGATGAACACTGAGTGTTGTATGTAAGTGATGAATCACTGAATTCTATTCCATAAACCAATACTGCACTGTATAACTAATAAAATTTAAGCTTAAAAAATTTATCAATGTCATCAAAAACGAAGTGTGAAAAACTCACAGCTAAGAAGAGCCCAAGGAGACATGATGATCAAAAGTAATGTGGTATCCTGGATGGGATCTTGGGACAGAAAAGGGATGTCAGTTCAAAAATTAAAGACATCTGAATAAACTATAAACTTTGTTTAATAAGAATGTGTTAACATTAATTCATTAATTGTAGTAAATATACAATGGTAGTGTAAGATGTCGATAATAGGGAACTCTGAGGGCAGGGGGCTCTATGGGAACTCTTTGTACTACCTTCTCAATTTTTCTTCATATATAGAGCTGCTATAAAAAAACAAAAAACAAATAAGGCAAATATAATAATAAGCAAAATAAAAGAAAAGGCAAATCAAGTTATACCACACGTGCTTACATAGTACTTCATGGAGATTTGACAATTTCTGGCAAAGCTCACATAAGCCATCCATCCAGATAACTTGGATTTCAAGGGGACAGTGTTTGGATCAAAGTTACCTGGCCCCATTATTGACAATGATTAAATTCATCATGGGAAATCCAACTCGGAGCCACTATTTGCTGTGGGGAGACATCTTTGATCCATTTCCCACCTTACAAGGACCGAAGAAATAAGGGTTCTAAGATTTCTTTCTGGAAACTTTTATCTAGAGACCCAAGAAAAAATATTGAGAGGAAGAAAAAATAAGTCTGTAAGCCAGCTTCTGCAGTATGACTTAGGGGTAAAGTATTTTGAGGATAACTTCTGTTTCACTCTATTAGAATCCTTCAGTGCATGCCGAAGTTGCTGATGGGGTTTATCACAACCCAAAGGCCCTACTGAGGCAAAGTCCATTTACTGTGGGAAGTACATTGAACATGCCTGCTGAAGCTAGTGGCTTCCCACCCCTTTGACTTGTTTGCTCTCCATAGATATTATGCTGCTAGGAAGACTCTGATCAGGCTTTGTGTCTACAAGACCCCTCCAATATCCCAGCCAGGACTACTGAGGCCTTAGTGTGGCAGGCAGGTGAGCTCTGAAGAGGGTCAAGTAGGGTAAGGGGTTCCTAGTCACTTTCCTAGCCAGCTCAAGCTTCATAATACTATCGTGATTTTTTTCACCTTCACTGAAGTATAATTAACAAATAGACTTGTGAGATATTTAAAATGTGCATCGTGGCAATTTGATACATGTGTACATCGTGCAAGGATTCCCACCATCTAATTCACACAACCATCAATTCACATCTTTATCTTTTCTGAAGGGGAGGTTAGAACATTCATGTTCTACTCTTTTAGCAAATTTATTTTTTTCTTTTTTAAGATTTTATTTATTTATTCATGAGAGACAGAGAGACAGGGAGAGAGAGAGAGAGGCAGAGACATAGGCAGAGGGAAAAGCAGGCTTCCTGTAGAGAGCCTGATGCAGGACTCCATCCTGGAACTCTGGGATCACAACCTGAGCCAAAGGCAGATGCTCAACCGGTGAACCACCAGGTCAGGTGCCCCTGGCCGACTATTTCTAAGAAAAAAATGTCAGGGTAACTATTAAGTGAACAGTTATACAAACTTTAAAAATAATTGGTTCTGTGGTTGATTTTCCTTCTCTGCCTCAATCATTGTAAATTTGGGTTTCAGTGTGGATTGAGTGTTGTCAGAGCTCTACCCATGCGTCCTTGGACCTTTTTGCATTTTCTTTCTTTTTTTTTTTTTTTAGTCTTTCATATGAAATATTTATTAAATACAAAGAGATAAAACTGTACAATGGCAGATTTTACTGTTTTATAGTAGGTATACTTTTGCTTGTATTTTAAAACCCATGTTATTTTATTTCCATATTTTTAATATTTAGGCACTCACTTTGACATAAAAACCACATTATTATGAAATGTAAAATAGATAATGGATTATTATAAATTGTACAATGATATATACCTAACAAACTTCTTGGTACATAAGTATTTGGTTAAGATGATTTGGCTAGATTCCCCTTTAGTGTTCATTAAAGCTGAATCTTTACCTTAAATACCTATAATACATATGTTCTAATGGCACAATATGTCATTTTCACGACTATGTGGATGCTTTTGTTACTCTCCTTTTTTACTCACCAGTACTTCAAAATTTTTTAATGTATTAACTGACTCTATATGTATTATTGACTCTATATATCTAATCTATATGATTTTTAGGGACCTTCAGACTTAAAAATTTCTCTACAAAAACATCCATAATATGGAAATGAGAGGAGTAAGAAACATAGAAGCAAACATACTTTAAAATTTTTCACTTCAAAAAATAAAAAATAAAAATAAATAAATAAATTTTTCACGTCACCACCTGAGGACTCATAAAGATAATATGTTTTAACTTGTCATGTATACATACATGAAAAGAGCCCTCTGATTTTCAAGCACACCTACCCTTGGGATGTTTTCACCTTCTATAGCCAGCAGCCAGTGCTTTAGTCTCTTTGGCAGGACTGTTCCTAAACTGTGGGAATTCACTTTGCCTGCGGAGCAGAAAACACAAATGCCTGGGAATTTCCTGCTCCTGGGGGGCAGCCAGGACCTGTGATTCACCAGGGTCAGGGGCAGGGTGGAGCAGGGGTGGACACTGCAGCTGCCACCCTGATTGGTCCACTCCAAGCATGCCCTTCGCCAGGGTTGAGCCAAAGTTGCCATGAGTGGGATTTTGCCCAAGATTTCCCTGGTTTAGCCTCGTTCCCTTCTCTGGTCTACTATCCCACTTCCAGGTTTATCCTGGGAATACTTCATCATAAATCCTTTTCACACAAATTCCCGTCTCAGGGTCTGCTTCTGGGGACCCAGCCCACAACGCAACTCGTTCCCCATTTAGGAAAGGAGGTACTGCCCAGAAATGTGGTTGGCTGACAGTATTCTATTCTAGGGGTGGCCTCTGGCCAAAGACAGAGCAGGGCACAGGTATAAGGCCTTGCCTTTCTCTGCAGGGTGGGGCTCTGATCAGGCTTTGTGTCTGCAAGACCCCTCCAATATCCCAGCAGATGGTCCCTCCCTCTGGAGCTCAAAACTCCCTGCTTGCCTCTTCCTCAGCTTGCAAAAAACACAGGTTGTGAAAGTCCCAGGTTGCAGAGACCACACCTATGACTTGTGTTGTTTGTTGAGTGTTTGCTTGTTTTACTTTTCTTTTTAAAACTTGTACATTTTACTTTACTACCTTAGAGCCAGGTCGCCCCTGAAAAGTCTTTCTGGAACTCCTCAGAATGTTCCTGTTGCCTTTTCTACCCCATTGTTTGCCATACTAACTTTTTTTCTCAGAAGCTTCATTTCCATAAAGAAAAGTAAACAAGCCACAGCCTCGCTGGTAACCGTCAAGGTGCAGCAGGTCTGTGACCACGTGAGCATTGAGAATTGATTTCTTTTACATGCAGATTCGGGGGTGGGGATCAAAGAAGGTCCCTTGATTTCTGAGTCCGCCATCGTTTGTTGACAGAGTAAGAGATGGGACCAGGCGAAAGTGCAGGATGCTTTTCTCAAAGTTTGGACAGTTTTGGTGCAAATAGCCTGTGCTAATGGAGCCCCATGTTTTATCACACAGAGCAGAGCTTTGCAACTTTGGCAGTGCTGACATTTGGGCCGAGTGTCCTTTTGTCCTGTGTGGCTGTTCTGTGCGCTGCGGGATGTTCAGCAGCATCCCTAGCCTCCACCTGTTAGATACCAGTAGTGCTACTCCTCACCCTCTAGCTGTGGTCCAAACATCCCCAGACATCCACAAATAGCCCCTGCTGGCTGAATCATCCCACTGCTGAGAGCCACTGACATAGAGGTTGTGATGGTCTGAATGTGTCCCTGCCAATATGTTGAAACCTAACCTCAGTTAGGAGGTGGGCCTTTGGGAGGTGATTAGGGCAAAGTCCTCATGAATGGGATTAGGGCTCTTATAAAACAGACCTGAGCACGCTCCCTCACTCCTTCCTTCTTTCTTTTTAAAAACGTTTTATTTATTTATGTGAAAGAGAGACAGCACAAGCAGGCAGAGGGATAGAGGGAGTGGGAGAAGCAGGCTCCCCACTGAGCAGGGAGCCCAACATGGGGCTCGATCCCAGGACCCTGGGATGATGAAAGTAGACGCTGATGAAAGTAGACGCTAACCAACTGAGCCACCCAGGTGCCCCCACCCCCTTGCTCCTTCCACCTCCTGTTGATACAACAGGAAGTCAGAGACCTGGAAGATGGCCCTCACCTAACCCTGCCAGCACCCTGATCTCAGACTCCCAGCATCCAGAGCTGTGAGAAATAAGTTTCTGTTGTTTATAAGCCAACGAGGCCCTGGTATTTTGTAATGGCAGCCTAACCCACTAAGACAGAAGTAAACCATCCCAAGAAAGATATACCAAAATAAGAATGGCAAATCCTTCTCTTTCTTCTACCAGTTTCTTCTTCCTGGCACTTTTGTTTCAATCTCCTTTTACCCGAGGGCAAGGCTACTCTCTACGTGATGTCTTCTTTTTTGCAAGGGAACAAACGTCTCCCTTCTCCCTCGAGAGCCCCTGGCCCAGTGGCTCTACCCAACATATGACCAATTAGGAGAAGCTCCGTGGGAAGGCGACTTTGTTCTCCACAGGCCAGACTCGCAGCCAAGGAACATGAGGATGCTGCCGACTGACTCCAAGAGAAGGAAGAAACTACAACTTTGGTGCCATTGGACCGTGGGCCCCAAGTTATACACAAGCACCTCAGTGGCATCATAAGTGACCGACAGGGCGGCAGTAGGGCCTGGTAATTAGAATGAAGCGTGAGTTACAGTCCTGACCCTGGCCAGCTGTGTGACTTCAGGCAAGTCATTCTGCCATCTGAAATCTCAGTTAATTCATCCATATGGTGTCAAGTGTGTTAAGTGGTTTAAGTGAGATACAAGTATAAAACAGTGACGATAGTACCTGGTGTTCAAGAACTGCTCCATTCTTAGTTGGCATTATCACTGGTGTTGGTTGACATTCTTATCAGGAAGGCCTCATCTAGAAGAATTCTGCCCATACCAGTAAAAGAAATTGTGTTGAATTACTTAAATACTGAAATTTCAATTTCTGTCCATAAAAGCTGGCAGATAACTATACTTACTCCACAGTGTTTTTGATTGTCTTTTGTGAAACACCAGCATTGTCTTGGTTGCCGTGTGGGCTGCGGAGGGGTCTTAGGCATAAGGTGGGGAACAAACGGAGGGCCCCCTTAGCCCTTTGGCTGGTGAAACACTCCAAGAGGCTAGTATTTTTGTAAATCACTATTCCAAAATAAACCCTTGCTTCTCTTGAAACTTTTCCTCAAGCGCATGTAAGCCTTTCTCCTAGAAAGAATGGAACTCCTCGCATCAAATCAGTCAGAATTACACATTGTTCCTCAAACAACAATAATACAACCACCACCCCACACTCATTCTTTTCTCTTTTTACAAGTCATGTTGCCAGATTTCAGCCTATTTCTCTATTTTTTCCATCAGCCACCACAAACCATAGGATCCTGATTCTGGTCATCTCACCCACTTGTGCCCTGCTAAGGCCTAGTAGGGAAAATAACACACATTCTCCAAGAGGCATTTAATTTAATTTATTTATTTATTAAAGATTTTATTTCTTTATTTATGAGAGACACACAGAGAGAGGCAGAGACACAGCAGAGGAAGAAGCAGGCTCCATGCAGGGAGCCCGATGTGGGACTCGATCCTGGGACTTCGCCCTAAACTGAAGGCAGATGTCAACCACTGAGCCACCCAGGTGTCCCTCAAGAGACATTTTAAACTTCCTTGCCTCTGGATTTCCCAAAATGAATGCTAATTCTTTCCCTTTCAGGTCCCATGATCGACCTGGCTCTCGGTGTGAGGCCATGTGTGTAACAGAGCACGTTCTCCTGAGAAGGAAGGGCCTTGTCCACAGGGTTGGGTCTTCTGAAGTCCTGACAGGTGTGCAGCACACTACCCACAGAAGTTCTGTCACTGTCATTTCACTGGCAAATATTTAGTTTCTGAAATTGGGTTGTGGTTAAGAGGGTGGGTTCTGGAGACAACGCACTTGGGTATAATTCCTGGCTCCAGCCCTTGCTAGCAGGGGAACCTCAGCAAACTGTTCCTCTCTGGGCCTCAGTTTCCTCATCTATTAAATGGGGGTGTTAATAATAATGATATAATAATAACAGTAACCCCCGAATTTGCTGTAAAGAGTAAAGGAGTTGCTACAAGTACATGGAAAGCACCTAGAACAAAGCCTGGAGTAGACTAAGCATTCAATATACATGGCATATGATTATTATTAGAACACTTGTGTCTTTCCTAAGGAGAGAGAGAGACATGGCCATGCTTGGGCAGGGCAGGTTGAGGGAGCTTGTTGTAGGATAAACAGTAAGGTGGCCGTGGAATGTGGTTAGACCAGGAGCTGTCTGGAGTGGTTTCTTGACTGTAGCACTTTTGACATTTTGGGCCAAATAGTTTTTTATAAAAAAAAAAGATTTATTTATTTATTTGAGAGAGAGCAAGCAAATGAGGGTGAGGGGAGGGACAAAGGGAGAGGGAGAGAGAAACTCAAGCAGACTCTGCGATGAGTGTGGACCCAGATGCTGGGCTCGATCTCACAACCTTGAGATCGGAGCTGAGCCCAAACCAAGGGATTCCTTAAGGCCAGACAGTTCTTAACGTGGGGCTGTCCTCTGCACAGTAGGATGTTCCACAGCATCCCTGGCCTCTACCCACTAGAACGACAGCAGCATCTCTGTATCCCAAGCTGTGACAACCAAATTGTCTCCAAATATTGTCAAATGTCCCCTGAGAACAAAATCTCCTCAGTTGAGAGCCCCTGGTCTAGAGGGAACCAGGGAAGCAGAGCAAAGGAGAGAACCCTGGAGTAATGGCATTATATCAACTTCTCCTGGAGAGTAAGTTAGCTTGGTGGAGACAGCATCCTATGAATTCAACTTTTTTTCCCTTCTATTTTTCTGGTAGCCCATGTTGAGTATGTTTATTTGGATATGTTTGTGTGGAAGAATTGGTCTAAAAAGAGAAAGAACAAATACCACCTCTGCAAAGGGAAACATCTTAAATAGAAATGTTCTCATGGCATGTGATTGAAGTTTATTGAGATTAGTAAAAATAGCTGTCACAGAGCTCAGTGAGTTGGTGGCCTCCAGTGGCTTTTCCCAAGGTCATGGGGGCCTAATGTCACCTGTGGCTTTCCTGTGTCCTCCCCCTCCCAAATGCATGCTTTATGTCCCAGCCTGGATGTGTTCTTTACTTTCCTCCAGAATAATTCCCACCAGGGCCACTGGGCAATCAGCCCTTTAGGGAATTCTAGAATACTTTAAAAACTGCCAAAAAAAAAAAGCTCAGGAAACAATAACCCCTTCCCCATTTGTTGTATCAAGGTGGTTGATTAGCCTTCTCTTTTTGGAACATTCAACGGTGGTTTTTTGAGAAGATCCTCTCAGGCTCTAATTCCCTGGGAATCTAGTTAAAATACAGATTCTGATTCTGTGACACCGAGGGGGACCTGAGAGTCTGCATTTCCAACATGCTCCCAGCTGAGGCCAAGGCCACTTGTCCGTGGACCACATTGAGAAACAAGGTGCCAGCAGACAGTTCTACAAAAGTTCATCTGTTCCACCTCCGAAAATGGAATTTTAGCAGCAGTTTGGCAGCAACAGAGAGGCATTTTTATTGTCAGGAAGATAGATAGCCAGGGCAAGGCTTTGTCCACACCAGCAGGCATCTCCTCTTGTCCTCCTCTAGGGTATGTCGAGGCAGGATGGAAGGGGGTCAATGTCGTATGAATTTTATTAGGCCAGTGGCTTTTCTTTCTCGTGCCCTCCTGGATTTCTGTTCTGTGTGCGGAGCACGAAGTCCTTTCAGGAGGGATGGCAGAGGCTGAAAGGGGGCAGGGTGGGAGCCTGAGCACCCCGGCCCGACCTGGCACGTGGGCACAGGCAGGCGCTGGCAGCCACTCTGTGTGTGGTGTGTGGGGTCACTTGGAAATCCCCCCGGGAACGGGCCGGGGGAGCCTGAGGGAGGAGCGGCGTAAGACACTGCCACCAACTACACTGATTTCCCAAAGGATTTTACAAGTGCTCACAAAAGTTTTAACCTGAGCCCTATGGGCCCTTTATGAACAAGGAGATTATGGTAGGGCTTTGCCACAGCCTGAGGGTGCAGACAACAGGGCCATTGTGGAGCAAGGCATTCATATTGAAGATAAAATATTAGCTGGGTGGTCCAGGATAATGAAGGCATTTATTACTCCGGCTAAGCATATGTATGGCAGACTGATCCACAGATTACCCACACAGAGTCTGGGCTCATGGGGGCTGCAGAGGGGTGAGGCTGGCTGGGTAGAGACTTGGGATAAAGGCACCAATGATCAAAGCAGCTCAGGAGGACCAAAGAGCTGTGACCCGGGGATACAATGGAAGGAGGAATACCATTGCACTGAAGACACACTGGTTTCCAGGAGCATCCTTAAAAACTCTGAACTACAGAGAAAATGGTCTCAATCCAGCCCTCAGAGGGAAAACACACACCAAAAAACACAAAAACCAAAAACCAAACAATAGACAGTTATGAAGGGCTTAGGAAGCCAGGTGACTCAGTGACCCGAGTAGAGATCCACAGTTGGGATGTTAGAGGACAAACCATTGGCCTAGCCATAACCTGATAGGTGACCTTGGACCAGGCACATGACCTTTCATTTTCCTTACCTGCTGGGGACAGACATTGACCCTAGGTCCCAAAGTGGGCAGGCTTATAGCAGAAGGCAGCTCAAAAGCCATACTTCTCCATTCCGTTTTGTCTACAAAAGCATTTTAGAAGCCTTGGTAAGGAGTAGAATTTTCCAGGATAGGAATCCCAAATGTGTCAGCTACCATACTCCCTTATCAGCTTTAGGAGAAGATTTTTTTTTTAACAAAAACAATTTGATGAGTTCTGACACATGTATACCCATGTAGCATCACAATTATGATAATGAACATAGACATCATTCTCAAAACTTCCCTGAGGCCCTTATAATCCTTCCCTCCCCCAACCATCCTGCTACCAGGTAATCACGGGCCTGCTTTCTGGTCACTTTAGATTAATTTTGCATCCTCAAGAATTTTATACACATGGAAACAGTATGTACAGTATGTACAGTATGGCTTCTTTCACTCAGCATAATAATTTGCAGCTTCAACTTTGTCGTGTGTATCAATAGTTTGTTACTTTTCATTGTTGAGTAATATTCCATCATATAGATATACTAAAATTTGTTTATCCATTCACCTGTTGATGAACATTTCAGTTTTGTCCAGTTTGCTTTTCGAGATTAAGCTGCTATGAACATTCATATTCACATCTTTGTATGAACAATGCTTTCATTTCTCTGGGACTGGAATATCTAGGTCATATGTGAAGCATATAACTTTTTAAGAAACTGCCAAGATGGGATGCCTGGGTGGCTCAGTTGGTTGAGCATCTGCCTTTGACTCAGGTTGCGATCCCGGGGTCCTGGGACTGAGTCCAACATCGGGCTCCCTGCAAGGACCCTGCTTCTCCCTCTGCCTATGTCTCTGTTTCTCTCATGAATAAATAAATAAAATCTTAAAAAAAAAAGAGGGAGAGAGAGAGAGAGAGAAACTGCCAAATTATTTTCCTAAGTGGTGTACCATTTTACACTTCTATCAGCAGACTGGGACCTTTCCAGTTGCTTCACATCCTTGCCAACACTCAGTGTGGTCAGTCTTTTTAATATTAAGTGTACTTGTGGGTTTTGTAGTGGTGTCCCAATAGGATTCTCATTTTCATTTCCTTAATGACTAAGATGTTGCACATCTTTTCATGCATACATTTACCATTTTAAAACCTTCTTTGGTGAAGAGGTTGCTCAACCCTTTAAAAAGAAACTTAGGGGGCACCAGAGTGGCTTAGTGGTCGAGCGTCTGCCTTTGGCTCAGGTTGTGATTCCAGGGTCCTGGGATCAAGTCCCATATTGGGCTCTCCACAGGGAGCCTGCTTCTCCCTCTGCCTGTGTCTCTGCCTCCTTGTGTGTGTGTCTTTCATGAAACTAGATCTTAAAACACACACACACACACATATACACACAGATCATTGGAACAGAATAGAGAATCCAGAAATGTACCCTCAATTCTATGGTCAACTCATCTTTGACAAAGCTGGCATCCATTGGAAAAAAGACAGCCTCTTCAATAAATGATGTTGGGAAAATTGCACAGCCATTTGCAGAAGAATGAAACTGGACCATTCTCTTGCACCATACACAAAGATAAACTCAAAATGGTTTGAAAGATCTAAATGTGAGACAAAAATCCAACAAAATCCTAAAGGAGAACACAGGCAACACCCTTTTTGAACTTGGCCACAGCAACTTCTCTCAAGACACATCTATGAAGGCAAGGGAAACAAAAGCAAAAATGAACTATTGTCTCCCATGAATAAATAAGTAAAATCTTTTAAAAAATTAAAACTTAAAAAAAACTTGGGTTGTCTTAATATTGAGTTGCAAGAATTGCTTATATAGTCTAGATACAAGTCTTCTTCAGATAAGTGTTTTGTAAATATCTTCTCCCATTTTATGCCTTATGAAGGATTTTTGAGAACAAGAAGTTACAGCTTGTGGGGCAGATGGTACTCCCAGTCTGGTGTGTTTCATTCTAGAATCTTTGGTACTTTAGTAGCTGCTTCTGCTGCCAGACTTTCCTCCAATTCTCTCTCACCACAGTGACATGGAAACATCAGGTCATTTCCACTTAAAAATTGCAGATCAGCTCTGGCCTTCACTGCCCACCCTCCATCTCATTTTTTTTTTTTTGTCAAATGCTTTAAAAAAATTACTTTGCTTTATTTTAATTCCAGAATAGTTAACATACAGTGTAACATTAGTTTCAGGTGTACATATAGGGGTTCAACAATTGCATATATCACCCAGTACTCATCACAAGTGCCCTTTTTTTTGGTATTTTTTTTTATTGGAGTTCTATTTACCCATATAGTATAAAACCCAGTGCTCATCCCATCAAGTGGCCCCCTCAGTGCCCATCACCCAGTCACCCCATCCTCCCACCCACCTCCCTTTCTACTACCCGTTGTTCGTTTCCCAGAGTTAGGAGTCTCTCATGGTTTGTCTCCCTCTCTAATTCTTCCCACTCAGTTTCCCTCCTTTCCCCTATAATCTGTTTCACTATTTCCTATATTCCCTGTATGAGTGAAACCATATGTTTGTCCTTCTCCGACTGACTTACTTCACTCAGCATAATATCCTCCAGTTCCATCCGTGTCAAAGCAAATGGTGGGTATTTGTCATTTCTAATGGCTGAGGAATATTCCATTGTATACATAGACCATGGCTTCTTTATCCAGTCATCTTTCGATGGACCCCGAGGCTCTGTCCACCCTTTGGCTATTGTGGACATTGCTGCTATAAACATTGGGGGGTAGGTGTCGACGTTTCACTGCATCTGTATCTTTGGGGTAAATCCCCAACAGTGCAATTGCTGGGTTGTAGGGCAGGTTTATTTTTAACTCTTTGGGGAACCTCCACACAGTTTTCCAGGGTGGCTGCACCAGTTCACATTCCCACCAACAGTGTAAGAGGGTTCCCCTTTCTCCGCATCCTCTCCAACATTTGTGGTTTCCTGCCTTGTTAATGTTCCCCATTCTCACTGGTGTGAGGTGGTATCTCATTGTGGTTTTGATTTGTATTTCCCTGATGGCAAGTGATGCGGAGCATTTTCTCATGTGCGTGTTGGCCATGTCTATGTCTTCCTCTGTGAGATTTCTCTTCATGTCTTTTGCCCATTTCATGATTGGATTGTTTGTTTCTTTGGTGTTGAGTTTAATAAGTTCTTTATAGATCTTGGAAACTAGCCCTTTATCTGATATGTCATTTGCAAATGTCTTCTCCCATTCTGTAGGTTGTCTTTTAGTTTTGTTGACTGTATCCTTTGCTGTGCAAAAGCTTTTTATCTTAAGTCCCAATAGTTCATTTGAAGCAGTGTTACCCTCCTTCCACAATTTTCTTCCTTCTTTGGTAACACAGAGGGACAATTTTTTCCCTTGTATATCATATTATCACATTGTATGCTTTAAATACATGCAATTGGGATGCCTGGGTGGCTCAGAAGTTGAGCATCTGTCTTTGGCTTCAGGGCCTGATCCTGGGGTCCATGGGATCAAGTCCTACATTGGGCTCCCCAAGGTGAGTCTGCGTCTCCCTCTGCCTGTGTCTCTGCCTCTGTGTGTGTGTGTCACTCATGAATAAATAAATACAATCTTAAAAAAAATAAATACATTCAATTTATTTGTCAGTCATAGCTCAATTAAAAAAAATCAACTGTCATGTAGCAGTTACTATTGCTGCATAACAAATGGCCCCAAAGTTTATGGTCTAAACAACCATCCTTTGTTAACTGTTCAGAAGCCTACAGTTCTGCTGATAGGAGGCAAGCTCAGCTGATCTCAGGTAGGCCCCTTGCACACCTGCAGTCATATGGAATCTCAGTTTCTCTGTAAGCGGCTCAACAGAATTCAGCTCCCATACTACCATCATCCTGCTATTTCTGTGTCTCTGGTCCCAGTTCACCACATTGCAGTACTAACATAGCTTCCAGTAGGCTCCTGAATCCGTCTCATGTGCTGTTGGGCTCAAAGAGTTTGTAGGCCTCTGAGACTGCCTTGATTTGGTTCTCTGAGAAGCAGACCCTGAGAAAAACATTTGACTATGTGTAGCTCATTCCAGGAAGTTAAGATGTAGAGAAGGAAAGGAAAGTAAAGAGGCAGCCATTACAGTGTGTGTGTTAATGGGGAGGCTACCACTGTGGGAAACCGGGGCATGGTCCCAACTGGGGATTGTGCCTCGGGATTGTCCCATCCAAGTGACAGAGAATAGAACCTTTGCTAAGACAGAATCATCTGGTGAGTACCGCACAAGCCCCTTTCCTCCTTAATCAGGGCTTTGACTCTGAGGCTTCTTTCTCAAGGCTTCATGGCAAAGAGGCTGCTGGCCCCAGAGGCTGGTCTAGTCTGCCCAGCTAGGTTCCCATTTACCTATTTTAAGTCCTCACAAGTTGGCATATTTGCCATGTACAGGGACCTGGTGGTTAATCACAGAACACAAATGGACTCAAATAATACCAGAAATAAATCTGACTTGTTTTCTTTTGGGGCATTATCATCTAGAGCCACTCTTTTTTTTTTTAATTTTTATTTATTTATGATAGTAACAGAGAGAGAGAGAGAGAGAGAGAGAGAGGCAGAGACACAGGCAGAGGGAGAAGCAGGCTCCATGCACCGGGACCCCAACGTGGGATTCGATCCCGGGTCTCCAGGATCGTGCCCTGGGCCAAAGGCAGGCGCCAAACCGCTGCGCCACCCAGGGATCCCTAGAGCCACTCTTGAGGGACCAAAGGGGCTGGATTTGTGCATTTAAGGGTCCTAGGGTGCCAGCAATGCATTGGCTGCACCTGTTACAGCTTTGCTGTGGATCAGCAGGATGGAAAGCCCATCAGAAGCCATCACTCCATCATCTTGTGCATGCATCACCAAACAGAGATCTGCTTTTAATGAAGCAGTAGATATTTGTAGTGATTTATCAGGAAACATTTTGTTACAGGGGGTGATGGATTACTGCGGAACATTAGAGTAATCCCTTGTAGCCTTATGATTTGAAAGTCTGTGAAGGAATTTAAGCAGTTGGATGCAAGCGAGCTTAGCACTGGGAAGAGTTTAAAATGGCCTAATTTCTCAGAAGGTATTGTGTTGAAACTTGCACAATGTGGCTTCTGAGCTTGCTGTGCTCAAAAAATGAGTAAGAATTGTGATAAGTCCCTGCTTCAAATCCACAGCTTCTTTCCTGGGCTCTGACTAAATGTTTCTGGACCTGCATATTTTTCTGCCTTTCAGATTTTCACCATCTCACAAGCCTGACTTGGACCACCATTTTGCTCTTGTCCCCTCCTCTGACTATCACCAGCCACACTTTAAGTCTGTTATACAGATTGGTACCAATCTGAGTAATTTCTTGCTTTCTAGGCTGAACAACCCCAGTAGTACCAGTATTAAGACATAGGTTTATTGATTAGCACATTCATTTATTTCAGAAAATGATATTGAGAGTATCTGTGTGACCAACATTAGGGAGCTCAGCAAACACAAAGACCCTATATTTACTTGCACTCTCTCAATAACAAACATTCCTGTTCAAAAGCAGGGGGAAAAAACCAATGTCTCAGTTCAAAGGCCACGAGGCAGGATGGATTCTCTCTGAGTTAGGAAAGGGATAGCCTTTTTGTTCTATTCTGGCCTTCAGTTGATTGGATGGGGGCCACCTACACTGGAGAGGGCAATCTGCTTCACTGTCTACCGATTTAAAGTTAATCTCGTTCAGAGACACCCTCCATAGACATAGCCAGAACATTTGACCAAAATATCAGGGTACCCCATGACCCAATCAAGTTGACACATAATATTAACCATCATAATGTTTTTCATTTCTTTCAGAAGCTCCATTTATGGATATGCCTTGGTTTATTAAATCAGTCTCTGTTCATGGACATTTGATGATTTTTATTTTTATTTTTATTTTTTTAATAATAAATTTAAAATAATAATAATAATAAATTTATTTTTTATTGGTGTTCAATTTGCCAACATACAGAATAACACCCAGCACTCATCCCGCCAACTGCCCCCCTCAGTGCCCGTCACCCATTCACCCCCACCCCCACCCTCCTCCCCTTCCACCACCCCTAGTTCGTTTCCCAGAGTTAGGAGTCTTCATGTTCTGTCTCCCTTTCTGATATTTCCTACCCATTTCTTCTCCCTTCCCTTCTATTCCCTTTCACTATTATTTATATTCCCCAAATGAATGGGACCATATAATGTTTGTCCTTCTCCAATCGACTTATTTCACTCAGCATAACACCCTCCAGTTCCATCCACATTGAAGCAAATGGTGGGTATTTGTCGTTTCTAATGGCTGAGGAATATTCCATTGTGTACATAAACCACAGCTTCTTTATCCATTCATCTTTCGATGGACACCGAGGCTCCTTCCACAGTTAGGCTATTGTAGACATTGCTGCTAGAAACATCGGGATGCAGGTGTCCCGGCGTTTCATTGCATCTGCATCTTTGGGGTAAATCCCCAGCAGTGCAATTGCTGGGTCGTAGGGCAGGTCTATTTTGAACTCTTTGAGGAACCTCCACACAGTTTTCCAGAGTGGCTGCACCAGTTCACATTCCCACCAACAGGGTAAGAGGGTTCCCTTTTCTCCGCATCCTCTCCAACATTTGTGGTTTCCTGCCTTGTTAATTTTCCCCATTCTCACTGGTGTGAGGTGGTATCTCATTGTGGTTTTGATTTGTATATCCCTGATTTTTAATCTTTTGTTATTGTGAGTAGCTCTGTGATGAATAGTCTCATGCAGATGTATTGCATTTGTTTGCCACTACACCAGTGGTTCAGCTTCCCAGAGGTGGGATTTCTGGGTCAAAGGGTATATGTAATTGCCCCTCCCTGGGGGCTGTACCATTTTGCATTCTACCAACATTGTCTGAAAGCACTTGTTCCATGGGGACACAAGGACCCATGCTTGGTCAAACAGAACACCATCACTCTTGGCTATGGAGATTAGGTTAGAGCCAAACTGGCCAATGGTAGTGATTGATGGCAGTTTTTGTGAAAACATCAGGACACAGAAGCTGTCTCTCTTGGGGATGGCTCAGCTAGCTGTTGTAAATCTCCAGTCTCTAGGGACAACCACATAGAGAAAGCCTGGTCAAGAATGACACCAACAAAGAAGAAGTAGTGCCCAGAGACACAGAAAGGACAGTAAGATAGACTCCCTGGATCCAGCCCCTGGATAATAGAGCCCCTGGATCCAGCTGGACCTGAATCAGAGGCTATTCCTACACTCTTTCAGTTATGAGACCAAATTTCAGTTTTAAAAGTTGAATACAATTTCATTTATATGTGGGATCTAAAAAATAAAACAAACAAGCAAAAAAAAAAAAAAAAAAAAAGGAAGAAGAAACAGAACCACAAACACAGAGAACAAACTAGTGGCTGCCAGAAGGGAGGGAGAGGATGGGCAAAATGAGTGAAGGGGAGTGGGAGGTACAGGCTTCCGGTTATGGAATGAATAAGTCCCAAGGATGAAAAGTACAGCACAAGGAATATAGTCAATAGTATTGTGATAGCATTGTATGGTGACAGATGGTGGCTACACTTGTGAACATAGCATAATATATAGACTTGTCCAATCACTATGTTATACCCCTGAAACTAATGTCAAAGTGTGAAACAACTATACTTCCATTTTTAAAAAGTTGAAATGAATCCATTTTTCCTACAACCAAGTGAGTCCTGCCAAATGCAGGATGCTGACAAAATGTGATTTCTGCCTTCACGGATATTTGCAATTGAAATGAAGGCATGAAAAACAATGAGAACAATGTAAGATAGGATAGTATCAGGTGCTGTACTGAAAAGTCAGAGCAGGGGCTTTGAGGTGATAGGATTTGGATGGGTGGAACATTGAATAGTTCCACAATCCTGTAATTGCAATTTCAGATCTGATACGGTCTGAGAACCAAAAGTTTTTGTAGTGTTGGGGCAAACTTGTGTTCAAATGAAGGTACAGAAATGTTAAACTATTGGATTAGGGAATATGGCCTCAGACCCTGCCTGGGGTGGTAGATATGTCATATATGGCAGATGTACGGTTTTACACTTGCAATTTCTGGACTATTTAAGTTCTGAATCACTGTTGGACCTACAGGGCTTGCCTAAAAGACTGTACCTCTGTGTTAAATGTCTTACAGAATATGTTTTCTGAGGCCTAAATATTGCCGTGGCTGTCAGGGAACCCCACAGGCATAACTTGAAAGGTACCCATCCCATGGGCAGCAGGAAAAAGATAGGATGTCTTGAGCACTTCACATGTGTACAACCTCTCCAGGTCCTTTGTAAGTCTCTACTATCACCCCAGGGGGGGCTGCCATGTAAAACTAGTCAGACTGTGACCTGAATGAAGTTGCTTTATCAAGGGAGCAGGTGTGGCAACATCCAAGCTGGGCCACTCTCCGTTGGCCACACAGGCACCCTGACACTGACTGCCCATCCAGTGTGTGGGTACCATCTTCCAACTTACTCAAAAGTGCCATGTTCTAATTCAGATCCTTAGCCTGAGGCAGGTTCACCTCTAAAGGCAGAGCCTGAGGAAAGGATTTGGGCTAGGTGACCAACTAGGAGGTGACTCAGGACATGCTAGAGGAAGTGCAGAAGTAAGGCAGGGACTTCAATACAGGATTTGTCAAGGAGTGAGTTACTGCTGTGGGGAACTGGGGCTCACTCCTGTTGGGGGCCTCTAAGAGACCCTATGAGGCATGTATCAGAATTGTCCCATTGAGCAGGAAGAGAGCCAAGGAATCTCTCCACCAACTGGTTGAATGTTGCACTAAGGGTATTAAGTGTCTTCCAGCCCTCAGGTGGAGAAGGGAGAGGCAAAACAGGTACTGGAGGTAGGAAGCTGCTGGGTGCCTAAAAACTGCCCGCCAGCTGTAGGGGAGCACAGGGTGGGCCGAAAGCATGTGGCACACGCTGTCTTCTTCAGAGCCCCTACTAAGGGCTCCCACCCAACATTCGCTGATGTTGGGTGGCCACACTTCAGCTGCTTCTCTTCTCTTGCCACCTAGAAGCCCCCGGGGTCAGGAACTGTTTCCACTTGTAGCTGTATCCTCTATGCCTTGCATGATGTGTGGGTCAGATCAGCGTTCAGTTAGGATTTACCAAATGAACAGATAGCACCATTTTCTTTTCTTCCAGCTTCTACCTGCTTTACTTCAATCGTTATCCAAATTGCACACTGTAGGTAAGACAGTTTCCCCTGCTGCCACTGAGAGGGCAGGGTTGACAAGGAATCCATTCCATGTCCCCACATTAACCACTCTTGGGCCTCCTTCTGGTTACTGAAACAGGAAGCCTGTGTGGCTGGACCAAGCCATTGCCCTGCTTCTTGCACACTCCTGGCAGGAAGCAAACCTTTACCCTAGGTGCCTTGGCAGGTTCAGGCAAGGTCCTCACTTACACTCCACACAATAGCTCTCACTCTTGCCCTCATAAAAGTCTTAGAGGCTGGTTGGCTGTCTTTGGGTTTCCAAAGATGAGCAGACTCATTGCTGCTCAGATGTCTGGCTGGTGCCTGGTCCTCAGGTAGATCTATTCACCAGCTTTGTAGTGATATAGAGAGAAGCCTCTTCTGTCAGCTTAGGATAAATTTAATCCTTTCAGCAATGACTGATCCAAAATTTCCATACAGGCAGGGCTTAGGGGCAGCCATCTGGTTGGAGGGGGGGGGATCAGGGAACTTATATAGAGCTACCTTAATACGGCAAGCACCTCAATATCACTCGGGTGGTATGTTAATTTGCGATGGCTTAACGGAGGGATTGGTAGATTACAGGAAGCTAAAGGATGCAGTCACTTGGCCCCCTATTCCTTATGAACAAGATATCCTATGATGGAATTGGGCACAGATGTGATGAGCCGGGGGCAGAGCAGAGCCAGAGAAGGAGATCTCGACCTTTGGCCACCAAAAATTCACCTGACCTCTGCTAGTTCTGTTTTTAATAATGCAAGTGTTTTTGTAGGCAAATCAAATTATATCTCTGTTAGAAAGAATGCCCATCACTCTTGAGCATAGATGAGTATCTGCTGTTTTTAGTGTTATAATTTTCAATGAATCCCCTGGAGCAGGCCCTGCCATCCAGATCCTCACCTCCTCAGCGGCTGGCACTGGAGAGCTGTCTCCATCTATCTATCTGTGAACTGTGTTTACCACATCATTAACTGATCTGCAGAGGTTTTGAAATTTGTAAATCTCAGTATTTCACTGAGTGAAAACAGACATTATGCCAGAAATTCATTGTAAAGAACATCTAACATCAGCAACTAGCAAATAAAAAAGAGGCCAAAGTGCTCATCTCAAACCAAGATTCTTCCTCACAGGATGGATGCAGCTGAATGAAGTAATGAACAGAATTCTTTTCTACTTCTACATGTGCATTTGGAAGTGGAATCATGTCCTTTCACAAGAGACCTGGGTTTTAAAATACAAAAGATAATATGCCTTTATGGTGTTGAAAGCATCTAAGTCTTACTATGGCAAGGGGATGAGTCAGTGACAGACACGAGGTTTCCTGTGGGTTGATTTTTCTTTTTTTGCTGACCTCTAAGCAGCCAACATGGAGATGCCCTCTTTCATGTAGCTGAGTCCCTGAAAGTCCTCAGAGTTTTGTGACCTGAAAGCTGACCATTTCAAACTGTTCCTTGCAATAGTGTCAGTCTTTTGACTATTGTTGATGACTATGAACTACATCGTACCACTTATGTGTCCCTTTATGAAAGAAAAATTATTGTAGTTCGAACACAAACCCTACAATTTTAAATATCCGTAGTGTGGATAGCCAAGGCAGGAAGCCATGGCCATTTATAGAACGATTCCAACTTCAAATACTCCAATCCTTTGTGTCCGTAAACCACTGAAATATCTCAGAAATTACAATATTCCAAATCCAAATAGTAAATCTTGAAAGAAGTCTCTAAGCATTAGAAGAATTGTATTCAAAAGTCACCTCAGATCAACAGTGGATTCTATGATTTATTGTAAAATGTGTGCATTAGGCCATACTCTTTATTTATTTCTGCTGTGTTTAATTTGTTCATTTGGGCCTTGTCTTTTGAGTCATCCATTAGTGACTAGAGATTGCATTATGAATTGGTGCTGATGTGCTAAGGACGGCAAAATTTCCAAGTCCATTTGTACATAGTTTAAATTGAAGAGGGTTTCAATATTATTCAATTATAAAATGTTATATTAGTGTCAAAATGAGTGCAGAGGACAGAAGAGAAAGTGTTTTAGAGTAGCTTTATGGAAGGAATTAATTTGTCTTTTTTTTTTCTTTAAAGACTATTTATTCACAAGAGACACTGAGAGAGGCAGAGACACAGGCAGAGGGAGAGGCAGGCTTCCTGCAGGCAGCCCAATGTGGAACTCGATCCCTGGACCCGGGATCAGGCCCTGAGCCAAAGGCAGATGCTCAACCGCTGAGCCACCAGGCATCCCAGGTATTCATTTGTCTTAAAGAAGAAATGACACCGAGCATAATTGAAAGATAAGATTGTTAATCACATGACAGCTGACTTGGCTCTTCATATTCTATCCAAAGACATTCAGTTAAATGTCAGGTCTGTTACCTCAACTGCTGCGGGGAGGGCATTTCATAAAACAGTGCCATCCAGCTGCCTCAGTTTCCCAGGTGACTGTGAATGGTTGGAGTGTGTTTGTCCACTTTCCTTTCTATGCACATCCACACAGCATTGCCCGATGCTCTCCTCTCTCCACTTGCTCCCCACATACGCTGCCATTTCATCTCCTTGACCCAATCCCCTCTCCTCTCTCCGCAGAATCCTCCAACTTCCATGGCCAAAGAAAATGGTCTGTACTCCTTAGGCTGGTGAGCTTGAGTCTGTCACCCAATATCCATTCTTCATTCATATCTTACAACACTGATTTTATTCCAGGAAGCAATCCTCCCATATTAGAAAATGGCATTTGCTGGTCTCCCTTGCAGCCAGGGGTGGCCTATACACTGTATCTGGAATCACTGTTGTAAGAAACCTCTCTTAGAGGATCTAAGGCACCTGGAGGGGCAGGTCTGGTGGAAGTGGGGAGTAAGGAAGGGAGCTGGACACAGTGTGAGGAATGTTGCACAACTGCTCCTGAGAGTGTCTTTCTCACATGTGCAGAGTTTCCGTCAAAATCTGGCGGACCTTCTCTGAAAAATCTGCATGTACTGGGAGGGATGTGTTCTCATGAGCAGATATCGAGGCCTCTCAAGTAAAGCTTTCTGAATTCTGACCTCTGCAGAGTGTGTAGCTTCCAGTTGTCCCAAACCTACTCAATTGTATCATTGGGTCCTGATACTCCAATTAGAATAATGCACGGTGAGCTTATCTATAACGGACTGTACCAGACTCTTCTTCCACCACTTCAGGTCCTCTGGGCTTCACTCATTTCTTGATCTAGCCACTGCTGCAGTGGCCACTTGGCAGGCCCCAACTTCCTTTTCTGCAAGTCCAAATCAGTAATGTGTAGAGCCAGTCTTTACTGGTGTGAGAGGATTAAAATACCCACTATTTAAAAATTAAATTATATAAACTTACAGCTAAATAAATTATGTTAGAAATAAAGGGAATGAGGGGATCCCTGGGTGGCTCAGTGGTTTTGGCACCTGCCTTCAGCCCAGGGCGTGGTCCTGAGGGCTCGGGATAGAGTCCCACATTGGGCTCCCTATGTGGAGCCTGCTTCTCCCTCTGCCTGTGTCTTGCCTCTCTCTCTCTGTCTGTCATGAATAAATAAATAAAATCTTTTTAAAAAAAGAAAGGGAATGAATATTCAAAACTCATTACCTTTTCCTTATTTCACTACATTTTACTATTATTTACAATCTAGAGTATATTCTATTGGGTTTTTTTAGATTTAAAAAATTTATTTATTTTTGAGAGAGAGAATGAGCTGGGGAGAGGGGAAGAGGAAGAGGGAGAAGCAGACTCCCTGATGAGCAGGGAGTCTATGCAGGGCTCAATCCCAGGACCCAAGAGTCGTGACCTTAAGTGAAGCCAAAGGCAGACTGAGCCACCTCGGCACCCCTAGAGTATAGTCTATTATATCTCTAAGATGTCTACTGTAACCCTATAATGAATACACCGTAAAAGTCAAGGCACCTCTCTTCCACATCCATGTTGAAATCAGCCATGGTGAGAATTTATATCATAGAAATAGGAGAGCCAGTTATCAAACATTTAGTACCATCACCCAGGCACATCCCCTCATACTTGCCAGGCATACCTTTTACTTCTTGCCCGGGGGCTTAATTAGCAAACCGAATAGGAACACCATGAGATCATGCTTGGAGCCCATCAAGTGCCACCTGAAAGTGCTGGCACATTAACACCTTGTGGAATTACTTTTTGACAAATGTGAGATGGGAGCTGGTGGATAAATTCTTGGTCCTATCTTCTCCCAGCCTATCTTACTTACACCCCATCTAAGAACATAGTCCTACTTTTAGGACTGAGCAACCAGCTGCACTCAGTGGCAGCCAGCACCATTGTATCTCCTAGTATTGGTTCCCCATCCTTAGCACCATTTCCTTATTCTTCTGCTCTGGGATTGAGCCCTCTAATAAAAATAGCATGTTTCCTCAGGCTCTGTCTTCTAGGGAGGTCAAAGTAAGATGACTCTTAATAAGGGAAGTGAGTGGGGGGAAGACAGGCGGTGGTGATGGACCCAAGGCCAGAAGCTGCAGGGCTGCCATGACCCCCAGTTTGAAGAGACAAAGGGCAGGGAGCAGTCAAGCAAAAGTCAAGCACCCAGCTTTTGCTGGGTGGTGAGTCATTTTGAAAATATCTGAGACCTTCTGCTGATGAGCACAGGTAACCTGAAACAACACACAGGAAGGAAGACAGGGAAGTAAATACTCAGACCAGGGTCTGTTCTCTCTGTCTCATCTCTTACCAGCATGCCTTGTTGACCAAACACAACTGGGAGGGCAGAGATCACAAGGGGATTGGGAGAGGGTGGAAGGAAGGGCATATGGAAAATATTCCTCACAGTATCCTAGAGCAAAATCTGTCCATTAGCATTCAGAGCACTCAGGTGCACTTTTCACCCAGGAGAGAGTCTCGCCATGATATTGACCAGCTGTCTCAGTAGCAAACAGACAGAAATCAGCTGTGTGTGTGTGTGTGTGTGAGAAGAACCAAAACAAAGAAAAAACTGATTCTGGAAGAAACAAAGAAAGGAACTTGAAAACAAACTTATCACATATCTATACAACAAGAACAGGACAGAGATTTATGAGTAAAAGGAACAATCAGATAAATAAGAAAGAGTTTTTAGAAATTGATTATAGAAGTAAAAATTGCAATAGATGAGCTGGAAGATAAAGGGAAAAAAGTTTTCCAGATCTGATGGCAAAGGCTTAGAAAATATGAGTCTATAGATAAGGGTCACAGAAGTTTAATCCAAAATAGTATCCCAGGAAGAGAGAGAGAAAGAGAAGAAAAAAAAAAAAACCCTGAAGAACATAGCTGTAGCAACATTTTTTTTAGATACATGTCCTAAGGCAAGAGAAACAAAAGCAAAAATAAACTAATAAACTATTGGAACTTCATAGAAATAAAAAGCTTTTGCATAGTGAAGGAAACCATCAACAAAACAAAGAGACAACTTACTGAATGGGAGAAGATATTTTCAAATGATAAGAGGTTAATATATCCAAAATATGAATATATAAAGAACTTAACACCAAAAAACCCACAAATAATCCAATGAAAAAAATGGGCAGATGACCTGAATAGACGTTTTCCCAAAGAAGACATACATCCAGACGGCCAACAGACACACGAGAAGATGCTCAACATCACTAATTATCAGGGAAATGCAAATCAAAATCATAGCAAGGTATCATCTTACACCTGTTAGAATGCTAAAATAACAAAGACAAGAAATAACAAGTGCTGGTGAGGACATGAGAAAATAGAATCCTTGTATGTTATTTGTGGGAATGTAAGTTTGTACAGCCACTGTGGAAAACAGTATGGAGTTTTCTCAAAAAGTTAAAAATAGAATTACCGTATGATCCAGTAATTCCACTATTAGGTATTTTATCCAAAGAAAACAAAAACACTAATTTGAAAAGACATAAACACCTCTATGTTTATTGCAGCATTATTTACAATAGCTAAGATATGGAAGCAGCTCAAGTGTCTATCAATTAATAAATGGATAATGAAGATGTGGTGCGACACACACACACACACACACACACACACACACACACACAGACTGGACTATTACACTGCCATAAAAGGGATGAGGTTGTACCATTTGAGATGACATGGATCGACCTAGAGAGTAGTTTGTTAAGTGAATAAGTCAAACTGAGAAGGTGACTACCATGTGATTTCACTCATATGGGGAAATCTAAAACAAGAACAAATGGGGGCAGCCCCGGTGGCTCAGCGGTTTAGTGCCAATTTCAGTCCAGGGCCTGATCCTGGAGACCTGGGATTGAGTCCCACGTCAGGCTCCCTGCATGGAGCCTGCTTCTCCCTCTGCCTGTGTCTCTGTCTTTCTCTCTCTGTGTTTCTCAAGAATAAATAAATAAAATATTAAAAATAAAACAAGAACAAATGAATAAACAAATAAAGAATCCAAATCTACAAAAACAAAGAACAAACTAATAATTGCCAGAGGGGAAGGGGTTGGAAGGGTAGGCAAAATAGACAAAGGGAAGTGGGAGATACAGGCTTCCACTTAAGGCATGAATAAGTCACAGGAATAAAAGACACAGCATAAAGAATATAATCAATGGTATTGTAATAGTGATATACGGTGATGATGGTAGCCACACTTGTAAACTTAGCACAATGTATAAACTTGTTGAATCACTAGATTGTACACCTGAAACTACTTTAACACTGTATGTCAACTATACTTAATTTTTAAATAAAAAGAATGCTTTTAATTAATTAATTAATTAATTAATTAATATGAAAATGTTCCTGTGTTAAAAACCGAAGTCTTCAAAAGGACTAGGCCTTTGTACCCCCTTATTGACCAGTCACTGGACATGGACTGCCATCAAGGGCTGGGGGCAACCTTGAGCAAAGTGGCTCCCTTCAGCCAAGGGAATTCTTAGAGAAGGATTTAGCCATTAGTAATCAGTATCTCTGGCAGCAGAGAAAGAGGTCTGGGTCTTATTTTATTTTTTTTATAATAAATTTATTTTTTGTTGGTGTTCAATTTACCAACATACAGAATAACACCCAGTGCTCATCCCGCCAACTGCTCCCCTCAGTGCCCGCCACCAATTCACCCCCACCCCCTGCCCTCCTCCCCTTCCATCACCCCTAGTTCATTTCCCAGAGTTAGGAGTCTTTATGCTCTGTCTCCCTTTCTGATATTTCCCACACATTTCTTCTCCCTTCTTTTATATTCCCTTTCACTATTATTTATATTCCCCACATGAATGAGAACATATAATGTTTGTCCTTCTCCGACTGACTTATTTCACTCAGCATAATATCCTCCAGTTCCATACACGTCGAAGCAAATGGTGGGTACCTGTCATTTCTAATGGCTGAGGAATATTCCATTGTATACATAAACCACATCTTCTTTATCCATTCATCTTTCGATGGACACCGAGACTCCTTCCACAGTTTGGCTATTGTGGACATTGCTGCTAGAAACATCGGGGTGCAGGTGTCCCGGTGTTTCATTGCATCTGTATCTTTGGGGTAAATCCCCAACAGTGCAATTGCTGGGTCGTAGGGCAGGTCTATTTTTAACTGTTTGAGGAACCTCCACACAGTTTTCCAGAGTGGCTGCCCCAGTTCACATTCCCACCAACAGTGTAAGAGGGTTCCCTTTTCTCCGCATCCTCTCCAACATTTGTGGTTTCCTGCCTTATTAATTTTCCCCATTCTCACTGGTGTGAGGTGGGATCTCATTGTGGTTTTGATTTGTATTTCCCTGATGGCAAGTTATGCGGAGCATTTTCTCATGTGCGTGTTGGCCATGTCCATGTCTTCCTCTGTGAGATTTCTCTTCATGTCTTTTGCCCATTTCATGATTGGATTGTTTGTTTCTTTGGTGTTGAGTTTAATAAGTTCTTTATAGATCTTGGAAACTAGCCCTTTATCTGAGACGTCATTTGCAAATATCTTCTCCCATTCTGTAGGTTGTCTTTGAGTTTTGTTGACTGTATCCTTTGCTGTGCAAAAGCTTCTTATCTTGATGAAGTCCCAATAGTTCATTTTTGCTTTTGTTTCTTCTGCCTTCGTGGATGTATCTTGCAAGAAGTTACTATGGCCGAGTTCAAAAAGGGTGTTGCCTGTGTTCTTCTCTAGGATTTTGATGGAATCTTGTCTCACATTTAGATCTTTCATCCATTTTGAGTTTATCTTTGTGTATGGTGAAAGAGAGTGGTCTAGTTTCATTCTTCTGCATGTGGATGTCCAATTTTCCCAGCACCATTTATTGAACAGACTGTCTTTCTTCCAATGAATAGGCTTTCCTCCTTTATCGAATATGAGTTGACCATAAAATTTAGGGTCCACTTCTGGGTTCTCTATTCTGTTCCATTGATCTATGTGTCTGTTTTTGTGCCAGTACCACACTGTCTTGAGGACCACAGCTTTGTAGTACAACCTGAAATCTGGCATTGTGATGCCCCCAGCTATGGTTTTCTTTTTTAAAATTCCCCTGGCTATTCTGGGTCTTTTCTGATTCTACAGAAATCTTAAAATAATTTGTTCTAACTCTCTGAAGAAAGTCCATGGTATTTTGATAGGGATTGCATTAAACGTGTAAATTGCCCTGGGTAACATTGACATTTTCACAATATTAATTCTGCCAATCCATGAGCATGGAATATTTTTCCATCTCTTTGTGTCTTCCCCAATTTCTTTCAGAAGTGTTCTGTAGTTTTTAGGGTATAGATCCTTTACCTCTTTGGTTAGGTTTATTCCTAGGTATCTTATGCTTTTGGGTGCAATTGTAAATGGGATTGACTCCTTAATTTCTCTTTCTTCAGTCTCATTGTTAGTGTATAGAAATGCCACTGATTTCTGGGCATTGATTTTGTATCCTGCCACGCTACCAAATTGCTGTATGAGTTCTAGCAATCTTGGGGTGGAGGCTTTTGGGTTTTCTATGTAGAGTATCATGTCATCGGCGAAGAGGGAGAGTTTGACTTCTTCTTTGCCAATTTGAATGCCTTTAATGTCTTTTTGTTGCCTGATTGCTGAGGCTAGGACTTCCAGTACTATGTTGAATAGCAGTGGTGAGAGTGGACATCCCTGTCTTGTTCCTGACCTTAGGGGAAAGGCTCCCAGTGCTTCCCCATTGAGAATGATATTTGCTGTGGGCTTTTCGTAGATGGCTTTTAAGATGTCGAGGAATGTTCCCTCTATCCCTACACTCTGAAGAGTTTTGATCAGGAATGGATGCTGTACTTTGTCAAATGCTTTCTCTGCATCTAATGAGAGGATCATATGGTTTTTGGTTTTTCTCTTGCTGATATGATGAATCACATTGATTGTTTTATGAGTGTTGAACCAGCCTTGTGTCCCAGGGATAAATCCTACTTGGTCACGGTGAATAATTTTCTTAATTTACTGTTGGATCCTATTGGCTAGTATCTTGTTGAGAACTGGTGCAGCCACTCTGGAAAACTGTGTGGAGGTTCCTCAAAGAGTTAAAAATAGACCTGCCCTACTACCCAGCAATTGCACTGTTGGGGATTTACCCCAAAGATACAGATGCAATGAAACGCCGGGACACCTGCACCCCGATGTTTCTAGCAGCAATGTCCACAATAGCCAAACTGTGGAAGGAGCCTCGGTGTCCATCGAAAGATGAATGGATAAAGAAGATGTGGTTTATGTATACAATGGAATATTACTCAGCCATTAGAAACGACAAATACCCACCATTTGCTTCGACGTGGATGGAACTGGAGGGTATTATGCTGAGTGAAATAAGTCAATCGGAGAAGGACAAACATTATATGGTCTCCTTCATTTGGGGAATATAAAAAATAGTGAAAGGGGATAAAGAGGAAAGGAGAAAAAAATGAGTGGGAAATATCAGAAAGGGAGATAGAACATGAGAGACTCGTAACTCTGGGAAACGAACTAGGGGTGGTGGAAAGGGAGGTGGGAGGGGGGTGGGGGAGACTGGGTGATGGGCACTGAGGGAGGCACTTGATGGGATGAGCCCTGGGTGTTATTCTATATGTTGGCAAATTGAACAATAAAAAATACATTTATAAAAAAAATGTTCTGTACCTGCACTGTCCAACCTGGTAGCCATTAAACACATGTGGCTATTGAGGACTTGAAATCTGGCTAGTGGATTGAGAAAATGAATTTTAGATTTTATTTGTTTAATTTAAATTTAAGTAGTTACATTTGAATAGTGGCTACCATGTTGGGCAGTGCAGCTTTAGATCATGAGAGCCTAGTGTTTCAGGGTTAAAAGCACAAAATCCCCAAGCTGGTCACTGGAAGTGAAAAGAAGGGCCATGCCTGCTTTTATACCTTGGTTCTCTCTACAGGAGACACAGCACCATGTGATGGTTTTTGATTCAAGGCATATATTACAACCTAGAGAAAGGAACCCCATGAGGCAGGGCATATTCTCCAAGCTGGAGCTGGAGCCATATTTGAAGCTGTGCCTTCAAAAGGCCCTTGCATTAATTTATTGGCAGAGGAGAGATCAGATATCAGAGACTTGTCCAATTTTAAAATGTCACTGGTCCCTACCCTCTCCGTCCCAGAAAAGGTCAGGAGTTTCTGAGTGGTGCAGTCAGGACTACTGGATCCCACCATCAAATGGCTTTCCTCTGCTACAAAATAAATCTCTTGGTCTGAGATGGTATAATACATCAAATAATGTTAGTAGATCAAATAATGTAAGATGGATAGTGGTACTGACCAAGGAGCTCTACAGACTGGAAAAGAAATTCATACCCAGAGTATATGTTACTTCCAGTCAAGATGAATCATTGCTCTTTTCAGAGTGAAGAGTCAAATGCAATCAACTCACCATGAAGTATCTCATTGGTCACTTAAGAATGGTGTCAGAATGGGGACTCGGCTTTGGTTTATATGCCTGGCAAGTTGGACATTTGGCTTTGGCAGAAGATCAGTCTTGGAGAGTTGGAGCTCTTGCTGTTGGGCCCATGCATAGCTTCTAGCCCTGTCACTATGTCCATTCATGAGCCCATTATGCTATCACTGCAATGGACAATGATAGAGACTGGAACTGATATCAACTGGCCAAACTATACTTGGCTGCTTTGTGCCTTTTCTACATTGAATGCTCCTTGGTGGATGTTAATGTGTGATGCAAAGATCTTCATATGTGGTGCCCACTCCCATGGATCCACCTACGTATCTGTTCCCCAGACCTCTTTGTTCCCAATTTTCCTTCCTGACCAACCAGCCAAATCATCTACCACTGCCATGGGCCGATGTATATTCTTTCCTCAAGCTACTTCTCTTTCCACACTGCCTGAAAGAATTGGAAGAATTTTGAAATTCTTGAAAGAATTTCCCCTCCCTGTCTTTCCCCACCCTGAATGGGGCTGTAGTATATCCGCAGCCAATTTTCATCTTGCATCCACATCCAGGTCCATCTATCCATGCACCAAACTCAGACTTTTCCCTCTTCTGTCACCTAGAACAGTATCGAGTGACATAGGAGTATAGGCCACCACACTTGTGCTGTTTGCTTGTGCCCTCTTTCCTACTCATGTGCAATTACGTACATACCACTCCCATCTTACAATGGATAATTGCTGGAACCATCCTACCTTATGACAGATCCCAGCTCATGGTGAACTGCTCAAGGCCACAGACCACTTAGCTTCTACCCAGGCCTCTCTGTACATAAGGATCTCTACTTGAGTGGTATATGGGACTCTGCTGCAGGGGATGTGGCTTTGCTCCAGAATATTAGGAGTCTACATTGTGATCATCCCATTGGATCTTAACATGAATTTTGCATATCATCTTTTCCATTACCAATACACTTAGAAAAATTAGGTTTACCAGATTTTATGGCAGCACCTACAGTGTGGCCTGCACTGCAGATTGCACCTGCTGCTAAGTCTTTTCCTGTTCTGAACCACATTCAAAGTTGGTTCCTTTCACATTACTCAATAAATGGATCAGAAAAAATTACTAGTTGTGGAATATGCTGACTCCAGGACACAAAGAAGCCTACAAGGCATTGTGATATCATCGTAGTGACATCACACTTATCTTTTATTCTGGAGGTTATCCAAGCATGCCCCGGACCTCTGGGGCATATCAGTTTCACAGAATGGGGACATTTATCTGTCAGCCTCTGAGGTGTACTTTTGTTACCAATGCCTTGATCTTCTTACTTGAGTAGTCTGATTAATATTAAATTATCAATTTGAGTGACAAATTTGATGTTCTGCAGAACGTCCAGATTTCTTCAGAGGAGGATCATGACAGAGGGCAGAGAATCAACATTGCCCCAGGGCAAAACTGAAAATGTGTAAAGTATTTGTTCTTTGTGAATGTAAGGAGTTTCTGACCCTTCTTTGAATAGAAATGGAGCAGAACACATCCCCAGATCAAAGTTTCATGTCATGTACCTTAGCCTAGGTTAATCTGCTCTAGGAAAATACTACATCTGGGAAAGAACTATAATCGTGGTTACTATTTGGTTAATTTTATGTTAGTCTACAGTCATCCTCCAAGACCTGTCTGCTTTATTTAGCAAGGAATAGACTAATTAAGTAGGGATACCATTGGGACCACCAACACTGCATCTTTTTTATCTCAAAGAATGGCATGAATTTCTGTCATTATCAATGGAATGTGGGTTTTTAAATTTTATTTCATTTTTTAAAATTTTTATTTATGATAGTCACAGAGAGAGAGAGAGAGAGAGAGGCAGAGACATAGGCAGAGGGAGAAGCAGGCTCCATGCACCGGGACCCCAACGTGGGATTCGATCCCGGGTATCCAGGATCGCACCCTGGGCCAAAGGCAGGCACTAAACCACTGCGCCACCCAGGGATCCCTAAATTTTATTTTATAAGCCTGTGAGGAGGCAGTTTCCAGGTCTTCCACTTGGCCATCTTCACTCTCATAGCTCTTACCCCACATTTTAAGGAAGGAGTGTGAAAGTTCTGCCAACTGTCAAGTATGTACTCACCAATGATACTTTCAGGGATTTGAACATGACCACCGTGTGAATCAATAGGCCCAGTGGACCCACTGTGAGCTGGATTTGATCCTGGACTCCATATGTTGCCAGGGCCCTGTACACACCCTTTCTAACCAGGGTCCATGATGATGTTTTGAGTCCCCAGGGATCAGTACCAATTTAGTCTCTGTGTTTAATAGTCTTGAAATTTTTTTGTATTCCTTTTTCCCCAGTTTACAATGACCTGAATTTAAATGGCTATAGATCCCCTTAGGGAAGGACTGGCATATACAATTGTCATAGAGTAGCAGGGTCCTTCCGCCCAAGGGCCCAGGCTCTCCTTTACTCAGAGGGCTTCAGGATTCAGAATTGACCTACATCCTGAAACTGGCAAGGATTTATGACCTTTTTTGGGGAACCTATTATTGGTCTTCTGATCATGCATCCTTGATTCCTTTTCAGTTGTACAAAATATGTAATACAACTGTTGGTTGAAGTGCAGTAATGGGTTAACTCAGCAGGTCTGGCATGTTCAAACTGCATATTCCAAGGAAACTAGCCTTAGACTAGCTGTTAGGAAATAACCTCTAAACTCTTGGAATATCCTGCCTGGTAAGAGTGTCTTTATGCCTGGGGTCTTTGTGGTAGTCTTGCAGACCACCAACACATCTGACCAACTGTTTTGTCCCTTAGAACACCATGTTTTACTGGTCTTCTCCATAGCTTTCTATAGGTTAAGGGACCCTGGATGCCCCACCAATCATGCCCCTCATTGCAGTAATTGTACCCACCCAGCTTCTAACAGCAAAGTGCTGCCACCTGGCTCCTATTATTTCAGGATCCCCTCATCCTCATTGTTATCAGGGAGCCCAGTTCCATAAGATCATTTCCTACCGGGGATCCCTGGGTGGTTCAGCAGTTTAGCGCCTGCCTTTGGCCCAGGGCGCGATCCTGGAGTCCCGGGATCGAGTCCCACGTCAGGCTCCTGGCACGGAGCCTGCTCCTCCCTCCTCCTGTCTCTGCCCCCGCCCCCTATGTCTATCATAAATAAATAAATCTTAAAAAAAAAAAAAGATCATTTCCTACCATCAGCCCTGCCCTAACAGAGGATGGCTACCATTAAGCATCTCTAATTGTTTAGATTAGATTTGACAGCACACTCCTCACTGCTTTGGTAAATGGCATGCTCTCTGGGATGGTCCATGGCACATGATCATCTAGTGGGTTCCTAACTTTACACAGTATGTACATTCCAATATGATCACTTTGCTGAGCTGTTTGATCCCAGTTCTGGCATTTCTACTACACTTAGTGTGGGAAACCACTTCTTACAGACTTCTAAGTCACCCTACCAGGGTGTTAGCACCTTCTTCTGTGATTCTTGCTGGATATTACATCTCCTTCATGAGTGAGTGTGCCCATATAAATGAAATCTTCCTATCCAAATTCTTTAGCTATACTTCTGGGTCCAGTCTCCTTAGGATACAGTCACCTGATGAGCTTCCTGGTTCTTGCTGGTACATGATGGCTGGGTCCTGCAGCTTGATCACTAGGTAGTGCATCTCCTCAGCCAGTAGACCCAGTGCTTCCCCTACTGGGTTATGCGTGACTTAACCCTAGTTCTTGATCTGGAGGCCAGGCAAGAAGGTGGGGCAGATCCTGGGAGGAAGGTGAGCCAAGTATTATCTGGCAAGGTAGGGCCACAGCTGATCCTACAAGGAACTCTGCAGCTAGAATGTCCCTTCAGCATCATCCTGAATTGAGGCAAGGTGATTCAGCCTTCTACCTTCATAGCGTACAGACATTGGATGTAAGCTGCCTTCAAGAGTCGTCACCACTTTGGGCAAGGTAGCTCCCTTGGCTGAGGTCAATGCCCAGAGAGAGTCTCAGCTGTGAACAGTGATAGCAATTCTCCCATCGTCTGATCCTGAAGGGGGATCTGAGTGGAGCACCCTAATATTCCCTTCCACCACAAGAACAGAGAGAAAATTCTACAAGCCTCTAGAGAGAAAAAAGTTAGAACAAATAAAACTAGAAGACAGTGATTAATTTCTTAAAATTCCTTCCTTCTTGCAAATGTTTGCTAAAATCATTGGTCATTTGCATATATTAAAGTAAAGGAATCAATTCAAGAAATAATACTACTTGAGATAATAGTGATAATACTATCTGGATATATAAAAATTATTTATTTATTTATTTATTTATTTATTTATTTATTTATTTATTTATTTATTTCAAAGAGAGAGAGTGTATTTGTGAGAGAGGCAGAGAAGAGGGAGCTAATCTCAAGCAGACTCCCTGCTGAGCATGGAGCCTGACATGGGGCTCAATCTCATGGCCCCAAGATTGACCCGGGCAGAAATCATGAGTTGGTCATTAAAGTGATCAAGCCACCCAAGCACCCCAGCTTAGTTTATTATGTGAAGATTTGAATAGTCCTTCTTGTGGTAGTATTTTGGGTTCTCCTGCATAACTACCTTCCTTGTTAACCCTTTCTCCTTTGAGAAAAAATAAGAACAAGAGAAAGGGCTAAGTTGATTAAAAAAAAAAAAAAGGGCGGTTTACTCTGAAGTATGTAGAGAAAGTGTGACCTGTGGAAGATTGTGGATGCCCCGTGGATCATCATAAAGTGCTCTGAGCAATAAGCAAGGGTTCAAAGTCTTACCACAGGACAATGGTTGCCATTTATAAACATGTTTTTGATTAGGAAATGTTCCAAGGTCTGTTTCCTGCTCTGTCAGACATGCAAAAGCATTTTGCATTTTGAAGTGGAAAATTGGGAGGGACTGAGTGGTGGGGAGAAAGAAGCCTTGGGGCAGAGAGACTGTATCTTTGGCCTATTAAATTTGATTTTGGTCAAGGGTTCCCAGACTCAGCCAGCTCTTCTCTGGTGCCCTCTGCTGGGAGACAACTATAACTATTTATCAAAGATGTGTAATGCGTATTTTTCAGGTTTGGGACTTCTGTAGTGATGGATTCACAGTGCTCTCTCCAAAGCCCAGCACCTCCCACAAACGAGCAGGTCATGGGCTGGCAGGATACCTTCTAGAAAGCATGGAGGAGAACTCTGCCTCCATTCTGGTCTTCGGAGGCACCTGAGATAAGAATTGCCAACCTGATACCATAAGAGGAGAGGTTGGCCAGATGTGTGGCTCTGCCTCCTGTCATTAGTTATAGTCAGGTGATAAATTAGTCACTGACAAAGGAAGTGCAGCTCCTGATGCCAATTGAGGTTTCTGCCTCTCCATTCCCATTTCACTTAGGGGGTTGTAAGAAAAAAAACCAGTCTTATTCTTGAAATTGAAGGGGCTAAGTATATTAGACCTAGAATTTATTTTTATATTTTTCTTCCCAAATGACAAAGAAGTGCTACTCTACAAGATCCTCACTCAATATTAAGCATACAGAAACTTTTGCCCAAAACAAAATACCTCCATGTTAAAATATAACTCTCATATGGTATTTACTTGCCAGTTTCCCTCACGAGACTAAGTTTCTTGAGGTAAAGATACCTATGCCTTGTTGAAGTTCAGTGTTTGATTGTTTCATGAATGAATGGGTGGACAGATGGAAGGACAAATAAATAACATAATCTTTTTTTCTCATTGTTTCTTTTTTTAAATATTTAAATCTTCTTTATGCATAGAAAAAGGAAAAAATAATAATAGTATGGCTTGATGAACTTTTTTTTTTTTTTTTTACAATTAAACTCACCTCTGTAAATAGCATCCAGATCCAGAAAGGGAACATTCCCAGATGCCCCCTCATACCAACCACTCATAACCTGTCCCTAGAGGTGGCTGCTACCAGCATGGATTGCTTGGTCTTCTTTTATAGTCAAGTGTAATCATATAGTGTGCTTATTTCACTCTCTTTCTGTTTTAGAATTAATTATTACTTATTTACAGTTTCTTATTTGTTCTTTTTGAAATTCTTATGTAAGTGGGCACTCCTTTAGTGGCATATGTCCTCTTTTGTTATTTATTTATTTATTTATTTACTTACTTATAAAGATTTTCGTTACTTATTCATGAGAGACACAGAGAGAGGCAGAGACACAGGCACAGGGTGAAGCAGGCTCCCTGTTGGGAGCCCGATACAGGACTCGATCCCAGAACCCTGGGATCATGTTGATCCCAGGACCCTGGAATCAGGACCTGAGCCAGAGGCAGACGCTCAATCACTGAGCCACCTTGGTGTCCCTGTGTCCTCTTTTGTATCTGGCTTAATTTGCTCCATATCATGTGCATAAGATTTAGCTGTATCATTGCATGCCATTGTGGATCGCTCATTATCACTGCAGTATAGTGTCCCATCATATCAATGCACCACTGTATAGTTTGGGTTCTCCCAGAATAGCTCTGAGCAAGGATCCAAGTGTAAGCTGTTACTGTGGAATGAAGGAAACCCCCTGGAAATTGCATGAAGGAGTGAGACAAGGAATAGAAGACAGCCAGCAGGGATGCCTGGGTGGCTCAGAGGTTTGGCACATGCCTTCTGCCCAGGGTGTGATCCTGGGGTCCCTGGAGTGAGTCCCACTGACGGGTCACTGCATGGAGCATGCTTCTCCTTCCTCTTATGTCTCTGCCTCTCTCTCTCCCTCTCTTTCTCTCTCTCATGAATGAATAAATAAAATCTTTTTTTTTTAATAAATAAAATCTTGAAAAAAAAAGAAGAAGAAGAAGACAGCCCGCAATGGCTGTGTTACCAAGTGAATTATCACCATGGGCCCCTAGAACTCGATCTTGCTGATGTCTCTGGGAGGCAGTGCAGAGATGCCGAAGAGGGGTGAGGGGGTTGGGGTATTTATACTCTGACACCCTTCAGTCATTAACTGGGCTGCTGAGCAAGGAATGGCTCATTCTCAGGCTCTCCTGGCCTGCAGAGGGCATGCAGAGGAGCTCTGGTGTCAGACAAAGCTCTTAGTTTAAGAAAGGCAGGTGGAACTCAGGCAAGCAGTTAAGGTTTTCCTTAGAGTTTATGGACCACCGCCAGAGTCTCCTCATCTTCCTTAGTGATTGTATAAGTTTGGGCCTCCAAGCAGCAGATGCCAAGATGAAATTAAATTTGTAGGAGATTTATTGAAAAAAATGGGGAGAAAGCCAGAGGAAGCTGGCAGAACTCTCGGAATGAGATGCAGGGTTGATCCCCGTGGAGGAGAGAGGGAAGGAAGGAGGGAAGGGAGATTGGACAGGAAAGGTCTTTGCACTTCAGCGAAGCTGACGGGGAGTCTGTCTTTAAGTCAAAATTGCTGAAGTCTTAGGGAACAGACTTGCTTCAATGTCCCCGCTGTACTCAGTCATTAGCTGATGCAGGGCCTGGAGTCAGTTGCAAAGTCTGGAGCCTTTGGTCAATTATACTCCCTGAGGCAAGGACCTGGCAGGCACATTGTCCTAGCTGCCACATTGCCTGAGTTAATAGGCCAGCAACCAAACAATACTGGCTGACCCAGCACCTTGTCCCTCTCTGTTTCTTGCTAATACTATATGTATAATTTCAAATGCAAAATTCAAATGCAAATTGCCTTTCTTCCTGAGTTGTTTGGAGGATTAACATATATCTACTGTGACTGTCACCTTGAACTAATTAAGCCAATTAAAATTCTTTTTGTTATCTGAAATGCTAGCCACAAGTTCTGTGTGTTTTTTTTTAATATTTTATTTATTTATTCATGAGAGATACACAGAGAAAGGCCGAGACACAGGAAGAGGGAGAAACAGGCTCCCTGTGGGGAGCCTGATTCGGGACTCCATCCCAGGATCCCGGGATCACGCCCTGAGCCAAAGGCAGATGCTCAACCACTGAGCCACCCAGGAATCCCAGAAGTTCTGTTTTTAAGATGCAAATACTCCTTGGAAGACTTTAGTCCTTTACTTGTTTATTTATACTTTGGAAAGACCAATGTTGACTTGACCCCACTTCCTGGCTCTGGGATCTTGGACAAGTCTTAGAACCCTTCTGAGCTGCTCTTTCTTCATCCATAACACCTTCAGTCACAGGCTTGGGATGAGAAACAAAATAATGCATGTGACATTCTTGGCACAAAGATGATTCTGAATACTGGTCCTTCTCTTTTCTTTTTCCCCATCTCTGCTCCTCTTCCTTAGTTACCAGAATTGCTCTCCCTTTAACACTGAGATTCATTAAGACCTAGGATGTGGTAGAGGTTGGAGGGAAGGGGAGATGGAAAATTGAGCTTGGTCCTATTCACAAGGTGTGTACTGAAGCTAAGCATTGGCTAGTTAAAGGGTTTTATGTGTTCCCTTGTTATGAAGAGATGCTGCCTCCTGTTGTTAGATCAGATGGCTCTTGGGTGCGTAGGGCTCTGCAGAGGAGAACCTGAAACCAAGAGGTTCTCTGGAGAGCTGTAGTTCAGTGGAAGGGAGTGGAGGGAACCCCAGAAAATGCCCTCTGTATGGGCACACAGTCAATATCAAGTAACTGAGAGGTAAGAAGAAATGAGAAATGAAGCCAGAGGATCCTGAAGGTGAACTGCTGAACTTGCACATCACACCCTGGCTCCCTTTTCTCTGGGGCCTGCTCCTGAACCTCTGAGAGCCCATGTTCTGTATTGCACCTGTCATTCTGTAAAACGAAGGGACGTTTACCTAAGGAGCATGTCTGCATCTCTGTGAACGCCCCCCAGGCCCCCCAGAACAATTGGCAGGGCCATTGCTTTTCACAAACTGCCACAAGGAAGTCCTTTTAAAAACGTGCAAGAATTCTGCTTCCAGAGAAAAACGCCAGGACTCTTAGGTTGTATATTAAGAGATCTACGTAATTGGTCCATGAGAGAAGTAGAGGTGGTATTTCATTGCTGGCTTGTCTCTATGCGGGGAATGGTTTTCCCTGGAGCTACCTGTCCTTTTCTGCCTGGTCCCTCTTGTGAGTGACAGGCATGTCTAAGAAAGCTCACCTGGGCTGGGAGCCAAAGGTGGAAGAGGAAGGAAAGTCAGTTGTAAGAGACAATGCCAGGCCAGCAGTCCACACCTCCTGGGGACTTTGCTTCGAGCCCCAGAGACCTCTCTGTGCATGCCCAGAAGCTTGGAAATGCCAGGGAATTAACTTCTTTCTGACCACCCAACCCATGGGATCATTCTAGGAAGAGTGCTCTGGGCTAGCTCCTGACTATCCCCGCAGGACTGCACTGAGGAACCCAAAGCTCAACTGTACCTTTTGTTTGTCAAATTTCCACCCCCATTTCACTCCCGCACCCCCCCCCCCACCGCCATGTTCTCTACATACACCACCTCCCCCAAATTAACCATCTGCACTGGAATCCTTGTCTCTGGAAAACCCAAGCTAGCATGCATGTTGATACAGTCGTGGGGAAATGCGTGCAGATTCAGGGTGGTCTCACACTCTCAGAAGTGACAGATGCACGGAGGCAGTGTGCAGCAAGGAGGAGCTCCTGGCAGGGGCAGGGACACAACCTTACCATCCCAGCTCTGCTGCTCTTTGGCTCTGTGATCTTGGCAAAGCTCTCCACCCTGCTGACATCTCAGCTCATCGACAATAGAGAAATAATGATGAAAAAGGTTTTGCCTGACTTTTGGGGCAACTCCGAAACTCAGATTGGGAATTGGAAGAAAGGCACTTTGTAAACTGCAAAGCATTGCATGAAGGGAAGTAAACTTTTATATTGACTGTCTTAAGTATTTCTTCTCTCTCATATTCCAGATAAGAGTTAACGCTGCTTGGCATCTATCACGAGCCAAGCACTTTTTAAACATCTACCTAATTTTATATAAATATTAAATTATTTGCCTTCCCTTGAAGGATGACTCTTAGGTAGATAAGAGCTTGAGTAGCTTCAGGATCCCTTGACTTAGAAAAATCATATGAATTGGATCAGAGAGGGAAGAGCTAAGAACTAGAATGTATATTAGTTTCAGCATGGCTTATATGAATGAAATACTTTCAAAAAGTCAAAACATTAAACTGAGGAGCTGAGTTATACACACATACAAGGTTAACCCCTTCTGTTTGTACTGTCTCATCCCTGCAGACTTGCATAAATGAAGGATGGCCCTGGTTGGCCATCCTACCCACCAAAGGCGATACGGCACAAAGGGTCTCAAGCCAGCTGACCACAACTTGTTCCTTGCACTGAGTGCAGATGGACTCTTTGTTGGATTATATAAATAGTATTTATGAGGGCAGCCTGGGTAGCTCAGCGGTTTAGCGCAGACTTCAGTCCAGGGCATGATCCTGGAGACCCGGGATGGAGTCCCATGTCGGGCTTCCTGCATGGAGCCTGCTTCTCCCTCTATCTGTGTCCCTGCCCCCCCACCCTCTCTCTCTCTGGTGTGTGTGTCTCTCATGAATAAATAAATAAAATCTTTAAAAAAATGGTATTTATGAAATAAAAATAATGTGTTAGATTAAATAGTTCTTTTGTCACATCTGACTTAGTCACTAAGTGATGTGTTTTCTGGGTCAATATTTTTTAAACTCCCCTATATTTTATTAGCTCCCACCCCCAGTGTCTTAGTGAAAAATCTTATCTGCATTTTACAGGTGGGGAAATTGAGGCTTTGAAAGATAATCAGCCAAGGTCCCATAGGCAATCACTTTGTCTGACACCCAAGGACCCAAAGTCCAGGACCCGTTTGCTCCATCGTGCTCTCTCACCCTACAAGCTGATGCTCATTAGATCAGAGATGAAGACATGAAGCTCTCACATCTTTCTGGGTCATCATCAGGGTCATTCAGGACATGCATTTGATCCCTGCCCTCTTACAGTTTAGAACAGTGGTTTGTCCCCACCAGCCCCCCACACCCCCCGGAGACATTTGACAGTGTCCAGAGACAACTGGGGAGGGGAGATGCTACTGGCATCTAGTGGGCAGAGTTAAGGATGATGCTAATGCACAGGACAGTCCGTGTTTTAGAAAAGAGTTATCTGGCCCAAACGCCAATAGCGTCAAGGCTGAGAAACTGTGGGTCTAGAGAGAGACCAATAATTGAATCCAATAATTGAAACTAAACCATGGTGACAGCAATAGTAAATGACGACCCCAACGCACTGGAGACTAGTGTGTGCCTAGAACTGAGCTGAGCATTGCCATCAGCCTGGCTCATGTTGAGCGCTGCCATTAGTCTGGCTTTCGCGGGAGACTAGAGCCCTGCAAGCAGCAGGGGAACAAGGGGCTGATGGGGGGATTATACCTTCACAAATGGGGGCACCCAGGATGTAGGGTCAGGAAGGCAGTGTGGAGGACAGAGGAGGCATCCACAGGTTCATGTGAAGCCCTGGGGCGGGCAAGTACATCAGCACTGGGGAGTCCAGGAACAAGCATGTCGGTGACTGAGGTGGGCTGGTGCAGGGAGCTGGTGGGGAGGATCAGGGAAGGTTGTGAAAGGTCATCGGGAGGCAGTAGGGAGGCTGTGGAGGTCCTGGGGAGGAGGCCATGAGGAGGCCATGGTTCATGAGAGAGCCAGTGGGCGTCATGGTCCTAGCAGGTCTCCCCTGGGGGGGGCACCATGACCACACCTGGGCAGCTGTACAGGGAAGAAGAGCACAGAGGGGTGACAAGGGTGAGACCCAGTAATGACCTAGTAGAGTGGAGGAGTGTGTATGTGGGCATGAAGAGCAGTCAGCATGGGGGGGTGCAGCAGTGTACAGGAAAGGGTCTGAGAGGTGACAGCGTGCCCGGGAGGGGAGAGACTGGGAGGAGCTGGCCCAGGCAGCACAACCGCTGAAGGAACCGAGCAGGGAAAGCTGCCATCAGATTTGAGTGCAGGGAAGACACCATGGACAGCAGAGTGGCAGGGCCACCGTGGGGATGGTGAGTCAGAGAGGCAGTGCTCTCTGCGAGGAAGAAGGCCATGGTGGGGCTTAGGCCAGTGGCTGGTGTAATGGAGGGAGAGAAGTAGATAGACCCCAAGATGCCCAGAAGTAGTAAAGCCAACAAAAGTTGGCGGTGACTTGGGTCTGGGGATGCACAGAGGGAGATTTTGGTTCCAGAAAACTGCCGGCCAGTTTTCTGAGTTATGGCCGGGGGGGGGGGGGGGGGGGGGGCATCAGAAGAAAACAGGCTTGGGAGGGGCTTCTGGATGGCTCAGTCAGTTGAGCGTCTGACTCTTGATTTTGACTCAGGTCACGACCTCAGTCAGGGTCCTGGGATGGAGCCCTGCATTGGGCTCCGAGCTCAGTGGGGAGTCTGCTTGAGGATTCTCTCTCTTTCTCCCTCTGCCCCCCACACGCCCTGATAAATAAACCTTTAAAAAGACAGGTTTGGGGGAGGCAACTATGAATTCCACTGTGGTCATTTTGAGTTTGAGGTGACTTGAAAACACCCAGGAGAGAGGTTAAATACATGCAGAGCTGGGCACAGGAGCATGGAGCTGGAAGGAGGGGCTGGGCCAGAGATGCGCGTTGCCTTCGTTACTGTTACTGCGAGGATAGTAATCTGAGCTGAAGCCAGGGATGGGAGTCCCCGGGTGTGATCTCTGGTCAGCAGCAGCAGCTGGAAATGTGTTGGAAATGCAGAATCTCTGGCCCCATCCCAGACCCAGTGAGTCAGAAACTGCTGGGTGAGACCAGCCATTCGTATTATAACATGGCCTCCAAGGGGACTCAGATGCACAGGAAAGCTCAAACCATTTCACACTAAACTTGCCTTGGGAGCTTTTGAAATTCCCGATGCCCGTCATGTACCATTACAGAATCTCTGGGGCCAGGATCCAGGTAAGATGACCAACGTTGTTCCAGCTTGCCCAGGGCTGTCTGGGACTTTCCCCAGATTTCCTGTGAAAGTCATGCATCCCAGGAAACCCCTCCAATTCTGACACTTCAGAGCCAGCCATCAGAAGCTTTAACTGCTCCCCAGGTGACTCCACCTGCGCAGCCAGCTTTAAGAACAGTGTCCCTGCCCAAAGTAACTGTGAGCTGTGCACCCCAGGGAAAACTCACAACTTCATTGCTGAAGCTGTGCTAATTTCAGAAACTGACAGTGACCTGCTGATAATCCTAGTGTAAGTGGGGAAGGGTCCAATTGTTCATCCTGGCTGAGCGTAAGAATCACCTGGGAAGTCTTAAAAAATATTGACTTCTCTAGAACTCCTCTTCAGAAATTCTGATTTACCGGGGATAAGTAGATTTTAAAAGCTCCCAGGCAATTCAAATTGTAGATAGGGTTAGAGCTTCAGACCTAGGGGGAGATGGCCCAGTGGGAAGAAGAGGGTCCACCAGACTACAGCCAGTTGGACAAGGACAGGTCTTCCACATAAGGATGAAGAGGTGGCCGGAGAAGCAAGAGGAGACTAGGGGCAGGTGACGGCTCAGCAGCCAAGGGCAGGTGCTGCTGGAAAGTCAAGGGCAAGGCTTGCAGAATGTCCATCAGATTGAGCCGCATGAAGTGCAGAGTCTGGGAGAACCAGAGGACTAAGGTGAGACAAGAAAATAAACAAACTGAGAGCAGAGCAAGAGGCAGCTTTTTTCAAAAGCAAGGTGGTGATGGGAGAAGAGGGCTGATGTGCCGTCATTGGAAGGGTTGCTGGAGGAGAAATCATTGTGCTTCCACTTCTTTTCTCTGCTTTCTTACTCCTCACCGCTCTCCTTACTTTTTCCATGGTTATGCATTTCTGTTATCCTGAGGAGAAGAAAAATTTTTAAAGGGTCCTCTTGGTAAGCTCCAGCATTTAAAAAGTAGTGGAGCTACTTCGCATACTTTGTTTAAGAGCAGGAGACACAGTCATAATTCCAGCTGATTGGCATACGGCGCTGGTGCAAAATCTCACACTACTCATGTCAGAGCCAGGCAGAATCCAGTGTCCTGGAGCCTCACGCCTGCACGCTGCATCCTGCTGCCCAAAGGAGCTGTGAGTTTGGGATCAGCAGATAGTAGCCTCTGCTAAAGCCATGCTTCTTTCAGAACCTGCCAGTGGCCTGTGGATCGTCTTAGCCTAAGTGGGGAAGGATCCTGGTCCCTTTAGCTGCATAGGGTAGGTTTCATCTCTGTTAGCGATTGTATCACTGGGGCACGAAAAATTGGGGGCAGCCGATGAAGAACCCTTTGCATCTCTGAAGATCTGGTGTCTGATCATTTGAGAGCCTGTGACTTGGTCAACCCCCCAACCCCTTGCGCCCCTGTCCCGAAACGCACTTAGTTTTACACATGCTATTTATTCACTAGAGAATAGGAGGCTCTGTGTTCACTGAAAACATTTCCTTTGTGTGTGTGTGTGTGTGTGTGTGTGTGTGTGTGTGTACAGTTTCTTGAAAGAGTAAACACATGGGTTTCCAAGCCCTGACCCCATCAGAAATATTACTGGGGGGCTAGGGATTTCACCCACATGTCTGCCACTGCACGACAGTTACCCCTGGGCACCTCAGGTGTCTGTTTTTCTCTTGTCTTTTTCACTCATTTCCCATCCCCTTACCCCTCCTTAGTTTCTTTTCCTTTGTTTATTTAGTGGTGAGAGGTGATGAGAAGAGAAAGGAATATTAAGGCTAAAAGGGAAGACAAGAATTATTAACCTCTGAAGGACTCTGCCAATTCATTTTGCATTTGACAGCTAAATAAGCGAATTATTAAAAAACCGTCTGTAATGGGTTTCCAAACACGTGTTGACAGTTTCCTGACTACCTGCATTCACCAATGTCCCTCAAGTAGTCCACGCTAATGATAAACTGCTGCTTCTCATGAACCTGTTGTCTGTCATCCAGAGACATTTCTGTGTTAAAGATTTATTTGCATATATAAAAACCCCCTAACAGCCCACTAATTACCATGGAGCGCCAAAGGAATGACGAGGAGATGCTTCAACAGCAGGTGTTGTTAACCTCATCCGCAAACAAATACATACCCATCAGATTTACCTGTTTAACTTAAACTATAATTACTGGGCAATCACACAACCAACAAGTGTAGATATTAATTATCCAAATGAGACTTGGGATGTGCAGAGTCACCTATTTATATTTTTAGCTTCTTGACTCTTATTTCACTTCACGTCCACAGTTAACATGAGTAACATGTGGTCCGTGAATTGGTTTATCAAGTGCCTCCCTTCATGTTGTTGGCAATATGGTGAGGTAACACTTCTAATATGTGAATTCTTGAGTAAGATCTAAAGGACCGGATCCCCAGGAAGAAAACAGCAGGTGTCTAATGTAGAGAGATGGCAGGACCAGCAGGTGGCAGTGTGGACCAGAAAATAAAAATGTCTTCTTTTCAGCCATCAGGCTTTTGAGGTAAGACACTCCAGGTTTATTTACTACTTCTGAAGAGCTTTTGAATTAAAAGGCCTTTTAGTCATCCATGCAGAAGGCCTTCTGATAAGGGGCTCGAGAGTCTCACGTTAGACGCAGGCGCTTGGGTCTGGAAAGGGCTAGCTTGCAGACACGCACAGCTCAGAAGGTGTGAGGTCACCAGGCTGGTGTCCCCGAATTCCTTCACTTTCACTGGACTTGGGTAACTCATCGGGTTCAACCCTGTGGGTTCTGCTTCTGGCTAATTCTGGCTTCTTCCCTTCTCCCTCCCTTGTTGGTAACCTTGCTGTTCTCTGTTCCAACCCAAAGATTTATGGCAACCGTACTGTGACTGTGATGGGGGGAAAATCTTCAATTTAAAGGCAGTTTACATTATTGTTTTTAAAACCTTTGTTTCTAAATCTTGATTCCCGGGATGGTTTAAATAAAAATAAAGCCATGTCATTTTTTAAAATACTCATCTTTGACTCCCTGTTCTTGGCAAAACACCTGACTTGGATGTAAGTAAAAGAACTGAATCTGGGGAAAATGGCATAAGAAAACCTATTTAAACAATCATTCTGGCAAGAAGGGAACAAACATAAAAGTAAAATAAAAATAAAAAGTATAAATAGGTCATGTCAGCATGACTATCAGTGTCAAATATGACCCCTTGACTTCAATTCACTTCAGTTCTTTAACTGAAATAATATATGAGAATAGACTTTACAAATGGTTTTTTTTTCCTGCTCTTCTTCCTTCCTTGTGCACACATTTTGTTTCTTCCCCCATTAACCTACTAAAAAAAGTACTATTTAACCCAGGATATGATAAATATAACAGTTTTTAGATCCAGTTGTTAAACTTCTTATTTAATTCAGAATCTGGGGTTAGGATGGGCCTTGTTCTTTCACTGAGTGTTTTCATCCCTGTCTTCGGGTTCTCCAGAGAAACAGAACCAATGGGGTGTGTGTAGGGGAGAGACAGAGACATATATATATATAGAGAGAGAGAGATTTTAAGAAATAGGCTCATATACTTATGGATGCTGGAAAGTCTATGTAGAATCTGCATGGTAGGCCAGAATGGAGACCCAGGGAAGAATTGAAATTTTAGTCCAAAGGTGGTCTTGCTGGCAGATTCTCTCTTTTTCTGGGGAGGTGAGCTTTCTTCTTTTAAGACCTTCAACTGATTGGATGAGGCCCACCCACGTTATGGAGGGGAATGTACTTGACTCAGAGTCCACTGATTTAAATGTTAATCTCATTCAAAAAAATACCTTCTGAGAAACATCCAGAATGATGTTTGGCCAAATGTCTGGGTACCATGGCCCAGCCATGTTGATACATAAAAATAACCATCGTAACCTTTGGGTTTTTTTCCTCCTGAAATGACTTCCTTGAAGGCACAGATAGATCTTGAGATGGGTACTGACTTCCTGTATTATCTTACATTCAGGCATGAAGTTTTTGTACAAGACAACACGACAGGGAGTAGAGAATGAGTGCTGGGCTGTGAGGCTGGTCCCATCAGGACTGACAACTCCTGTGGCAGTGGGGAAGTATAAGGCCCCTCCAGTCTGTAAGTTCCTTCTCCAGGAGAATTAAATCTCCAGAAAAGCGAAAGTCCTCCTGCAGAGACCTGTGACCCAGTGAATGCCACAAAATGGTCAATTGAGCCAGAAGGTTCCGACCCAACTCTGGGAGGACCCAGGGATATGGGAAAGATGCCTTATGGGGATTAAAGTCAAGCTCTTCCTTACAAGGTATGAGTAGGGCCCAAAGTCTGAACTAGAACTTGGGATATGTTGGGGGCTGAGGCTCTGGTAAATAGCTTCCAAAAATGGCTGCACGATCCCCCTCCCTGTGTCTATGCCTTTTCAATGTGACTCTGCTGCAGAGTCTGTTTTCCCACCCCTTGACTCTGACTGCTCTGGTGACTTGCCTTGGCCAATAGAATGTGGCAGAGCAATGGCATATTGGTTCTGAGCCTAGGTCTCAAGAAGTCTTGCATTCCTCCTTTGTCCTTCTTAGAATCCTACCTTACCTCACATGAGCAAGCCTGGGGTAACCTGCTGGACAACATCAGATGTTTGGCTCAGGTGCCCCCAGTTATTCTAGTCACCACTAAGTGAGGGGCGATTTGTTAAGCAGCAGCAGAATGAAGTGGCTGACCCATTCTGATGAGAAATTTCTTTACCCAGAATCTTGCTACGAGGACTAGCTCCTGTACATGGCTGTACTAGCTCCTGCTCCATACCACTAGTATAAAACAAACTTTAATTGGCACAAGCACATTCATATGCAAATGAAATAAATAAATATGTTTTCTTTGCCAGTCATAACATCTTTAACTTTCTGGGAGCTCAAAATCAGAGATTCTACAATATAAGGCTACAATTCAGTTTCTGTGGTATAGCGATCTTTAAATCACTGCATCCTCTTGGGAATTTACCCTTGTTTGGAAATTTCTAGTAGACCATTCCTTGTTAACATCACTTGTCAGAGGCCTGTCTCATATAAGAAGCTTCTTATATAAATCTACTTCTCAACCCACCCCAGCCCTGCCTTAGGTCCCAGACCAAACCCTATGGGGGGGCAGTATCCTATCTGCCTTTGTAACCTGAGTTCTGTCTTTGAGTCACCTTCCCCTTTTCAGACCTTGGCCTTCAAAACCACCTCAGTTCTGGTTAGACTCAGAGATAAAAACCTCTAAGTGATATATTCAGGGGCACCTGCACTGTCCCTTGCCAGGTCTCTTTTCTTGCTGTCAATCCAGCCTTGGGAATAGATCTAAATTCCAGCTTCATGTCCAAATCCTTTTGAGGTTAAAGTCCAATTCTGTCTACTTCCTCTCTGACCCCCACCTTCCAGGTGGCACCCTGCTGTCCTTTCTCTGGCTTTCAGGAATTCAGTTCCAGGACAGAAAATCACATTGCCACATGGAGAGGCCATGATGTATAAGGTGGATAACACCTCATTCAAATCTATAAGGCTGTGAAAGCTCAGGGCATTCTGTTCCTCTTGGTGAATAAACATTGCATGGTGGGTGGGCACATTCCCCTGGTGAACTATCTCCATAGAATTACTCACTTCTCTCCAGTATTTCCACCGGAGAATTGTTGTGATACACAGAGCACTCTTCATGTGAGATTATTTGTGTGTGTAGGTACATAGGACAGTTGCCAATATTTCCATCTCACAGGTGAGGAAGCTAAGGCTTGAGATCACACGATGCCTAAAGGCTAGACCTGAGAACTGAGCTCTGCTTTCCTGATTCCAGACCCGACCTCACTGGCAGGGATAGGATGGCATGAGAGATGATGCACAGAGTGCTGTGGTCTTTGAATAAGACAAGTCTTACAAAAATATATTACTATAGAGGAAAGTATATTACAACAGATGAAAGACAATGTCTGTTGCTGCCAAAGCTATAAGAAAAGACAAGAAATCCTCTGTGTCTGTGAAGCTTACCCTGGAGCTGGGGAGGAAAATGCATGCCTTGGAAACAGCCAAGTAACCAGGTAAGGAGCATGCGCACTACACTGCACTCAGTGTCCTGTATTACGCGAGGGAAGGAATGGTTGGGCTCCCCAAGATGTTTTCTGATGGAGCGGAGCCTTCGAAGACTATGAGGATGTGTGTGTTACAGCTTACATTTCATCAACATTTTGCACACTAAAGAAATGTTTTAAAAAATCATATCTCATTTCTGGCTTACAATGGACAGAAATGTGCATCCTTTCTATGCCATTTTCTCAGCTTTGCTTTCAAGTGCTTTATCTTGATTAAATGGAATATTTGTTGTGCATTTAACTACATATTTAACCATAGTATTTCTTGAGCTACCTTCCTGACCAGAAGAAAACATCATCTGTCAATATTTGGTTCATTTTACCAAGGTTTCTAGGCCACACGGCTGTTCGGAGCAATGCCTGGAGTGTGAGGAATACTGGGGCCCTGGACTTTGGATGGAAAGGTCCAGGCACATTCTCAGTGATGCTCTGTTGTGTGGGGACAGTGCATGTCCTCTTCTTCCTGGTTCACTAAGTGGCTTCTCCAAAGCAAGTCTGGCCTTAGCACTCCCATGCTTGGCTGTCACTTCATCATTACACTCCCAGACCTCACAAGATTTGACAATACAACTAGAGTGTTAAAATAATATTTCACCAGCATGAAATTTGAAATTTAACAAGGTTTTCAACTTCTGATTTTAGATGTTTCTCAAAGAAATCATGGAACTGGGAATAATTTACTTTCCCAAACTGCAAAAATGTTCTTGTATCCTCTGGCCTTGTGACGGTGCCTGCTGGGTTCTGGAGGCCTGTGGCCAGCTTCAGATTCCCCAGTTTGAAGAAGACTCCTGAAAATCCTCTTTTCCCCCAGGAGAGGTCAGGAGGGGGAGCTGCAGGACAGCACTCCTGGGTGACTGTCCTGCTTCTCATCATCCTTCACCCCACCCCATGCCCTTCCTTTTCCTACAAAGATCTTCTAGAGGGAGTGGCAGACCTGCCTACAGAGGACACTAAGTAAGTGGCAGACATTACAGTCATTAATATTTTCCCCTGCCAACGCCTCCACACCCCATCTTGACCCCTGCTCCCTGCCGCCTGGCAGCCCTTACTTCCCCTGTGGGGGCCCCTGCCCAGCTCAGAAAGCTCTTCACTCTCCAGACTGGGAGAGTGCTCCACAAGTGAACTTCTAAGAGGGCCAAGGGAGAGCCTGCAGAAAGCCATAACTGCTGTCTATTTTACAGAAAGATTACAAGAACTTTCATCCCCCAAAAAGCACCTCTTGAAGGTATTTCTCTGTACTATTGTCTAATTTGATTTTCAAGTTGTGTTTGTAACATTATTCATTTGTGTATTTCTTTATTTGTTTCACAACTGGAGTTGCTCATTTGCTGTGCTGGAAATCATGACCCTTTAACCAAACGTACCGGCAAAACAATTATATAGGCTGAGAATAGATGGCTATGAACCCAGGCATGCAGAGAGGTTGTATAATGCAGGCAGCATCCAGACAAATAGTTTCATGTATGTCCATAAAAAATGAAAAAGAAAAAGCAGTGTACTAGACAAGGAAATTGTGAAGGGTTCTAAGAGCTTTCCTTCCTGTCTGAAATTCCTTCTGGCTCCAGATAGCCACTCTGTAATCATGTTTGCATACCCCCTTTCATCCAGAAGTACTGAGAAGGTCCACATCACAGCCAGCAGGGTGACCTTTGAAGGGTAATGTGGCCTATGTGGTGTCCCTAGGCAGCTTCCCTAGACCAGGTTGATGGAAGTACCCTATCTCCCAACAGGTATGACAAAGAATAGGGGCCCTTCACCAGGGGCTTCTGGGATCCAAGTTTGGGCATCATGGAGCCTACAACATGCTCGGCATGTGTATTCCAGGCACAATCTCTAAGGAGAGAGAGCTCCATACTTATGAGGTTATCAAAATGAGTCAGTGTCAGACAAAAAAATTAGGAATCACAGCTAGAAGGAAGAGGAGGAGGAGAAAGAATCATTCTTACACATGCAAGAAAACATCCTGTCCCAACCTGGCATATTATGTAGGTTTGTTAAAAACACACACATACACACACAACTTCAGACATCCTCTATTCCTACTGGCAGCCTGTACCAGCAGGTAGGCTCCCCCAGAAACAAGTAGAGTGTTTCTGATAGCTTCTTGAGTGGGAGATTGAGGTATGGAGTTTCTGTTCAATGACTCGGTGCTTCAGTCTTCAGATGCTTTGTGCAAGTTCAAGGTCATATGCCCTATTAAGCTCAAAAGAGAACAGAAAAGGCATTCATTTTGTGTCTCCGTTGAAGAAAGCCAAGGAAAAACAGACACTCAGTTTAGTCATGGTGGACATTGCAAGCTCTGAGCAGCTTGGTAAACTGGTTCAGGAACAGGGCAGGGGATGCTGCTCAGACATCCCAGGGGAGGTGGCACAGCAGCTCCGTTTGGCTTGTTTGCCCATGAGCACTGCTAAGCCAGGACCTGGGAGTTTGGTTTCTTTTGTCTTTTTTTTTAAGTTTATATATTTTTTTCTTTTTAGATTTTATTCATTTATTCATGAGAGACACACAGAGAGAGAGGCTGAGACACAGGCAGAAGGAGAAGCAGATTCCCTGCAGGGAGCCTGATGCAGGACTCAGTCCCAGGACCCCAGGACCACGCCCTGAGCCGAAGACAGATGCTCAACCACTGAGACACTCAGGAGTCCCAAGTTTAGAATTTCTTGCTTAAGTACTCAAACAATTTCAGTGTATTAGTCTCTCAACAGCTCTAGAAATATTATAGCATTTCACATCAGAGAATGTACATTTATGATTTTTTAAAATGTAAAATGCCTTGACAGTGTGAGTACCCTGCTCCCGCAGGGGAGCTATTCTCTGATATGCAGCAGATATAGTCAACGACCTCCCAGCCTTGAAGGGAGGAACGTTGGGGTGGAAAGCCTCCTTTGCCATTAAATGGTGAGACTCTCTCTGTCCCTTTCCCCTGGCCTCCCTCTGGCTTCTCTTCTCTCCTCTGTCTTCCGGCCATGGGTAGTCACCTGCCTTTCGTCCTTCTCTCCAGATATGCTACTTCCTTTCTCATGTAACTGATCTAAACACATGCCCGCCTTGCTGGGAACCTGAACTTGTCATTTTCATGGTAAAAAGCCAAAGTGTGGATTCAGAAGGATTATTTGGAACCTTCAGACAATCCTCCTTCAGAAAGCAGCTCAGATTCACAGAAACAGATCAACAAATCCAATGTCTTCTAGTAGGAACTATCGTTAGGTTTGTTTTCCTAGTTTATAAATATATATGTATATACTTTTCTTCAGTTAAAAGTCTATTTTTCCTGGCTAGTTTCTATTTGGTGATATGACATAATTTTAGTATTGGGTGTTGCTACTTTGAACATTTTTGCATTGACAAAACATTGTCTTAATTTGCTCAGAGGAGCTCTTTATTTCCTTAGAAATGCCTTGTGCGCCTTTTATAACATCCACTTGGTCACGTGAAACCTCTGAGCTCTGTTGCAGTGGAACACCAGGAAAAGAATTACAGATTATAAAAAGAGATACTTTTTGTGGTCCATTTCTTAGTAGCACTGTCCCTTGGTTCAAATAATACAGCAGTGTTATACTGAGCAGGTTGTTAGAATTGGGTTTTCTTAATGTTATTTATCTAAGAATTTTATCTCCTGACATAGATGGATGCCAGAAGGGGGGGTTGGGGTGGCCTGTGAGATGAAACCTAGTGGTTCAGGTGTTGAAGGATAGTGACAGTCCCAGGGTGGCCAATGATAGGAAGCCCATCTGGCTGGTAAAATACGGTGCTAGGCAACTAGTGGTCACCCAGGCAACCAGTGGGGTTGAGGGAAGTCCGTCAAGGGGTGACTGCGGGCCCTGTGATGGGGACTGATGTGCTCACAGAGGCAGGCCATGCAGGCAGGCACTATTCAGACACCCAGGCAGGGGGTCAGCAATGGGGACATCTGCCAGCTGCAGAGACAGGACACCAGTCCATAGGAAGAGCAAGAGAGAGACAATGTTCCTTTAGTGTGAAAGTTACCAAAAAGGAGGTGGACACAGGAGGAGAAGATGTGGGTGCAAGTAGGTGAACTTGAGTGTGAGGTGGGACAAGATTCTTGAGGGCACACAAAACCCAAGGTAGCTTAAGGGTTGCAGAACTATGAAGCTGTTTAAATATTTTCTTAGGACTTCTAAGTTTCCATCCTGGGAAGGCCCATGGTGTGGTCCAAACTATGAAAACAACAGACGGAAGTGGGGAACCAAATGGGGCATATTTGTGCTGGCGCACTTGGTTGGATATTATTGGATTTACAAGCGTGAATTTGAAAGTCTGTGTGTGTGCACAGGACCTGTATGAAAGTGAGAGTGTATGTAGGGTAATGTGGGGGTACAGGTATGTGTGGGTGTATACAGATGTGTGCAGGGATGTGAGTGTGCAGAGAACTGTATGCGTGTGTGTATGCAGGGGTGTATGAGTGGGGAGTGTATGAGTGTGGGCAGAGATGTACATATGCCGGGGTGTGTATGTGCAGGGGTGTGAGTGTTCGTGTATAGCAGCCTGGATATTGGTGGCCAATAACCCCACGTCCAACGGTGGGCTGTGTTTATCAAGAGAGGGACTGGAGGCTCCTTTCATTTTCTCAGAAGACGTTCACCCATGTTTAATTTCCACCTGCCAGATGGGCAAACTGATAGGTGAACTTTGACAAAATAACTTCCTTTGCCCTGAACAGAGGGCTCCAGAGAGGGAAGCCGCAACACATTTTATGTTTGTTTTTGTCTTTCTGGGTCTTCTGAGTATTCGAGACACTAGGAGATTGGAGGTCCCTGTGCTTCAGATAAAGGGGGTGGGGAAGGGGAAGGAAATAAGGTCCTGGTCATCAGAGGGGTCAGACTTCAAAGTGACCTCACACTCAGGTGTCCCTTCTGTGGCCTCACAGAGGTGAGCACCCAGGAGGGTACCAGCGGTGATCGCGCCCTTCTGCTCTGATTTCCTGGGCCAGGATCACCCAGCAGTGGGGCAGCAGCCTTCAACGGTGCGGGTGACTTTAGAATAAATAGCAGGGCTGAACGTGGAAGTCAGTGGGTCCTTTCCAATGAATGGAGCTCTCAGTGTCTCTGGTGCAGAACTGTTCTCCTTTTGTCTCTCTCTCTTTAGGTCTCTGTTACATAAACATCTGGAGGGCTGAGTATCATTTTAGCCATAGTAAATAGCTAATGGAAGAATACATCTTACATTTCCCCACAAAGAGGCAAAATTGTACGCAGGCTGCACCAGCAAAGGAACTGGAAAATCTTTGTGTGGAGTGGATTTGAAGGACAGTCACTCTTCGGGTATGAAACACTTTCCTCTTCTTCTTCCAAATATCTGTGAAGCAATGAAATAATCTGTATGAAGACTCAAGATTCCCTTCCGGATCAATCTGAGTATATTTGTTTTACATCAATGGTCATAAAGAAATAGGTTAAAATGTCTAATGGGCATGAAATTGCTTTCATATAATTTTTCAGACCCTGTTTTTTTCCCCAGTGTATTAAGCAGCCTGACAACTACCAAGCTGCTTATTTCCATATTTGGAATAATTTCAGTTGTGATTTTATGTTAATGTATTTTCTGGAGTTAGGATATCGGCAAGAAAAAAAAGGAAAGGAAAAGAAAGGGAAAAAAATTGTTTCTGGTCAACATTCTGTTCTCAAAACAAAATAAGAGATTCAACGATTTTAAACACTGTTTGGTTATCTACAGCCTCACTACACAAAATGTGGTTCACGGTCCAGTAGTGTTGGCATCCTTGTGACCTTCATAGAAATGCAGAATCTGGGACACTCTCTGAAATACATCCTAAACCAGAATCTGCATTCTAACAAGATCCCCAGGGCATTACAGTGCATATAAAGTTTTTAAAATTTTTATTTATTTATTTATTTATTTATTTATTTATTTATTATTTTAATTTATTAATTCAAGAAACAGAGTGAGAGTGCAAGTGAATGCACGAGCTGGGAGAGGGCAGAGGGAGAAGCAGGACCCCCACCTCTCCCCTGCACAGGGAGCCTGATGTGAGACTTGATCTCAGGACCCTGAGATCATGACCTGAGCTGAAGGCAGACACTTAACCAACTGAACCACCCAGGTACCCTCCAAGTGCATATAAAAGTTTGAAAAACACTGGTCTAAAGACTGTGTCTGGATGCGGAGGAGGGGTCTTTCTTGCAGATTGACTTTATTAGTGCTGGTACAGACTTGTTTCAACTTTCCTCATGTAAGTAGGTAGATGGATGCATAGATAGATCGCATTTTGAACTTAGTTCAATCATTTTACATAGTTCTTTATCTTGTGTGGAAATATCAGGATAAACTGATGCTTCATTCTTTGACCACAGTCGATCAGCAAATATTGATTGAACACTTGCTGTGTGCCAGACACTGTTCTAAGTGCTGAGGACACAGCAGTGGCTGAGACAAAGGCCTGCTTTTCATGTAACTGAAGTGCCAGAAGGTGAAGACAGTCAAACAAGCAAATAACAATGTTTAATAAGCCTTCAGATCAGAAATAAGACAAAACAGACTATAGAAATAAGACCACCCCCCCAAAAAAAGAAAAGACCATAGAAGAAACTTACAGTTGGTGTCTATGGAGATCATTCATAGTTGTCCATAGAACCACCTGTCAGATGGTCCAACTGGACCAAGGGGCAAGAAATGAGCTAAGAAATCTCTGAGTTTTCATCTTGTCTTGAGAGTTTTTAAATTAGTAGAAATCCTCGTTGAGATTTCTATTGCAGGAAACCCCAGGGAGGAATTGAAAGATGGGGAGAGAGCAAAAACTCATTTCCTTGGGTTTGAGCTAAATGTCCATCAACCTTCAGATCAGGAGAGGCTGGGAGGCAGGCAGGGATGATTCATCCACAAGAACAGCTGCTACATCACTGCTGACTTCCAAGTGGGTTCTTGACATCCCAGGAGCAGGTGGCTTCTTCCAGGTTTGCAGCCTAGATGTTACAGGACAGGATGGTGGAATCAACACCTTTATGAAGAAAAAGTAGCTGCAGACTCAAATACCATTTTTAAAATAAGGTTCTGTCAAATCCTAGCTAACTATCCTCTGGTTGGTGAAAAAAATTCCTGAAAATCAATGTTAGCAGCTGCAGAAGTGGGAACTACCAGTCAAGGTAGAGGCTGCTATATATACTGAATTTTTTTCCCAATGGACTTATGTTAGGAAAAAAGATTTCCTGCTGGAAAAATATCTGCTTGGAATTATTGTGTCTGGCTCACTATTATTAGGGTTTTTGTTTGTTTGTTTGTTTTTGTTTTTGTTTTTAGCCAAAGGGAATAAAAGCCATGTATTTGTTTGAAATAAAAGTAGGGTAATGTCCACAAGAGCCATTTTGAATAAGAACTCTCTGAGGTAAGGGGAATAATTCTTACGTGAAGGTAATCAGTGTTTTCCCCACCTGACTTTCCTGTTGGCTTTGAGTATGGCAATCTATAACTCTTCTTCGTCGTGAGCTTAGAAAACTACTTGTTCTTATCTTTGGCTTTTACCACTTAGCTTCTTAGTTGGGGAAAAATGAAAAAGAAACATGTCTTTTTCAATTTCCCAATAAGGTCATTTTAGTTCAGCGCATAAAGGCACGTGTGGATTGAGATGTTTACCTGCCGTTGTGTGGATGGCATTGCCATTTGTAGGTGTGTCCTTTTGTTTGCTCTTGTGAGAAAGGAAGACACTCAAATCAGTGAACATCACTGACTGACTATTCTTCCCTTCTGCAAACAACTATTAAGACAGTGAGTGCTGCCTGAGTAAGATGCTATGGGTGGTAGTGGCAGAAACATAAAAATGTGGCTTCTAATCATGAAGGTGACTCCCTTCTAAGAAGGGAAGCAGGTACACCATAAACCATCAGAGGGTACCACCGAGGAGTTTAGAGAAAACCAGAGAAAGCAAGAAATTCATGCTGGGAAAATAGGGGAGTTGCTTGGAGGAACAGTCACTTTAGTAAAACTTAAAGAACCCGCTGTCCAGGAGGTATCTAGAGCTGCTCACCCATATTTGCTCAGTTACAACAAGGTGTCTACCATCTGGGGGAGATAGGACAGCAAGGGGAAATTCTTATAAATGGGAAGTAATGGAATTTGTTTATAGTATAGGGTTTAGAAAGACAGTTGTGACCAGTGGGCAAAGAGTCTTGCAATCTCAATCTACAAAGGGATTGAAAAGTTTATTAAGTCTACAATGAGGTGCTATTGAAAGTTTTTGAGGAGGGGACCTGACCAAACCACAGAGGAGCTATGCTAAACTAATCTGGTAGTTTTATGCAGATACATTGCGAGAAGGAAGAACTGAATTCTGAAAGATCTGTTGGAATGTGTTTTTAATGCATTCCCAGGAGGTGGTAGTGGGAATGAAAAAGAGGAGGTGGATGTGAGTGAGATGTGGAAGGGTTATCTGCAGGGCCAAGGGGATGAAGGAGACAAGAAGCAAATCACATATAATTTCCAGTCTTCTCGTTGAGAGATGGGTCACTCCATTGATGACAATCAGTCAGTTGAGGTTGGAAGGGGGGAAGGTAATCAAAGTGTTTTGACATGTAGAGCTTGAAGTTCTAAGGGAATATTTATAATGTTTATAAATCACTTTCTATATGTATAAAATATCTATATATAAATGTATAAGTATAAATTTACATATAAAACATTTATAATGTTTATACATTATTGTTATTAGCTATGCTTTACAGGGGGCACCTGTTAAAAGAAATAATAGAATATGACACATTAGGATATACTGAACCTTCCTTCCTATGCTTAGAAAGACTTTCATATTGCCCATCTTTTGATTCACTTTCTGTTTTTCTCTTAAATAATTTGATTAGATTGGTGCAAGGGATTAGAGCCTCATGGTCATCTGGAGTTTTCTCTGCGTGCAGTTAACTGAACCTTTGGTGCCCAGAACACACTTAAAAACTCATGCTATTTCGAACATCACTGGAGTTGGAAGCAAGGTAAGAAGGGTGGCTTCTCTTCTGAATAGGCTCTGGGTAATACAGGAGATGCCACAGAGGCTGTCATTCTTGCCAAAAAGAGGAAAGAAAAGCTCCAGTAGGTGTCATTCACTGAGGATCACATAGGAAAGTGCTGGCGGGGGCAGTGAGATGATATTTTCTAGCACCTATAGTGGTGATGTTTGGAGCAAACCAGTTGGAGGAACCCCAAATATATCTCTTTCTGTCATCTCTGAGTATGTCATAGAGAATCTTACTAACCTCTCTAGGAAATCTGAACAAGTTTAATGTGACACAGTGATGTACGCCTGACTCTTATAAGGTTGCTAAGGGCTCAAATGACTTATTGCGGCTGCCATGAAATACGTGAGAGGAACCAAAGATACCCCTCCCCTTCAAGGTGATGTGACACATAAATGACCAAGGGTCTCTAAGAAAAAAACATTTAAAAGACTATAATATCTCAGAAATATAGGTGTATAAAGAGGATTGAGGTACAGTTCAACCACATTTTGAAGTTGTAAGCATTTTTATGCCTCTGATATGTGACCAGAGGAAGTGCAATCAGATGAGACATCTCAGCAACTTGAAGCAGGCTGTTGTGGTAAGATCTCATGGATCAACATTGGCTGAAACCCTTGAAGCTCATTGAGTCTTTGTTGTTCCTTCTCTGAACCGCTATATTCCCTCTTTATGTTCTAGTACCAGAAAGATACCTGTTGCTTGGTAACTTGATATGCCTACTCCTAAAATCTTGGCAAGTGATAACAAGAAGAAAAAGCATATTTCTTGGAGCTCTAGCTCTTGCCAGGGAAATTTCTGGAACTCCATTCCTCTCAACATTTCTCAACACATGGCCAGGAGGTGTTTCAGCTTTGCCTACCACCAAGTTCTCCCAGTTAAATCATGATACCCATCATCTTCCTTCATCCCTGCTCTGACCCCATTTGGATGTCTGTAGCTGATTATTTTGCTGCCAATAAAGCCACAGAGTAGGAAGGCTGGCTTCCATCACCGAGGTTCCTGCCAAGGCAGCTCTTTCCTATATGTGAGTTCCAGAGGGGCTGGTGCTACTTATTCTTGGCACTACCTCCATGCTTCTGAAACTATGCACGCCACCACCTGGGTTATTCATTTATTTATGAAGGAAATAGTTGTGATTATTGATAACCTACTTGATGCTAGGCTTTGAGGAAGGCACTGTAGATACAGTGACTAGTTCTGACCCTGCCCTTATGGAGCTTAGAATCTGATGTTAGATGCACTCACAAGATAAGCAATGAAAACAGAGGAGACTTTTTAGATTTGAGGTTGGCTGCAAAGATAAATATGAGGCTCCACTATGATATGAGCCTTGTAAGCTACAAGGTTGGGGATTTTAGTCTTTATTCTAAAACCTTTGAAAAGTTTTAATCCAAAGAATGAGAAGATCAGTTTGGGTGTTTTGAGGAACATGCTGCCTCAGAGGGGACTTATAGGTTGTGGGAGGACAAATGGAAATGGAGAGAGCAGTTGTGAAGCTATTAGGATGTGAGAGATAGTGGTAGCAAATGGGGCATGGCCATGGGGGAGACATAGAAGGCCACCAGAGCCCAGGCCCTTCCTGCCACTGCACTGGCCACTGCTGCTTCACCAGAGCCCACCCTGGCCAAGCACCGGATGCCATATTTGTTCTGCACCCATCCAAGGAGATTCGATTTTCCTGCTGTGACAGCCTGAGGTCTCAGCTCCATAGGAGCATTGACTTACACTACCAATGTCTGGTTCCAGTGTGTGCCTGTCAGGTCAGCCCCTCCATCCCCTTGATGTGCCCAGGAGTATTGGAATCGAGAGATGAACACCATTTGGGCTTCAGCCAACTATCTGGAGGTTGGGTGTTCATATTTAGGGAACTGCCTAACTGCATAACTGCTTTGGAAAATGAGCTGTGTCTTGTCGGCACATGGAGATTTCAGAGTCACTATTTGGTAACATTTCCATTACATATAACTAGACAGTTAAACAGATACATTTCAGTACATCCTAAGTGGGGTGGTGGTCCACAGTTTCCATCTAGAAGCAGTCATCTGGCTGGAAGCGGCAGCGGTGGACATGGGGGTCTTGGATGTGCATTTGTATAACACCCTATAGAAGTTTGAGGAAATGGGAGTTGCATATATTTTTTAAAAGAAATGGAAGAGTTGATGGAAATGGCAAGCTGGACTAAAATCTTTCTTTCTTCCTCTCTCTCTCTCTCTCTCTCTCTCACACGCACACGCACACGCACACACGCACACGCCCACACGCACACACTGCTACCTCCTCCATGACCCGCTTGGAGCCTCTGTTAGAATAAACTTTAAAATAAAACCAAATTCTTCAGCAGCTGTTACTGTAATCTGAGCCAGCAGGGGGCGCGCAAACGCAGTCATGGCCGAGGTGGAAGCCCTGCTGTAATTCTACCGCCGGCGGCGATTCTCTCCCGCACCACCCTTGGGGGTGGGGATGGTTTTGGTGTTTGGCTGTACTTGGATTTAGAATCCTAAAAAGTAATGCAAGCTCTTTTTGCTGTTGGAACTAAAGGCAATTATGTATTATCTCTTAATTGTTTAAAAAAATCAGAAATCAACTAAAGCTTTCAGAACCATTATTTTACAAATTGATCAGAGCAATAACTTAAAGAACGAAAGAAAGAAAAAACTTGTCATGGCTCTCAGCAGACTCATAGCACACATTTGGGGGAAATGATAAAATAATCGTAAATACCACATTCTTTTCTTAAAGCTCGAAAAGGCAATGAAAGAGATGAAGGCAGAAATGATACTTAAGCAATAAACACATTCAAGTAAACGTATCGGTTTCTGTACACACTCCATTCCCATTGGCATCTGAGCATGGATCTTAATTCAAGAGGTTTAACCTACTCCAGGGAAAACGAATAAAAAAGAATGCAGCACAATGCTCGAGGATCTTCACATTTATAGACTGGTGTGAACTCTCTCCCCCATACACTGTAATTTGGGTGACTTTCCTTCAAAACTATTAAGGTATCTTCATGGAGCCGGGGTAATTCTCAGCAACACTAATGGTGTTCTCGATGTTACCGTAAGTGAGATAAATGATAGCAAACTTGTCTGAGCAGACGCATCTAATAACAAAGGCGTAGCAGCAAAATACAGAAATGTTCAACGGTAGAAAACAAGAACACATGGAATCACTATGAGCGCATTAGTGTGCAGCCAGTGGGTGAACGGTGTGTGTGTCTCATCAGTCTTGCCCATGTTGCTGTCTCGTGTAGCCACCTTCTTTGAAAGGGCAGAGTCACAGTGAAAGGGAAGCCCTTTTGGGTTTCAGGTACCCACTTCCAGAAAAACCCCAAGAAATTTCTAGTGGAGGAATAAAGAGAAAATCCTTGAATTATACAGAGCACTTGATGGGATTGGGAGAATGAGTCTCTAATATCCCCCCACATTCAAGGGCAATGACACATGTGTGGATTTCAGCAACAATTCTTACACACCAAGGAATATCTAAAACAAATAGACATGGCTTTCAGCATTACTCCTAACTGATCAGTTTGTTTGCCCCCATCACACCCCTCAGTGTGGTCGATGTTATGCATTTTCTCCTTACGCCACTGGGAAGCTGCCACGACTCAAGAGATCTCTTGAAGAGGAGAGAAAACATGGAGCTAGCACAGTTTGGGCAAATGTTTCAGTCTTTGGCATAGAAATATAATGGAAAGGGGGGAAAAGACTCATTCAAAAAATCTTTTTGTATTTACTTCTCAACATTTTATTTTATTTTATTTTATTTATTTTATTTTTAAGATTTTATTTATTCATGACAGAGAGAGAGAGAGAGAGAGAGAGACAGGCAGAGGGAGAAGCAGGCTCTGTGCAGGGAGCCTGACATGGGACTCAATCCCGGGTCTCCAAGATCATACCCTGGGCTGAAGGCGGCACTAAACTGCTGGGCCACCGGGGCTGCCCACTTGTCAACATTTTAATGTGCTTTCAAGTGACCTGATAGAATCGAGCACAGTTCTGTATGGGCAGTCGCTTGCCCGGTTGGCTCTATGCTCCAGGGTCCTGGCTGCACAATCCAGCATGGCTCATTTACCCTGGTGGCCACACATGACACCCTTTTGCAAGGTTCATTAACTTGTAGTTTTTATGAAGATGGACAAATGGATGTGTCAATGATTGGATCCACACCCAGAGAATTAGAACAATGTATGTTTTACGGAGCACCTGGGTGGCTCAGTGGTTGAGCGTCTGCCTTGGGTAGTGATTGCAGGGTCCCGGAATTGAGTCCCACATTTGGTTCCCCACAGGGAGCCTGCTTCTCCCTCTACCTGTGTCTCTGCCCCTCTCTGTGTCTCTCATGAATAAATAAATAAAATCTTTTAAAAAAGAAAAGAACAGCATGCGTTTTACTGTACAGAAACCAAACTGGAAATAAAACCAACAAAAAGATTTTGATGTGAACTATTAGGTACTTCTTATAAAAGAATTGGTGAAATTACAGAGGCCAGAGGGGGTGGTGGTGGATTTCCTCTTCTCCTGATGTCTTTTGAGGGCCAGTGCCATTTTCGCTCGTCCTCCTGTCTATGCTCCCTCTTTTGTAGGTATAGTTAGCTTTCCACTCTACTTAAGACCCTGGGAATGGTGGCTCAGGATGGCAGCTTGCTTTCTCACACCTTCTAACTGGGGCACTGAGAATTTGTCTGTGTTCCCTGGCTGCCTAGGCAGCATTTCCAGCCATGCCTCAATGGAAGGGTGGACATTCCAAATTCCTTAGGGAGAAAGAACTTCTTCCTGAGAAGACTTGAAGATAGTTTTCTTCCCTGGTACCACAACAGTTTCTATATGACACCAGTGAAATTCCCTTCTGCTCAAACCCTCTGGGTATGGAGTGGGGAGGCCATCTCTCCTGATAATTGCACGCCCAGCATTGTAAAGGCCAGGACTTGCCAAAGGTTGACCCAAGTACAAGCACGTGGTGACTGTAGCATTGGAGAGCTCATCAAATGTAAAAATCTGGGCTATCTACCTCTGCACATTATGATTCATCACATCTAGGAGGAGACCTGGAAACATCACTGAAGGAGGAAACCATAGATAAGTGCTATACCTATGTCCCCTAGAAGGGCTCTGGACTGCAGAGTTACTGGGAATCATCCTATCTGGATAACTGAAGCCAAATGACAAATTATGTCATAAAGTGTGAGGTAGCTTGAGTCTAGTTAGATAATAAAGAAGATGTGGAAACAAAATGTAACTCCTGAAAAGACTGTGAACCCCAAGATTCTCTCTGTGATGTTTGCTTACCTCTGCCAAGACTGGTTTTTAGTGGGGCGGAGGTGCATTTATAAAGTATGTCCGTGTGGGAAAACGAAAATCAGGAATGGATTAGCATGTGGAAACAGAAGGCAGGGAAGACGAAGTTTGTGTCAGATACAGCTGGTGGAAATCATCCCAGTCTTTCCCGTGGGAAACTCCCGTTTCTTTTTTTCTTAAAGATTTTATTCATTTATTCATGAGAGACCCAGAGAGAGAGAGACGCAGAGACACAGGCAGAGAGAGAAGCAGGCTCCATGCAGGGAGCCGGATGTGGGACTCGATCCCGGGACTCTAGGATCACGCCCTGGGCTGCAGGCAGACACTCAATTGCTGAGCCACCCAGACATCTCCAAACTCCTGATTCTGCCTGTGACTTTGCATTGACATGTTGGCCAGGTCAGTAGCCACTACTCTCAAGTGGCTCCTGGTATTTAAATTAATTAAAATGAAAGAAAACTAGAAATTCAGTTACTCAGTCCTGCTAGCCGCCTTTCAAATGCTCCAAGGGCCACATTGTCAGGAGTTACTGCAGTGGATAGCGCTGGTAAGGAACATTTCCATCATCATAGACTCTTCCGTTGGACAGCTCTGGTCTAGAATAACCGCTGGGGGTAGATATAGGGCCCCCCAAGCAGTGTGACCATGACTGAAGTGATCCTTGTTCTCTGACGTTGGTGGAGAGTCTCAGGGTACAAACCCTCACTGGTTTAAGCTGAAGCCGGCAGACCTTGGTTAAAGGACAAAAAGAATGGTGCATTGTTGGAATACCTGAGTGCCGGCCTGTGCTCATCGGAGATTGTTCAACTATTAGCTTCACGACTCTCTGAATCTCTAGCCAATACTTCTCATGTGGTCAGAGAAATGTGTGGAATCCTCAAATCTTTATTTTTGCTCTATTTTTTCCCTCCAAAATTTCAATTAGAGATCAAGCTCTGAATCAGGTTTTGAGTGTCAGTTTCATGGTTGGAAAGACCCTTAAAAGAGGCCAGCTCTTCAGCAGAGGAGGAGGGTGGAAACTTGTTTCTTCCCTTCATCTTCTGATGTATAGGGGAAGTGTGTGCCTTGAGACTGGCCTTAACATTCAGGCTGTTTTTATGGGGAGAGATCTGAGGGATTGGAGATAGAAAAATGAAAAAGGACTTGCAGATGAGGTTGCTGTAGGGTGTACTGTTTGGTCCGATATCCAAAAAGGGCTAGGCACACGAGGCGAGTTTTGCATGATTTCCTGAAGGTGGAGATGTTGGAGCTTGGATGGGCTTCGTGGCCGTGAGGAGAGGCTCAGCCTTTCCACAGTGAGTTCAATCTCTAAATAAAGACAGTTGATCCTAGGTTGCTGGCTGGCTGATGACACAGGGGTGGGGCACACTTTAAAACAAAACTCCTTCAAATTCTTAAAAAGGAAAAACTGGATTCCAAACCTGTGTGTTGGTGACCACATAGACATTGCTTGCCAGGGAAGAGTTACAAAGAAACCATTTGGCAAAAATATTTTTTTATAAATGATTTCTGCCCCTCGGTATCTTGCTATAGAAAATCAGAGCCGATTTATGGCCACAACTTCATCTTGCACCTTTTTAAATTAGATGGCTCTCTCAACTTGCCCCAGGGACTCTGGTTCAAACCATCATTGAATCAATACATGGTTATTGAATGCATGGTATATGCAAACCGGAGCCAGTGTTTCTCAGCTCAGCATGTTCCTTAGTATATAATTTCTGGTGCCCTAAATTCTAATTTTTTGCTAGCACTTAGAAAAGTCGGTCTCTGCTGCTTCCTCTTCGTTTTCCACCGTACCCTCTAGTTCCCAGTTCAAGAGCACAGTATCTAGCATAGGAGTATTTGTTAAATAAGTGAATGCAGTTTAAAAATCAGGCTTAGAGTAGGATGTCCTAGGTCAGAGTCAGCAAAATGTACTTGGAGCGTGGTGGTGGTGGTGAAGACATCATGAAGTAGCAGCATTCTTCGTAATAATGCCCTGCATTTGGGTCGTACTCTTCACTCCTGCAAAACTCTTTCACACCTGTAATTTCATTTGATTTACTGTTAAACCCTAGATAATGTTATTAGCCTTTCTATGCCTTCAGTTTTCACTCATGGCACACAAAAAGATACCCAATGGATATACCATTATCTTTTCATCAAGATGCTGTAACAGTTATTGAGTGATTCCCTAGAATAGCCTTAGAAATCAATCTGCATATAAAAGGGAACTTCATAACTTTGGAAGTTTTTCAAGCCTATTTGTTATGGTCTAAATGGGAAAAGCTGCCTCCAGTAAATTAGTACAAGTCAAATATGGACATTGGGTTACCTCTGACTGGGACTCAGGAGGATGTGAGAAGCTTGGGCTTTAAAATCCTGCTGATACGATTCTGGAAGCCAAGCCATAAACACATCTGCTTATTTCATAGCCACCCTATTTTCTACACCTCCAGACTGCCCTCTGAGTGTTTTCCAGGTGGGTTGCACAGTCAGCCTGTGTGCACATGAGTTGTATTCCCCAGGCTGTGTATAAATTTCTTCAGAGCAGAGGTTACATGAGGCTCTGTGGTCAAGGGCATGGGTTCAAAACCTAGCTCTGCCATTTACCAGCTGTGGGGGCTTGGAAATGCCCTCACCTCTATGAATCTAAGTGTCCTTGTGTCTAAAAGGGAAATACTTAGCTCTCAGAGGAGAAATAAGAAATACTTTCTCCCAGCCAAGAAATTGGCTGTACAATGTGAGCAGTAGTGCTTGGCATGTAATAAATACTCAATAAATGGCAACTAGGATTATATTCTCGAGTTTTCTTTCTCACTCATCCCTCAGTGCCTTGTAGAAAGGTTAAGAAGTTGAAAGGCAACAAGTAACCATCTACCAACTGGAGTAGAATGGTCCTTACCTGGTATTAATGATCTTGATCTTTCTTTCATTATCTTTGATCCATTTCTGTATGTGGGCAGGATGTATACTTATTATTAAAAGTAAGATGGTGGAAATTCAGCATATAATGAAAACATATGTCATTTTTCTTTAGTGGGTTGAGAAGATTCTGGGTAAATTAAATATTAAACGTTCCTCTCCTAGAAACAGCTGTTAACATAACAAAAAGCCAAACTAAAGGCAACTGTATGTTGATTTAAAATGCTTCAATTTCACTGACCTATTTTACATAAGTGAGACTAAATTAACCGATAGGAAAAAACAATAGCAGTGTCCCGAATACTTCATCTCAGCAAATACAGACAATGTTTAAAATAAAACTCTCACTCTGAAAATCTAGAAGGGAATCCTTTCCTTGGGAGCGTTGTAGGGCAAACACCCTGGCTCTTGGTGGGAATTCCAGGATCCCAAAGCTAGATTTTCACCTGATGTTATCATTTCCATGGGGAATATTATGTATACGATCACATTTTGGGGAAAGGAGAATAGATAGCTCAAGATACTCTAAGCTTCTCTGGAAGGTGTGGATCCTCATTGTCAAAATTAACTCTCTGATGACAATGCTTATCAGTTTTCATCTCTTCAAGAAGTTCTTTCTGTTACAATGCTTTCACCACTCACGATATAATAGATTAAAACAATTTTTTAGTTACTTCTTTTTTAAGTTCCAATACAATTAACATACGGTGTTATACTAGTTTCAGGTTCACAATGTTTCAAAGAATCGATTTTGCCAGACTAAAACAAAGAAGAAGGAAAACACAGCAATTTACACAGTATTCTTTGATATTTGAATCAATAGCACTGTTCCTATGAAAAGCAGAATAATAGCCTATTAGTTTGGTGTTAAGAACTCTGATTTATCTCCTTGCTATTTTGTTACTGGACTACCAATAGAATCTTCTTTTGCTTTTTAACAGTTACTTGCTCTGATTCCCCCTCTCCTGTATATTTGGGATTGTTTCTCTGTGCCCAAAACTTAGCCTTTATTCTTTGCTGGGGAGTTGGCATGCACTATAAAAGTATGTTTTCAAATTAACGTTTTTATACAAAATCTCAAGAGCAGAGCACAACATTGTTCAAATGAGAAGATTGACAATGGTACTGTTTCTAGAAGAAGCCACCTACCAAAAAAAAAAAAAAAAAAAAAAAGAAGAAGCCACCTACCAAAAAGGGAGGTGGCAGGGATGTTAGGATTTAGGAGAGAGGAAGAACAGTACTTGCTTTACTGACCACTATGTTCAAGGCATCCTTCTGAGTGTGTGCATCGTTTTATAGCTTCATTTTATCCACCAGTGCTGCTCAGGGAAATGTGCTCTCTACTTTTTACTTCTGTGGCATGAAGCTCAGTGAGATTACATACTTACTCAGGGTCCTTTTTAAGTAAATATTTGACTGGAATTTGAACCCAGACCTGTTTGACCTTGAAAATACTTGGCACCATGTGACATTGACTTTCAAGATAGTCCACTTTCTATTTGTTTCCTTAACGATATTAATTAAAAACAAATTTTTTGAGGGCTGCTTGGGTGGCCCAGTCAGTTGGGCATCCAACTCTTGGTTTCGGCTCAGGTCATGATCTCAGCATTGTGGGATGGAGCCCAGTGTCCATGCTGGATGTGGAGCCTGCTTGGATATTTTCTCTTTCCTTCTCCCTCTACCCCTCTTCCTCTTAATTTTTTTTTTTTTGTAAAAGGAATTTTTTGAAAATACCTATATTTTTTTTCTCTTTCAGAAACTCAGCAGCTAAAAGACTATTCTATCAGACCTTTTGATCAAGAGTTGGGAAATTTTGCAATTTCCAGACTCAAGAGTCATTCCAGAAGGAACTATATATGTGACCAATGTAGTTTTACTTCACTGCTATGATGCAGTCATTAAACTTTCCAAAGATTTCCAATTGGTGTGACTGGTATGCTGTGGAGAAGTGTTGTCAACATCTGTGACTGGACATGTTGCCCCATCATGGGATGAAGACTGGGCAGGGCAGGTTTCCAGGATGGCCTCCATGGGCCTTAGTGGGAAGCTTACACTTGGCTGTGCAACAACCCTCCTTAAAAATAAACACAGGGGGCACCTGGGTGGCATAGTCGGTTAAGTGTCTGCCTTCGACTCAGGTCATGATCTGGGGGTCCTGGGATCAAGCCCCGTGTGGGGCTCTTGCTCAATGTGGAGTTTGCTTCTCCCTCTCTTTCTCACTCTCCCTCTCAAAAATAAATAGATAAAATCTTTAAAAAAATAAAAATAAAGGCAGTCCATTAGCACAGTAAATGTTGCCTTATAAGAACTATATTAGATTTTAATCTGGAGTCTATCAGTCCTTGAAGAGGTCCATGGCTGGAATTCAGAGAACCTGTGAACTTGAATGAGAAAAAAAAAAAAATCACTATTTTCAAAATCCTGTGACTGAAATTCAGCATTCTCTTTAATCATGAATGTGGAAAACAAACAGCATAGTTTCAACAGGGCCTGTGACTTTGTCACCAGTAGATATCAGACATTTTCACATCACATTGTGGTTGTTGCAGAGATATCAAACCAGCATTTATGCTCACCACTACCACAAAATTATGGATGTAATGGAATTTATAACTAGATCCTGTAATTTAATGCACTAATAAAGAAGTATGCATATGCCATATCATACATTTATTATTTTAATACTTGGGTAACTGTATTGTAAGATATTGGTTCTCTCCATAATTCTCTGTATTTCATGCATTTAAAGCATTATTTTGAGACTATTTTCAACAAAATTAAGTTAAGATCCCTGCTTTAGGAACGAATAACAAAAGTACATGTTTAAAATTATCACTCTCGTGATTTGTTTGGTGATCTTTGGATTTCATTCAATGTAAGTCAATATTCTTCAAATTGTACCCATGTACCTGTTTTTACTGAAATCTGTAACAAGTTTCAGAATCTGTATTCATATTTTTTAACTGGTCACCATCTTGTTTTGCAATGATTAAAGAAACCACATTTTGAAATTTGCATATATCTTACAGGAAAAAAAAATTGTATCAAAGTCACTTTTCTATACCTGCAGGTATTCTGGGGAGGGAAGGTGAGGTGGGGGACAGGTTTGAAAGACCACTTGTCTTTGAGTGTTTCTTGCAGTTCCAGCCTTCCTTGAAGAGCTGGCAGCCTTCTTCAGGGTCCTTTAAGGTACAACAGAAAATGAGCCCCTGCTCAAGTATCTTCCCCACAAGCCTGACACAGTGCCTGAAATCTCCACTATTAATTTGATTTTGGATTAAGGCATTATAGTTGTAGAGCCACTGCTCTAAAAAAATAATGCAGAAAAGATGCACCGTTTCTCATATTTTTATGCATTATAAATGCCTCTTTTATCCTCTCTTTCTGCATGAACTCTCTTCCCACTTTACGCCCTGAATAATCTAGATTCCTGTGGAAGAGTTCAACTGGTTTTGTTGTGAAAAGCAAGAAAAAGAAAACATCACAGTTTCTCAGTGCTTGTTAACATGAAAACAGCATGATACGTGTTTTTTCCCTTTGGCTGAAACCTCGATCATGTGGGTCAGTCCCAGCACTGGCCTCTGTCATCCTGGTGGGGGCTGGTTGTGGGCTTCAGTTTGCAGTGAGTAAGTGTACTCGGCATTGGTACTTGAGCTGAGTCAGTATCAATATCGCTCCGATAATAGGAAGTAGGTGTTTGTTGGTTTGTTCGACCAACATTTCCCAGCCTCACAGACATCCCTGGACTGACGTGTAACTCCCAGGAAGCCCTGGATCATGATGGAAACATCTTTCCCAAGGGGGCAAATACAAAGTACCATTGCTGACCTTTCATTGGGAGACCATACATACATCCCTGTATGTCTGGTGGCGCCCCAGCCCACCTCGACATCCCAGTGTAATGTTGCAGCCCCCCTTTCATTCCCGAAAGTGTCTATGCAGTGGAAGACGTCATATCATGGCCTGCTTCCTGAGAATAATTGTCATGCAGGCAAGTAGATAAGAACAGGACAGAAGAAATGGAAGGCGATGAAGTGCAGTTTATGTGTGAGGGAAGGTGCAGGGCAGAGTTGACTATCAGTAGGAATGTCACTAATTAGAGGAAACTGGTAGAGACACCGGGTGCCCTTGGGTGACGGCATATGGGGGAGCACAGAGGACCAAAACGGATTAGGTGCCAGTGAGTGATACGATGTCCCCTCGGGCTTCTTGATGCCGGGGCCGTCTTGATGATTGAAATGAGCAAATTCGGACCTTCAGGCTTCCTCCATACCAATCCTGGATTTAGAGACCCAGCTTCCCAACACCTGACTCTCAGGAGCCGGAAGGACTCTTCAACGCCAAGTTCTCATTTCTGTCTGTGTCCGTCTCCCTCTCTTCCCCGCCTTCTGTTTCCTATCTTGCAATCCACCTCTGTGCAGCTCCTGGAAACCCAGGGGTGCGCTGGTGGCACTCGCTCATTAAAAAGAAGCCCCCAGACCATGCATCACCCAGGAGAATGAAAAACTGAAGCCATCGGTGGTTCGGTAATCCACACTTATTGTTACTTTGTATTTTGAGCATCACCTTTTCCACTTACAAACAGTTATATTATTAAAAAGATATTTTCCGAAGATAGTAACCTTGGCAGTAGTTGTCAAGGCTAATAGTTTGACATTTCAGATCACCCACAACTAATCAACTGAACATGGCAACACATTTGAAAAACCCATTATAGGCGGAAGGCCCTGAAGTAATATGTCAACGCTCGCACTAACAGCTGTTATGTAAACGGGCTGATTTTTCTCTGCTGAATGGTCACATGGTTGGAGGGAGAGTGGCTTTGAAGGACGCGTGCATGTAGCTGGGAAGGGAGATTGTGTTATTGAATGCCACATATTTATGGGGGGAAGTCCCTATCACTGATGATAAAAACACTCAGTCATCTCTCACAAATGCTTTTAGGGATGTTTTCTCTTCTAAACATAACACTCCCTGAAGGGCGTGGAGAGCTGTTACACCATTATTGCCTTCCGTATTGGGGAAATGATCCTTAGGACTGAGCATCCCAGAGCTGTTTTCCAAGCTTCGTTGACAGATAAGAAGGAAAATAAGGCAGCATCTCCAGCTTTCAAAAACTCCCAAGTCCAGATGGGCAAATAAAGAAGGGACTAATTTTGTTTCTCTAATTCCTATAGATTTTCAAGTTGTTGAAAGTATTTGAAGAACCTCATTCTGAGGACAGTTTCCTCTATCTCTGAGCCTTGGGCTAGATTTATTCCTGAAGGGTCTTAAAGCTCTTTGTGTTTTTTGAAAAACAAAATAAGCTAAAGAGGACTTACATATTACTCCATAATTACACCGAAGGGTTGCAAATAAAGGGCTGGGAAAGATACCCCAGGTAGGCAATAAACCAAAGAAATCTGGTAGCTGCATTCATAGCAGACAAAAGTAGGATTTAGGTTAAAAAGTGTTAATATGGGAAAAGACACACATGGCAGGTTTTTAAAAAGGAAACATCCACACATTCATGAACCTAATAATTTCACCTTGAAATATAAAAAGCAAAGGGTGGCCAAGAAGCATGAAGATAAATCTACACAACGAGGAATTGTAACCTGACTCCTAGAAGCAGAAAGAGTAAAACAACCTGAAAATTGCTCAGAACACAAATAAACCACACAAATAAGCTCTGAGTGATGGACACAGATGTCTCAAGCAGGTAGAGAATATGTTTCCTTTTTTGAAACATAGAATATTTAAATGAAGAAATTCTCAACAAACCTCAAAGAATCGATAGATTAGAAGCCCATTCTCTAAAATAAACCTCAATTCGAAATTAATAAAAAACACAGCCAAAACCCCTTCAACTTTTTGAAAAACTAAAAAACATCCATCTGAAAAAATCACAGCTTAAAAAGGAAAGATTCACGTAATAGTAATCACTATTATAAGAATAGAGAGAGATTCATTAGACCCAAGTAATAAAAACAGTGTAGGTCACAATAGATGGAACAGAGCCAAAGTTATACTGAAAAGAAAATCTTTAATCTTCGATGCAGTTATTAGGAAATGGAGGAAATAAGTATGACTTACCTTTCAGGGGAAGAATAGCAAGGAGGATAAAATTATGATCAAAACAGGAATTAATAAAATGGAAAATGAGTCATTTTAGGTTTCTCTATGGAAATTGTTACTGAGTATTGGTTTATGATAAATCGTTTTTTAAAGATCATGTATTCAAACCACGATGGGGAATATTTTCAAAATAGCATTTCCATTTATTTAATCAAAAAGAAGTAGTATGGTGCATGAGAGTTTTAGCTGGTGTTCGTCTCCCTGTCGTGGTATCTCTCAGAAAAAGGAGGGAGGAGAGGCTGCCATGGGCACTTTTGCTACTTGGGTCAGGCGGGGAGTGCACGACTAACTGGCTTTGGTGGCCTGGAATATAGCCACTTTCTCAACAACTGGAGTCACAAAATTCCTTGTTTGCTATTTAACATTCTTCCATTTCAGCAAGGCACTTTGCCCAAACAAGGCAATTTCTCACCATTCTCCAGTCATTAGAAATACACTTTAAAACCATAGACTTCTAAATAAATAAATAAATAAATAAATAAATAAATAAATAAATAAATAAAAAATAAAACCATAGACTTCACTTGAGGGCTTTCTTGGTGCTGTGGGATCAAAGTTGGCAGTCCCATGCCACTCCTTTTATTCTACTGCTGTTTTGATTATTCTGGCCAGCACCCATGCTAAATCTGAGAGCCTGAATTTTGTGCCCAATTAAACATGGAATTAAAATCTCAGGAAGGCACATCCATTTATCAAAAATTGAGACTTTTTACACCACACATTCACTCAAAACATTTCCTAGTGAACTAAAACACCTCAGCTGGTTGTCATTTTAGCAGTGTGCTGTGCCTGTTTGCAATGAAAGGTTTGTAAGTCGGAACAGATTCCAAAATAGCTCAGCTCCTGTGGACTAATTGAAAACTGGTTAAGTCAGGACTCATTTTCCGAATTAATAACATTGCTTACAGCTTTAGAAATCTTAACTCTGAGTCACGTCAAAAATGGCTCTTGGGGGCAGCCCGGGTGGCTCAGTGGCTTAGCGCCGCCTTCAGCCCAGGGCATGATCCTGGAGACCTGGGATCAAGTCCCACGTCGGGCTCCCTGCATGGAGCCTGCTTCTCCCTCTGCCTGTGTCTCTGCCGCTCTCTCTCTCTCTCTCTCTCTGTCTCATAAATAAATAAATAAAGTCTTTCAAAAAAATGGCTCTTGGGTTAGAGGAAGAGAATAAGCCTGGAAACAAAGATGGAATAAAATCCTGTCCAATGCCAATATTTTTTTTCTTTTTGCTACTTTACCATTCAAATATGTTATATTTATATAACATATGGGATATGGAGTGAAATGTATTGAACTTTCACATATGGCCACAATAAAGATTTGTTCCTTTATAAATCAGGCTGAAAAAGTAAAAAAGCTCAAAGACAGGTTGGAGGTAGAAAAAGATAAATAAAATTAGCTATTAGTTTTGGAAATGCTATAAACCAGATATGACTACATTACAGGCAAACTAAGGTAAGAAGAAACCATTCTATCTGTATGAGAAGAATAAGAAATGTATATATTTGAGTATGGAGACACTGAGCAAATTTAGAGACTTTCTTATTTATGCAGGAAGCTCTGATTTCCTTGGAGTATGCCCCTGGCATTTCTATCTCCTCCTCTCAAATTCACTTACGTGCATAAACATCTCATATCCGGTGTTGTGATGGAGCGTGGATGGTGAGTGGTAAGAAGTAGAAAGTATGGAAAATTCCTGGTCCCTGCTCCCCAAGAACAGAAAATTGGGGGAGTCCCAGTGAATCAAGCCACTCTGTTCCCTTGGTAGGTTAAGAGCAATCTCGTCCCAGCCGAAGCAAGGAAATCCAAGGTCATTGCCATGTTGGAAAGCAGAGGTTCTGAGTCTCCGCTTGTTAAATAAACATGTAATAAGGGAGCCCAAGAATTTGAGATCATTCCACATCATATTCTCTTGGCCATGCCAGAGGTTTCTTGAAGGTTGTTTATATTAAGATCCACCAAAGAACAAAAGGCAACCTGTTTAGTGTCTAGCAGAGACATATGTACCTGCTGTTTCAAACAATTCAATTATTGTTGTATTGATTTCATGACTTTTTGAGACAAGTCAGTGGTTTGAAAGCTTGGGAGTCAGGACCATGGATGCCAGTTGTGACTGTACCACGGATCAGATCTTCTCTGAACTGCCATTTTCTCGCTGTAAAGAGGTTAAGTGAGTATCTCCCAAAGTTCCTTTCCTTGTTAATAATGCTCTCTGAAATTCACTTCATTATATGTAGAACCTTATCATGCATTTTGAAGGTCAATTTTGAAAGGAAATACTGCATAATAACAAAGAAAAACCCTGGACTCTGAACTCAGACACAAGTTTGAATTCCTGCTCCGCTGCTTGACCTCAGGAATTTGAGCTTCAGTTTTTCTCATCTACTATAAAGGGACCATACTATCCACCTTGCAGGTTATTCAGAAAAAAAAAAGGGGGGGGGGTAATGTCATCTGAGACCAATGCCTAGTCTATAGTAAACACTCAGGACATCATCTTTTTTACTCTTATTATTTTCTTTGCTAAGATTTGCAATTGCCTTTTGCCATAACAGCACAAACTTTATGTAAAAAAACATCCTTTAGGCTGACTCAGTGAGCCAATCTTCTCATCTCACTGGACACAGCTTTCCTACATTTCCCAGAACCTCTTGCACTGACGTGTGCACATGTGACTGCATTCTGCCAAAGGGACATGAATGGAAACCTCCTGCTGGTAAACAGCCATCTCCCTTTTATAGGGAAAGTTGGCAGACAACTTCAGAAGCCACATGTGGAAGACAGTAGAGTTTAGGGATGGAAGGATCCTGGGACACAGAATTACTGCTTGAAGGACAGAGGCCTGATGATCAGATCATTCTTTTTGGACTTTGTGCATAGGGGAAGAACTGTATACCCGTTAAGTTATTTTACACCTCTCAACTAATTTATCATAGTAGCTAGCTTTGTCTAATTTGGAGAGAAAATCTATGATTAACACATACACTATATTACAACAATATTATATATTATTATCTGTAATTATATATTATCATATATTATTGTATTGATACATAATATATAAATATATTAAGTTACAGAATATAATTCTATATTATATATTTTATATATTATAATATGCACATATAAAATAAATCGAACTATTTCTTTTTTATTTACCTAAAGTTTGAAATCTGTGCTCTTTCAAATTTAATTTAACAAACATCTTTTGATTTATTGATTGTTTATGATGTTCCAGACCAGGCAAGGGGACCTACACAGAGGATGAAGAATAGGACCCATCTTCAAGGGAGGTATGGGAGATCAGGGTAGGCAACAGGAGAGCCATTTGGGCCAAACTTGCCATTTACAAGGCTTTAAATTTAGTCTCTTGGTGTTATGTCCAAATAAGGCTGTATGCATAATCACAGAATTCTTCCAAGAAGATTAAATAGAAGACATTCATCATACAACACCCAAAATATTTTGAGAACTTTTATTGGTAGTTCCTGATTTTTCCTCCTTCATTTTTTTAAAAAGATTTTATTTATTTATTCGTGAGAGACACAGAGAGAGAGAGAGAGGCAGAGACACAGGTAGAGGGAGAAGCAGGCTCCATGCAGGAAGCCCAATGTGGGACTTGATCCCGGGACTCCAGGATCATGCCCTGGGCCTAAGGCAGGTGCTAAACCGCTGAGCCACCCAGGGATCCCCCCTCATTTTTCAACAGACCAGGAGTACTCGGAAATGGAACAGGGCTGATTGTCTCATAATCCTGCTCCCAAGAGTTGTCTAGCCATGAACACATACAATTATACTAAGTACTGCAAGAAACCAATGCAGCAGATACAGAAGGCATACAGATAGAGAGAGATAGAGAGATTTACTCCAGCTGATAACGGATGACAAGGAATGTCCAAGTGGACATTTAGGTGGGAGGTGAGTTACAGAGTAGACTGCTGACAAAGAGTGATACTCTGGCATGGACCAGTGTCAGGGAGCCTTCCAAGGGTTTTGAGCCAGAAGAGAATCTCCACAGATTTGCGATTGAGAGCCATCTTTTGAATAACAGTGTTAAGGATAAACTAGGAGCAAATAGATCATTGACACAGAAGACTGGTAGGGAGCAACTTCGATAATCTAGAACAAAATGGGGTGGGCTGATCTAAGAAGGTGGCTGTAGGGGTGCAAAGAATGGGGGCAGAATCAAGACATTTAGAAGTTCAAGTCACAGTTCCTGGTTGGCCTTGAAAATGAGGGAAAGGCATCTTGGATCACTCTGTGGTTCTAGCTTTGATGACTGGCTGGCTGGTAACCTTTTTGGTGTTCAGGTCAGTCTAATACACTTTTATCCTGGACAGTAAAGGTAAAACTCAGAGCTTCTCAGGTCATCTCTTACCTGCTTCCATTCCACTCCAGGTTTTGCCCAACAGCCTCCTGGTTTACAGGAAATAGTTACTTAGACTAAACCATGGGCCTTTTGGGTCTTTGTGTGTGTGTGTGTGTGTGTGTGTGTGTTCCCACCAGGCTTAATTGCAATAACATTTATATCACATAATATAGTGCACTGAGGTTGTAATTTTCCTATCATCTAAATTGCAGGCTGAAATTGTGTTAAGGAAGGACTGTAGAGAATGAATTACTGCTTTCAAAATGACTACTTTTAACCAACAATGTGACTGGCAAATGAATGCCAGAGATGGAAGGACATTTTGTATTTAACATTAGTCTGCCATACCCTAGGATTTTTTAAGTGTAGTTAGTTCACACCATTTGCATTTTAAATTTATAACTGGCACCTGGCCTAACTAGAAAATAATTTTTTCTACTTAATATAATATTACCTTTGGAAAACATAGTAGGAATTTTTGAAGATGTCATGTGGACAGTTCAACCTGACAATTTCTCTCAGACTCTCCTGCTGGGTGGGCCTGGGTTTGTTCATAAAACCCAGAGCTGGGGTGCACGTTGGAGGGGACACCACTGATTTCTTGCCAGTAGTGAACTGAGCAAGGGAAAATTCAGAATCTTAAGGCTATCAGATTTTTTCTGTTTGTTTCACTTATTAAACACAGTGACTATAAGAAACTGGTCTCATTGGAGACCAGTGACTTCTAAATGTCTTGATTCTGCCCCATATCATGCTCACTGGAGCATGATAGTTATGAAGATGGGTGCTGGGTTCAAATTATACTCTACCATCCCCTGGATGACCTCAGTAAGTAATGCAACATGCCTGAGCCTCAGTTTTCCCATCTATAAAATGGGTATAATAATTAAGCAATCCTTACAGGGTTGAGGGAAAGTAATAGAGGCACTGTCTGCAAAGTGTCTGGCCAGGGTGAGTCCTCAGAAAAGGTTAGCTACTTGCAGCACTGTCATAGTTCTGGATGACAGTTTAGTTTGGAATAGGATTCTGACCTAGTAGGGAAATCTAGGTAACAAAATAAAGCAAAAATCATAATACCTCAGGAAGCTTCTATTGTCAAAACTTCTGGGGACTTGCCCAACCACAATAGTTGAGAGACAGATATGGAGATGAGTCACCAAAAAGACAGAGAAACCCAGTGCCTGCAGAAACAAAGGTCCTCGCTACAGAGTTCTTCATAGACAATGCCTCTTGGCATATGGCCTTCCAGCCCAGAGCCTGAGGGCCCTTGTGCGTTTTATGACTCTTCCAATTGTTTATTAAAACTGTAGTGATAAGCTGGAACCCACAAAGTAGAAATGCTGGCTGTGACCAGCTATATGCTATGGGGTCTTCAGGGAACGGTTTGTCACTTCAGAGCCACTGACCCCAAGCCTTCCTTCCCCTGGACACATGAACTTGGCTGTTAGCCACAAGGTCTGGGACATAAGCTCAGGCTTAAGCAGGAACAGCTGCTCTGTGGTGCTTCTTGGGAATCAGGTACCCCCTTGCTGGATATATGCCTCATTTGCGATGTGTTTGGGGTGAGGGACATGCAAAGGAAAGAGTTAAGGTTTGTCTTCCTGACTCTCTCCTTCCCTTTCTTTTCTTCCTTTCCTTGCTCTCAAAGGCCCTTCTTAAGCATGAGACTTTTAATCAGGGGTGCTGGGATTAACTGAATAGTTTTGGACAAAAATAAAATGAGATCCATATCTCATGCCAGATGCAGGAATAATTATCCCAAAGGATTTGAGAGCTGAATGTAAAAATAAAGCTATGCCAGCATTTGGAGCAAATGCATGAGTTCCCATACGACCTGCAGTCAAGGAAAGACCCTCTCATTGTGTCCCCAAATCCAGAGGCAATAGAGGAACACATTGATGACGGTGACTATGTAAAAGACTTTTGAAGTTTAGTTTGCCTCACAGAATACATTGTAATAAAAGCCAAAAGATAAGTGCCAACCCCAGGAAAGTGATTGCAACATGTATTACAGACTCAGGATTGGTATCTCTAATATAGAGACACTTCTTAATACTTGAAGGAAAAAGACCAGCATTGAATAGAAACATAGGTAAAAGACATGAACAGACAATTTCACAAGAGGATGTAAGATGATCCTTAAATATAAGATGTTCAACTTTATTCATATTGAGAAAAACACTAGTTAAAATTACACTGACAGCATTTCTTACCTGTGAGATTGGAAAACATCCCAAAGCTCCACAACACACTGTTAATGAGGTTGTGGGGCAAGTAGATACTCTCATATGTGCTGGTGAGAACCCAAATTGCTACCGCTCTGGAGCAGGGGAACTTAGCAATAGCTGACACATTGTGCAGGCACTTGCCAGCGACCTAGCAGTACCAGCTCTATGAAATCACACACCTTTAACAATGCAAAAACACACAGACATAAGGCTATCCTTTGCAGCATTGTTCATAATCGCAAAATACTGAGAACTGCCTACTAGCCTAATCATAGGAGAGTATTTGCATGAACTGTGGTCCATCTACAGAACACAATGCTAGGCAGCTGTAAAAAATAGTGAGAAAGCTTACTGTGAACTGCTATGCAGTGATTTCCAAGATATGCCAGTTAGTGAAGGAAGTAAAGGACCAAAGAGTATCTATAGTCGGCCTCCTTTCACGTAAGGAAGAGTGGGAAAAAAATATGCACTTATTTTCAATTCTTTTGCAGAAAGAAATACAGGGAGGATAAACCAGAAACTGACAGGACTAATTACATCTACAGGGAATGGGTTGGAACAGGGTGAAGGAGACGGTGGGGTAAGAATGAGGTGGAGGGGGTGGGAATGGGATAGAGCAGGAGCCAGAAATGCCACTTGTCTTAGGATACCTTGCAGTATGAGTCTGACTTTTAAGCTATGTTAATTTTTTCATACTCAGGAAAAAGAAGTAAATAAAGAACAATGTGGAAAAAACTCTAAAATGAAATATAAACAGGAACGAATAAATGTGACTGTCTTTCAAGTGGATAACCCAGCCATAGTGAAGGGGGAATCGGTTGGTCCGATCTGTGATGGCCTCAAGTGCTTTATTTCCCTACAAGCCTACTTTAGCACGGGAGATGGTACTTTGGTGCAAAAAGAGCTCTGGAGGAGGGGAGGAAAAACTTGGTAGAATGGATTTTTGAAATGATCCTTCAAAGCTCTTACAGCCCATGTTTTTACAGGTTCTTAATGTAGGAGCAATTTGAAGTGGATTCAGTTTTATAGATAATAAGCATGAGAGTAAAGATCACAGCAGACATTTGGTTACTAAAGGTAAGTGATATTAAGATTTTATATACACACATATATATTACATATATGTTATATGTGTGTGTGTGTGTGTGTGTGTGTGCGCAGACTCCATGGAACAAATCCAGTGGTCTAGTTTGCTTGATGTCACCATAAAATATAATTTCAAAAGAGAACCAAATGAGTTGCAAACAAAAATGTCAAGTGGCTTTTCCTTATCTTCCAAGTAGAATTCTCCCAACAAATATTTATCGAGTATCTACTATGTGCCAGGCATTTTTGTTTCAAGAGAATAAGGGATGAGGCCTTAATAGAGATGGACAATGTACAGGAAAACATTCAGATGAGACAAATTTTAAGAAGGAAATGCCTCCAAGACAATAGAATGGGGCTAGGAGCTACTTGTGCTATGAGAGTCAAAAGTCTTTTTCAAGTAGAAGGCATGTGAGCTGAGACCTGAGTAGTGATCTGTGGAAAAGAGAAGCAGGTAGAGGGAACAGCAAATGCAAAGGCCCTGGGGTGGGATCAGCCTTGGAGTGGTCACAGCGAAATGAACAAAGAGGAGCCTGGCATGAGATTAAGTAGGTGTACATTATAAAATAATAAACCCACTCAGATAAAGCTATATTCCTTAAAAGACTGACCAAAATTATATTCCAGTTCCCTGAACCTGAAAATTGTGTTTCTACTTCATGAAAATTCCTATGCCCAAGATAAAACTTGAAAAGGATTTAATGAAAAACCTTTACTCTTTTCCTTATCTGGTTTAGCTATTTCCTTGGAGGTTGTCAGGCAAGGAGAGGAAGCACGCTTAATGTTTTAAAAATGCCATCGCTCTGTGAAGAGCATGCTGCTTTGCTAAGTCATAGGTGGGATAAGCTGCTTTTGATTGATGAACTCTAATATTTATATATTAAATAGTTACTTAAAGCATATGTGGCATTCTACCCAAAGATGCTTCCTGCAACCTCACACAGCAAAGTGGGGAGGCACAGGCCACAAGACCCAGTTCATTGGTTCACGATGCCATCAACGCTCTGTCGAAACCTATGAGAGCAAAACTCTCTTATTTCACTTCCCACAAGGAAGGGTTTAGGTTCTGTCCAGTTCCATCATCCAAACGAAAATGGTGCTGCTTGGCTGGCGCACTGTGAAGGTTAATATATGAGCAGCTCTGGGTAATCTTCCTTTTGGTCACGGGCACAGGAGTTTTGCTAACCACCAACCCATGCTTTGAGTGGGAAGGCCCAGACCTTTACTGTCCTCTTGGCACAGTCTGGTCCAGGACAATCAAACTACAGAGTAATTTTCTGCAGGAGCTCACCTTCTCCCTCCTCTGATCAAAGCCAGTGTCAGCAAGGAGATGCTCAGAAGGGGCGGAATCAACACATCCTATGTGGGACTACAAATTCACAAGAGGGCTGAGGAGAGGTCGGGAGACCATGCCACCATCTGCGCATCACTTAGGTCCAATTAGATGCTCACTTGTACAAGGAGGGCAGCAAAGCTCAGGCAGCCATCGCTTAACCAGCCCCAGCCCCTAGCCCCCTGGGGGCATCGTGAGTCCTGCTGAGTCCTGTTCCTGGAGAGATGGGGAAAGAGAGACACACACAAGACCATCTCAGATGAGCCCTGAGAGGGATGCTTCAGATTCCCCCTCCTGGAGCCAAGGATGCCAGCGTGGGGCTCTGTGCAGTCCCTAGGAGACAGATATTCAGCACTTTCCTGTTTGTAGACTTCTGACCCATCTTGCATCATGAAATAAGTTAGATTTGTTTGGGAGGTTTTTTCATCGGTAGGGAGCATGGACATACCCAGGATAACAAGATAACCGAAAACGGTTTGCTCTCTGCAACCATGCGAACTGTTTGTGTGAAAGGTTCTGAATTCCGATCCCTACAAAGAGTTCCCAGTCCTGCTTCTGGGGAAGTTAGCTGCTAGGGATAGGGTCTGTGGAGGGATGAACGAACAGGACCCCAAACAGCGTTGTGCTTTAGTGAAGGAAGAAGCCTGTCCACGTGCAAGCAATGTCCACGGACACCTGTGAGTTTGGTGACACCTCTTTGAAATAGGAAAAAGAAAAGAAAAACCTAAAACAGATACCTGTATATCGTTAACTTTTTCAAGAGTATTTTCAATAATTTGCTATAAATAAAACCTAATCCCAGAATCTTGTGACCAGTCTGGGTCTAAATACCACATCTGTTGTGGAGTCATTCATGAGAAGGGCCACTAAGCTCCATCAGCATTTTTGTGCTTTTTTTAGATCTATGGGCCTGCCTTTTGTTTTTTTCTCTTGGTTATACAGTTTTCTCAAGTTATTACTGTTCCAGCTCAATGGCGTTTAGATGCAGCATTTCACCTCTGCTTTTGAGAAGGAAGGAGAGAGGGAAAGAGAAATAATTGATCACCAGCTCTTTCCTTCTATAAGAAATCTTCTACTCATCACACCAGGGCTATTCTCACCAAGCAGGTAGGCAGCAAACAACCCTGGCGAACCTTTCCCTATTTCACACACACACACACACACACACACTCAGATGCATGTCATACATACGCTCTCTTATATGCTCACACACACTCACACCTGTACACATGCCTACATGTTCTCATACACTCATACACACAGGTGTATGTTCATACTCAGGCACGCTCACATGCTCATACATGTACACTCACACACGCATGCTCATACACACATGTACACCCTCCCACACTCATACACAGCCACACATGCTCACACACTTACACTCACATACACGCACATTCATATATGCACTCACACCTGCTCCCATGCTTATACACAATCATACATATACATAGACTTACATTCACACTCATGTGCTTATACACATCCACACTTGCACACACTCACACATGTGTGCTCGTGCACACTCTACCTTTACTTACGAGAGTGGGTACAAGTGGCCATCTTCACATCTCCAGGGAAGGAAAACATTCACTCTCGGTTTAGGCACATGGAGATCTGGATAAAAAAACAAATTATGCCAAGGAGACTCATGACAATCTTCTCAAAGATGCCCATTGTTTATGAACAGCAAAGTCCTCACTCCTGGCTCACCTCCTGGACTTTACCATCTAGGCCACATTGGGCCCAGACTTGGGACTGAAGGTCACCTGGACACGTCTCCAGACTCTATGGGCACTGTGAAAGGCTTCCTGGGTGGTCCAGTAAGAGCGGTGCCAGGCCAATCAGTTCCTGACCACCCTGGGGCAGGGCTGAGGGCAGCGCCCATGGGGGGTGTCACTCAGGTGCCTGAGACTCAGGCGCTCTGGGAACCAGAGCAGGGCTTAGAGACCTTTTGATCACATGGTTAGCTTCCAGAACAGGAAGGCAGCAGAGTGGGGGTTTGGGACAATACTGATGCCCCGTGCAGGCCCCCCAACTCCCTAGAGGGTCACAAGGCCGGGCTTGTATTTAGTTAGTGGTAATGATCTCGTTAGGGGTATGAAGGGGCCACCACCAAGACATCCGCTCTTGCCAGTGGGTCTCCCCACCCAGCTCTGCCTCTCCTGTGTGGCCTCACAAGGGACGTGAACTGTGATTAACAGACTTCTAGTGCTTTAGTAATTTGCAAAACAGCATTAAATAACGGAAGTAGAGGACAATAGGAATGGGCCACTGGCTGGGCAGGAGGTGGCTACCAGTAGAGCCAGGAAAATCCCTGGAGCAGGGCCCTCGCACAGCTGGCAGGGCACAATGTCACAGCTGGCTGCTGGCAGGGCGCCCGGCGACAGGGCCTCTCGTCTGCCCAGGTGGTCAGACTGAGCTGGCCTTTTAACTTCTCAAATTTTTTAGAAAGGGAAACAGCGGGGGGCGGGGGAGGGAGAGCGAGAGCAAGAGACTCTTTTTTTTTTTTTTTTTTTTTAAACTCTCTTGTATCTTCAGTAGGAGAGAAAGTAAGAGAGGCTATTGAGCAAGAGAAAGAGATTAAGGAGGAAACAAAGTGACAAGCAGATCATAGAAACCCCCTTCAATGCTGGTAATCCCTGACATCCAAGGACAAATATGAATACTTTTGTTCTTGAATTTAGATTAACTTGGTGTCAGGAGGGAAAGTGAAAGGAACGTTGGTCTGGTTGGGCCTCCCGTGAAGCTCAGGAAGGCCGGCTGCCTGGGACGGACCAGGCCGCTCTCAGAGGTGTGCACCAAACACCACAGCAGCCCCAGGCCTCCGCAGCGGGCAAGTTATTAACTGTGCAATGGGAGGGTGTCCACCCTGCCTTCCTTCTCCTCTGGACCCCAAACACAAGGTCACCTCAGCCCTGTGGACGCAGCTTAGCATTCAAAAATCATAAAAGTTTGGTCTTTTTAATATCCATCTCATGCGGAAGATCTGATTTTTATCAATGTGTATTCAAACTTCCATGTATCGAGGCCATTATCCACAGGTCTCAGAGCAATAGGAACCTGGTTTTCTAGGAGCCTCATAATGAGGAGACTGGTTTGATTCGAAGAAACTTAATGACTTATTAAGACCCAGGGAAAGGACACAATAAATCAAGAATTGTCTGGGCGGGATGCGTTTTCAGCTTCTTGTAAGTGCCATCTCTGAACCTGCTGGAGGAGTCCAGCATTCAGCTTGGGTAGCACTGATTTATCTCCCATCTACTGCTTGGAGTAAACAAACCCGACACCTTCTTCCAAGAAGTTCACCTCGGGCTAAATGTATTTTACCGCTGGAATAGTCAGCAATGCTGCTGCCAACCCAAACAGCACACTGCGGTTCCCCTGGGAAATGTCTTTATGGCTTTAAAAATGGTGCGCCAGTTGGCACATTGGGCTTGCCCATGGGATTCATGATGGGAGTTGGCAAAATGGGTTCTTAGTTTCATAAAGAACCTGTCTGGAGTGACGATTGGAGAAAGGAAAAAGGATGTGCTCTCTGTGGGGCAATATCCAACATGCGAGGTGCTTCAGTGGGGAGGTATCCACACAGATGACCACTGGTAACTCAACATTGTTTCTCATGATCAAGGTTAAGAGATAATCTTCCTTGAAAAGAATGGCATAGTGCAGCCAGGACTGAGACCAGAGTAATGTTGGTGGTGGAGGTGCCAGAGAGGGGATAAGGACTTGGCAGGGGGGCACGGTGGGTGTCATCGGGTAGTGACACAGTGACATTTCATGGATGCTATATTTTTAGGGCCACATGGCATGCAGTCAGGATGACTGACAGCCTTATTCTGTGATTTACTGAGGAGCTAGGGATTTGTCTTGACAGCATGCTTGATGTGTCCCTCTGCAGGACTGGCAGGCTGCAGAAAAAAGAGCCTGGGGACCACCAACCCCCCTCACCTCTGGTGCAGGCCGGAGCTGGTGTACATTCTGCTCCTCGGAGTCACTGTGTCAGCCTCGGAAACCCCTGCTACAGGCTTCACATGGGGCCCCTTAGAGTCTCTTCCTGATTCAAAGAGAAGAACAAAATGTTTTTGCTAGGACTCTTGTTTTTGTTGTTGTTGTTGTCGTTGTTGTTTTTTTCCCCAAGGAGATCCTCCTTCAGCCAGCCAGGGCTGCTGTGCCATAACACGGTACTACCCACTGAGGTGGCTTAAACAACAAAAAATCAATTTTCTCACAGTTTTGGAGGCTGGATGGTCCAAGATCAGGATGTCACAAGGGTTGGTTTCTGGTGAGGTCTTTCTCCTTGGCCTGTAGGCAGCCACCTCTTCACTGTGTCCTCACACAGCCTTTCCTCTGTCAGTGCGAGGAGAAAGATGGAGATTTTTGGTGTCCCCTCCTCTTCTTCTAAGGACATCAGTCCTATTAGGTCCGGGCCCCACCCTTATGACCTTATTCAGCATTAATTATCTCCTCAAATGCCCCATTTCAAATCTCATTTAGAGTCAGAGTTTCAACATATGAATTTGGGACAGGGACATAATTCAGTCAGTAACAGACCCTTTTCTAGAAAGGTGTGAAGCGGGTACATCCTGGGAATTCTGAAAGAATTAAGGGTAGTTTCATCTTCTTCAGCCAAAATAACTGCTTCAGGAGAATTGCTGCTTCTTTAGCCAATCAAAATTGGATTTGTACAAGGTTCTCAATTTTACATGGGAAGAGGGTCTTCCTGGGAGAATAGCTAAAAATAGCAGTTTTTAAAAAGCTTTGGGAATTCTGTATGATACAGTGATGATGAACATATACCATGAAGAACATATACCATCATACATACAGAATGTAGAACACAAAGAATGAACCTTAATATAAACCTCAGACTTTAGTTAATAATGTATCAATATTGGATCAATGATATCAAATAAACCACATTGATAATAATACTAATACTAGGAGATTCTGTGGGCAGGGACTATCAGGAACTCTGTGCTTTCTCATCAGTTTTTCTATAAACTTGCCATAAAGATTCTGTAAACCCTTCTGCAAAACTTCCCTTAAAAAGTAGTCTATTAATTTAAAAGCAAACAAACAAAAAAGCATGGGGTTGAGTTTTAGCCAGAGTGGAGAATTTTAGTTTTTATTTTTATTTATTTATTTATTTATTTTTTGAATTTTAGTTTTTAATCTGTAGCCACAGGGTGCTGCACACAAGGCTATGGATCCCCTGTATCCCCTCAGTGCTCCCCACCACTCACACATCCAGCACATCCCTTCAATCTGCAGGCACCCGTTCCTCTTTGCTGGGGCATTTTCTGGCCCGTAGTGTGGGGCAGGTCAGATATACTAGGAGGAAATCTTCAAATAATGACTCAGAGATGTTGGTAGAGAAATGCCAGCTCCCACACCCATGGGCAGAGTGCTCCGATGTTTTCTACACTGTCCCCGGGGGACCCCAGAGGGATGGAGCCTCCATTGCTCGCTGTAGAAACCTGCTTGTGAATAAATGCCTTTTATCGACTCCCTTCCTCTCCTTGGTTTATTTCCTCATGCTTTCTTGATGTTGCCTTAATTCACAGCCAGTTACTAGCTCTCGCTCACATTAGTGTCTAGGAGAAAAGCAAACACAGTGTGGATTTCTGCTGGATGGATAATCTTTGTTGGAGGCCAACAGCATTCCTGCAGGTGCTTCCTGACTATCTCAGACACATGGCTGTCTCAGACACATCCCCATGAGAGATGCTGACGTTGGAGTCCTTCTATGGGATGCTAATTTACTGAATTGAACAAGTATATAGGTATTTTAGGTTGAAGTTATTAAAAATTTCTCTTTCTCATGCGTGATTAGGTTTACAAAGTAGGAAAAACTGCACTCCTACTTCACAGGCTATCTTGGAATCACAGGAAGAAACTACTGTGTAGCACTATGCTACCTGGGAGTGTTCTTGCTAACTTTACCGCTGGCACGATCACTATAAAGCCAGATGTGAAAACCAAATAAATTAGCTAAGTAGTCAACAAGATACATGTCCTAGGTGCAAACTTAGTTGGATTGAATACTCCACACGGGAAGGACTTAAAATTTGAAAAAACAATGCTAAAAAAAATTTGGAAGATTTGCATCTAGGAAGACAGTCTCTTTAAAACAAGGCACCTGATCACTATGGCATCTTTCGGCCAGCTTTAGTGAGCTAAGGCATATGGGCACATAAGACGTTGTCGCTAATTTTGCTACTTTGGTTTGTATTTAAGGCTCCAGCCAGGAGCACTTAGGACCTTCCCGGAGAGGAGCCCTTGACAGTTTTAGGGCTTCCTTTGTTGTCATTCAGGACTGGTGCTAACAGGCTCAGGCAGGAGGCTGCTGGGAGAGGCTCTGGCCATGTGCCTCCACTCCTGCAACATCTGCCATGGGACAGATGGATGCCATGCTGTGGGTTCCTGAGAGGATGGTTCTCCTTCTCTAGAGAAGCACCGAACCAGCTATTCTTAGCCTACATGGTTACTTCATGTGAACAGGGAAGTCTGAATATGATACAATTATTCAAACAGGAATAATAAAAGACAACAGAGACATTCTCCTCTATTCCCAGGCTTTAAGTTTTGCTTTCCTGAGACAAGCCGGGTTGTAGTTCCTCCTGTATTCATGCAGATATATTTTATGTGTATTTTGCATATGTTGTTAAAAGCAACCAGTAGTGTGGGAGGTCCCAAGTAATCCTCTCCTTACGCGTGGTCGATGGCGAAGATGATGGGATGTCCTTCCCATCATTAGGTAATTCCCCTTACCTCGGACTCCACCATAGTGGACCAAAGGGAGGTGTTCCTGCTGGCCTTGAAGCAAGGGCTGTCATGTGCGGGGGAACCATGTTGCTGGGATTGAGGGTGGTCCATGGGAGCCGAGGGTCAGCAAGAATCAGATTCTGCCAACAACCAGCTTGGAAGAGGAGCCTAAGTCTCAGGTGGGCTCCGGCTCCCACTCCCGCTGGGCTGGCAGGTGGTGGAAGCAGAGGGGCCAAAAAAACAAAAACAAAAACAGAAACAAAAAACCCTAACAATCCATCTTGGAAATGATTCCAATCAGTACTTTCTTTAGCTGCTTCTAAACAGCTGTTTGTCTGATGTCTGATTAGTTAAGATCTTTCTTAAAGAAGGTTATGTTTCATGAATCAAAGCTTAGTAGCAGCAGCACTTGATAATAGTCTTAGGCTGTCAACCAGGCAATGCTAAAATAATTTGGCCAAGATAATTCCTGATCTGTTTTTATTGGTTGGCTTATTGGCTTGAAGGTCAAATTCATGAAGATCCTTAAAGATTAAGGTAATTTCTAATGGCACGTACTTAATAAATGAATTTATCCTGCTATGATTTTAATATGCAGATGCATTTTCTTCTCTTAGGAAAGCCACACCAAAGACATTAGGGACGTCTCGCAGACACTAGTGAGTTTTTCACTGACTCAGTTTCCCTTTCCTCTGGCAAGTAGCTAGACCTCGTGTCTCAGTCACTTGGGTTCAGTTTGGTTGTGACTTCTGGTCAGTGAAAAATGGTGGAAGTGATATATGCTTTTTTGGGTCTGGTCCACAGAAACCTCCCATTGGATCTGCCACACTCTCTCCTTCCTCCCACTGGCCAGCTGGAAGCAGAAGCATCAGGAGAGAACGTCAGGTTCTAAAGGATGGTGAAACCACAGGCTGAAAGGAGACTGGTCTCAGAATCACCACGAGGAAGGCTGCCTCTCCTGAAGCATTATGTGAACGAGAAAGAAACTTCCATTGTGTTAAGCTCCTGAAATTAGGGGGTTCAAATTTCAGAGATCCTCTCCCAGCTGATAGAGGGCTGAAAATTTGCTTTCAAAAAGGGTTCTTTGTTTTTAACCTTTGTTTTTAACCTAAATCACACTGGGATGTTTTTAAATTGCAGGGTGGCCTTATAGAGGTGATGGGATGCCATTTCTTACAAACTGACTTCAGGGGCCCATTGGTTGTGCAGCTGTCAGCACTTTCAGGGTCATGCTCAAAGTGGATGTTCGGCAAACCTTATGCACTGAGTTCTAGGGGTCAAATACACACAGTGGTATTTGTGGTGGTTCTGACTAACCTCATGATCTCCCAATAATTAGTTGCACACAAATGCTAGGTCTTTGTTTTCCTGGACATGTTGAATCCACCTTGTTCTCTTAGTTTTTCAACTTATCCTCTTGTTTTTCACCTTATTATTTGATTTCCCAGAAGCAATATTTGAATTCAACACAAGGCCATCAAAAGAATTCCCTGCAATTCTGTTATTTTTTTTTTCCCCATAGGAATATACACTCTTCAGGAAAGCCAATCTACAAGTGGCTCCCACTGAATTCAAAGGACTTGGCCTTTTGATCAATGAAATACTTTTAATACTAGTTACTTATTGAGTGGATAGTTTGCACTCCGTGGGATTCTGGAAATTTATATGCATTTTTCTGCTGGACTTTGAGCTCTGGGAGGTCAGGGATCATGGCCTTTCTTTCTTTAGCCCTAACTTATGGCTCAGAGGCTCATGTAATTTATGGTCAATAAATTCCCACTGAATATAAGAATTCTTCAATCAAAGGCCTTTGACTTTTATGGACACATATATGCTAGTTTCACCCACATGCTGAAGATGACTTCAAGCTTGATGTGTATTGGAAGAAGGATAGATTCAGTCAAGAATCCTGGTTTGATAAGGTTGAGATTCCAGTTCAATGATTCATCTTCTGTCTAAGGTCATGGAATGAGGATTGGATGGATAGACCTTGGCTTAAGAGTCTGGAAGAATCAATAAACTACCCACAGGGAGGAGAGGAAGCTTTGGAGAAAATGGGAAGGTTCTCCTTAGGAGTAAGAAATACTTGCCTTGAAAAGTAAGGGGAATTACAAATATTTGCCTGAGGCCAATTTTTCTGAAAATTTGCTGTTGGCAGCTATGAGAATTCACTTGACTGGACAATCCTGTGAAAGCAAAGAATTAATTCCAGGAATAAGCCTAGGGAACCTGAGATCATTGCTGCTTGCCTCCTTTTAAGAGAAGATGCAACAGGCTCAATTGGCTTGGCAGGGAAAGAAGAAGGAAGGAGAGATGCCACTCTTCCTTTGGGAAATTGCCACACCAGCACTAGTGTGGCCTCATGGTTGTGCCAGCTGAGAACTTGAGTCCTTGGGGTGGTGTGCGCAGCTACTTAGGAAACCCAAGGTGGATGGGTTATTGGATTAATTATTTTTTGATGAGGGTATATTTTACAGGCTTCAGTAGAAAGAATGGGGGAGGCAAGGTAGTACAAAATCACAAACGATATTGGGATGAAGGAAGGAGCATAGAACTGTGTTCAAGGACACTTCATGCTTTCGGTTGAGTTCTATTTCTACTGAACCATGTGTCATTTCCCCACGTGCAAAATTAAGGAATGTAATGAGCTGAAGGTTTCCTTTCCACTTATCCTAGTGAATCTGGAGGAATGGTTAGTCAGCCCAAAGAAATCTTCACTGTTCCAAAGGCCAGAGTCAAAGGTTCTTTGTTATAGTACTATAGGTTGAAATGTAAGATAGCGACCTAGTCTTCTTGTAAAAGAAACTTGTGCATATTCCATAGTCAAAAATTCACTCCTAGGACCAAGTTGTACTCCCTCATTTTTCTTTGCCTATTTGGGAATGGCCTTGGCTCCAGATCCTCATTAATTTCCCTTGAAAAAGAAGACTGTGCTATTGCATTTCAAGACATTATAGGATGGCAGGGATTCCTGTGTGACCAACCGAGACACAAAGTACCTAAGAAAGCCAGTTACAAAGAAAGCCATTGTTGAAGCTGAGGAATAGAAAGCACATGGGGGAGAGGGGTGAATTTTGCAGAGGGAAATAGACAATTTGAGCAGGCCTATGTGATTTGTTTCTATTGCTACTTTTGGGCAACTGCCATTGGCTGAATTTTCAACTATTTCCTTCTGTTTTTCCTATGTAAGAACAGCACATGACGACTTTTGATGTTTTCAAGATTTAAAAGTGTGGTGGAAAGGGTCAAGTATTGGTTGACAAAACAGAAACAAAGCAAAATAAAAGTCATGTTAGAACTTCCGGTCCCCTCCCCGCCCCCCAAGAAAAAGAACTTCTGGTTTCCATCTCAGGCTGATTATTAGTGTGTGCAAGTCCCTGCTTTTGTCTGAAAGAAAGTAGGTGTTATTAGATGTTTGTTGAAGCTTAGTTCAATATATCTGTTTATTAAATATTAATCTCCTAACTATGCTGTAGCATAAAAGAGTATTTTCTTTTCGATAGGAAAATTCTTTTAATGAATGATCACAATCATGTTTCTCCCACTTAAATTCCATGAGTTAAAAAAAATGTTGAACATCCAACAACACAAGTCCGAAATTTAATGGCCTTCACGTTATGAATACCACTACAATAGAAAATAAACTCATCACTAGATTTCAATTTACTTACAAAAGATCCCAGCTGTTGCTCAATGCCAAAATGGGTAGAGACTGTTTGGTTCACAGGACTGGATCTCTGGCTATTGAAAAAGCATTTATAGGCATTCTTAGCAAGAAGAATCAGCCTAGTGAATAATACAATCATGAGCTATGGTTCAGATATTCAAGTGCAAGTGTCCAGAAGGTGATGTAGCAGCTAATCTCTGAGGGTAGTTTTGAAAATAATGACATTTAACTTATTAGAGCAATTGTTTTCATAGAAAGCAATGAACTTCTGTAATGAATAATAAAATCCAGCATTAAAATTACATCCTGATGGTAGAAATCATGAAACTGAACACAGTTGGTTTTGCCATATGAAGTCGCCCATATGGGGGAAAAATCAATGCATCTAAAAGTACTTAGGGAACTTATTTAAAGAGGAAAAATACTAATGCACCGCTGTTTCTTCTGTGTATTTCTAGACAACATACTTGCCAAATTCACTAAGAATAATTTTAATGATTATTCAAAGCATAACATGAAGGAACGGGTTTAATCTGATTACGGTAATGACATTTCTAATGTATTTATTTAGAGTAGTGATTGCTGAATTGCACTGATATTAGCAAGCTTGCCCTGTTTACTGGAATGCTGATACATATTTAAAAATCTGTCTTTGAATAATGCAGCCTGAGCATGTGGACAATAGATGGGGTCTTCTGCTTCCCTCCTTTATGTCTTATCTGATCTGCCTGCCTTGATTTGGAATGCACCGCCCCCCCCCGCCCCCCCCCCCCCAGCTTTGCTATTGTCGATGCCTTTGCTCTCCCCCACGTCCCGGGTTTGGCCTTACTGAGCCCTGATGTCTGATACACTTGCAACACCTTGAAGGAATGCAGCTGAGAATTCATTGTTCCTCTTCTTGCTTTTTAAACATCCTCACGAACTCTCCTCTTTTTGCCTGTTTAGGAACAATTTCTCACGCTTGATTAGTTGATTGACCAACCTTAAAATTAGTGCATCTGTAATTTGTGAGTAGGATCAATTACCTCAGACATTCAGCTCATGGCTCTTTCGGCCCCATGTGAGAGAAGCTAGCTTTAGGACTCTCCCACCTGAGGCTTTTTACAAAATAGTACTTTCTGATCTGTACCTAGTCCTCATCATATGTCCAATCCCTTCTGAAATTGTAAACTCAACCGTACTAATTCCTTTCATTCTGTACTTTCAGAGTCTTCAGTGGAACTTGAAAGTTTTAATCCATCAGATGTTAAGAATGAGATTGGTATGTATTTTTAAAAGAGTGGGGTGGAGATCCAAAAGGACAAAAGAGGTCTAATCCAAGTCATTAGGTATTGGAATCCTCTCCTATATAAAAGCCTTTTGTTTATAAGAGAGCTGAGTGACTTGAAGACCTGTAGCTAAATCATCCTTTGGATTCCACTGAATTGATGGGGTGATAGTTGTGTCAATCAGTTGATGTCTGAAGAACACCAGCTACATTCCAGGCTGTGGACACCAGGGCAGCTATGACAGGTAATGTCTATTCATGCTCCCATGCAGCTTTCTGGCATATCATTGACTCCTGCTGGAGTGTGTATCCTGGGAGATACAGGTCAGTAACCATGTGGAATTGCATCAAGTTTGCATGTGAGTGCAGGATGATGGTTTCCAATAAGCGTCGTACTGCCTGTACTGATGGTCATTGAAATGCTTCCAGTCTGATTGGTATAAAAATGACTAGACTTGGCCATACATAAAGAACCTGGGAACAGGGCTCCTGTGGAAGTGGGTGGCCCTTGGCAACCCTCAGTAGACCAAGGTGGGGATGGCAGCAGGGCAGCAAGGCCTGGGCAATGCCTATCCATTGCCCTGGGGAAGACCTGCATGGTGGGAACTGCAGGGCAAGCAGGGTGGTAATCTTGTTGTCAGGAGGTGAAGCTCCAGGGTGTGTGCCATGTCAGATATGCAGGCTAAGGTACGATGCTCCTTCCAGCTGCAAAAAATGACCCAGAACTGGGGACCTAATGACTACCAATTTAATAAGAAAGAGCTTGATGAGTTTTCCTGTGTTATATCATGCAGACAAAGGTTGTCTATGTATGGACCTTGTCTGTCATTCTCGCTGTAGAATTCCTAGCACCTACCACAATACCTGAGCTGGAGCAGGTGCTCAGTAGTATTCAGCTAGTGACAGTAAGTTAAACCAAATGTCACACTAACAAGTCTAAACTCAGAAAAAAAAAAATATATATATATATATATTAGAATGACTTGATTAGCTGTAATTATATTACTTGATAAGAAATTTTATTATAAGATATATGAGTATAACAAATTATGGGATATAGAAGATAAATATATACATAAATCTAGCTTATTTATAAATTTTAAAGATTTATATGTTGATTTGTGTATTAATTTATATTACTTAGCAATTCTCAAAATTGTTAAATTTTCTGAATGTTATCATCTGTCTATATATGGATTTTTCAGGAAACACATAACCACGGCTTCTAGCAAAATTTCAAGTGGTTCTACTATTGGCAAAGCCCAGCACAAGGTACAGATGGAAGCTGCCATAACATATGTCTAGATATCTGAAACTTATGCATCAAACTTTTAATAAGGGTTTATCCTCCCACCTTGAAAAATATTCCTTTGTAAAATGACCTAGAAGACCAGGTTTGTAATCAGGACTCTTGGACTCCTCTGAGTTCCTATCAGCATGCAGAAAAGTTAGCCCCTAGTCCTCAGCAGATGACCATCTTTCCCACTTCTTGGAGGACTTGAACAGAGCCCATAGTTATCATGAACCCACATTTCTGGATTTTCTGAGATGGCTTAAATTTTAATTATTTTGTCATATGATCCTTTTTAAAAATTCATTCCCAGGTTATCTTATCTGGACCCATGGGATTTTATTTTTAACTTTTTGTCTTGAAATAATTATAAAGTCACAGGTAATTGCAAAAATAGACCCATGTACCCCTTAACCTATTTCCTCCAATGGTGATATCTTGTACAGCTTTAAGGCAATATCAGTTCATGGATCCTACCCAACTACATGTTGATGACTCCTCATTTTATTTCCAGCTCAAACAGACTCCTCTGCCCTGAGCTCTAGATGCATCTATTCCTATCTGTTCTGCATTTCCATCTGGATGTCAGTTATTTCACATTTCATATATCCACATAGAACCTTGATCCCTGGCTTTCCTAATTCAAACAAATATTCATTTTAGTAAATGGTCCTGCCAGCTACCAAATTGCCAAGATCAGCAATGATCTTGTAGTACATTTGCTTACTTGTTCATTGTTGGTTTATCTCCATGGGCACTTGACAGAGACCTCATCTGTCTTCTCCACTATAGAATTCCCAGCATCTCCTATAATACCTGGGCTGGAGCACATGCTCAGTAATATTTGTTAAATGAATTATTATTCAGGGGTGCCTGTGTGGTCTAGTTTGTTGAGCCGACTCTTGGTTTTAGCTCAGGTCATGATCTCAAGGTCTTGAGATTGAGGCCTGTTTCAGGCTCCCAGCTCAGTGGGGAGACTCTGAGTTTTTTTCTCTCCCTGTGTTTCTCCATGCTGCCCCCACCTTCATTCATGGGCTCTCTTCTCTTTCTGTCTCTTTCTCTCTAAAATAAATAAATAAATCTTTTTAAAAAAGAAATATTATTCACTTAACAAATATTTGTTAAATAAATAGATGATTTTGGCAGAGATAATATGGCAATGTTATGGTCTCAGATGACACCAAGTCTCAGGATTTGGTTTTCTGAGTCATGGTTTACATGCTTATGGGATAGGTGGCTGTAAAGGGATAATGTGTATCTTACAAAGTGATTGAGAAAAAATATATTGGCCTGGTTAGGAAAACTTCAACCTGAGAATTTAATGAAAAGCAAAGATAAAATGAAAACCCAGTAACCTCCCTCCTCCACTTCCCTCCCTCCATCCCTCCCTCCCCTCCCTCCCTTTCTCCCTCTTCTCTGTTGATTGCCCAGAGTCCATTTTCAAGTAGTCTTTTGAAGAGAGTACACTGGACTTGTTCTTATTTTTGCATGTTTGACTGACAGTATCTTTCTTTGACTTCACATACAAAAGAAAATGAAACTGAACATACCTTGTTTGTTCAGCATATCGTAGATACCATTCATTGTCTTCTGGCATTTAGTATGGTAGTGAAGTGAGGTCAGCTGATATGCTTTCCTCTTTTGATCCCTGTCTGGATGTTTGAAAAATATAGCAAAATGGTTAATGTTCATGGGTTCTGGAAATAGGCAGTTTGGACTCCAGTTTCTATTTATGACCTCAGACAAATTACTTCATTGCTATGAGCTTTACTTATCTCATCTGAAAATGTGGAGTACAGCACCCATTTCATGCAGTCACCATGAGAATCAAATGAAATACAAATGTTTTAGACTAGTGCCTGGCATATAGCATATGCTCAAGAATACAATGCTTTACTTGTCCTTGTAATTGAAAACATTTGCCAGGAGGAGGCCAGATATTTATTACTATTGTTAATTTTTGCCTGACATACAACCTGACTACTCAGGTTTTGGTCTTGTTTATCTTTACCTTTGTTTCTCAGGATATAGAATTCTCTGCTTCAAGCAGCGATCCTGCATCAGTTCTGTGTTGTTCAAGGGGTTGCTTCTAGGTCTCTCAGAAGCTGAAGTCCCAGTTGCTGTTGCCTTCTACAGGACAGCAGCCCAGCAAGCTGGAGGCCCCAGTATTATATGTACTGTTTTGTGTTTTTGTTATATTTCTTGTTTGCAAAGATGAAGAATCACTGCTTGTCTCTTCATATCTCATGCATCACTGCCCTGTGTTTGGAAAAGCAGGGTTTTTTGAAGTTGGAACTCAGTGCTCATCTTGACCAGAAAACTCACTTGCGCTATCAACTTTATTTTGCCTCCATCACCTGTTCTTAGCCAGTTCCTTGGTTACTCTGGGCTCCTCCTCCAGGAATTGTGCAGGCTTTATTCTCCATCTTGAATGCTCTTACCCACCGCACTCCCAGCATAGTGCTTCTCTCCAGCCCTTCCACATTGGCTCATGCCAATGGCTCTTCTTCAGAGAGTGGCTATCAGGTAACTGAAGCCACTTTGTTCCCAGAGAACCAGAGTGCCAAGGAGTTCACAGGCCACAGGCAGTAGCCAACAGATGTGTATGACAGCTCAGTCCCTTTTCATGAGTGACACAAACTCTCGGCCAGACCTTACATCCCAGAGTCCCCTGTAGGATCAGTCCAAAAGCACCCTCTTCAAGACTTTGTCCTAGATAGCCTGCTGTGGGGCTCCCCATTGCCTTTTTGTCCTGCTTCTCATATCTTGCTGATTTTTCCTGGGACCACCCTAATAAATCTTTTCACAGTCAGTAATTAGATATTCAAGTATTTGTTTGCTAGTTTCTGTCATTTTTCCCCAAAACTTTAAGTCCCAGGACAGGAATCCATATTTGAACAACGAATGTGGGACGTGACATTCAGTGACTGCATATTCAATAAATTAACAAAGAAAGCCACAAAGAGACTGAGCAAAGTCATAAATGCATGAATGTAATTGGCCTATACCCAAGTTTGGGAGTCCAGTCCTCTCTTCCCAAAGCCTCGAACGCACAGAAGCCTTGTTTGAAGATATAAATACCCTTCTATAACAAGGTGACATCACACATACTCAAGCTTTCCTCTCTTCATTTATTATAAGGCTAGCTGAACACTTCAATGCATTTAATTCACCATTACTTACTTGTTCTTTATTACCTCCATATGCATCATGTGAGTTTGTGCATGTATATTTATACAAACTCTTATTATTCAGGTTCATAAAATATCCTTTATAAGAGGAACTATATGTGACTGACCCAGATGCACAAGAGGATATGTTTCATTTCTCAAGAAGAACCTTCTGTGCACCCTGCCGCCTCCCTGCTCCATGAATTTACCCATGGGACCTAATGGTTCTAAAAATTGAAGCAGCTGCATGGGCCATAATTTACTGACCTACTGTGTGCATGACAAATGGGTCTTAACTATAACCAGCTGGGGCTATTTTTTGTCAAAACCAGATTTTGAATCCTGCACTTGAAAGCTTCTAAGTTATTTTTCTGGTACTCATGATTGTGTGTGTCTGTGTCTTTATACCTGTCTGTCTGTCTGGGTACGGAAAGAGGGATAGAGACGTACCTGGAGAGGAACTCAGGTAAGTGGATTCTTATTAATCACAGGCAAACATATTTTCTCATTTAGCAAAGTCAGGCTGGCATATCCAACACTTGTCTGAAAAAGAAAAAGTTGCCATTTATATTAAACTCCAATTGCAAGGTCAAAAGCATCCTGAACCTACAAAAGGTTATATTTACAAGAAAAAAAGCCATTTAAAGCTGGGCTAGGAGGAATGTGTTATCTCTGTTGTGTAGCTACAATTAGCATATACTTTATACCATTTAAAAATAAATATTAAGTGGTTTCAATTAAATCGTTATTAATCTGAAAAGATCAACATTTGAGGAAAGTGACAGTGCTCTCTCCACAACCTTTCTGAAGTCTATAAACAACAAGCTATAAAGAGTGGTTGCTAACTTTGGTGGGGGGTTATGGCTCCTTGGAAATCTAATGAAAGCTATGAACACTCTCCCCAGAAAAAAAAAAAAAAAGACCCATAATTTTGCAAACAATTCCCAGGGGTTTGCTGACCATCTGAAAGCCATGCATGAGTCTCACATTAAAAATGCCTTCTCTAAAGGAAACATAAGATGTAACCATAATTTAAAGGAAGTCATGATCTTGTTAAAGAACCTAAGAAATTGCTTATTCATACTCTCACTTTCCAGATATGGGGAGAGATCTGAAGACGGTATGAAAGTCACACAACAAATTGGTGGCAGAGTTAGGAATTTGGATGCTATTTTAAGTTGGCTTCCTTAGAAGCAGACCCTGGAACAATGATTGGCGGGAAAGTGATTTATTAAGGAAGTGCTCCCCGGGGATACCAGCAAGGGCATAGAAAAGGAGCAGGTCAGGCAGGGGTGCCTCTCACGCAAACACCTGCCAGGGATAGGGTCCCATGGGGAGCTCTGGAGTAAAAGTTGTGCCAAAGGAATGGATCAGCTTTCATACCTGTACACCCTCTTTACAGGTTAAAAAGTAGGAGGAATTGGACTTCCAGTAACAGTCCTCCAAAAAAAAAAAAAAAAAAAAAAAACTGCAGATGTCAGGTGGGGGCAGAGCTCAGAAACCATAAGAGGGGACTCCAAAACCTGCCAGATGGAAGGTAGCTAATGTGACAGCCAAGTTTCCTTGACCCAATGCTGTGGCCCCACCCCACCACACACACACAAAAGAGGCACATATAGACTTTTTGGTAAATGACCCATTGCTCACTCTCCCAAGATTAAAGAGATGTGTAGTATTCATTTTAAACTTTAGTCTGGAGCATGATGAAGGTTTTTCGATCTTTAAATGTAAGCTTTGTGCAGAGTGGCACCAATGTCAATAACTGCCATCTGGGCATCTTCTGGAGTTTCCACGATGCACGGCCTCCAGGGGTCCCATTCTGTCCCACTCTATAGAGGCACCCTAAACTCTGCCCCTGATAGCACCCCCACCTCCAGCCTTATGTATGCCTCGAACAAGAACCAGACAGGTTTGCTTTGTTTCTGCAGAGAACTTTATTTTGTGGGGTTGAAAATCCCTTTTTCCTCCTGTGCAACATAACTGTGTTGCAGGAGAGACCATCCACACATGTTTCTTAGTCTTGAAAAGTCTCCCCACTATGCCAAGTCTTCAAACTACCAGGAGAAAAGATCAACAACCCAATAGAAATCTAGGTAGCAGAAACAAAAAAAACAGTTGGGAGGCCAGATAGACTGACACACATGGCCAGACCCTACCTGAAAATAGAAATGTAATTCACATTGTGCAGCAACCAGTTTAGGAAGCCAAAACCACCATCTCTGCAGCAACTGGCCCCAAAGAGCCAGGACAATCAATAACTGATAGCTTCCCTAATTTATGCCCCTGCATCCAACTTGGGACCGACTAGAGAAAGTCAAACATGTACCTCTAACCAGTCATGCAGGATGCTGGCTGCTAGTTAGCCCCCCCGCAGCCTCCCTAGGCCAACAAACTGCAATCAGGGCACACTTGACCTGAAGCCTTCCCTTTTTCCCACTGCAAATCTTTCTAACCCCTCTGCCTGCCTTTGAGTCTCTGCCAAACCCCCCAAATGGTGGCCAGCTCCTTTGCTCTAGCAAGCCCTGAATAAATCACCTTTAATTGTTCTCATTTGGGTAGTCCTTGTTTATTTTCATACCATTCATAGGAAAGGCCACTACATGTGGGGAGAAAAGGAGCACCTGGGTGGCTCAGCGGTTAAGCAACTGTCTTTGGCTCAGGTTGTGATCCCAGGGTCCTGGGATAAAACACTGCATGGGGCTCCCTTCAGGGAGCCTGCTTCTCCCTCTGCCTATGTCTCTGCCTCTCCCTGTGTGTCTCTCATGAAAAATCTTTTTTTAAATGGGATGGAAAGCTTAATTATAACTGTTTTTAAAAGAAATGCAAATTAAAACAACAATGAAATGGTGGGTTTTTTTCTCTTGATTTGAGAGCAGTTTGAAAGTATTAAGCAAAAGGCAAAAATGTGCATGCCCTTAAACCTGGTCAGTCTAGTTCCAGCAATTCATTTTGCAGGAATCATCTCATAAATACACAAAGTTATGTACAAAGATGTCCCATGTTCAAATATTTGTATAAAATAAATGTCCAAAGGGGGACTGGATAGAATGTGGGACATCCGTGCGGTTGAATTCTGTAAGACATCCCACGGAATAAAATGTCAGGGATAGATAGACGGCAGAGTGAGAAAGACAAAGCAACGTGGATGTGTGACTGGACACACCTTTCCGACTATTTCATATGACGTCCATAATGGTGCATCCCAGAAGTGGGGCTGGAGGATGGGAGAAGGGCTTTCACTTTATATATTTCTCATTGTTCGTGGTTTTGTAATGATCACGTATTACTTTGGTAGTGAAAAAATTAAAATAAAAAGAATCTGCTGGGAAATGCAGTGGTCTGCATGAAATGTGATCCTGAGAATGTTATTCACTCTCTCACCTATTTTCTCACTTCTCTGCATACTGTGGTTGAGTTATGCAGAATAAGGCATGGGCATTGGTTACAGCTTTGATTCCTGGAATAATAGTCCATCTAATTAGGAGCCCACTCCACTGACAATGCCCGGCCACACCTTGTCCGAGGCAAGGCGAACACATTGGTGCAGGTGCTAGAACAATCACATCTCATTTATCTGCCGTTGCCCAGGAAGGAGCCCAGCTACGCTGGTGAATTTTCCAAAATAATAGCAGCTTCCCATCTGTTTAAAGTGCCAGTCTTTTTCTAATGTACTCATTTTTTATGGAGATCTTTCTTAAATAGATTTCACAACCCTTCCCTTCTCCTTGAGAGTACAGCGATCATAATATAACCAATTCCCGATGATTTGGGGCGTAGTTCTGACTATTGAGCCCTGAGCTATGACATTTCAGCGCCTGATCTGGGAGAGACCTAAGTGAATGGGGAAGCTTCCTTTGAATCTCCACCAATCCCTGTGATTTTGAATTCCTTTCTGATTTGAAAATATCTCCTGCTTCTCTCACTTTCAACTCCCCTTTAGATATAATGTACGTGTTGGATCCTGCTCTGGCTAGGGCAGCTCCTAGCTATGCCTCATTTCCTTTGATGCTCCATCCCAAAGCGGAGCCAGAGTAAAGGTGTGGGTGAACATGGTTCCTGGGAGGTGATCCCAGAATGCAGGGTGAGGGCATGTGGAAGGATGGGGAATAGGGAAGGCAGCCAGCACAGTGGGTGTTAATGAGCAGGTTACTGTGCAGGTGACAGGAACTCGCAATCACAATGGGGACCCTCTGAGACACAGCAGGGACACAACTCATTGCTGTGTTACTGAGGACTGAAAAAATTGGAGTATTTATTCACCATCTCCCCTGACTGAGGATTGCTGGAGGAATTGAGGGGAATCACATCTTCAGCACTTTGCATCTGCATTTTGGCTGCACCAGGCAATGCCTTCAGACAGAAAGACACAAGAACCGACCAAGATGACAGGACCAGAGCACCAAGAGTCAGCTACACTCTCACACAAGCCATGAAGTCAGCAATGCTACCCCATTTTACAGACTGGGGAAATGAGACTATCTGTCCAGGGTCACAGAGTTAGCCAATGATGGAGCTAGGATCCTCACCTGGGTTGAAACAGTCCCAGAATTTCCCTTTGCTGTCACAAATGGCTGCTATGCATCCAGAAGCCTCTGGGGACCCTTCTAAGTTGTCACCTTATGAAAAATTAGCTGAACAGATTATTAGGCCTGAGAAGGTATGATTCCACCTGTTTCCTGAGGTATCCTGATGCCCAGAACAGAGTGTGGCATGTGACATGCATTCAGGAACGAATTTCTGTATTGATGGGGCCGGGGAGCATTACAGTTCATTGTCTAGAGGTGTAGCTGCTCACTCCTAGAGGCCCAGTTCCTGTGTGTGTTCCCATTCATTCATTTATTCAACTAATATTTACTGAATACCTAACGTATACAAGGCAGCATGCTAAGTGCTAAATTTTCAGTTGAGAGAAAAATATCCATGAGTTCACAGTCTCCATGGAGTTCACAGTCTAGAGAAGGAGACAGACATTACTCAAAGGAATCACATAAATCACATCTGAAAAAGCCTCTTGTTTGCCTTTCAATTTACAGAAAAAATAAGGACAGTAGAATATATTAGGCATGGTATGGAGAACTGTCAGCAAAATCCAGCCTCTATGAAACTTTATAGGACAATCTACTTCAACAAATAAATTACAATGGGAGAAAATAAAGAGGTGGAAAAGAACACCTACACACTAAAAGAAACTTAAAAGACGTATCAACTAATCCCACGACCAGACTCCTATTTGATGCTGATTCAAACGAACTATAAAACTTACGACAATAGCTAAACATTTGGAACTGACTGGGTATTTGTTATTGAATGATTATTGTTCTTACTTTCGATGTGATATTATTGCAGTTGTGTTTAGGAAAAAGAGGCTTTATTGTTAAGAGAGACATACCGAAATATTTACAGATGAAATGATAGGATGTCTCGGATTGGATTCAAAAGGGAGGAAATGGACAGGGACTGTGGATAAAACTGAATTGCCCAGGAGTTGACACAATACTGAAGTTGGTAATGATGGCTTAGGAGTTCATGATACCAAGCTGTCTATTTTTGTATATCTGAAATTTGTCACAATAAAAAGTTTATTGTGGAAAAAAATCACACAAGTATTTTGTCACAAACTGAGACACCTGTCAGGAGGACCAAGGACAGGTTACCATGAGGACCTGGAACAGGTGAGCCTGATGTACGGGGAAGCCAAGGAAGGTTTCCCTGCAGGACAGGATGTTTACTTTCCTGTATTGATTCTACCTACTCGAAGTACTATGTTTGGAAATGTATTATGAAAGCCATATTTCTTTCTCTCTCTCTTTCTTTCTTTCTTTCTTTCTTTCTTTCTTTCTTTCTTTCTTTCTTTCTTTCTTTCTTTGAGAAATCCTTCAAAGTATATAATACTAAGCAGGTATATTTTTCTTCTTACCTCCATATTTGTTAAATTGCTTCTTTTTCTTTCCTAACTTGAAACCTGCTGGTTTGAGTGGGAAACAGAAGTAGATCCAAGGACATCATTATCCTAATAAAATATCATACTTAAATTGAAACTCCAGGGATCCCTGGGTAGTGCAGTGGTTTAGCGCCTGCCTTTGGCCCAGGGCGCGATCCTGGAGACCCGGGATCGAATCCCACGTCGGGCTCCCGGTGCATGGAGCCTGCTTCTCCCTCTGCCTATGTCTCTGCCTCTCTCTCTCTCTCTCTCTCTCTGTGACTATCATAAATAAATAAAAATTAAAAAAAAATTGAAACGCCACAGAGAAGACTAGCATGGTCCTGTGTAAGGATGACACCCAAATTCAGGAAGCATCCCATATTTTGTGTCTATGTAGAAGATGGATGTTGGCTGTACCTCTTGTGGCAACCATTTCACAATATGTGTAAATCAAACCATCATGCCTTATGCCTTCAAATTACACAGTGAAACTGGGAAGAGAGTGATTACTGAGATTCCCTGTGGAAAGAGGGTTAGCATTTTGTTTGGGTTTTTTAAGATTTTATTTATTTATTTGAGAGGGAGAGAGGAGTGTACAGAGGGAGAGGGACAAGCAGACTCTGTACTGAGCAAGAAGCCCAACATGCTGGACCCTGAGATCATGACCTGAGTCAAAGCCAAGAGTCAGACATTTAACTGATTGAGTTGCCCAGGTGTCCCAAGAGGGCTAAGGGGCTTTTAAATTAAGGCCATACATTCTTTGAAGCTCCTCCCATCTAGAGATGTAGACCATGTCTGCTCCCCTTTGTATCTGGGCCAGTTTGTGATTTGCTTCAACCTAATGAGTGCAGTGAGAGTGGCAAGGTGTGACCTATGAGGCCAGAGAAGCCAGGGAAGCTTCACCTGTTTCTCTTGGTTCATTCACTGTGGGAGCTTTAGTTGCCATATAAGGAGTCTGATCAACCTGGGGCTACTGTGCTAGGAGGAAGCCCTGGCTCTATGGGGAAGCCACATGTGGGTGCTCTGATTGGCAGCCCCAGCTGATGTTCCAGCCTAGCTAGCATCGACTACCAAACCTATAAGGAGGTCTCTAAATGACTCCAGCCCCCCAATGGGTAAGTCACCCTCAGCTGTCAAGTCTTTACAGCTTCATTCCCCCCACATGGTGGAGCAGAGTCAAACCATACCCATTATGCCTTCTTTGTGAACAAAATAAAATTGTTATTTTGTGCCACTAAGTTTGGGGATGGTTTGCTATACAGCTGCAGCAACCAGAACATAGGCCTAGCTAGAGGACTGGTAAGCAGATATTCCTAAAAAGTATTTAATAAGGGACCTCGGTGCTTCCACAACATCTGTGGAAAAGTTGGAGCTAAGGAAAGCAGGGGCCTCTGCTGGACCACACCACTGCACAGCAGGTCATGAGACTATGTTTGCTCCTGCCCACACAAGTGCCACTAGCACAGTCCTCCTCACACATGTCACTGCAAACATGGAGGTCACAAGCTGCCTACCAGCCACCATCTCTGCAGAAAGGTGGCCTCCACATCCCTTCCACCATCCAAATTTTGTATGAACAAATATAACTGGCAAAAACTGAATCAGAACCCTTGCTGCAAGGGAGCCTGGAAAGACTAGGATTTGGTTTTTCGACTTCCAGCTTCCACAGTAGAGTGGGAGGTAGGACATAGAATTAGATGTAAGTCACAAATCTTGGCCCTGGGGAGTTCTTTCTCCTCTTGGAGGTGGAAGAAGAGCCAAGTTGAATTCAAGTTTTCCATTTTGATATTTACGAATGTAAACCATTTGTTCTAAATGCCTTTTAGAAAATAATAGAATTTTTCACTTTACAGAAGAGGTGGAGCAAGACAAGGCATGGAGCATAAATGATCTACATTTGTGAGAACACATAAGCAGAACCAGGACCATGTAAAATGGCAGGTGCTGGAAAGGAGACCTGAGTCCCCAGCTGAGAGGAGCAGGGAGCATTGGAGAGGAGCAGAGCAGGGCTGGCCTCCATCCCCACTATCACACCTGTGAGGTCAGCCACTTTACTGTATTAGGTAATCCTAGAGCCTGGGGAATAGTAGCCTACCTTAAGGACTGGATAGAGCTAGAAATAACCAGTACTTGGTATTTCCTTACATCTTGGTTGTCATGCCTTCTTTCCGAACCTCAATTCTCTTACCAATAAAATGAGGGATGATAGCTTATTGACTCTCAGTATATTATAGGAAATCATATGTGAAACTGCATAACAGATCATCCTCTGTCTTTTCTGATAGGTGCGTTTTCATTCCTGACACAAGGCAGCAAATGGTTGAGATTTCAAAATCTGGATTGTAAATGAGTTTCTTTTGTAATCTCATGTATTTCTCTGCTCCTTGAACACAAATAGTAGTATTGCAATGTCTTTTTTCTTTTCAATCCTGCCCATGCTTTTTCCCCCTAGAAATATTAACGTGAGCTTGCATATCTTTTCCTTTGAAAAAAGTATCATGGAGCTGGATACACAAAATGGAATCAGTAACTTTCAACTTGCTTCACCAGTAGTGTATCTGAAGGCTCAGATAATTTTCTTCAAAGCTTCTCTAACCTCTCAGGCAGCTGGTATTTGTTATAACCCCACCTGGATGGATCTGCTTGAGACTCTTCTATCTTCCACTACCTAATGAACTATGATCAAGAGGGCACCTTCAGCTGGTCTTACAACTCACCATGGTGGTAAACAATATTTAGTCAAGTTGTTCTCATCATCACTTTGCAACAAGCTCTTACAAAAACATGAGGACTCTTAAGTGGCTGTTGACTTGAATGTGATAATAATGTGGCTTTTGGCGAGGCCACATCATACCCCTTATGTTGGTCTAAAAGTTGGTAAAGATGTTCTATTTGTGCAGCAGCTATCTGGTATAAAGTGGGCATACCTGTAGCTTCTGCTTTATGAAAACCACCTGGCAAGCTCTGATCAAAACTCTTCTTGGCTTCATGAGGCAGTCGGAACTCAATCTTGGTTCTATGAATTCTCCCCAAACTTCAAGATGTCTCTCCAACTCAGTCCCACATCAGGCTCCCCACAGGGAGCCTGCTTCTCCCTCTGCCTGTGTCTCTGCCTCTCTCTGTGTGTGTCTCTTATGAATAAATAAATAAAATCTTAATAAATAAATACCTTAAAAAAAAAAAAAAGAAATATGGGAAGAGAGTGCTGGCCTAGACCTGAGGGAGTGCCCTGAGGGTTGCATTTCTGTAAACAAGTTTCCAGAATATGCATGAGAGAGGGAGAAATTAACTGTGAAGTCTGTACTAGAAATGTAAGACTGCTTGTCTTTTCTTTGTCACTACCTCTCAACACAACTCATCACAAATATAGATAGATAACTAGTAGTACAGAGTGAGTCATTCCATTGCCTGAGATGTTTTAATCAGATTTTCTCTCACAGCAATTTGAACTAAGAGACCCAGAGACTCCAGTTAGGGAGTGACTAGCACAAGAACTATAAAGTTGTTTAACTCTGCTGCAAGTAACAGGGCACATACAACAGATGTATAAAGAGAAGTAGTGACAAGAATGGTGTCAGCGGGAAGTGGCAGAGTACAGATCTCCAAAAGTTCAACCCTCCATAGACACAATAAATCAAATGGCAAAAGTTGCCAGAACCAACTTTTTCAGAATTCTGGAAATTAACCAAAGGCTTCCAGCATCCTTGGGAACATATAGAAATATGGTGAATCTAGGTAAGAACAGAAAGCTTGCAGCACTTTGACCCCTCACTCCCTGCTCCTCAGCTCAGTGATAGCCTTAAAAAGTAAGTCCATATTCCTAGTTCCAGAGGAAGTAGAATGAAGCTCAGTTCCAAATAATTGTGGTTGTTTGTCATGGTGGTTCACTGGAAGACCTCATGCAAATTGCTTCTTATTTGGCCTCACTTGAAGAATTTCTAGGAATCTAGGATACCTGTCTGCCTAGGGCTGGGTGTAGCTGTGAGCATGCTCAGCAAGACCTGAGAAGGCTCTAAGCTCTCACCTCTGACCTCCTGGAGGCTCTACATTAGCAGGAAATTAAGACTAAACCAGAGTTGAGTGATGAATTTATGTAGCAACACAAACAGAGACTCCAGGCGAAAACTTGGAGACTTATAGACTCCAGGCATTTGAGAAAATCTTTGTCCAATCGTTAGTCTACCATAAGCTTACTGAGTATAGACTTCAGTAGCTACACATAGAGATGTTATAGAATTTGTTCAGAAAATTCATTAAATAAACAAATAATAATTTCAACAATGAACAACAAAACAAATCCTGAGGAGAGGGGAGAATCTAGTTCCCAGAGTTTTGACATTATATTACTTGAAATGTACAGTTTTCAATAAATTTTATAAGGCATGCAAATAAACAAAGTATGATCCATACATAAGGGGTGGAAGCAATTCATAGAAACTGTCCCAGAGGAAGCACAGACATAGGATTTATTAGACAAAGACATATCAGATATTTTAAATATGTCCAAGAACTAAAAGAAAGTATGAAAATGATGTCTCGACAAACAGAGAATATAAATGGTGTAGAAATTATAAAAGCAACCAAACAGAAATTCTGGATTTGAAAAGTATGATAACCAAAATGAAATATTAACTAGAAGGATTCAACCACAGATTTCAGGAGACAGTAGAAAGAATTAGTGAACTTAAAGATAGGTCAGTCAAGATTATCCAGTCTGAGGGGTAGAAAGAAAAAAGAAAAATGAAGAGCACCTTAGGGACCTGTAGGATACCATCAAGATACCAATATACACATAATGAAAGTCCCAGAAAGAGAAGAGAGAGAAGAATCTAGATAAGCTGATATTTGAAGAAACAATATCTGGAAGTTACCCAAATTTGATTTTGAAAACTTTAATCTATCCATGCAAGGATCTCAAAGAAGTCTAAGCAAGACAAATTCACCGATTCACATCTTGACACCTCAAAATCAAAGTACCAAAAGCCAAAGATGAAGATAAAAATCCTAAATCTATCAAGAGAGAACTCATCATGTATAAAAGACATTCAATAAAATGATCAGCTGATTTCTCATCAGAAAACATGAAGACCATATGGCTGTGGGAAGATATATTCAAAGTGCTGAAATGGAAGGAGCCCAAATGTCCATTGATAGATGAATGGATAAAGCAGGTGTGGTACACAATGGAATATTACTCAGTGATTAAAAATAATGAAATCTTGTCATTTGCAATAACGTGGATAGACCTAGACGGTGTAAGGCCAAGTGAAATAAGTCAGTCAAAGAAAGATAAATATCATATGACTTTAGTCAGATATAGAATTTTAAAGACAAAACAAACAAACAACAATAAAAATGCCAGACTCTTAAAACCAAAGAGCAAACTAGTGTTTGCTAAAGGGGAAGTGGGTGAGGGGAATGAGTGAAATAGATAAAGGGAACTAAGAGTATTTATCTTGACGAGGACTGAAAAACATATAGAAGGGTTGAATCATTATTTTATACCTGAAACTAACACTGTATGTTAACTATACTTGAATTTAAAAATTGGCATAAAGAACCCACAAAGTACTGAAATAAAAAATAAATTGCCCATCAAGAATTCTATGTCTGAGAAAATTATCCTTCAAAAATAAAAAGGAATTAAGATTTTCCTGGATAAACAAACTGAAAGAGTTCATTGCTAGCACATCTGCCTACAAGAAATTCTAAAGGCAGACCTTCAGACTGGAAATGAAAGGAAGGACAAGTCCACATGAAGAAAATAAAGAGCATGAGTAAAGGTAATTACAAGTAAAAAAAAAAAGGGGGGGGGGTATTATGTAAATATAAGACAGTATAAATGTATTTTTGGTTTATAACTCCTTTTCTCTTATCTGACTTAAAAGACAACTGTATAACACAATAATGATAAATGTAAGTTGTTGGACAATGTGTGAAGATGTGATTTGTGACAATAATATAAAAAGAGGAACTTTATAGGGGCAAAGTTTTTATATACTATTGAAATTAAGTGGCTATTAATCCAAACTAGATAGATATAAATTAAGATGTTAATGGTAATTTCCAGGGAATTAATAAGAAAATAAGTTAGAAATATAAAGTAAAAGAAACAACAAGGGAATCAAAATGGTACACTAGAAAATATCTACTAAACACAAAAGAAGGCAGTAATAGAGTAATTAAGGAACAAAAAACCCACATAAGATATGGAAAACAAATAGCAACTTGGCAGATATAAATCCTCCTATATCAATGATTACATTAAATGAAAATGGATTAGTTTCTCCAATTAAAAGTCAGAGGTTAATTGAATTAATTAAAAAAAAACATGATTCAAGTATATAATGCTATCCACAATAGACACACTTTAGATTCAAAGACACACATGAAAAACTACAACAAAGAGTACAAAAATCCAGCAAAGATACAAAATAAATACATAGAAACCAACAACCTTCATAAATACAAATAACGACCAGATCAAAGACATAACAGAAGGCCCTGCTTGTAAAAACATTAGTATAGGTGAAGCACTTTCAGAAGAAATGTGCACAGCCTCTATGAAGAAAATTAAAATATCACTAGAGGATACAGAGAAAACTTAACAAATGGAAAGACCATTGGACAAGAAATGTCAATATTATAAAGATGTCATTTCTGGTCAAATTAATTTAGAAATTGACCACAAAGCAAATAAAAATATTAAGTTTTTTTAAAAAACTAGATGGCCAGTTCATTTCTGAGTTTATATGGAAAAAAAGACATTTTAACTAGTGAGAAAGAATCTTACAAAGTATTATATTAGAGATTAGATCATAGGGTGTGATATTTTATGAAGCTTCAATAATTAAAATAGTGTGATACTGGCACACCCATTGAACACAAAAGAAGACCGAGCAATAGACCCTCAAATATAAAAGAAAGTAATATGTAATAAGGGAGGCATTTCAAATCAATGGGGAATAGTTGGGACAACTGAGTAGCCATCTGAAAATAAATAAAGCTTGATCCATCCTTACCTTACATGGAACAGAAATAATTTCAAAAGAGTCAAATATTTAAATGTTTAATTTTTTTTTTTTTTTTACTTGAAATACCAAGAAAAAAAACACAAAGAGGAGGGGCACCTGGGTGTTTCAGTGGTTTGAGCATCCAACTCTTGATCTCAGGTCAGGTGTTGGTCTTGGAGTCGTGAGGTCAAGCCCCACATGAGTTTGGGCCCCATGAACCTACTTAAAAACAAACAAACAAACAAACAACAACAACAAAAAAACACAGGAGGATTTTTTAAAATAACTTTGTAGGAGATGACACTTTTCTAATGCTGACTCAGAAGCCAGAAGTTACAAAGGAAAAGACGGACATGAATATAATGTGAAGCATCTGCATGACAAAGTAAATCAAGTCTAAGGGGAAAAAGTATTGTGGCTCATATCAGGGCCTAAAGTCTAAAAAATAGATGAGTAAATGAATAATGCAGATTAAACTTTTGCTTATAGCCATTGCACTGGATAGAATAAAAAAAAATTGAGGAAGTATGCTTTCATCATTCAAAAACGAGTATCTGATTCAGAGAGAAGTCACTCATGTCACTAACGAATGAGTAAAGTTCCAATATACAACTCCATTGCTTCACTTTCATTTTAAATGAAAGTCTCCACATTCTCCCATCAACTGCAATCAATTGGTAGTGGTACCAATGGCAATAGGATCAGGCATTGACCCGAAGTCACAGAATGAGCAGGAACAGCTGAGAGCAGCAGGACAGAGTTTTTAACAAGCACATATGAGGCATTCCTCTGGGAACCCTGTGAACTAACTGACCTTGGCAGAGTGATAAAGTTAAAGAGAGAGGACCTAATTGCTAGCTTAATTGGCTACTAATGTCCACAGGACCTCATGTATACCTACAGCCCTGTGAGGTCTAGGGACATGCAGGTTACAATTAATTATGGATTGAGGGTGACATTTTACATTACAAATATCAAAATAGCTTGACAATGTATATTATAAAAGGGGAAGGCTGTGATTTCAAAGTGATGAAACCAATTGACACGCCCAGAGCCCAGTGCTGTCAGTGAGGTCTTATGAGAAAAGTCATAAGCGGCGATACGTATCTGGAATATTCTACCTCTGACTCTGTAAGTTACTAGCTTTGTGAAGAGGGCAGTTGTAAAACTTTTGATTTGCTTGTCAGCAAAACAGGCTCCAGTGCTAGATGGTGCCATTGTCTCACCCAGATCCCAGTACTGGGCCAGCACACCCACCCTCAATGCAGTTGGGAGTGTGAGCTGCTGACCACTCACAGCTTCCTACCTTCTCCCAAGAACTGCCCCCGTCTGATGGATCTGCCTCACCTGGGAAGTTAGAGCCCCTGCCCTCCTCCCCAGGCAGCTCCTATATGACTGACTGCCATAGAGGCACAAAAGGCCAGACCTCTTGCCTCCAGGGGAACAATACAGAGTAGCCTAGATAGTGCTCTAAAGCCCCCATACCCATCCCATGGATCACACCACAGTGAGGACCACAACCTTGCTGGGCTTCTTCCCTTGTCCTATTCTGCTTGGCCCCCTCCCTTACTGAGAACCCTCTCTCAACAATTCACAGGCACCAGAATCCCTGCTTCAGACTCTGCCTCTAGAGACTTAAACTAAAAGAGAGTTTTAATTCCTGCACTTCCAATTTTACGTGGTTGCCATTCTGATACAAACTTCCAAGACCGGTTGAATTGAAGCCCTCTAGGAACCATGAGGACCTATGTGGGGTACAAGGTGCAAGGGGGGCTCAGCTGGGCTGGGCCAGGCAGGATACTAAAAGAGCAGTGGAAAGCAGCGTCATCGCAGGAGTGAAGTGTTGTTGCCAAGGAAGCAAGTCAAGAGCAGACACAAGTCAACTCTAGCTGGAGGTGAGGCTGTGGCAGGTCGCCTTGACTGCGAGCCTAAGAGGGCAAAACAGGGTCCTTCAAGGGCAGTCCCTCAAGCAGAGGCCTGAGCTAGGCAGGCTGCTTGGTGGGTAAGCTGAGCTTCCCATGAGAAGGAACAATGAAAATAGAGTCAAATAAGTTCACATGAAAACAGCCTGAAAAGTGAAGTGCTGTATGGATGAGAGCTGGCGTTCTCCTTCATGTCCACATAAATGGGCTCCTAGGGGTGCACTGTGATCTAGATCGTAAACCACTTTCTGAAAGCTGGACAAGGCAAATCTCCTGTGTGGAGTCCAGCTCTGAGCCAGCAGGACGGCATGCGGGTACACTTAGGTCACAGGAAACTGCTTTCACAGACCAAAACCCTTTTGCTGGCATTAAGATAAACCATGATCTACCAAACTTGCAGGCTGCAGCAGAGCCTTTAATTCATATATTAGAAAAGTAGAAGGGCTGAAGCCCCACAACTTAAGCTACCATTGCCAGAAGCCAGAAGAGGAATTATAAAACGCAGGAAAAGAAATAAAAGACAAGAGCAAAAATCAATGAAGCAGGAAATAAATGTGCAGGACAGAAAACCCAGAAATCCAGAAGCTGGGTATTTGAAGATGAACCGAATTAATAAATTTCTAGCAAGACTGATGGGGAAAGAGAAGAAAAGATTGACTTCCAGGCTCAGGAAATGAGATCCATTGCGTGTTAAATGCTCTTGAGGGGGGGTGGGGCTTCTGGGGAGCAGCCCCGGAGATGCCCTGCAGGATCGCGGGCGGGGAGCCCAAGCTGTCCCCCAAGCTGTCCGGTCACCCGCGGCCTGACTCTTCACGGCAGATTCTCCTCCGCGGAGCTTTCATGTCCTGCTGGAACCGACTTTTTAATAAAACCATTTGTCCTCCAGAGTGGGGATCGAGCACTAGCAAGATCAAGATGGAGCCTAAAAACAAGATCTGGCTTGTTTGGGGTTTTGTTTCGTTGCTTGTTTAGTTTTCCGTCTAACTGGGAGGCGGCGCTGCCGGGGAGTGGGACCTCTGCGTGATCTGCAAGGACGGCCGCCCCCTCGCCGGCGGGGTCCTCGCGCCGCACCCGCACCCCAGGACCTGGGCAGGCTCTGGGACCGCCCGGCCCCGGCGGGTACACAAGTGCCGTCCCGCGACTTGGAGCCCAGCCGAAGGGGACGGGCGGCTGCGGCTTTCCCTGGGCTGGGGAACGTCGCCCCCGGCTGTGCCCCGCCCGCACTTCTGCTCCCCGGATCCAGAGAAGCCTGCATCGCTGTCCTGAGCCGGCCTCGGGGAGTGACCGCCGCCAGCAAGAGGCCACTAAGGGGAACGGGTGTCAGTGGCGTCCGCTCCTAAGGAGGCTCCCGCGTGGGGCCTGTGACAGGTGGCGTGGAACACACCTTCCAGGGGAGCAAGTTGGGGTGTTTATTTGCTAACACCCCTTCGTGCTGGGTGGAGGGCTTCTCCCTGGAGTGTCAGCTCCATTTGTGAAGAGCAGTGTCTGGTCCGAAAGCTTCTCCAGGCAGCAGTGGAGGAACTTGTCACAGAGTCCAAAGGCTCTGAGGAGGGCCCGAGGTGCGCAGGCAACATGGTCCAGCCTCTGTGTGCATTTCTCATTTCTCCTAGTCCAACCCACAGCCAGATCAGATTTCTTTACCTGTTCTCTTCCTGTTCCTGACAGGTCATCCCAGTTCCTTCCAATGCATGAGGTAGCATTTCCTCTGGGTGCGCCTCCCCTTTTCTCTTATTCTAACTCCTACTTTACGTTCAAAGGTCAACATGAACATGACTCCTCTTGGAGACTGTCAGTATCAGTTAAATCTCTTTCAAACATTTAAAATCACAACACTCAACTCCAATGGGCTTCAAAACAAATTATTGGCTCATTAAACTACAAAGTCCCAAGGGAGAGCAAGCTTCAGGCTCAGCTTGCCTAAGGTTCAATTGAGGTCACCAGAACATAGCTTCTCTTGGCTCCTGGATTCAGCCCTGTTGGCCTCCACACAGTCACTTTATTTTCAACAGCAAGGTGGCTGCCATAGCACTGACTCCGCATCTTCAAGGGAGAGGAATGAGATTTTTTTTCAGTAGCCCTCGAACAACTCCAACTTGCGAGCATTAGACCGGCTTAAATTACCTGCTCATCTCTGAACCAATCAAAGTAGCTAGAGGAAGAAATATACTTTTGCCTTTGGCCTGGGGCAAGGGGCTCGGGCCATGTTTGAACCAACAGGTGATGATGAATTGCTCCACAAATAAAACTTGGGGATCCTGCCTAAATAGGGTGAGGGAATGCTGAGGGACACAAAGCAGCAAATGTTCTCTTCTGCTTTCCTGGAGATCTCACACACACACACACACACAAAAAGATCTCACGACACCACCACCCAGCTTGAACCAAGCTGTGACCTTAGCGCTGGCTGTACTGTACTTGTAACTACTTTATGTGATTCTCTCCGCGGATGCCTGGTGAAAACCTTGAGGAGACCACGATTGATGTGTTTTTAGATCTTCACACATACTTACACCTCCCAGCATTACAAATTAGTTAGGTCCTTAGTAAATGCTTGTGGAATGAATGAATGATCAGATCTAAGCAATCACGTAGCCACTTAAATCAGAATAAGCACCAACACACAAAAACAAAGACAAGTCTCTAGCTAACAGATTGAGTTTTTATTGGTTTGTTTTACAAATTTTATTTAAATATAACATGCATAAAAAGTACATCAATCATAATAAATGTTCACACACTGACCACATTTATATAACCAGAAACCAGATCAAGAGACAATATTACCCAGAACCCCAAAAACTTTCATTTATTACCCACCTCCATGGAGAGCTAGTACCCGACTTCTAGCATCATAGATTAGTTTTGCTTGTTTTTGAACTTTGTAAAGTGTTCATTCTCATTGCTGTATACTATTCCATTATGGGAATATGCCATAATTTATTTACCCATTCTACTGTTGATGGGTATTCAGGCAGTTTCCAGTTTGCGGCTATGATAACTAGTGCTGCAATGAACATTCTAATGTGTCTCTTGTTCGTGAACATGTGGATGTATTACTGTCACTTCTACGCCTACCAGTAGAATTGCTGTCATAAAGTGGGCACGTATTCAGCTTTAGAAAATGCTTTAAATTTTCTAAAATGGGGGGTACCAATTTATACTTTCACCTGAAGTAGAAGAATTCAAACGATTGAAGTTTGTAGGGTTCATCTTTACACCCCATGAACACATTTTGGGTATCTTCACAGAGTTATGCATACAATAGATGCTTGATAAATACCTATGAGATGGATGAGTTAAGGCAGGAAGGAATGAATGAAGTAGCCCTCTGAAGAACACTGAAGAGCCACAGAATTTGCTGAAAGCAAACTTTCCCCTTCCTTGACTACAATGTGAATTAAACGGAAGACTTTGTGGAGGATTTCATTCATAATCCCTTCAAAATGAGTTAGTCCCGCTATGTACTAAATGGATTATGCATGAATCCCAAAACAAATCCGACTGCAATTAATGTTTTAATAAACCAGTTGCTAGTGTATGCAATACCCACAACTTGTCAGGAGGGATTTTATTATATTTATAAACATTAATTAGGTGTTTGTTATTGTCAAACTAAATTTAAAATAAATCCACAGCATCACTGGCCACTTGGGTGAAAAAAGTCTCAGTGGTGACTGTAATTAGAAAGTAGATGTGAGGGAAGAGCATTAATTAGTTAGCTAATGGCGAGCTTTCCACTAATTGAAATGAGGAGCCCCTATCTTGCAGGATGATAAAATATTGTAGGTGTGAGAGTAACAAGTGAGCGCCTTTGGTTATTAATAATAAGCCAAAATATTCGCTTAACCCTTCCTTTGCAGCATTTTCACACAAATGTTCATTGCCTAATAAAATATAAAGTTATAAGTTTTTTTTTTAAGATTGTATGTATTTATTTGAAAAACAGAGAGTGTAAGAGAGAGAGAGAGCACAAGTAGGGAGGGGAGGCAGGGGAGAGGAGAAGCAGGCTTCCTACTGAGCAAGGTGCCCAATGTGGGCCTGGATCCCAGGACCCCAAGATCATGACCTGAGCTGAAGGCAGATGCTTAACTGAGCCCCCCAGGCACCCCATAAAGTTTTTTTTTTGTAATAAAGATAAGAACAGGAAATGTTTGGCAGAATGAAACAGAATCTGCTCTTGCCAAAATAGAGAATGGGCTCCTGATGGCCAGATTTAATTTTGGTCCTTGTCTTTTTAAAACTCATGACCGAGACAGATGACTGCCTATTTTCCTGGTTCTCCTACTTCTTTGGACTCTCGTTCTCAGTTTTCTTCCTTATCCCTTCTCTCTTCCAACTTGCAAGCATTGGTGCTCTCCTAGAAGGCTAGCCCTTCCACCTTTTATTCTCGCACACTTTCTCCCATTACCATCTCCTGCATTGTGGTGGTTTCAACCTCCACCATTGTGCAGAGTCAGGGTCTGCATCCCTTGTCCTGAGCAACCAAGGTTCCACACTCAAAAATTCCCATCATCTGTTCACTTTTCCTAGTGGCTTGACCCCCAGCGACTGTGTAGGAGACATGTTTGATGCTTTGCCCAAATGCCCTTGAATCCCTTCTGTTATCTCGTGTTCTCCTTCCCTCACTTTTATGTGGTTCTGCTTCCGCACCCAGAGAGTTGGAGGTGCTGGCATTGCCCTGTGGGACCAGGCTGAAGCTGGGACCTGGCCTGAAATCTTAGCCCTGCTCAGTTGATTCCCTTGGCTATCCTGCTTCCTCATTCCCTTACTACTCTCCCCTGGAAGCATGTCTTTAATAAGTTACATGCACATAACTGTTTCCAGAAAACTTGGCTTAAGATATACACCCAGCAAAATGCATCCTCTTTCCCTGAGAAACATCGCTCCTTCTATTATCAACTCCTACGTGGTATTACCACCATCTAAGAAAGGATAACATTACACCCTTCCCCCATGTACCTGCTACTTTCAGCTGAACAGAAATCCTCCCCAAATCCCAATGATACAATTCCTCCACATTTCCTACCATCACTCCTCCCTCTCATCTGTTGCAGGAACATCTAGCCGCCCTCCAAAACCTCATGCTTCTTGTATGTGGTACCAGCATGTGGCTAGGTCTGTACCACAGATCCAAACCATCTTGTATCTGAGTGGGCTCTGTGACTGGTGCTCTATCTATCAAACTGGAAATGATGTGTGTCTCCTCCAGACCACGGTCCCCAAGAAGTGGGTGAGACTCTCCCGCCTTCTCTTCCTGCCTCCTGCTCCGAGGCAGAGAACCTGAGGTCCTCAGCACTATGGAACTGTAGGAAGGAAGGGGTCTGGGCTGCTGTACTCCTTTGTGGAGAAAAGCCTTCCAACTGAGCAGAACACTCTCCCCTAGACTGTGATGTGAATAACAAATAAGCTTATGTGGTACTAAGCCCACTGACATTTGGGGGTTTGGGTGTTATAGCTGCCACCATGCCCTTGATTATAACACAAGTCCTGCTGCCACTACTCAAGTTCAGATTTGGGGTCATCCTGCCATTATTGCATTAGCTCCTGACCTGGTCTCCTTCCTCCCTGCCCTTCACAGACTTACACTTTACTATTCAGTGTAATAAAGCGACCCCATGGAAATGCAAATCTAACCCTGCACCTCCTTCACTCTTTAAAACTCTTGAACCCTGCCCTGTTAAGTATAGGATAACAGTCAAATTCTGCAGCATCTTAAGACACCCCTGTGGTGGACAGCTGAAGGCATCCACTGTTTCACTCATACCTGGACAGTCCTTCCTTGCATTTACCCAGTTGGTTCCTAATTGTCCTTTAAAACTTAGCTTGGACTTAGCTTCTGGATTCCTCTAGGCTGTGTTATCAACTGTCCTTGGGGGGCTTCCTTCAGAGCACATCCGCAAGGCATGGAATCACCACTCCCTATCCCTCTCCTGGACCAGCCTGCATGCTTCCCAAAAGTAGAAATCACAGCTTTCCATTCCAGAAGTTACTCTATCCCTACTGCCAGTCAAAAGTTTGTTGAGTCAACTTTTCAAAATTATTTTAAGGTCAGAGATCACTTCCAAGTTCAACAAATATGCAAGTTACCTATAGCAGAATAAAGTCCCACATTTTGTCGTTTATGTGACCTTGCTGAAGTGGGTCGAGGAGCAATTTGGCAGTTATAGGTTGGAGATAATACGAGAGCGGCGAGAGAGAGAGAGAGAGGAGAGAGAGAGGCTGACAACTGGAGGGAAAGGAGAAATCAAGGACATGGGTGTGGGACTGTGGCTTGAAACCCTATTTTAGTCCCAGAAAGAAAGGTTCTGGCTCAGTTGATCCAAGTTGAGAACAGGGAGCCCAGGTGTCTTCGCTACTTGTCTAAGTGCATCCAGCCAGTCCCAGGCCAGTCTAGACTAGAGTCCTGATCACCAACACCCAGGCCTTCCTTTCTTCTACAATCAAGAGCTAAGTTTGGTCCAGATGAAGCCAGAAGCCTCCATCCACTAGTAACAACTTATTTTGTTTTTCCCGGTAGACCCCTAGGGACTAAACAGGAAGCCTGGGCTTGCGAGATGAGTAAATCTGAGAGGGAACGATTCTTTCTTAGCCCTAACACTGAAATTTTAAAATTGTTTCACGTCTCTCCTTCTGGCTTTGACAGATTTCATAAGAAGCCCCTCAGTCTGTGGGTCTTACAGAAATGAGCATTTGAAGGAAAAGATGTCCGTTGGAAAGAGTACCTAACCAGTGCTGCTATTTTCACATGGTTTACTCATGCAGGGGGAGAGGCGGGCTGCTTCATGAAATGTAGCAGACAAGGAAATTTCTATAGAGGCCTCTAAATCACTTAATGGCGAGAGGGATTCCCAGACGGCTTTATCAGTGTCTACGTAAAATTGTTAGATATCAGCACCAACTAATAAATTTGAGTTGGGGCTTGGTTTTCTGACATTTGCTCAAATCCTCAGAGAACCGTAGTTACTGTATATCCTTGTACAGTATTTGAATTCTGAATTGCTATGCGTGGTTGTTTGCCCACTGGGACAGGAAATAAAACTCCATAATAGAATGTCATTTTTTAAAAGTCTGAGCATTACGAGTTGCAGTGATATTGTATGACAAACTCATGTTTCTTTTTTGTCTCAAATGTTTTATTCTCCAGTAAAACTCATTTGCATTGTTGTCCCATACAGGGATTTGTACATCCCGGTACATGATAAAGATGCAGAAGGGAATTAGGTCACTAGGCATGCTCTTTTTTCTTTTAATAACCCCGTCCAACCTCCTCCTTCTTAATCCCATGCAGACAAAAGCAATAGAAGCTAAACCTTCCAGAGCCGTGATAGGAAAGGCAGACGAGCAAATCCAACATGCATCCTTTCACTCACTATGGATGTGTTTAATTAATCCCATGTGGACTGGTCTTATTCAAATAAAACTATATTTTATAAAACCACTGCCTTGTTTTCTGGTCTGTGTGGTGACCCCTGATGGAGACAGCTGGGCCATTTTGAGTAGTTATTACAGGTCTGGGTTTCTTTGTGCTAATGGCACCATGCCGGAAAGAATCTGTATTCTGTGCGGGGTAAAGCCATCCCCAGTGGGTAAGGAATTAGGAGAACATTAGAAGGGTACGAAGCAGCAGCAGCAGCAGCAGGCAAAAAAGGGGTGGGTGAGCAGGGGACAGGGGGAGGGAGGAGGCAGCTAGGTCCCAGATGCGCCCCTGGGGCAGGTGGTGAACTCAGAGCTTGGATGGCTTCCACAGGCTGGCACCCACATAGGCAAATTCTCACTGTGTCAGTGGAGCTCTAAAGAGACAGTAGGCTACTGCAGCCTTCCAGTCTTTTTACTATATGCCACTTCCTGCCCAGGACAATCCCACATTGGTGAATTCGAAGTCAGGTTGCCAGCACAATGACAGTATCAGAGAACACTCCATCAGACCTTAGTCTGTGGTGTCAGGCCTTCTCTGGCATTGACTCAACTAGTCCTCACAAAAATTCTATGAGCCAGCTGTTGTCATTATCCCCTATTACAAGTGTGGAAATTGAGGCATGGGATGGTTCGATGAAATGTCCAGTATCACTCAGTTAGCTGATAGCAGAAGCAAACATCACCCAACAGTGGTGCCCTCTCAAACCTCTCTGTTGGTCAAATATTTGGGCATGTTGGGCAGACATTAGCTGGATGCTCAGTAGGGTCTGAAGCAGGTAATTGTAGGTATGTGATAAGGGAAGAAAGGGCAGACTTGTTGGGCTTGAGAAATGGAAAATTTATTTGATTTGAGTTTTCAGAATCTGTCCATTTTACCATCAAAATCCTCACTGAAGGAGGGAGTATAAAAATTTCCTTTTAGGGATACCTGGGTGGCTCAGCAGTTGAGTGTCTGCCTTTGGCTCAGGTCATGATCCTGGGGTCCTGGGATCAAGTCCCACATCGGGCTCCCTGCAGGGGGCCCACTTCTCCCTCTGCCTGTGTCTCTGCCTCTCTGTCTCAAATAAATAAATAAATAAATAAATAAATAAATAAATAAATAAATTAAATATCTTTAAAAATCTTTTCCTTTTATGTTTATGGTGGGGGGCATTGCTCTGCAAACCTCCAGGATAATAGCAAACTCTTAAGAAAACCAATCTGAGAATCCTCTCTGATTCAGCCTTCTTGGTATTCTTAAATTATAAAGCTGGAGTTGGTCCTGCTGTGTCTTTCAGAAGTGACTCTGCACTACACTATACTGTCCCAATCGCGTGACAGCTGGATGTTGAAGACAGGTATGTTTCATAACGTGCAAGCATCACTCTTTCATAAAGATTTGCAGTCAGAGGACATTAACTTGTGTTCTTTATTCAATCATTTCCAGCCTGTTTTAGAGCCACATGGAAGATGCTTTATCAAGGGGTGTGTGTGTGTGTGCAAAAGTAAGATGATGAATTTCCACTTGCCTTTCTTTTTTTTGTGGAGTTTTATTGTTTTAGCAAATATGAAGGAGGTGCACAAATGACAAGTTTCAACCCAGTGAATTTTCACAAGTGAACACACCATGCAGTCAGCACTTAGCCCCTCAAACCTTCTTCACACCCCAACACCCTCCCTTCACCATGAAAAAGTATTATCCTGACCTCAGCAGCAGAGTATTCATCTGTGTTGAAATTTGTATATCAATGCAATCACAGGTCATCTTTTGTATCTAGCTTTCTTCTGCTTCACACTGTGCTTGTGGGGTTCATCCATGGTGCTGTGTGTAGTGGCGATTTATTTATTTTCACTGCTGTGTCAGATGCTGTTGTATGCAATATGCCCTCATCTGTCTTCACACTCTCCTGTCGGTGGACAAGATGAACTGTTTAAGTTTGAGATTTTAATGAATAAAGCTACTCTGAACCTATTGCTGGACAGAGGTATTTGTTTCTTGGGTACACATCTAGGAGTGGAATTTCGGTTACAGGGCATGCGTATGTTCAGTTTTAGTAGATACTGCGAAACACTTCTCCAGAAGGTTGTACCAGTTCACACCGCCCCCAGAATTCACTTACTATTTTATTGCATTTCACAAAGCCACAATGCTCTATCATTTATGCTTTGTATAGTGGTATTGCTTTCTCTTCCTGCCTACATTTTTTGCAATCTTCTGGCTCGTCACTCATTGTCCTTCCAAACCCAGACTCAGCCTCTGGAGCACTGAACTGCAAGTGAAGGTCATGGCACATCAGTAATTTCACTGTTGATTTGCCTGTCAAGGAGGAAGACCAGGAAGGTTAAAAACAGGTTTGGAATTATTTGTACTTTACTCCAATGAGTGTCTCCTTAAACTTCATCCCCAGTGGCCATTTAGAAATGCACATATACAGAAACCTGCCAGAGATAGTTTGAGCAGGTGAAGAGCACAGACATGAATTTTGAAAAACAATCCATAATGTATTCTTTTATTCTTAAGGATCAGCTCATGGGTTTATATGAATTAAATTTTTAGCAGTAGATTCAAACTAATTTCTACTAATAGAGCTGGTTGGATTTTGGAGACTTTATGGTTGTAGACACCATTCTGGCTTCCTTCCATTATTTGCTGATGGTAAGGATAATGAGAATAAAGCACAAACCAAGAGTCAACACTGATCACTCTGAGTTGTCCTTCCACTGAAACAAAACTATATCTTCAAGTTGGTAGGTACTAAAGTCTACCCTTCCTTCCCTTCGTTCTTGCTAAAGAATTTATTTTTAAGTAATGGATGGAAATGAAGGTAGTGAGTGGATGGGGCAACAAGGAAAAGAAATCATCTTTTATCAGTAGATCAAGAAAGAATAAGACTCAGACAAATGGAAGGAGTCTACTGTATATGAGCGGGTTCAGGGGGCCAGAGCACCCCAAACTCACCCCTCTGGCAAGCCTTTTCAGTTAATCAAAGAGATGTTTCTTCCCAGTCTTTTGATTCTTTTCTACTTTTCACTGGAGACTATGGAAAGACATGATTTGAGGGCTGGCTGCTCCTGCTTAGCACCCCCTCTTCCTAGTGAAACTTGCATCAAAGCAGAATCTTAAAACTGAGTGTCAGGACTACTCTTAGTTTCCTAGAGTGGCCGTAACACACTGACCGGGTGGCTTAGGACAATAGAAATGTCTATTCCCTCACAGTTCTGGAGGCAAAAGCACAAAATTAAAGTGCCAGCAGGGCCAGGCTCCTTTTGGGTAGCAGCCTTCCTTTCTTGTCTCTTCCCAGTTTCTGGTGGTGGCAAGCAGTTGCTGGTGTTTGTTGATTTGTTGCTGTGACACCCCAATATGCTTCATCTCCCCTTGTGTGTCTCCGTCTTCACATGGTGTTTTCCTCTTCTTATAAAAACACCAGTCACTCTTGATTAGAGTCCTTTCTAAGGACCTCATCTTAACATGATTACATCTGCAAAGACCTTATTTCCAAATAAAGACATATACCCAAGTACAGGGAGATGGGGATTAGAACTTCAATGTATCTTTTGAAGGGGACACAATTCAACCCATAACACCACCTATCTTAGGTTGAATTCCCTAGAAGCAGAGCCTGAGAGGAGGATTCTTGTTTCAGTGATTTATGCAGGTTGCACCCTCAAGAAAAGGGGACAGATGGGAGCAGGAGAGGACAGCTAAGTCAGGACACAGCTTCTAGTGAAGACCAGCTTCAACCACATTCCACAAGGAGCTCTAAAGAATGAATTCTACCAATCGGTCCCATCTTTAGGCAAGGGGACTGGCTTCTTATGTCATCATATCAGTCAACCATTGACCACAAGCCACCCTGGGTGTATTTCTTGGGCAAAGTGTTCTGTGTGCTGAGGAGAGTTTCCTGAAGAAGAGGAAACTGCACTCAGAGAAGAAGACAATCCTCACAGCAGTTGGGGCATCTATTGGGCACTAACATCAGCCCCTCCACTCTCTTTAAACAGCTAATTTGTAGAAGGTGATAGCACTGACGTGTTTGCTCTCCTCCTTCTCCCCAGACTCACTCTCCCTGCTTCCTCACTCTTGCTGCCTGAACTTATCTCCCAGGTAAGCCACCTGCATTCACATCCTTGGCTCAGGCTCAGCTTTTCCAGAAGCCCCCAGTAAGACAATTGCAAGGAAAGACATTTTACAGCCAGTTTGTTTGAAGAGTATAATTTACCCAGGATTGACCAGCAATTGGGCATCTTCTGACGAGTTTGATTATGGCTGGGCATTCACACTTGGTAAGCCAGGTTCAACACATAAAAAAATCTGGTCTCGGTAGTCTAGTCTGTATGTGCCGGACCAAACCCTAAGTTCCACTTTTTGTTTTTTGGTTTGTTTCTTTTAAGTAAAGTAAATTTACATACACTGAAATGCATACTTTTAAGTAAACAATTTGATGAGTATTGACAAGTGTATACACCCCCATAAAGAGAATCTCAGCTAAGACAGAGAGCATTTCTCATACCCACCCCCCAAATTTCCCTCATATCACTTCCAGTCAAAGGAAACCACGGGTCTGATTTCCATTACTTTAGATTAATTTTGTGTGTTCTTCAACTTGATATAAATGTATTCAGACAGTATGTATTCTTTTTTTTTAGTGTCTAGCTCCTTTCACTCAACGTAATGTTTTTGAGCTTTATCCTTGTTGCATATATTAAGAGTTTGTCCCTTCCATTTCTGAGTAACATCTCATTGTGTAAATATACCACAATTTAATTATCCATTTTCCTGTTGATCAATATTTGGGTTGCTTCTACTCTGGGGCTATTATGAATAAAGTCACTACAAACATTCCTGTACAAGTCTTTGTGTGATTATATATTTTTATTTCTCTTGAGTAAATACCTAGTAGTAGATCATAGTAGTTGATCATTTAACTTTTAAAACCTTTTTCCAAAGTAGTTGTACTATTTTATATTCCCACAGGAAGTATTTGAGAATTCCAGTTTTTCCATTTTCTTGCCATATTTGGTTTCGTCAGTCATTTCAATTTAAGCCTTTCTCATCAATGTGGCCAATTTTAGTGGAATGTGATGGTTTGGATTATTAACTAGAGTGAACATTATTGACTCTCTTCCCATGGTGACAGTGTGCACCTCCTCATCCCATTGGTATTGGGCTTGGACATGTGACTTAGTTTGATCAATGGAAGATTAATGGACATGAAAGAAGCAAAAGTGTATAGTGTCCTTGTGTAGTAAGCCTCGTCTCCTAACATTTCTATGAATGGTGTGAGAAAAACATAAGCCAGCTAATCCACCAATCAAGTAAGGAGGGGAGATGTAAAGAAGAGCTAGACAAATTGCTTGCCCAGGGCTACACACAGTTGACCAGCCACCTTAGACATTTTGAGAATAAATGATCATTGTTTTAAGCCAATGGGCTGTGGGAGGATTTGTTACACAGCAGTACTGTGGCAGTGATTGATTGCCACAAATATAGACAATTGTCCTTGTCAAACTCATCAAACTGCCTAGAAGCGTAACCCTCAGCTAGACTGACTGCTGAAGTCTGTGTTTAGCTAACATAGTGAATAGCTGCATTCAAACTACTCCAGGCAACCTTGAACTCCCTGCCACTCAATATTTATCAAAGCCTTGATTAAAAGAAACAATATTTACAGAAGACTGCCTGAACGTTATGCCATCCATCCATTGCCCACATTCTCTAAAATATCTTTCTGTAGTAATACCAGGTGGCAGAGAGCTATGTCCTAGGACTGAATTGTTTTCATTCTCCCAGAGCAGCTCCTACTAGGTTGTGCATTGGCATTATGCCATCAGTGTATCTTGGAGGAAATCATGTAAAAAATCTTTATAATACTTGTGCTTGTATCTGCTGTAAGGACTTTGTTGAGGACACTCTATGGATTGCATGGGTAGGACAAAGGGGTGGGATTGTTTCTGATTTTAGTACCTGGGACAATTGAAACCTAAAGAACTGAGTCTTTATTAAATAATGAATCATGTGGTATAATTATCTAGCCCAGTTTCTTTCTTTGTTTTGGCCACCACAAAATTCAGACCAAATTGGTGGTCCACTAAATTTAACCTTTGGCCATGCATTTTTAAAACTATCTTCACTTCAGGCTGCTCCCTAATTTTCTTACCCAAACGATTTAAAATTTTATTTAGTCTTCTTTTTTGTGTATGAGTTTTGATGGGGATTTGGTTGCAAATGTGGTAGTAGCCATCACTGGTTCTATGATCCACTAACTGCCTGGTTTCATCACAGAGTCCTCCCACTTAGTTGTTCCCATCAGTTCAGCTTCCAAGTACCATCACCTTGCCCTCTCTAGTTCAGCAAATGTGTACTGAGCACATGCAATGCCCCAACTCTCTCCTAGGCACTGAGAAAAAATACGAACACAATTGGTTCTTACCCTCAGGGTATTTGCAATCTATGGAGAGGGTCAGACAACTCTGTGCTTAACTCTAAATTTAGAATAACAGGAGTACCTGTACAGTCAGCTGTTGAGGGGATCAAGTTGGAATGACATAGAGTGCTCAGCAAATTCTCTGTTAGTTTTATTATAATCGATATTGCTGTATTCTTATTTCTTGATTACTTTGACATTGTCTTATCTACTATTCCCATCTCCAATTTCTCATCATACCAAACTTCCACTGAATGTTTTTGCCAGAGTAATTTTTAAAATATAACTTTTCCCATTATGCAGATATGAAAATGTGTAATACATAGACAAACATATAGAGGGAAATACAAAATTACTCCCTCTCTTCAAAAATATATGTTTATGGGGCACCTGGGTGGCTCACTTGGTTGGGCAACCAGCTCTTGCTTTCAGCTCAGGTCATGGTCTCAGAGTCCTGGAATCAAGATCCTTTTCAGGCTCCCCTCTCAGTGAGGAGCCTGCTTAAGGATTCTCTCTTTCCCTTTCCCTCTGCCCCTCCCCGTGCACTCTTTCTCTCTCTCTGAAATAAATTATATATATATATATATATATATATATATATATATATATATATATATATATATATATAATCTGTTTAACATCTTGGTAAGTTTATCCCAGACTCATCCTTTGCATATGTGTATATGTGTATGGGACAGTTCAGCAGAGGAATTTAGAGTCCAGGTTCTGAAACCAAATTATCCAGATTGGAATTCTACCTTCTACCCCTTAACATTTATTTATTTATTTATTTATTTATTTATTTATTTATTTATTTAACCCCTTAACCTTTAACAGGCTATTTCATCCTCCTTTTCCACTGGGCCCATTTTTAAAAAAATGGGATCTAACAAAATATTCTAGTGGGCCTCAGCCCAAGACAATCATGCTCCTTCCAAATGAGTTGCAAAACCATGATGTAGGTTTTGTGAAAGAAGTAGTTGATACTGCTATATCACTCTTAATTGTTCACCCACAAAAGTGAAATGTAAGGGTTGGAGGCTATCAAAGAAAAGGGAGCACATTTTTATTTATTTTATTTTAAAGATTTTATTTATTTATTCATGAGAGACACAGAGACAGGTAGAGGGAGAAGGTAGAGGTAGAGGGAGGTAGAGGGAGAAGCAGACTCCATGCAGGTAGAGGGAGAAGCAGACTCCATGCAGGGAGCCCGACGTGGGACTTGATCCAGGGTCTCCAGGATCACACCCCAGGCTGAAGGCAGGCATCAAACCGCTGAGTCACCTGGGCTGCCCAGGAGCACATTTTTTAGAGCTATTGCTGCTCCAAGTCCTCCATGCTCACAATGGAGAAAGAGTTGGGTGTTCCCGTTTAACTGGAAGTCAAGGAAGCAGCCTTTATAGAGAAGTCAGAGAACACGGTGAGGTCTCCAGCAGCCATGGAGACTCAGTGGACGGGTCTGGCCTGAGCCAGAGACCCTAATGTGCAAGGTACAAGTCAGATGTTCTAATGGAAGAAGCAACTTGAGGTGGCTGCGCTGGGAACATTCACTCCCAGAGTCTGGAAGGACAAAGGATGTATGAATGTGTCTCATGCACCATCCATGAAAGAGTGCCATGACGGGATTATTCTAGAAGCTTCCTGGGAGTCATCCGGAGAAGCAAAAAGATGAAAGAAGGTAGAGATACAATCAGATGCCTTTTGGGTGAGGAAGGAGTCGTAAGGGACCATCTGAAGAGAGATGCTTTCATCAGTAATAAGGGAATCAAAGGTGGCAAATCCCCAAGCAAGTGAGAACCCACAAGTACTGCCCTTGAGGAAAACGGGCAGCCTTAAAACATACTGATGCAGAGAGTGCTGACACCAGCTCTCCACGTTATCCAGTTACCAAATATCAACTTTCCTGCCTCTTCCTCCACCCCACCCCCAATCCAACTCTTTCCATCTATATCCTAGAGCTCACTCTCCCAGACTGAGAAGCGGAAAAAAATATAACCAACAATCATGTGTAAAGTACTGATTACAACCTGAACTACACATATTAATTATTGACTAGATGGCATTATATTACATGAAAGTGGCCAGAAAATGCATAAGACACCTTAATTTTCATCTGTGGACAAGAAGAGAATGAGTCCAAAAGAATAAAGGTCAAGAAGCCATGGCACAAATAAAGCTACTTTGGGATTACAACCTACAAGCCGTGCTATTCGCCATGTTAGCTAGAGATGGGTGACAACAGCATCTACCTCATGCGGTTATTATGATAAATAAATGAGCTAATGCATATAGAGCACTTAGAATAGTGTCTGACAAAATTATACTATCACCAATTCATCACCACTCTAATTAGTGGTTTAATCATATCTACTAAAGTCTTAAGCTTAAGGATCATAAGCAGTTAAATTTGTATATGATTTAATAAAACTAGGCTGTGAATTTATATTATATTTAGCCATTTAATTATAACCTATGTCATTAAACATGTTTGTAAGACAATTTTTTTGTTGATTACAAATATTCTGTCCCATGGCAGTATAACAATATGTTGACACATTTGGCTGCTCCTGAAGTTTATAAGAGTCATTCATTAAACTTCAACTCAGTCTAGAAATGCTCTCCCTTTCTCATCTTAACTCCATCTACATCACATTATGCTTCAAGCAAATCAGGATTTTTGCCTTATCCCAAACAGGAGCAGTAACTTTTTAGCTTTTTTATTTGTTTCTCACACAATTAACATTGACTGTCTTATTTACCAGCTCCTTTTAAAACTCTGTCCATCCTTCAAGCCAAGCTTAAATGTTATGACTTACAAGCAGTCCTCCTGGATTTTCTTCACTTTATCTTCCCTCCAGATGGAAATACTTGCTTTGCCATCTGCCTCGGTGGAACTTAGCACTTTCCATGGCACTTTTTATTCTGTTTCCTGAGGTCATTATTTGGATGTGTTTCTTATCTCCATATCTAGACAGTAGGCAGCTTGAGGACAGATAATGCCCTTTTTTCATTTTGACATACCCCCTTTTATTTGAGCACACATACTAGATTCCACTTATTGTGCAGAGTGATGATACTAATAAACAAGATACAAGCTCTACAACTAAGGACGGCCCTGTGTCATATGAAAAACAGATGTTGTAGTAGGTAGTATTGCTTTTTCCAAATAAATGCTTCCCCTCCCTATGAGAGGGTTATATCACGATATTAGGTTCGGTCCCTGATTTGCTTGGTGTATCAATTTGCTTTTGCAGGGTAACAAATAGCTCCAAATCTTAGTGGCTTAAAACAGCAATCATAGCAGTTCGTCATTCTGGGCTAAGGATCTGAGCTGAGCTCAGCGGCATGGCTCTTCAGCTGCTCCTGCTTGAGCTCACTTGCACTACTGCAGTCAGCTGGGGGATCAGCTGTGCTAGGTAGTCCAGGATGGCCTCACTCCTGTGACAGGAGGTTGGTAGGCAATTGGCAAAGGTCCTTGGTTATCCTCCAGCAGACTAACTCAGGGTCATTGATAGGGTGGCCAAAGAGTCCCAAGAGCAATAAAAGACAAGCCATAATAACATGCAAGCACTTTTCAAACCTCTGTATCACAAAAGAATGGAAATAATCTGCCTCACATCAGGGGAAACAAAAAATATATGGTCATGATGAGCCAATTCAAACTGAAGGTATAAGAGATCAGAAACCATAAATAGGCAAAAACTAATGAGTGAGAAAAACACAGAGAGAATTAACAACTAGAATCAACAAATGGGAGAAAAACAGAGGAGAGGTAAAGAGAAAAGCCAGGATTCTAAGAGAGTTCAAAAATTCCTGGTAGCTTTGAATATCATTCCAAGTTCAACTTTGCATCATAGTAAGTTACAATAAATCCTCTTGTTCCTTGTTCATTCAAGTGAGCCTCTGTTCCTTGTAACCAAAGATATTTGCTATAACAAGTATCAGTGCCATGAGTGGGATTGCATGGAAGCAGACACTCATAAGAGGCAGAGGGTGTTTGGAATAGGCGATCAGGTATGTGAGAGAGTCTTTGTAACTTAGGATAGATTCCATTTTAAACAATAATGCGATGTGACATTAAGCTACTGTTTGTGGTTCTTTGTGACTCAGACCACCTCTGCAGGTCATGCTTTGAGAGTTTGGGTAGCCACAGAATAGTTTAAAGATAGGAAGAACAGGGTTGCAGGGATCAGATGAATTCAAGACAGTGGGGCATTTCCAGTGGCTGAAGAATGATTACTGTATCTGTATCTGGTGCAGCTGGAAGCAGACCTTTGGAAACACAGTGTGACCTACTGAAGGATGCCCTTCCTGCTGAGTGCTGACACAATGAGTCCATTGGAAAGCAAGTCTGAAAATGCTCATATGCACTGCTGAATTGCAGCATGGGTCAAACTCCCAGTATTAACATGTTCTATGACCCGGGTTAAGTATCTGATTGATAAAGACTGACACTTTGCCAGACTTTGAATATAGGATATGTGGAAGACACCCAAAGATTGGAGATCCCCATACCCTAAATTCTTCCTGAACACTTCCCACTTCAGTCGCACACAAGACATTGCTCTCCATCATCAATGGGTAGTGGACAACAGTAGTACTTCTCCCAGGTCCCCCAAGATAACTTTTTACTATTTTAGTGGGTCTCTGATATTGATGCCCTTTTCCAGACAAGAACCTGCACTCGTGGCTCTTAGAGGCTACTAGAGCCCATTTGGGGAGTGCCTGGAAATGGACCTAAGATTCTGTACCCAATTCCAATGTGCAGAGTTTTCCCTCCACTGAGCATTTCTCTGACACCAGCTGGGTGTCCTACAATTCAATTCAATTCTGACACTATCTCCCAGGTTTAAGCCTCAGTCCCACAAAACTGCTTTCTGCCCCCACTTCAGAAGCCAGTCTGAAGTCCAGATTGTCACCTATGCTTCTGATCAACAGCAAATATCAGAGGTTCCAACAACTCCCTGGGTTTGGTGAATGTGCTAGAGCAGCTCACAGAACTTAAAAAAAAACATTTCACTGACTACACTAGTGGTTTATTATAAAAGGATACAATGTAGAAACAGCCAGATAGAAGAGATGCACAGGGCAAGTTATGGGGGGAAAGTCTCAGAGCATCCATTCCCTCTCTCTTCGAGCATGTTCACCTACCAGGAAACTTTCTGAATCCTGTCCTTTTGGGATTTTATAGAAGCTTCATTACGTAGGTATGATTGATTAAATCATTGGCCATTGGAAATTGAACTCAATCTCCAGCCCCTCATCACACACACAGAGGTCAGGAAGCCATCTTCCTGAAAGTTCCAACCTTCTAATCACATGATTGGTTCCAGTGGCAACCAGCCCCCATTCTTAGGTGGGATTCAAAAGTCACCTCATTAAATAAACAGAAGGCACCTTTATTTCCCTCATCACTGGGGAAATTTCAAGAGTGTTAGGAGCTCTGTGCTAGAAATAGGGACAAAGTCCAAGTATATATTTCTTATTATCAATCACAATATCATAGTACTCTTTGCATGACTTTGCCTAAGTAGGATCTTGGGGAATCTGTCCCATCCTGACCCTGCATCCCCATACCCCACCCCCACTCCCTTGTTATCTCAGGAGTACTTCCTTAACAAATCACACACAGTCTTTATTTCCAGGTCACATTCTGGACATCCAGACATAAAGCAGAAAAAAACGGGTACAGAAGCAAAGGAGGGTGGGCAATAGTTGCTAAGTAACAGAAAACACCTGTACAGGGTCACTTTCTCAAAATCTTATCAAACATTCCCAGTATGTTGGGTGGCTTGGTGTGGAGAGCTTGATAAGGCATTGTCACTGGTTCGGCCTTGGGTAAAAAGAGCACAGGCCCAGAATAGCCTAAGTTCTTAACATGTACCACTTTTAGTGCCAGTGCAAGTGCATCTAGAATGAGTGTCTCCATTTACTTCTTCAGATGTCAGTTTTTATTTCAGGTGATAAGAGATTCTAACAAAAACGCACCTACATGAAAGATGGGTCAGAAAGAGATCCAACACCATATTCTATTCATTAACATTCCTTGAAATCACTGTTGTTTGGTTATAAAATTCCATAATGCCACCAGTGGATGATTCAGAGGAGGTGAGCAAGCAAGAGTTTGAGGTGAACAGAATCACTATCATTGTGGGAATACTCATAATCATGGGTTACTGGCCTGCCTTGTAAGGCAGAGCCTATTTTTGGGACCTCAAAGCATTTACCAGGTTTCCCAAAAATTTAAGAAGGAAAAGGGAAAAAATGGGGTATGGTGAAAGTTTTGTATATACTTAAAATGTTTTAAAAATCTCCTCCAAATTTAAATGATGTTGAACAAGTGTTCTCATTTGTCTTTGATTGAAAACAAAAACAATTTGGGATATCAGAAAATCACTCAGAATTATCTTCACATCAATTCAGATGAGGACCTCGTCTTGGGATCTCCCACATCTGGTTCTTTTGGAACAAGAGCAAGTATGTAACCATGCTATGTTAAGGACACCGCCCGCACATAGAGACAAGATCATCATTAAAAAAAAATTATCCTTCACTTGGATTGCAACTAATTCTTGAATCTCATTGTAATTAAGCTGAGTGAGCACAGGCTTAAACCAGCAAGTTCTACTAGCAGAATCCTTCTTGGTGAAATTGCATTATAGACTGAGGAGGTGAGCCACCCCACATCACAATATGACTTCCCCTAACATCTTGTCTTTTTATTATTAACACCAAAATTGTGTTGAGTACCTGTTATGTGTGTCACACTGAATTGCATGCTGGACATATTTTTAATGTCTGTTTAAGGTGAATGTTTAAACCTGTGAATGGTTTTCAAGGCCATTAAAAGAAAGCCAGTTCAGCTGCATAGAAAGTTTAGATCCAGAGGACAAAGGGACGCAGGCAGAAAAATATGCATGAAGATCTCGACTCGGCACAAGGGCTTTGCTCAGAGAGGGCTGGCCCAGTTCCCATTGTACGTAAGAGTCAGGTGGGTGGGTGTCCCAGCCAGCCATGGGCACCAGTCCACCAACAGTTCTTATGCCTGTAGCCCCAAAGTAAGTAGTGATCTGGTTTAGAGGAATTACTCCAGAGAAGTCTGGATCCAATAGATACATATGTTTTTTGGCCTGGGGCTTATCCTGGCTATGCAGTCAGTCAGTTTGGGTCTAATGGTTACCTATCTCTCTGAGGATTCACATCAAGATCTCAGATCTTCTCTTTTTCCTCACTGGCCCATTAAAGTCTCTGCTGGTACCTGTTGTGCTTCCAGCCCAGTACCCATTCCTCTTCAATTAACCCTTTGATTTGCCTTTGGGAAACTATGGCCAGGAGCAGCATTATAACCTATGAGAAGCTATGAATGCAGGAATTCAAAGTCCAAAATATGAAGCCACTGTGCTTGAGCCCTGGCAATACTGCTTACCAGCTGAGCAGCCTTAGGCAAGTGACTTACACTCTCTGAGCTATAGTGTCCTCAACTATAAGAGAAGGGTAAGCATAGCTCCTACCTCTTAGTGAGCACTAAGTGACTGAGTCTGTGTGTGTTGCACATGCTAAGTGCTGAGTCCAGGTTAATGATGGCTGTTATCACTTCATTATATTTAGTCTTCATAGAGATACCGGTCAACATGCCCTAATCATTTCAATGGGTGAACACATGACCCACACTAGGCCAATCAGACTACTTCTCCTGGGAATTTGCTTCTTGGGCCAAGTGAAAGGATAGAGAAATTCATGGAGCCAGTTTATTTTGGGATAGTGCTGTGACGATGCTGTGTGTTTATTTCCTAGCTCCCTGGATAGCTGGGTTCCAAGCCTTCCCAGGACCTGGCTCATCATGTTCCCCTTTGAATTCTGGGAGCTATTTCATGTCCTTCCAACACATCTCTGTTTTGGTAAATTATTCAGAATCTGTTTCCTTTGGCTGTAACCAAAACACCCTGACCAACACAGAGGATCCCTCATAACACTGGGGATACCGCTGTCTTTGTGTCTTTGAGTCCCCTGATTTGCTCAGTCACATTCTCTGGAATAAGAAAAGGTAAAAGGATTTCTACCTGTAGAGATGTGGTAGACAGCAGAGATCTACTACACAGATCCTCTTTGAGGATAGACTTGCCCAGATGCATAAAAGTGACCCCCAAACTT